>NC_133325.1:63637202-64837202 GCF_042186555.1 Aquarana catesbeiana | reverse complement strand
ATGTTTCCCAACTGTTTTTTGATGTATTATTACAGCAGCCATCAACGCACAAAAGTTAGTGTATATTCCTTGAGGAGCTTGCTGTCAAACTGTGCTCATGCGATTGTTCATTTGACCTGGCAGAGTGCAGTTTTAAACTTAAAGTACTTTAAAGTACTCTCATGCTTTCTTATACCTAAAGTGCCCACACATATCTTCTTTATTGTCACTATTGTGTCCTGTAAGGACATGGCAGTCAGCTGGTAAAATGAGCACTGCAGGGGACCAAAGAGATTGGCGTTGTGGCAGCGCAGACAGCAGAAAAGATGATTATATAGTCTCTTCTTTTGCAGGTACCACCAGTTTTTGATTTCTTTATTTTTAATGAGTCACTGTAGGTAATGTTCTAAATTCTATAGGCAATAAAACAACATGACTGTACTTAGAATAGAGTGAACTGAAAAATGTTACAGTTTACAACATTGCATTTGAGTACACTAACATTTTGTTTTGTAGGTTGCAGAATGGCTCTTTGTTCTCTTGGGAGGAACATCAGAAGTTTGGAAAAAAGCATGACCTATAAAGTTAGTGGACTGTGCAGCGGGCCATGCAGTTCACTCTCTGCCCATAGTATGTTGTATCTCTGAAATATTTCATTGCTTTCTGCTTTTTTGTCTGTGTGAAACAGACAATAAAACTTTACTGAGTTTTGAACAATTTAATACTTCTCTTTCTCAATAGAAGCCTCTATCCACTGTTTTTTTTTAAAGATAACATATCATGGATTTGTATATATTTTCTTTCTTTTGCTCTAGAAAACAAAAGTTAAATTTTCTTGCTTTTTTCAGCTAAAAAATAAATAGAACATAGGAACATTTAGTATTCTGACATGCAGCCAGAAGGTGGAGCTTTCGCTACTTTAGGATGTTTTCTGTGCCCTCTGTGTAGGCAGGTGCAGTCTACTTTCTCCACTGCAGGTGGCGCCCAACTGCAGCAGCATTGTAGAGGGAGAGGAAGTCAAGGGGAACATTTTGGAGTATGGGAGGACACCCTGGCTGAGCTTGCCGCTTAATCGGGAAGCCGGATACTGAGGACATTTGTAGGCAGGTGCAGTTTACTTTCTCCACTGCTGGTGGTACTCTTCTGCAGAGGAACTGTTGTTGGAGAGGAAGTCAAGAGGAACATGATTCCTTTATGGTTTCCTAAGTCACTGGGGAAGCTATCCATTTGGATGCTGTTGCCCCATGTGACTCTGGGTGGTCATCTTGGGTCAGGCAGAGTCTATTTAAGACCCTGGCTCCCAGGTGCGGCATGCATTTTGGGTGTGAGTAGTGTAGGGACAGGTCACCCATCTAACAGGGACAGTATTAGTGGTAAGAAGAGGTTCAAGATGAGTAGGGAAAGAGCAGGGACACACTATAATTCCAGGAAGCCCTCCTGTTTTGGCACAGACTAGCCAGGCCGCATTCTATCCCTCAAGATAGAACATCTGAGACCTGCTCATAACTACACCAGACATCTCAAGTCTCCCGCGACTCGTGGGATAATCCCGCATTTGACGGCGTACTCACAGACACCCGCGAGTGCGGCGCGATCTCCCGGCTGAGCCTGCACTGCCACTCAGCCTGCGCCAGGGCCGGACTGGCCTACCGGGATCCCGAGAAATTTCCCAGTAGGCCGCTTTGAGCTGTGGCTGCAGCGGTGCCCAGGGCCGATCCAAATGCAGAGTCCTCTTCTCCCTCCCTCCGTTTGTGTAATCACAAACAGCGGGTGTCTCCCGCTGTGTCATGCAGCTGCAGTCTTAACTGTTCAATGACTGTCCACTGTAACAAAGCCCCGCCTCCTCATCCATGATAGACAGAACACTGATTCAATTTCCCAGCATTGTATCAGTGTTCAGTTGACCGTCTATCACGGACGAAGAGGCCAGGCTTTGTTACAGTGGACTGCCTCCAAACAGTTAAGACTGCAGCTGTATGACACAGTGGGAGACATCCTCTGTGTGTAATCAAGGTACTGGTGAGGCTGCAGATGGGCACAGTGAAGCTGCAGATGGGCACTGATGAGGATACATATGGGCACAGTGAGGCTGCATTGCTGGCACAGCAAGGCTGCATTGTTGATGCTAATGAGGCTGCAGATGGTCACAGTGAGGCTGCATTGATGGCTCAGTGAGGCTGCATTGAAGGGCAATGATGAGGCTGCATTGTTGGCACAGTGAGGCTGTAAATGGGCACAGTGAGGCTGCAGTGTTGGCACTGATGAGGCTGAAAATGGGCACAGTGAGGCTGCATTGTTGGCACTGATGAAGCTGCAAATGGGCACAGTGAGGCTGCATTGTTTGCACTGATGAAGCTGCAGATGGGCACAGTGAGGCTGCATTGCTGGCACTGATAAGGGTGCAGATGGGCACAGTGGGGGTGCAGATTGGCACAGTGAGGCTGCAGATTGGCACAGTGATGCTACATTGTTGGCACTGATGAGGCTGCAAATGGACACAGTGAGGCTGCATTGTTTGCACTGATGAGGCTGCAGATGGGCACAGTGAAGCTGCATTGTTGGCACTGATGAGGCTGTAGATGGGCACAGTGAGGCTGCATTGTTGGTACAGTGAGGCTGCATTGATTGGCACAGTGAGGCTGCATTGATGGGCACAGTGAGGCTGCATTAATGGACACAGTGAGACTGCAGATGGGCACAGTGAAACTGCAGATGGGCACAGTGAGGCTGCACTGATCTCTTGTACCATGTCTGCAATCTATGACCATCTCTTGTATCATGTCCTCAGTCTCTGACCATCTCTTGTATCATGTCCTCAGTCTCTGACCATCTCTTGTATCATGTCCTCAGTCTCTGACCAACTCTTGTATCATGTCCTCAGTCTCTGACCATCTCCTGTATCATGTCTGCAGTCTCTGACCATCTCTTGTATCATGTCCGCAGTCTCTGACCATCTCTTGTATCATGTCCTCAGTCTCTGACCGACTCTTGTATCATGTCCTTAGTCTCTGACCATCTCCTGTATCATGTCCACAGTCTGTGACCATCTCTTGTATCACGTCCGCAGTCTCTGACCATCTCTTGTATCATGTCCGCAGTCTCTGATCATCTCTTGTCTCCTGTGCAGTCTCTGAGGGAGTCTGGAGAGGAGTGAGAGTACCGCTGGGATGGGGGTCACGGGAGTAGTCAGATGTGTGTGGACTGTGGAGAGGAGACTATGGGATAAAACCAGAGCCACCAAGTTGAAGCCATCTGACTGATCCCTGCAAGGTGAACCTGAGAGGTCAGTGACAGCGTTGCCAGGCCAGTCTAAGGGGGGGGTCACCGATGTAAGGGGGGAGTGAATACAATAATGTAGGGGGCACTGATATAAAGGCTTCCCCCCTATATCAGCAACCCCACCTCCTTACCTCAGTGTATTCTTTCTGCGGAAGGTGGTCTCTGGTCACCAGAGTCCCCCCCCACATTCCTGGGGTCCCCCTTGATGATTGCTCCACTTTTACCACTTTTAACAGGAATTTGTTTGGCGGATCGGCGGATCAGAACCCTGGCATCTCTGTCATGTGAGGATTGCGGTGGGGTGTGCAGCCAGGTGTGACAAAGAGTCCGCTGTGTGTAAGCTGGCAGACAGTCTCATTGCGCAACAGTCTGCGACTGCAAGCAGTGCGAACCCAGCGGCTTATGAGTCATCCATGCATAGGTGTGCACAGCCTATTGCATTAGGGTGTGCACCCCAAAGCTCAAACACACACTACCGATCACGCACAATGTTCATTCAGAAAGAGAAGTGGCTGATAAATACATATTTACCGGCCCCTTCCCTTACTCATCCTAAAACATCTCTACAGCAACAGCTGGCAGAAGAGTAGGAAAGCCGGCAGTGCTGAGGAGGGAAGGAGGGGGGAGCCAGGGCAGTAGGGGGAATCTGTGCTGCACAGGGTGATTAGGGTGTGCCTGGGCACACCCGGCACACCCTGTGCGCAGGCCTATGCATCCATGTCTGATGATGACAGATGTCCTCCCCTTGCTAGGAAGACCAGGAAGGAGGGAGGAGTCACACTGACTCTGGTACGAACAGGCTGGTCCTCCAGAGTGTGTGAGTTCTGCAGAGTGAGCTGCAGAGTGACGCTAAGCATCACTGTGTGTCACTCTCTCACCACATCTCATAGCTCACTCATCATCATGCGTCACTCATGATGATCTCACAGCAGTGAGTCACAGCACAAGTCTGACCAGGGGCCACTTTAGGAGCAGGGGCCAGATTCTCTCCCTAGGGGCTATTTACTCAGCAGGTGACGTCCACAGGGACCATACTTAGCAGGTGTCCACAGGGGCTATCAGCAATTTTAATTCTTTTATATATATAAATTTGTTACAACAGCCTGGTGCCAGAGTTACTACAAAGGCAGGGTCAGGGTTATCAGTGAAAAAAAAAAAGAAGTAGTACAAAACACACTTCACCCCAGATTACACTAAAGTGTACCCATGCATAATAGGGGTAAAAAACAATGATGGTGTAGCTCACTGCACTATTTGCAGCAGTGTAATTCTCCGTAGCCCATAGTGGGTTAAATGACTGTAAAAGACAAATTGAGGCGAGTGTGACACAACATTACATTTTTATTTTATTATGGCATTATATTATTAATTATCTTTAAAGTATTCTTTTATTATAGTATTTTACTATGAATATGGGGGGAGGGGGGTGGTGGCACGGAGCACCACCTCCCTGAAATGAGTTTTTGCAGTTTGGGATGTATGCTACTCCTCTTTAAATTAATGACCACTACCTTATCATATTTTATTCCCCCCTTTTTCCCCTCTCACTTATAAGAATTATTCTATCTATCAGAACTATGGTAATATAATAACTTTATCTACTGAGTGGATTATCATAAGACCTACAATTCTATTGGTTGATACAGATATAATGTAGTTTAAGATGTTCTGCCTCCTTTATAACCTACATTGTATTGTAATATATTCTCTTTACTATTTCTTTACAATTTTGTTCAAGATGAAAACTTGTATACCTTGTATGCCTCATTTTGTGTGCTTTAATTTCTATAATAAATCTTTATTGAAAAAATAAAATAAAATAAAAATAAACCAATCAGCGTACAGGTTTTATTGCAAAAGCTTAAAGTGTTTCTAAAGGCAGAAGATTTTTTTTTTATTTTATTGCATTCTATGCATTAAGATAAAAAAAAAAAAACCTTCAGTGTGCAGCAGCCCCCCCTCAGCCCCCCTAATACTTACTTGAGCCCCATCTCAATCCAGCAATGTGTACGAGTGCCTCCGCCATCTGGGACTCTCCCTCCTGATTGGCTGAGACACAGCAGTGGCGCCATTGGCTCCCACTGCTGTCAATCAAAGTCAGTTAGTCAATGAGGAGAGAGAGGGGAGAGGCTGAACCGTAGCTCCTTGTCTGAATGGACACAGGGAGCCACGGCTCAGCTCGGTGCCCCCATAGCAAGCTGCTTGCTGTGGGGGCACTCGAAAGGAGGGAGGGGGGGAGCACAGAAGACGGAGCCGGTAAAAGGAGGATTCGGGTTGCTCTGTGCACAACCAACTGCACAGAATAGGTAAGTATAACATGTTTGTTATTTTTAAAGAAAAAAAAATGACTTTACAATCACTTTAATTGAATAAGCTGAAGTTAGAAGCTGATTGGCTACCATGCACAGCTGTGCCAGATTTTGAACTCTCCAGTTTTAGTAAATCACCCCCTCTTGTACAGCAACATCCTGTGAGTGTTATCTTACTTCACTTGTAATATATTTGGTAAGTATTATATTTCTATGTCATAGGGCTGGACAGGCAGCAAGTCTGCTCCTGAGACTAGATTACAGCATAAATATATCAAATACCAGATGCAGAATGCGACTGGGCTCAGTTGAGTAGCAAGTAATATATGCTGAGTTGACAACTAGATAAAAAATTACAGTAGACTATTTTTGCCCGCAAGGCATCCATATAAAGTACTAGGCTGAGGCTTGGGTTTTATAGGCGGCATGTGACGTGGTTCTATAATTTCACACTCTGAGGGTTACGTCCGTGTGAAGAAGTTAAAGCACCTTTAGCCATAAATGTGAAATGCATTAATACCTTCTACAATGGAGTGACATAAAGGATATTACACATTCAATGGACAGTATGACTTTTTCATCCAGCCTATGAAGGCAACGCTCAATCATTTTTATTGCTTTCATTACCAGAGTGTTTTACTGTCAATTCCCATTTCTGCAGCTCCATAGAAAATACAGCTGTTTGTGATTGATTTAAGAGAATGGCTGTAACACAGGGCAGAATTATTCGATTTTAAAGTGAAATTGGCAGCTTCCGTGAAACATATGTTATATGGAAACTAGAGAAGCAAAATGATACCCCAGCTCCACTGCCAATATGATGATCTATGAACTGTAGACCAGTGCTCTAGCCAGGACGTTCAGGCCCCAAAATGCAGTACTTGAATCAGAAAAGGGCTGGCGACTCGGATGCTCTTGAATAAAAGTCCTTGGGTTACAAGGGTACACGGGTACAGGCTAAGCTGGCGCTTTTCGGCTAAGAAGCCTTCATCAAAGCATACATGTTTGATTTAAAAACTGATTATTATAACAGTGTAAGCACTCCAAATGTAGCGGGTGCATCAAAACAATTAAAAACACATGGAGTAAAGAAAGAGAGAAGCACAGCAGGCATATGAGGGACATATCATGAACAAATAAGGCATATTAAAAATGGTGCAATAAATGTATCAAACAATGCCATTATGTTAAAAAAAAGATTTATGTCCATCCTATCATTTAAACCATACGGTTTTCTAGTATTGAGGGTATGGATCCACCACACTTCACGTTTAAGCAAAATACGATGAGTGTCACCTCCTTGTGGGTTTTTTTTAACCTGTTCAACACCAAAAAAGGAAAAAGTGTCAAGATTACCATGATGGGATTCCCGGAAATGTTTTGACACATCTGAGATATTTTTAGCATTAATATTTGTAGTGTCATTCACATGTTCCGAGATTCTAACTCTCAACAGGCGTATAGTGCACCCAACGTATTGTAGACTGCAGGCACTACACTGAATAACATATACCACCGATTTAGAGTTGCAGTTTATGTACTGTTTGATGGCATATTTTGTGTCATGTTTTCTTGGTAGAAAAAGAAAAAACAGGTGCTTTTTTTATGTCTATGACACTGCCTTACAGGTGTTGTGGTCACACATGTGGGAACCTACAGTGGAAAGCCAGGTCTGTGATTTGTTTGACTTCTGAATGCAGAACAAGCTGTGGGTGACAGCATACTTCCCAGACTGGGGGTCCTTCTACTGGAAAAATGGCAACCCCCCCTGGATAACAGAGTACAGATCCTTGTCAGCATACAAAATGGGGAGATGGGGTGCTTTAAGAATCGCAACGATTTTGTTGTATTCTCCACACGATCTCTGTGAAGTGCTATATTTTTACTTCTAGCTATTGATCGTGTATTATAGCCCCTTTCAGCAGATTAAGTCAGTTGACGTGTTTCAGCAGATAAGGCCTTAGTCATAACCACATTACAGACATAAAACTTTAAACAAAAATAGTAGCTCTAAAGATCACAGGCTCCACCCATTGATTGTCTTAATTGACCACAGGCAATTATCCAAAAAAGAGAATCAGCTGCAATACATATAGGGTGATGATCCATGTGTATGTCACTAATTTTCACACACCTTGTAGTGATAATATGCACATGTATGTTATGACAGTATAGGAGGATTCTATTAATGGTCATTTTTGGTGGGTCACTCCACCCAAAACTTTCAGTAATGATGAAGGAGTGTTATACCCCCCAACTGTTTCTCATATGTTGAAAGAGAACTGTGATCCCAGACCTTCACATTTAAGGAGGATGAACTCCCTTGGATGTGTGATTCAGTTCACTGGATAGCATTGTGGACAGGAACAGAACATATCACTATTATAAAGTGATGACACTACGGGAGACCTAAGAAGCCAGTAGGTGACTAAGCCAAGCAGACTCCACTGAAATATCACTTTTAGATGGACTGACTCTTTAACTGTACAAGTGGCACAAAGTACATGGCATTAGTAAATGAAAGGAGTATGAGAAACAGTCAATTATTGAAACACCTGTGTAAGATAAGAGTCACTGGAGTTGCACCTGTTCTGATCAATTTATAACTAGTTGCTACAAGGTTGGGTTCACACCTGTCCATTCCAGTGCACTGCGTTGTGACACAGCAGACCACAATGTATGGTAGTACATTGATATGCATTGTGGTACACTGCAGTGCATGAGTCAATGTGTTGGGGTACCATTGACAATGGCTGACACTGCAACACACTAATGCATGTGACATGTATGCAGCCCTCTTTTGAGGGTGGGGTATATGCTGGTTGAACTATGTTTGGTTCTAGTAAGTTAGTAGCTGACCCAGGTCGGGATAAAGGGCTAACAATTGTAAGTTTACTTCCCAAGATTTTGGTCATGGTCGGGCCCACCAATGCTATGAAAAGGGGGGAGGCTGAGGTCTAGGGCTCTCTATCTAACTTAACTGGTTGGCTGGACTGTGTCGTGTATCGGGACCGATGCGCTTTGCCAAAGTGACCACCTGTTCATAAGACTCTGTATGTGCCTCCTGTCGCTGTCTTGCTGGCACCCACAGAGGCGGCGATGCCCTCAAAAAGTTTTCTGGACACTACCAGTACCACAATCTCGCCAGTTCTGGACCAAGAGATACTCTTGTTTATACCCCCGGAGGCTCCCTCTTCTGCTCTTTCATCTCAGTCACTGCAGCTATCACCTTCTTGCTCAGATAAATTCATCAAGGTGTCCTGGAGCACTTTGATGTTCGATAGTAATGAGGACGAATGTCCAACCTTCCCCAAGGCTGTCATCTCCCTGCCGTGGGTCCCCCAAAGAAGCCACTGCTCCAGCACCACCTGCTGCCACCTTCAAGTCATTTAATCTACATGCTGGTCTAGTGTTTAATATGTTAGTATGCCATGGCGTTTTTGCTGTTCATTGTTCATGTGTATTTATTGTATGCAGTTTACTTGTTTGAAGTTGGTCGCAGCCAGAACGGATTGCAAAAAGGGGAGGGCGAGTGTAGGCAGGTTGAACTGTGTTTAGTTCTAGTAAGTTGTCAGCTCACCCAGGCAGGGGAAAAGTGTTAACTATTGTACGTTTGGTTTTGGAGCTTTTTGGTCCTGGATGAACCACCTATGCTATAAAAAAGAGAAGGCTGAGGTCCAGGGCTCTCTTCCTAGCTGAACTGATTAGTTTGTCACTACTCATGTATCGGGACCACTGTGCCTTGCAGTCCGCTGAAGACACCAGGACTTTCGGACATTTCCAAGTCATGAACAGTGACGTAATGGACTCTTGCCTCACAGAAGTATGCCTGGACAGCCAAACCACAATAGTTAGGGTTAGGGGAAGGACATTGTTCGTATTGAACTGTATGCTGCAACCTGTCCAGTAAAAGTTACCTTAACTGTTATGAGCCTGTTTTGAAGTTATTAAAAGGGGTACATGTTGGTTCTGGCGTATCTAGAAAACCAGGGCCTGTAAAGCTCAAAGGGTATAAAGTAACATTGTTACAAAAAAAGGAGTATGGCTGGAGAGTCCTCGATAGAATACGGCACCTCATCCCAATAATCATGAACAACAATGATTTGGGGATAGAAAAGGGGATTATAGTGATGCCAAGGAATTTAGAGATTTGTTACACACAAATAATTAAAAAGTATAATTTTATTATTATACATAGTAAAAAGGAGTACAAAATACAAGGGTGTAATATATATATAAAAATGAAATAACTGAACAAACACGCAAGGAGTACAGCGGAGACCGGCCAGTGTGTAAGGAGGCAGGTCTTTAACAGGTAATAGATTCCTACATGTTTCGCCAACTTTGGGTTCCTCAGGGAAAGATGATTATACCTGTACACTTTTGTAGATTCTAGATAGGAAAGAAAAAACATATAACAGTATATGCTAATATTGAATGTAAAACAGTATTGATCCATCAGTTTTTTTAATAATTGAATACCGGACATGGCTACAATAGCTCCCCCTTTAAATAGACCAGGGCCCACACCAGCAACCCCTAGATGGAGAGATAGGTACCTACCAAAAACTTGCAGCAAGCAGAGGACATACGGCACCCCAAGGGGAGTCGGACGTCCTGCACCGCAACTATACGTGGCTGCAGGGGGCAAACAAAGACCTAGCAGACAGAAAGGAATACGTTCAATGTATAATGTACTGTGTAGGGATCCTTTGTAGGATTATTAATCCCAAACAAAGTAGAAGGGCTAACATAGCCTCAAAATACTTACAATATATATAGTAAAAACAAGAACAAAACACAAGGGAGCCCAAAATGCTGAGTGACTATATAGACTGAGAGAGATGAAAGGTTTCCACCAGGATGGATAATGTCTCAGATGTAATATTACTAAAACAGAAACAATGAAAGGATACAGATAATATGTAAATGTATAATGCAATCCCAGCAAATAGCCTAAAGAAATAATTGATTGCAAAAAAGTAGTATAAAGAGTAAGGGCACTCACCAACAAAACCACCATGTGGCTAATCATAATTGGAGTATACTGATCCATTTGTGTTGGGCCAAAAAACTATCCAAGGCAGAGCAATGCTGCAAGGAAGGACACCTGAGGTGTGAATAGATAAGCTGTAAAGTATAGAGGCAATTGTCCATGAATATCGATAAGAGGGGCTTACCTAAAACACAGCAGCAGCAAATATGGGCACCCTTGAGAACCAGCAAAGAGTGGACTGGAAAAGCTGGCTTTAAATACCCCCCACACATGATCGGCGTCTGACGTCACCGATCGTGTGAGCAGACAAAGAAGGCCATTGCGCATGCGCCCGTCACCTGCCCTGTAGGCCTACGAGCGCCACAGTGCCGTACGGGAGGCCGCCCACGTCACATGATCATGATCGAATGTGACACGGATAATCTGGGCAGGAAGAGGAGCTGTCCGTCAAGTGATCTCGGCGTGATAGCGCCACAAATGACCAGAAGGGTGGATGTTAAAACACGATCCAATTGGATCAATGCATGGACAATGGCGAGTGGTGGGCTGGCATGGCAGCAAGGCGGTGCCGCCCTTGGGTGTCCATACAGCCAATAGCGGCATACGGGCTCCCGAGGATGCCAAGGGGGACCGGAAAATCCCCCGATGCTCAATGGAGTAACAGGCACCAAAAGGGAGGGTACTGATAGGGACCCCAGCAAGAGGGGGATCAGGGGCAGGGCACAGAGGGGGGCAAGACAAGTCCACTCGCCACTCACACACCAAATGGAGGGCGAGGAATTAGGCTCTCGACTGGGTCCTGCACTGTAGCCGTGACAAGCATCCAAGTGTAGCATATGAGATGTGTTAGACAATATAGCAAAAAGAAAACTGAACAGTTAATACATAATAAATTAAATACAAAGCAAAATTAGGCAGGAAAAAAAGTTACATACAAAATTCCTTTTTTATATAACAGAGAATCTTTGATACAGTAGTCACAAAAAATTATTTCAATTGGAATGAGCGATCTCAAAGGATCCATGGCACTGAGTTCAGGGTGAGGGATACATATGGAGGGAGGGAAAGAGAAAAAAGTTGAAAAAATAAAGACAATATAAAAATGTAAGGCATTTACAGGAAAGGCTTGAAACTAATGTATTCATTTAACCCTGGGAATCTAGTAGCATCCAGGCTATGTATCCACTTTGTTTTGAGTTGAAGTAATTTGCAATCAATTCCACCACCCCTGGCATGTTAAGGGTACATGCTCCAGGGCCGTGAAGCTGACAGCATGGGGGTCAAAGTCATGTTGTAAGCCGACATGTCTATGGGATGGCAGTGGTTGTAATTCGGTTGTATAAGGGTTTTATATGGTCTCGGATACGCATATAGAAACGGCATTTGGTCTTGCCGACGTAGTAACAACCACATCGGCATGTAGCTAGATGTACAACTCCCACTGTCTTACATGTGACTCTATGTTTGATGGTGTGAGTAAGACCGTTGGGAAGGAGAATTTCTCTGGAATCGGAAACAAATTTGCACACATCACATTTTCCACATGGGAAAGTGCCAACAGCAATGTGAGACTGTAGCTTACTGGGAGAATGATGACTAGTTATTAGACAATCTCTTAAGGAAGGAGATCGTCGATATGTAATATCTGGACATGGCTTAATATGTTTCTTAATAACTGAATCCGCAGTTAGTAGAGGCCAAAGTTTATTAAGGGCATCCCTCACTTGGGCATGTGGTCTAGAGAATTGAGTGATTAAACGGACAGGTTGAGAAGTTTCAGTAGCTTTAGTAGAGAAAATTAGATTTTTTCTGTCTAGCTTTTTGACCTTATTATAGGCTCGTTTCAAAAGTGAGTGACTGTAACCTGTATTTTTTAGCCTGCAAGAAAGATCGTGAGAGGCCTTGATGAAGTCAGCTTCATGTGAACAGTTTCTCTTAATGCAAAGATACTGGCTAAAGGAGATGCTATTTAACAGGGACTTGGGACGTGCACTACTGGCATGGAGGATAGTGTTACCGGAAGATGGCTTCCGGTATAGTGCAGAATGGAGAGTTCCATCAGGGTCCAAGTGGATTTCAAGATCCAAAAATGTGATTTTCAATTGGCTGCACTCCATGGTAAATTTTAAATTATAGGTGTTGATAGCCAATAAATTGAAGAACTGAGAAAGTTCTTCACGAGTGCCTGACCAAAAGAACAGCATGTCATCTATGTATCTGTGCCAAGAGACAACATTACATAGTAAGGTAGACAAGTCATGATTGGCAAAAAGTTCCCTTTCCCACCCTCCCAGGTACAGGTTGGCATAGGAGGGGGCACATTTGGTCCCCATAGCTACCCCCTGTACCTGGAGGAAGTGGAAAGGGGCAAACATGAAGAAATTCCGTGTTAAAATGAAGTGCAGTAATTTCAAAACAAAATTGCCATAAGATTCAAATTCAGAGCCCCTTTCTTGGAGTTGTATGGCGACAACCTCAATGCCTTTCTTGTGTGGGATGTGTTATACAAGCTCTAAACATCAAGGGCGACCAGCCAAACATTCTGAGGTAAGTGTATGCCTTCAAGAATGCGAAGGAAGGGAATGGTGTCTTTGACATATGAAGACAAAGATGTATCGACAAGAGCACTCGCGCTTTCAGTAAGGCATTGACACCTGGACACGATGGGATGGCCGGGGGGGGGGGGGGGGATCTAACGACTTATGTAATTTGAGTAAGGCATAAAATGTGGGTGTTTTTGGTTCTTTAACGTTCAAAAACTTCCAAGTATTACAGTCGATGATTCCTTGTTGGTAGGCTGAGAAAATCAGCCCATAATATTCGGATGTGATTGTCAATTAATGACTGAGAAATAGGTCGATACCAATCCTTGTTGTCAAGGATGTTGCGGCACATGGATTCATAGGCCGCAACATCCATGACAACTACATTTCCCCCTTATCGGCTGGCTTAATAACCAGCCCTGGGTGAATTTGCGGGGATTTAAGAGCTTTTCTATAGGCAATAGATAAATTAGACGGATAGGAGTTATTTAAATCCATGTGCTTAATAGCAGTAGTCATTTGTTGGACAAAAGCCCAAATGTTTGGGTTGGTGAAAAGCGTAGGAAATGCTTGTGGTTTGGGTTTAAAGGAGATTGGGGGAGGGAAGGAGACACCAGGGACGACAATGCCCGTATCGTCAAGTGACGACAGGTCATCGTCGTTGATGCCCCCCTCCTCTAATAGTGACATCAATTCCTCAATGGCCTGAATTTCAGCCAATGTGGGAGTCACATTGCATAGTGGAGGGTCAGTGGTAGTTGGAAGGGAAGATTTATCATAGACAACTTTGTACATAAGTTTTCTAGCGAAATACTTTTCAAAATAGACCTTATGCCAGTAAATATGAACTTTCTTTTCAAGGAGGCGTTGAAGCCTCATAAAAGCTTTGTATAGTTCCGCATCAGAAATATTTGATGCAGTTTGAGAAGTTTGAATTTTTGTCATTAAGCCCTCCTAAGCCTCACCGCAGAAGTCGGCCATGGTATCCAATATACAGAAAAAACAAAATTCAAAAATGCTATTTGAGGACACAGAAATCAAGAGAGGGAAAAAACTAGACGAATTACATATGACAACAATAGTATTCAAAGTATTACAAGGGAATTCCAAAAATATTGTATAGAGGGCGGTCCAGCCAGAAATAATGTGTATTAAAACACCCGAGAGCAATACGAAAAAAAGGAGTATGGCTGAAGAGTCCTTTTAATCACTCAATTCTCTAGACAACATGCCCAAGTGAGGGATGCCCTTAATAAACTTTGGCCTCTACTAACTGCGGACTCAGTTATTAAGAAACATATTAAGCCATATCCAGATATTACATATCGACGATCTCCTTCCTTAAGAGATCGTCTAATAACTAGTCATCATTCTCCCAGTAAGCTACAGTCTCACATTGCTGTTGGCACTTTCCCATGTGGAAAATGTGATGTGTGCAAATTTGTTTCCAATTCCAGAGAAATTCTCCTTCCCAACGATCTTACTCACACCATCAAACATAGAGTCACATATAAGACAGTGGGAGTTGTATATACATGCCGATGTGGTTCTTACTACATCGGCAAGACCAAACGCCCTTTCTATATGCGTAATCGAGACCATATAAAACCCCTATACAAATGAATTACAACCACTGCCATCAATAGACATGTCGGCTTACAACACGACTTTGACCCCCATGCTGTCAACTTCACGGCCCTGGAGCATGTACTCTTACATGCCAGGGGCGGTGGAATTGATTGCAAATTACTTCAACTCGAAACAAAGTGGATACATACCCTGGATGCTACTAGATTCCCAGGGTTAAATGAATACATTAGTTTCAAGCCTTTCCTGTAAATGCCTTACATTTTTTATATTGTGTATATTTTTTCAACTTTTTTCTCTTTCCCTCCCTCCATATGTATCCCTCACCCTGAACTCAGTGCCATGGATCCTTTGAGTTCGCTCATTCCAACTGAAATCATTTTTTTGTGACTACTGTATCAAAGATTCTCTGTTATATAAAAAAGGAATTTTATATGTAACTTTTTTTTCCTGCCTAGTTTTGTTTTGTATTTAATTTACCGTATTATGTATTAACTATTATGTATTAACTGTTCAGTTTTCTTTTTGCTGTATTGTCTAACACATCTCATATGCTACACTTGGATGCTTGTCATGGCTAAAGTGCAGGACCCAGTTGAGAGCCTAATTCCTCGCCCTCCATTTGGTGTGTGGGTGGCGGGTGGACTTGTCTTGCCCCCCTCTGTGCCCTGCCCCTGATCCCCCTCTTACTGGGGTCCCTATCAGTACCCCTCTTTTGGTGCCTGTTACTCCGATGAGCATCGGGGGATTTCCGGTCCCCCTTGGCATCCTCGGGAGCCCGTGTGCCGCTATTGGCTGTATGGACACCCAAGGGCGGCACCGCCTTGCTGCCGTGCCAGCCCACCCCCTCGCCATCGTCCATGCCTTGATCCAATTGGATCGTGTTTTAACATCTATTATTAATAATAGTATATATAAACCAAACGAGTAAACATATACTACAAACAGCGCTATTTGTTGAGCAAAGATATATATAAAATCATGCGGCCAACTACGCACAAAGGTAATCAAACAGAGAGGTAGAGAGTCTGTGAAGTGCTCAGAAAAATGTCCATCAGTGACAGTACAGTCGTATCTCAGTGTGCGCCTTCCACCGGTCAGCAGAATTTCACCCTGTGTTGACACTCTCCCCCTAGGGGATCGAACTCACCAGATCTGCTAGTTTTAAAAGCCTCCAAGGACAAAAGATCTCCTCAACACCACTCTCTCAGTACCACTCCTGGGGGTTCAGGGGGGGGTCACAACTCCAAACAGATAAATGCCAAAAAGAGAAAAATGTGTGCACATAGCGTAATTCTGTTTATTAAGTTGTACCCCACAAACTTCATAAAAAACCCCTCATTCTATATACGTACACAATAAAAGCAGTCAATCAAGCAAAAATGTATAAGGGTAGCGTGTCACCGTTCTGAAGACAAGCCGGTTCGATATCCAGGGGAACAAGGTCACTTCCTGGTTGTGGATCAGGCTGTGGTGGAACGCATACCTCACTTCCGGCGTCGTGTGTTTTAACATCTGCCCTTCTGGTCATTTGTGGCGCTGTCACGCCGAGATCACTTGACGGACAGCTCCTCCTCTTGTCCAGATTATCCGTGTCACATTCGATCATGATCATGTGACGCGGACGGCCTCCCGCACGGCACTGTGGGGCTTGTAGGCCTACAGAGCCGGTGACGGGCGCATGCTCGATGGCCTTCTTTGTCCGCTCACATGATCGGTGACATCAGACGCCGATCGTGTGTGTGGGGTATTTAAAGCCAGCTTTTCCAGTCCCCTCTTTGCTGGTTCTCAAGGGTGCCCATATTTGCTGCTGCTGTGTTTTAGGTAAGCCCCTCTTATCGATATTGGTCGTTACTGGTTCACTCTCCTTCATGGACAACTGCCTCTATACTTTACAGCTTATCTATTCACACCTCAGGTGTCCCTCCTTGCAGCATTGCTCTGCCTTGGATAGTTTTTTGGCCCAACACAAATGGATCAGTATACTCCAATTATGATTAGCCACATGGTGGTTTTGTTGGTGAGTGCCTTCACTCTTTATACTACTTTTTTTCAAATCAATTATTTCTTTAGGCTATTTGCTGGGATTACATTATACATTTACATATTATCTGTATCCTTTCATTTTTTTCTGTTTTAGTAATATTACATCTGAGACATTATCCATCCTGGTGGAAACCTTTCATCTCTCTCAGTCTATATAGTCACTCAGCATTTTGGGCGCCCTTGTGTTTTGTTCTTGTTTTTACTATATACACATTGTAAGTATTTTGAGGCTATGTTAGCCCTCCTACTTTGTTTGGGATTACTAATCCTACAAAGGATCCCTATACAGTACATTATACATTGAACGTATTCCTTTCTGTCTGCTAGGTCCTTGTTTGCCCCCTGCAGCCACGTATAGTTGCGGTGCAGGATGTCCGACTCCCCTTGGGGTGCCATATGTCCTCTGGTGCTTGCTGCGAGTTTTTGGTAGGTACCTATCTCTCCATCTAGGGGTTGCTGGTGTGGGCCCTGGTCTATTTAAAGGGGGAGCTAGTGTAGCCATGTCCGGTATTCATTTATTAAAAAAACTGATGGATCAATACTGTTTTTCATTCAATATTAGCATATACTGTTATATGTTTTTTCTTTCCTATCTACAATCTACAAAAGTGTACAGGTATAATCATCTTTCCCTGAGGAAGCCAAAGTTGGCGAAACATGTAGGAATCTATTACCTGTTAAAGACCTGCCTCCTTACACACTGGCCGGTCTCCGTTGTACTCCTTGCGTGTTTGTTCAGTTATTGCATTTTTATATATATATTACACCCTTGTATTTTGGTACTCCTTTTTACTATGTATATTAATAAAATTATACTTTTTAATTATTTGTGTGTAACAAATCTCCAAATTCCTTGGCACCGCTATAATCCCCTCTTATATCCCCAAATCGTTGTTGTAACATTGTTACAAATGAATTCACATGGCAAGATGAAAGGAGGAAAGTTATTTGCTTTGGGTTACTAAGTGAAGAAACAAGATACAAACAACCAGTCGTTAGGCGTGTTACCTGGTAAAGTGACAGGTCCACTGAAAGCAAAGGGGACATTGTCTGGCTCCCTCCCTAGTGGTCGGTTTCATGTAGCAACTGGATCCCAACCTGCCTTACCGCTATCTATGGCCTGGTCACAAGGTACAGGAAGGAAGGAATGAATGAATGAGCATGCATGAGGTCCGTGCTCTGCAATCAGCGGGACCCCATTCTGTTACTGGGAGTGAGGTAACAGAGGTACACTGGACTGGTGGACTGGCCTCCTAATGCAAACATACAAGTCACAGTGTGTAGTGACATGGGACAAGTCACTTTTCAGAGGAACTCTGTACTTTTATTATAGTACACAGTGAAAGCTCATCTCTAAGTCAGGGAACTGCCTTAATAGTTGAGTCTCTACCTGGTCCCAGAGTGTGCTCTGCGAGAAAGGTACCCCCAAGTGCAGAGCGAGTAGGCCCTGCCCACAGAGGTGTTATTAGAAATGGACCTCCCTAAAAAGCATGCTGTGCTAAACCTTTAGGTAAATAAGAGAACCTGAACCTCTGCTAAGTGGAAGAGTGGGTTTAATAATTAAGTTGGCAATGCCTCCACCCATGACAGGGCCTCTGTGAACAGAGGGGATTCCCTTTGTGGGAAATTAACCAGTAATCTAAACAAAGTAATTGAGAGCAGAAGAACTACTGCCACCAGCAAATAACATTAACCATAGGTATATACAATGCCTTGTAAAAGTATTCACCCCCTTGGCATTTTTCGTGTTTTGTTGCCTCACAACCTGGAATTAACATGGATTGTTTGAGGATTTGCGTCATTTAATAGTCTCTTTGGATAAGTCTCTATGAGCTTGCCACATCTTACCAATGGGATTTTTGCCCATTCCTCCTGGCAAAGCTGCTCCATCTCCTTCAAGTTGGATGGTTTGCGCTTGTGCGCAGCAAGCTTTAAGTCTGACCACAGATTTTCTATTGGATTGAGGTCTGGGCTTTGACTAGGCCATTCCAACTCATTTACATGTTTCCCCTTAAACCACTCAAGTGTGGCTTTAGCAGTGTGTTTGGTGTCATTGTCCTGCTGGAAGGTGAATCTCCGTCCTAGCCTCAAATCACACACAGAGTGGTACAGGTTTTGATCAAGAATATCCCTGTATTTAACACCATCCATCTTTACTTCAACTCTGACCAGTTTCCCAGTCCTGACTGCTGAAAAAGGATGGTGTTCTTTGGGTGATGTGATGTGTTGGGTTTGCACCAGACATAGCGTTTTCTTTGATGGCCAAAAGGTTACATTTTAGTCTCAACAGACCAGGGCACCTTCCTCCATACATTTTGGGAGTCTCCCACATGCCTTTTCACAAACTCAAAACGTGCCATTTTGTTTTATGCTGATGGCTTTCTTCTGGCCACTCTGCCATAAAGACCAACTCTATGGAGCGTATGGCTTATTGTCGCCCTATGTACAGATACTCCAGTCTCTGCTGTGGAACTCTGCAGCTTCTCCAGGGTTACCTTAGGTCTCTGTGCTGCCTCTCTGATTAATTCCCTCCTTGCCCGGTCCGTGAGTTTTGATGTGCGGCTGTCTCTTGGCAGGTTTGCTGTTGTGCCATGTTCTTTCCATTTGGTTATGATAGATTTGATGGTGCTCCTAGGGATCATCAAAGATTTGGATATTTTTTTATAACCTAACTCTGACTTGTACTTCTCAACAACATTGTCCCTAACTTGTTTGGAGAGTTCCTTGGTCTTCATGGCAGTGTTTGGTTAGTGGTGCCTCTTGCTTAGATGTTGCAGCCTCTGGGGCCTTTCAAAAAGGTGTGTATATGTAACTAGAAAAGCTACAATTTCTGGGGAAATTGTGAAAAGTGTTCTTGCCTCGACAACTGGAGTGGGCAGAGTAACTGGGTGGAGTGGCTTGAGTAACTGTGAAAAGTGTTAAAAAGCTTAATATTTTAAAAAGTATAAATAGTAGTAAAAAAGTTGAAGTCCCATCATTAGCTGAAAGAGCTGAACATTTTTTTTCAAAAATGATTTTTTTTTTCAAAAGATTATTTTTTTTCAAAAATATATTTTTTTTTTCAAAAGATTTTTTTCTTCAAAAATGATTTTTTTTTAAAAATAATTTTTTTAAAAAAATGATTGTTAAAATTTTTTTTTTTTCATGGGGTGATCATAATGTTTTGGCTGATCATGTTGTGGTCATAATGTTTTGGCTGATTGTGGGGGGTTCATAATGTTTTGGCTGATTGTGGGGGGTTCATAATGATTTGGCTGATCATGGGAGGGTCATAATGGTTTGGCTGATCGTGGGGTGGACATAATGTTTTGGGTGATCATGGGGGGGTCATAATGATTTGGCTGATTATGGCATGGTCATAATATTTTGGCTGATCATGGGGCGGTCATAATGTTTTGGCTGATCATGGGGCGGTCATAATGTTTTGGCTGATCATGGGGGAGCCATAATGTTTTGGCTGATCATGGGGGGGTCATAATGTTTTGGCTGATAATGGGGTGGTCATAATGTTTTGGCTGATCATGTTGTGGTCATAATGTTTTGGCTGATCTTGGGGGGGTCAGCTTTTGTCATACCTTTATCTAGCAGATGAAGGTATGACCACATGCATTTGGGGGGTCTCAGCATCTTGTGTTTACAACCACTGTTTCCTAGCAATGCTCATGTCCTGTTTATGCTTCACAAATACTGCTCAATACACAATACACAGGACCATGATAGATGTAATAACTGTGCAGTAATTCAAATGGCCATATTTTAAAAACTGTAAATCCTACAGGAAGATCTTTATATTGTGAGAATCACAAGACCCAGACCTAGATTTTGATACATAGTATGTCTCTGAAATATTAAAATTGAAGGCACAGTCGCAGTTTAGAAATTGCCCTTCAAATTTGAAGGGGCTAGAGTGTAGTTTCAATGAATGTCAATGGACGGTGTGAGTTGCAAACAAATGGTCATATTATGAAAACTATCAGGACTATGGCTTAGCCGTGGACATGTTTAGTGGCAGCAGGGATAGCTGAACGTTTTGATATAAGATTTGTGTAGGTGGGCTTGAAAATGAGGGAGTGGTGGTAGTTTAGAAATCATGTCCTGATTTTTCAGTTTTTGTCACCTCCCACTCTAGTTTTGAACATTTCCCCATTCATTCCTATGGGACAAATTTCGCCGCAAAAATGACGATATTTCGTGAACCATTTGGCGAAACGTTCCACAAAGTAATAGCACACCATTCGGGAACAATCTGCATGTTTCGGTATATTACTTGTCTATGTAGTGTAAAAGCTGTGGGAGGAGTTAGGGTGGTAAATTTGGCTATAATAAGAACTAGAAAATGCATTTCCTGGGGAAAATGCGTGGGAATGCTGAATTGCTAAAATGGCCCCCAGCAAAACTGCCCCCATCATATTGCCATCAAAACTGCCCCATCATATTGCCACCATCAAAACTGCCCCATCAGAATTACCCCATCAAAACTGCCCCATCAGAATTGCCCCATCAAAACTGCCCCATCATATTGCCACCATCAAAACTGCCCCATCAGAATTGCTCCATCAAAACTGCCCCATCAGAATTGCCCCATCAAAACTGCCCCATCATATTGCCACCATCAAAACTGCCCCATCAGAATTGCCCTATCAAAACAGCCCCATCATATTGCCACCATCAAAACTGCCCCATCAGAATTGTCCCATCAAAACTGCCCCATCAGAATTGTCCCATCAAAACTGCCCCATCATATTCCTCTATTATAAATCAGTACATGGTGTGTCTGTCCCCTCCCCCGGACTCTGTAATCAGAGCTGAGATGCTCCAGCCACCTCCCCCCCCTGTGTATAACAGGAGCTTTGGTAACCATGGCAACAAAACCAACACAGTACACTCTGATTAATGGCTAAAATTTCCTGAAATGACCTCTAAACAAAAAGCTTTTTCTGAAAAACTGTAAAAGATATCAAACTGAAAAGCTATAGCCAGATAGCTGAATATTTTGTGAACATTTTAAAGTTTGTTTGGCATCTGTAGGTGAAAGTATGAAGGAGCTGAAACTTTTGGGAGCGGAAGAAGATTTTAAGGATCTGAAGCATGCTCCCATTGACTTCAATGTTAAAAAAAAGTGATAAAAAGCTTAATATTTTAAAAAGTATAAATGGTAGAAAAAAAGTTGAAAAAGTGCACACATCAGCTAAAAGTGACGAACATTTTAATAGTTGAATGGTTTTAATAGCTGAAAGTATGCAGAAGTTACACAGAGCCAAAAAACGTACAGAATAATAAAAATAAGTAAAATTGAATAACAATAGTGGGACTGCTAAAGCAGTCCCACTAATAATAATAATATATATGTGAGATAACAGTAAGTGGTCTTGCTATGCAAGAACACTTAATGAACGATCATGTGGCACTTGGATTGCACACAGGTGGACATCATTTCACTAATGATGTGACTTCTGAAGGTAATTGGTTGCACCAGAGCTTTTTATGGGCTTTATAACAAAGGGGGTAAATACATACGCACATGCCAATTATCAGTTTTTTTATCTCTGAAAAATAGTTTTATGTATATATTTTTCTAATTTTACTTCACCAACTTAGACTATTGTGTTCTTATCCATCACATATAAGTCAGATTAAAAAAAACATTGAACTAAAGGTTGTAATGTAACAAATAGGTAAAAAGCCAAGGGGGGGGTGAATACTTTTGCAAGGCACTGTAGATGTACACCAGTATATAAATAATACAAGCTTTAATAGGAAGAGATTAATAACAGTACATACATCCAACGTATAAAATTATCAGCAAAGGGCCTGATAGGAGTCCTGGTAGAATTCTAAAGTCAGCAGCGACAGTATTTACAGTATAGCTGCTGACTTTTATTTTTTTTCCAGACTGAAGATCCTTCTTAAAGAGATTGTAAAGCTTTGTTTGTTTTTGTAACTACTTCCTATAGAGCAAAATGACGGCCGGAAAGTCATTCTGTTATTCTGACTAGGTGTCATATAACGTCCAGCAGGATAAGCCGCGATCGTACACCCATGGGGGCACCAAGCGCGGCGATCGGTGGTGTGGTGTGTCAGTCTGACACACTGAATCTCCAATCTAGAGAAAGGGCCTATGACTTGGCTCTTTACCACGTGATCAGCTGTGTCCAATCATAGCTGATCACAGTGTAAACAGGAAAAGCCGTGTATGGGCTTTTTCCTCTACTCGCACTGACAGGCGCGAGTAGAGGAGAGACGATCGGCTGTTCTCCTGACAGAGGGGGGTCTGCATTGATAATCAGCGCATTGATTATCAGTGCAGACCCATCGAGGATGCCCACCCATGACCACCAGGGATGCCCATCCATGACCACCAGGTAAGCCCACTAGAGCCCACCAGGGATGTCAATCAGTGCCCATTAGGGATGGCACTCTGTGCCTATTAGTGATACCTGCCAGTGCCTCCTGATCAGTGCTGCTTATCAGTGCCATCTATCAGTGCCACCCATCAGTGCCCACCAGTGCCCATCATTGCCTTATATCAGTGCCCATCAGTGCCACCTATAAGTGCCCATCAGTGCCGCCTGTGAGTGCTGCTTATCAGTGCTGCCTATCAGTGCCTATTAGTGCTGCATAAAAGTGCCTCATCATCAGTGTCGCCTCATCAGTGCCAATCAGTACTGCCTCATCAGTGTCCATCAGTGCAGCCTCATCAGTGCTCATCAGTGAAGGAGAAAAATTACTTATTTACAAAGTTTTGTAACAGAAAAACTTAGTTTTTTTCAAAATGTTCTATCTTTTTTTATTTGTAGCGCAAAAAATAAAACCCCCAGTGGTGGTCAATTACCACCAAAAGAAAGCTCTATTTGTGGTAAAAAAAAATTGCCGTTCAAAATGTGATATCGATGAAAGCTGAAAATTGGCCTCGGCAGGAAGGGGGGGGGGAAGTGCCCTGTATACATAGTAATTTTGCCCCGATCCTCCTCTTCTGGGGTCCCCCCGTGGCCCTCCTGCTCTCCCTGGGGGCACACATGCGGGCACGTCCATTGACACAGACTGCAGGACTTGTCCCTGCTGCTTGACTCCCATGTCACTGGATTTGATTGACAGCAGCAGGAGCCAATGGCACCTGCTGCTAGCAATCTATCCAATGAGGATGGAGACAGCGGCTGGAGCTGCTGTGCTCATCCCCATCGCTGGAACGATCGGGTTAAGGTAAGTAAAAGGGGGGGCTCTGGGGGGCAGCTATAGCACAAAAGGTTTTTCACCTTAATGCATTAGGGTGAAAACCCCTGAGGGTTTACAACCCCTTTAAGTATGGCAGTTCACAGAACAAAACGATACATAATTCCCTAGCACACTTACCAGGTAGCCAGCTAAATAAAACAAGTCTAAACTGTTTGAACAATTTGTATTAGGTTTAGATTGTATGTATATTTGCAAATATATGTGAAGCCACACTGCCATGTCAAGGCCCCTCTGCAAAGTGCGGTCCCTAACTCTATTCTAATGTCATTTCCAAATTGAGACATTTATGGCAATAAATACATTTAGCAGCTAAACTAGTGCAAAAATGTTGATACAACAGAGGTTTTTGTTGCATATATTTGCAAACATGTGAACTTACACAGCGTTCCTGTAGCAGAGCGCGTGGATTTACTTTATGGCTTGTACTTGATCACAGCAACACCTAACAATTTATTCTAATGCCGCGTACACACGGTCGGACTTTTCGTCTACAAAAGTCCAACGGACGCCGACGGACTAAAGCTGGCTGGTAATCCGATCGTGTGTGGGCTTCTCCGGACTTTCAACTGACTTTTTTAGCCTCAAATCCGACGGACTTTAGATTTGAAACATGCTTCAAATCTTTACGTCGTAAGTACGACGGACCCCGAAATCCGCTCGTCTGTGTGCTAGTCCGACGGACAAAAACCCATGCTAGGGCAGCTATTGGCTACTGGCTATGAACTTCCTTATTTTAGTCCGGTGTACGTCATCACGTACGAATCCGTCGGACTTTTGTGTGGTCGTGTGTAGGCAAGTCCGTTCGTAAGAAAGTCTGCCGCAAGTCCGCCGAAGGTACGTCGGAAGTATGTCGGACAGGCTGTCGGACTTTTGTAGACGAAAAGTCCGACCGTGTGTACGCGGCATAAGTCTTGGGTGCTCGTAGTGATACAACGGATGGCGTTAAAGCTTGGAAAGTCACTAGCACTTGAAAGGATTATTTTTTACCATTTATTGTGAGAGTAATGTCATTATTATTCCAGTTAATATATTATTGCTGGTTTGCACACATCTAGTGCCAAATGGCAAAAAGAATTAACCACTTCCCGACCGCCTCACGTATATATACGTGAACAGAGCGGCACGGGCAGGCAAAATCACGTACCTGGTACGTGATTGCCTTCCCGCGGGTGGGGGGTCCGATCCTCCCAGCCAATGAGAAACATCCCCTGCCTGTGTATAGTACACACAGGCAGAGGATGTGATGTCATCTCTCCTCGGCTCGGCAGTTTCCGTTCCGGCGCCGAGGAGAGAAGACATCCAAGCAAGTGTAAAACACAAACACACACAGTAGAACATGCCAGGCACACTAAACACCCCCGATCCCCCCCCGATCGCCCCCCGATCCCCCCCCAATCACCCCCCCCCCGTCACAAACTGACACCAAGCTGTTTTTTTTTTTTTTTTACTGATTGGTGTCAGTTTGTGATAGTTAGAAGTGTTAGGTCAGTGAGTATTAGCCCCCTGTAGGTCTAGGGTACCCCCCTAACCCCCCCCTAATAAAGTTTTAACCCCTTGATCACCCCCTGTCACCAGTGTCGCTAAGCGATCATTTTTCTGATCGCTGTATTAGTGTCACTGGTGACGCTAGTTAGGGACGTAAATATTTAGGTTCGCCGTCAGCGTTTTATAGCGACAGGGACCCCCATATACTACCTAATAAATGTTTTAACCCCTTGATTGCCCCCTAGTTAACCCTTTCACCACTGATCACTGTATAACTGTTATGGGTGACGCTGGTTAGTTTGTTTATTTTTTATAGTGTCAGGGCACCCGCCGTTTATTACCGAATAAAGGTTTAGCCCCCCGATCGCCCGGCGGTGATATGCGTCGCCCCAAGCAGCGTCAGATTAGCGCCAGTACCGCTAACACCCACGCACGCAGCATACGCCTCCCTTAGTGGTATAGTATCTGAATGGATCAATATCTGATCCGATCAGATCTATACTAGTGTCCCCAGCAGTTTAGGGTTCCCAAAAACGCAGCGTTAGCGGGATCAGCCCAGATACCTGCTAGCACCTGCGTTTTGCCCCTCCGCCCGGCTCGGCCCAGCCCACCCAAGTGCAGTATCGATCGATCACTGTCACTTACAAAACACTAACGCATAACTGCAGCGTTCGCAGAGTCAGGCCTGATCCCTGCGATCGCTAACAGTTTTTTTGGTAGCGTTTTGGTGAAATGGCAAGCACCAGCCCCAGGCAGCGTCAGGTTAGTGCCAGTAGCGCTAACACCCACGCACCGTACACCTCCCTTAGTGGTATAGTATCTGAACGCATCAATATCTGATCCGATCAGATCTATACTAGCGTCCCCAGCAGTTTAGGGTTCCCAAAAACGCAGTGTTATCGGGATCAGCCCAGATACCTGCTAGCACCTGCATTTTGCCCCTCCGCCCGGCCCAGCCCAGCCCACCCAAGTGCAGTATCGATCGATCACTGTCACTTACAAAACACTAAACGCATAACTGCAGCGTTTGCAGAGTCAGGCCTGATCCCTGCGATCGCTAACAGTTTTTTTTTGTAGCGTTTTGGTGAACTGGCAAGCGCCAGCGGCCTAGTACACCCTGGTCGTAGTCAAACCAGCGCTGCAGTAACACTTGGTGACGTGGCGAGTCCCATAAGTGCAGTTCAAGCTGGTGAGGTGGCAAGCACAAGTAGTGTCCCGCTGCCACCAAGAAGAAGACAAACACAGGCCCGTCGTGCCCATAGTGCCCTTCCTGCTGCATTCGCCAATCCTAATTGGGAACCCACCACTTCTGCAGCACCCGTACTTCCCCCATTCACATCCCCAACCAAATGCAGTCGGCTGCATGAGAGGCATTTTCTTTATGTCCTCCCGAGTACCCCTACCCAACGAACCCCCCCAAAAAAGATGTCGTGTCTGCAGCAAGCGCGGATATAGGCGTGACACCCGCTATTATTGTCCCTCCTGTCCTGACAATCCTGGTCTTTGCATTGGTGAATGTTTTGAACGCTACCATGCACTAGTTGAGTATTAGCGTAGGGTACAGCATTGCACAGACTAGGACACACTTTCACAGGGTCTCCCAAGATGCCATCGCATTTTGAGAGACCCGAACCTGGAACTGGTTACAGTTATAAAAGTTAGTTACAAAAAAAAGTGTAAAAAAAAAAAAAAAAAAAAAAACACAAACAAAAATAAAAAAAAAATAAATAGTTGTCGTTTTATTGTTCTCTCTCTCTCTATTCTCTCTCTCTATTGTTCTGCTCTTTTTTACTGTATTCTATTCTGCAATGTTTTATTGTTATTATGTTTTATCATGTTTGCTTTTCAGGTATGCAATTTTTTATACTTTACTGTTCACTGTGCTTTATTGTTAACCATTTTTTTGTCTTCAGGTACAGTACGCCATTCACGACTTTGAGTGGTTATACCAGAATGATGCCTGCAGGTTTAGGTATCATCTTGGTATCATTCTTTTCAGCCAGCGGTCGGCTTTCATGTAAAAGCAATCCTAGCGGCTAATTAGCCTCTAGACTGCTTTTACAAGCAGTGGGAGGGAATGCCCCCCCCCACACCGTCTTCCGTGTTTTTCTCTGGCTCTCCTGTCTCAACAGGGAACCTGAGAATGCAGCCGGTGATTCAGCCAGCTGACCATAGAGCTGATCAGAGACCAGAGTGGCTCCAAACATCTCTATGGCCTAAGAAACCGGAAGCTACGAGCATTTTATGACTTAGATTTCGCCGGATGTAAACAGCGCCATTGGGAAATTGGGAAAGCATTTTTTCACACCGATCTTTGTGTGGTCAGATGCTTTGAGGGCAGAGGAGAGATCTAGGGTCTAATAGACCCCAATTTTTTCAAAAAAGAGTACCTGTCACTACCTATTGCTATCATAGGGGATATTTACATTCCCTGAGATAACAAAAAAAATGATTAAAAAAAAAAAATGAAAGGAACAGTTTAAAAATAAGATAAAAAAGCAAAAAAATAATAAAGAAAAAAAAAAAAAAAAAAAAAAAGCAACCCTGTCCCCCCTGCTCTCGCGCTAAGGCGAACGCAAGCGTCGGTCTGGCGTCAAATGTAAACAGCAATTGCACCATGCATGTGAGGTGTCACAGCGAACGTCAGATCAAGGGCAGTAATTTTAGCAGTAGACCTCCTCTGTAAATCTAAAGTGGTAACCTGTAAAGGCTTTTAAAGGCTTTTAAAAATGTATTAATTTTGTTGCCACTGCACGTTTGTGCGCAATTTTAAAGCATGTCATGTTTAGTATCCATGTACTCGGCCTAAGATCATCTTTTTTATTTCATCAAACATTTGGGCAATATAGTGTGTTTTAGTGCATTAAAATTTAAAAAAGTGTGTTTTTTCCACAAAAAATGCGTTTGAAAAATCGCTGCGTAAATACTGTGTGAAAAAAAAAAATGAAACACCCACCATTTTAATCTGTAGGGCATTTGCTTTAAAAAAATATATAATGTTTGGGGGTTCAAAGTAATTTTCTTGCAAAAAAAAAAAAATTTTTTCATGTAATCAAAAAGTGTCAGAAAGGGCTTTGTCTTCAAGTGGTTAGAAGAGTGGGTGATGTGTGACATAAGCTTCTAAATGTTGTGCATAAAATGCCAAGACAGTTCAAAACCCCCCCAAATGACCCCATTTTGGAAAGTAGACACCCCAAGCTATTTGCTGAGAGGCATGTCGAGTCCATGGAATGTTTTATATTGTGACACAAGTTGCAGGAAAGAGACACATTTTTTTTTTTTTTTTTTTGCACAAAGTTGTCACTAAATGATATATTGCTCAAACATGCCATGGGAATATGTGAAATTTCACCCCAAAATAAATTTTGTTGCTTCTCCTGAGTACGGGGATACCACATGTGTGAGACTTTTTGGGAGCCTAGCCGCGCACGGGACCCCGAAAACCAAGCACCGCCTTCAGGCTTTCTAAGGGCGTAAATTTTTGAATTCACTCTTCACTGCCTATCACAGTTTCGGAGGCCATGGAATGCCCAGGTGGCACAAAACCCCCCCAAATGACCCCATTTTGGAAAGTAGACACCCAAAGCTATTTGCTGAGAGGTATAGTGAGTATTTTGCAGACCTCACTTTTTGTCACAAAGTTTTGAAAATTGAAAAAAGAAAAAAAAAAAAATTTTTTTTGGTCTTTCTTCATTTTCAAAAACAAATGAGAGCTGCAAAATACTCACCATGCCTCTTAGCAAATAGCTTGGGTTGTCTACTTTCCAAAATTGGGTCATTTGGGGGGGGGGGGGTTGTGCCATCATGGCATTTTATGGCCTTCAAAACTGTGATAGGCAGATAGGCAGCGAGGAGTGAAATCAAAAATTTATGCCCTTAGAAATCCTGAAGGCGGTGCTTGGTTTTTGGGGGCCCGTACGCGGTTAGGCTCCCAAAAAGTCCCACACATGTGGTATCCCCGTACTCAGGAGAAGCAGCTGAATGTATTTTGGGGTGCAATTCCACATATGCCCATGGCCTGTGTGAGCAATATATCATTTAGTGACAACTTTTTGTAAATTTTTTTTTTTTTTTTGTCATTATTCAATCACTTGGGACAAAAAAAATAAATATTCAATGGGCTCAACATGCCTCTCAGCAATTTCCTTGGGGTGTCTACTTTCCAAAATGGGGTCATTTGGGGGGGTTTTGTACTGCCCTGCCATTTTAGCACCTCAAGAAATGACATAGGCAGTCATAAACTAAAAGCTGTGCAAATTCCAGAAAATGTACCCTAGTTTGTAGACGCTATAACTTTTGCGCAAACCAATAAATATACGCTTATTGACATTTTTTTTACCAAAGACATGTGGCTGAATACATTTTGGCCTAAATGTATGACTAAAATTGAGTTTATTGGATTTTTTTTATAACAAAAAGTAGAAAATATCATTTTTTTCAAAATTTTCGGTCTTTTTCCGTTTATAGCGCAAAAAATAAAAACGGCAGAGGTGATCAAATACCATCAAAAGAAAGCTCTATTTGTGGGAAGAAAAGGACGCAAATTTCGTTTGGGTACAGCATTGCATGACCGCGCAATTAGCAGTTAAAGCGACGCAGTGCCGAATTGTAAAAAGTGCTCTGGTCAGGAAGGGGGTAAAACCTTCCGGGGCTGAAGTGGTTAAAAAAATACTGGCCTCCAACCTCCCCTTATAACCAGTCCAACACACACCTAAAAAAAAAGTATCATCCTCCAATCTTCCCCTATAGCTGGTCCAAAACACGCCTGCAAAAAAATTACCAGTCTCCAACCTCCCCTTTTAGCTGATCCAACACATGTCTGAAAAAAAAAAAAAACCTGGCCTCCAGCATTGCCTATAGCCAGTCCAATACACATCTAAAAAAAAATACCACCCTCCAACCTTCCCCTATAGCTGGCCCAACACATGCCTAAAAAAAAAAAGTACCATCCTCCAACCTTCCCCTATAGCTGGTCCAACACACTGACTACCCTATCACTACACACTACACACTGACTGCCTTATCACTACACACTACACACTGACTACCTTATTACACACTACACACTGACTACCTTATCATTACTCACTGCACACTAACTGAAAAGTTCCAGCCTCCAACCTCCCCCTATAGCTGTTCCAACACATCAAGGGTATAGATAAAGGGGGTAGGGGAGGACAAACCCCCCAGGATGTCCTTGGCATCACAATGGTCACAGGCCTTGCATCTCTTCCTAAGTGTGGGGAAGAAAAATCTATGGTCCTGCAACTTTTGCAGGGGGAGCTGATGGCACCTATGACCTTTGTAGTTCTCCCGATCTACTGCTGGTGAAAGAGAACCCACAGTAAAGCTCCTGGTCCTCTTCTGATAACTCAGGAATCAGTTCTTCATTGCCAGTATCCATGATTTCCTCCATCATCATCTCTATTGTCAGGTCCATCGGTGGTAACTGTGAAGAGAAGAAACTTTATTACTAAAGAATATGTACAATGATAGCCATTTTATTTGAAATGGTTATGCACACTCAGGTGCTGGGAGAATATGGAAGGACCAATGTGTGGTTTGAATACTTACTGTCTCCATGTCGAATGGTGGGCTTACTTCCCCAGCCTTCAGTTTCACCCAGTCTACACCGCTAAAAAATATGTGGCTTTGCAGATCTTTAACATGCAACTCTCTTGGACATTTGCATAGAAGCTGTAATAATATACAAAACAAAGGTTAACATTGGTATAAAGGCAATAACTATGCAATTCTTCTTTAACCACTTCAATACAGGGCATTTTCACCCCCTTCCTGCCCAAGCCAATTTTCAGTTTTCAGCGCTGTCGCACTTTGAATGATAATTGCGCGGTCATGCTACACTGTAGCCAAATTACATTTTTATCATTATTTCCCCACAAATAGAGCTTTCTTTTGGTGGTATTTGATCATCTCTGCGGTTTTTATTTTTTGCGCTATAAACAAAAGAAGAGCGACAAGTTTGAAAAAAAAAACCACAATATTTTTTACTTTTTGCTATAATAAATATCCCAATTTTTTTTTTTCCTCAGTTTAGGCCAATATGTATTCTTCTACATATTTTTGGTAAAAAAATCGCAATAAGTGTATATTTATTGATTTGCGTAAAAGTTATAGCGTCTACAAAATAGGGGATAGTTTTATAGCATGTTTATTATTATTTTTTTTTACTAGTAATGGCAGCGATCTGTGATTTTTATTGTGACTGTGACATTGCGACGGACAGATCAGACACTTTTGACACCATTTTGGTACCATTCACATTTATACAGCGATCAGTGCTATACAAATGCACTGATTACTGTATAAATGTCACTGGCAGTGAAGGGGTTAACAGTAGGGGGCGGTGAAGGGGTAACTGTTACCTAGGGAGTGATTCTAACTGTAGGGGGAGGGGACTCACAAGGGGAGGAGACCGATCGGTGTTCTTCTGTACTGGGAACACATGATCGATCTCCTCTCACCTGACAGGACGTGGATTTGTGTGTTTACACACACAGATCCACAGTCCTGCTCAGTTAACGGGCAGACATCGCGGCCAAGTGACATGGCGGGGGGGCGCACTCCGTCGGCAGTGCACGCATGCCCCCCAGACGGCCGGGAAGCCCAGGACTTCATATGACGCCCGCCCAGGATGGGAGATCCCTCCTGCGGACATCATATGTACATGGGTGGGATGTGAAGTGGTTAATAAATATTAATAAATAGCCATTTTCTGGCTGGTTACAGATGGTATTTACTTACTTTGTCTGCTATGAGGTTCTTGAGATCCGTGTTGAAATCTTTGGTCAAACGTGGAAAATCGTTGCAGATTGAGTCTAAGAGCACCTCATCAACGTCTGAGTCGGTGTCTGAGTCGTTGTCCAAGAAGGTGTCTGAACTGGTGTCTGGGTTGGTGTCTGAGTAGGCGAATGGATATTTTCCAGTCGCCATCTCATAGACTATAACTCCCAAGGAGAAATAGTCAGCAGCAAATCCATATGGTATTTTCAAATGAACCTGTAGAAATATCAAAAAAGAATAGAATAGTCATTACTGGTTGCTTTACTGACAAGAAGAAGGGAAAAGCAAAATGATCCAATACTCACTTCTGGTGCCATGTAGAATGGAGTGCGGGCATAGCACGTCAGGGCCTGAGAGGAATGTACATCCATTTCTGATATGCCAAAATCAGCGGTTCTGACATGTCCACTGCTATCCAGCAGAATGTTTTCTGGTTTGATATCCAGATGTACAATTTCCCGGTTATGAAAGGACTGCAGGCCACAAATGATCTCGGCAGTGAGGAATCTGATGGAGAGATAAAAAAGGATGATATAAAGCATTTTTTATTGTATTCTAAGCCAGAAAAACAAATCATTGATTCTAATGCTCCAATTATCAGGTTTAGTCATGTATACTTGCAATAACTAAATTGTGTTGAAAGAAAATATTATGATAATGACCTGTGGCGGCTGGTGCTCAATATTTTGGGGGGGCGTCAACACTATCTCCCCCCCCGCAGGAGATGGATGGGAAGGCAGCGATTCCCCCACGTGGGAGACGCTTGGGAAGGCGGCGGTTTCCCCCCTTCCTTAATGTCTCCATATAGGAAAGTAGTTTTAACGTCTAGGTGTTTGACTTGCATGTCCTTCCCGGCTGCAACACTAAGAAGTGCTCTGATGGTGGAGTGTTTTATGACAGGAGCAAATATTTCAGCGTAATCTTCACCAAATTTCTGGGAGTAACCCTTGGCAACTAGACTGGATTTGTATTTGTGGATATTCCCTTCTGCGTCTGACTTTACTTTGAAAGTAAACTTACTTACTTTCTATGGTTTTGCGGTTAGGAGGGGGCTCTGTGAGTGTCCGGGTTTTATTTTCTTGAAGTGACTTTAATTCTTCTTCTGCCACTTTTCTTCATTTATTGGCTTCATGTTTTGGCAGTTTTTCTATGTCTTCCCAGGATGTTGGTTTAATTATGCTTTGTGTTTTGACAGTGTATGACAGCTTGCGGGGTGGTATCCCCTTTGTAGCCCAAGGAGTGGATCTTCTGATTTCAGGCAGTTCAGCAGGATCTGGTGAGGAACTTGAATTGGGTATTATGAGTTCCACCTCTTGATCCGACTCCTGGACAGGTTAGCTTTGGTCAACCTCTTCTTTTGGTTTGCTTGGCATATTCACTTCACAGCTTTCAGGGATTGATGTTTTTGGTGATGTACTTTCATCAAAATAAACACTACGGCTTATTGTCACTTTGTCTGTCTTTGGGTGTAGGATTCTGTAACCCTTAGTTTGCTCACTGTAGCCTACTAGAATGCCCTCTGTGGCTCTGTTCTCCAGCTCGGATCACTTTTTACTTGGAATATAGGCCTATGATTTACATCCAAATACTCTGATGTGCACTATGGTAGGCTTTCATCCATGTCACATTTTGAATGGAGTACTTTTAATGGCTCTTGAGGGTAGTCTGCTCTGTAGGTAGGTTGCAGTCATAACAGCTTCTCCCCAGTACTTGTGAGGTAGGTTGGCATCCGACAACATGCATCTGGTCATTTCTATAAGAGTGCGATTTTTCCTTTCTGCTACACCATTTTGTTCAGGAGTGTATGGTGTGGTTGTCTGGTGTACTATTCCTTGTCTCTTAAGATATGAGGCCATTTTTTTGCCTCCATTGTTGGTGCGTATTATTCTCGGTTTGCGTTGGAATTTGCTGCTAGACATGGCAATGAACTCTTGATGTTTCTCTGATGTTTCATTCTTGTGTTTCATCAGATAAGTAGTTGTGTACCTGGAATAATCATTAATGAAGGTAGTAGATCTGTTCCCGCCTGACTTGGGAGTTTTCATTGGACTGCATACGTCATTGTAAATGAGCTGCAGGGGGTGGGTGTTTTCTCTTTGAGAAACCTGTGGAAGGGGAGCACGTGTGGCTTTTGCTTCAATACAGCACTTGCATTTCATGAGCACTTTGCAAGGCGCTATTATTAAATCTTCTGATAAACCTCTTTTTATAATGTCCTGTATAGCTTCTGGACTTCTGTGTCCCAGCCACCTGTGCCATACGTGAATACATTTGCTGTGTAGGTCATTAGAAACTACATTGGCTTGCTGGTCTGTGTTGATAAGCCTTTATAGGTGATCATCTAGTTTTCCTTTTGCGAGGAATGGCTTATCATTGTGCATTCATCACCCTGGAACTTAAATGTGAGACCATTGTTTGCAAGACTTTTCACTGATAGAAGGGTGCCTTCTAGTTCTGGAACTTTCTTTACAAGGATAGTCTGCTTGCCTTGTGGTGTAATGCAGTTCAGAAACCCCTGGTCTTTACCTTTTGGAAGTGATGCTTTTCCCGTTTGCTAGGAAAACTTTGTCTTTTGCACTGTAATCAGTGTTTGTGAAGAAGGTCTCATCGCTAGTCATGTGGCACCTGAGTCTATGCACCAGCCGCGTGGCTTGCCGCTTTGTGTTATTTTAAAGGTGCCACTTCATGATGTGTCTGCAGTTTCCTTTGTAATTACTTTAACTCTTTCTTTTGTGAATAGCTCTAGCTTTCCCTGCTCGGCATTCCAGATAAAACAGTGCTTTTTTAAGTGACCGGTCTTCTTACAGCGAAGACAGACTCTGCTTTCTTTGTTGTGCTTTATGCCTTTGTACATCTTATGAGCTTTGTCATCATGGTGCATATTTTCTTTCCTTCTTCGTCATATTCATCGATTAATTTCCCTTTGACATAGTCTAGTGTCAGCTCCTGCTCGGGTCTGGTTTCTAAAGCAATTATGAGAGCAGTATATGTCACTGGAAGGCTGTAGAGGAGCAGGGCAACAATATGCTTATCTTTGATGTCCTCTCTAATGGCACGCAGCTGCTCTATGATCTAGCATAGCTTTCAAGTGGTCACACATTTGCTGGCCTTCTTGTAGTCTCATCTTGTACAACTTTCTCAGCAAATCAGTTTGCTGTTTAGACTTGAACGCTCATGCAGATTTTGTAATGAAGTCTACATACCTTTGGACATTTTCTCTGTTCTTATGTGGTTAAGCTGGTCATCTTCCACTACTAAGCTTTTGCATGTCTGTCCTTCCTATCACAGTCCTCTGTCTCGCTGTCTATGGGTCTGTCTGTATTCAGCACTTGCCACAAGTCATCCTTGGTGAGAAACACTTCCAGTTTAACCACTTCCCACCCGGCCTATAGCAGAACGATGGCCGGGCGGTGGTTCCGTTATCCTGACCAGATGTTATATGACGTCTTTCAGGATAACCCCTAGTGTGCACCTGCAGGGGTGCGCAGCAGGGCGATCGGCGGCGCATGTCCCTCAGACACAGACCTTCCACAATCACAGTAAATAAAATGGGCGTTTTACCACATGATCGGCTGTGTCAAATTACAGCCCGTTACATTAGTAAACAGAATCAAAGGTGCGCCTACAGCGTGCCCCCGGAGTCGTGCACCGCGGTGATCGGGGATGGCTTGTGTCCCTCGGACATAGCCCATCCCTGATCAGGGTAAACAGCCAATTAAATTGAAAGGGTTTACACACCTGAGAAGACATATGCCATCCTTACCATGTCGGATGATGAGAGCAGCGGGGAGCTTCTAAAACCTGATTCTGGTTCGGAATACGAGCCAGTAGGAGGTAGTGGATCTGAGTACGAGTCAGAGGAGGAAACCGTCCTTTTCTAAAAGAATAAGAAGATCAGGACCAAGATCAGAAGACCTGCCTACCACTAGCAGTGCCAGACCCCAGGAAGAGAAGCCAAGTACCAGTACTGGAATTACACGCCCAACCCGAAGAATCCAGTCCTACCTTCCCGATACCCTGGCAAACCCTTTATGGTTGCCTGCCAGCTCAGGGTCTGCTATAATCCCCCCTTTCACCACACAGCCAGGTGTGCAGCCCAACACTACAAATTTTTCAGAATTGGATTATTTTTATTTATTTTTCCCACAAGATTTATTGCAGAATATGGTGGACCAAACCAATCTGTATGCAGAGCAATTTATTGCTGCCAACCCCAATTCATTCTACACCCGCATGTTCCAGTGGCAGACCAAAACATTTGTGTGGACGAATTCCTTATACACTTTACTGGCCGACTGCACTTCAAGCAGTATATCCCAAGTAAGACAGCCAGGTACGGGTTAAAATTGAATAAACTGTGTGAAACTGTGTGATCGAGCCACTGGATATGTGTACATCTTTTGAATTTATGAAGGCAAAAACTCCCAGCTCCAGCCCCCTGAGTGCCCCACATATATTGGAACCAGTGGGAAAATTGTCTGGGAGCTGGCATACCCCCTGTTCAAAAAAGGATACCATTTATATGTGAACAATTATTATACCAGCTTGCCCCTCTTTTGCCACCTTTGCTGTAAACAAACCCTGGCCTGTGGTACCTTCAAAAAAACCAGAAGGGCTTCCCACAAAATCTATTGACAAAAAAATGACAAAATAGGGAAATGGCATTTATGAGTAATGAGGAAGTGTTGGCCATGAAGTGGAGGGACAAGAAAGATGTCCACATCCAGAGAAGACGCAGCACCTGCATGTGTCCACGACCACAATCTGTTCATGTGGGGGGTGGATTTCAATGATCAGATGCTAAAACCATATTTGTCAACCCAAAAGTCCTGTTACTGGTATAAGAAAGTTGCATTTCATCTGTTTTGTTTGTCTTCTACCAAAAATCAACTGAAAACCAACAAATCACCTACCTCAAGTATATTAAAGACATTGTCACTATGCTGATTTACAAAGAAGGACCCGCCCCAGGAAGCTTTAGCTCTGATAATGTGAGTCGACTTCATGAGCAACATTTTCCCTATAACATTCCCCCCACAGAATCGGAAAAGAAAATGCCAAAAGAGATGTTGTGTATGCAGCAAAGGAGGAGTTAGAAGAGATACCAGCTATTATTGTCCCGAATGTCTCTCACAACCTCGCCTGTGCATCAGAGATTGCTTCTGAAGTTACCACACATCCATTAGATATTAATTCCCCTTATTCCTAACAGACTGACATTTCCCCATTTCAGATACCTGTGTGGATCATTTGCCTGCTACCATGTTTCTACCTTCCACGTTAACTGACCCTGGCCTGTTTACCGACAATGTTTTTGCCTGCCATTTTAAACCACATTTCTGGCTTCCACATGGACCAATCTCAGCCTGTTTACCGATGATTCCTCTGCCTCCCATTTTGAACCACATTTCTGACTTCAATGTGCACTGACCTCGGCCTGTTAACCAACCATGTTTTTGCCTACCGCTTGGACTGATCTTTTGGCCTTCTACTTTAGTACACAGGGGTCTCACATATGTGAGGGTCTTCAGAATAGCGTTCTGAGTAGAGAAAAACTGTTTTTGGTTTTCTGTGTTCCCAGAACAGGGTCTGATTGCCTGTCCCCCTGGCCCTAAGCTTGATGGTCCTTCCTGCTGCCTGGACCAATATTTTGGCTGTGCTGACCATATCGCTGCCTGTAATGACCCAGGGCTTTATGGACCATGTATCTTCCTCCTGCCTGGACCAATACTTTGGCTGTGCTGACCATATCGCTGCCTGCTGCCTCTACTGACTATGGACAGTATTTCTGCCTGGACATCTCTGCCTGCTACCTGGACCAATGCTTTGGGTGTGCTTTGGCTGTGCTGACAGTATCTTGGCCTGTACTAACTATGGCCCACAAAATGACCCCATTTTGGAAGGCAAACACTCCAACGTATAATCTATTAGGCATAATAAGTCTTTTGAACGATTCATTTTTTTCCAGACATTTTTGGAAAACGCATTTTTTGGCATAAAGTTGTCTATTTATAGGATATTTCCAACACACAGCATGTACATAGCAAAAATTACACTCCAAAATACATTCTGTTACTCCTGAGTATAGCAATACCACGCGTGAGACTTTTACACAGCTTGACCACACACAGAGGCCCAACATCCATGTAGCACCTCCAGGCATTCTAGGAGCATACATTTCACATTTTTGAAGGCCCTTCATATTTATAACACATAGCACGTACATACCAAATAACAAAAATTACCTGTGGTTTTAGTAGTGCAGTGGTCCACAGAGGTGAGTATAGGTCCAGGCAGCAGGCAGGGATGTGGTCAGTGATAGCAAAAGCAATCGTCCAGGCAGCAGGCAGGAATACTTACAAAAAAAAAAAAAAAATTCCTTGATTTTCCCAAGAATTGTGGAGAAAAAAATTACAACTTCAAAAAACTCACCATGCCTCTTACTAAATACCTTGGACTGTTTACTTTCCAAAAAGGGGTCATTTGTGGGTATTGGCACTTTCTTGGCTTGTTAGGGTCTGGAGATATGCTGTCAGTACATCAGGTGTGATCAATTTTCAGTGATTGACACCATAGCTTGTAGACTCTATAACTTTCACACAAACTAAATAATATCCACTAATTTGGATTATTTTTACCAAACATGTGTAGCAGTATACATTTTGGCCCAAATTTATGAAGAAAAATTACTTATTTGCAAAACTTTACAATAGAAACTAAAAAAAAGTGTTTTGTTTTCAAAATGTTCACCCTTTTTTCGATGAAATGGCAAAAAAATTAAAATCCAGCAGTGACTAAATACCACCAAAAGAAAGCTCTATTTGTGAGAAAAAAATAATTCAAAAATAGTTTGGATACAGTGTATCATGACTGAGTAATTGTCATTCAAAGTGTGAGAGCACTGAAAGCTAAAAAAAATTCTGGGCAGGAAGATGCATAAGTGCCTGGTATTGACGTGGTTAAACTTCTACAGTTGGCAGTTGCCATTGTTCAGTTTTGCAATTGCAAACTTCACATATGAATGCCATGTTTCAGTAGCTTGTATACAGTATTTACTGACTTGCTGTACTCATTGAGTATTCTTCCCAGTGCCTCTGAGTGCTGCTGGGTGCCTGGGACCCATAACCTATTGTGCAGAGTATTGCAATTAAGCGCTGGAAGCTACTTGTATACAGCAAAACGCCTTTACTTTAATGGAGGATATCTTTATCATGGCTTTACATCATGTAGAAACATGAACAGGAAGCAGGAATACACAAGTACATGCGCTGAGATAGACAATACATCCTGTTATAGCGTAGAAAACATGAACTATACACTATAATACTACAGCGCCACCTGCTGCATAGATAGGTATAATGAATACAGTATTGTCAGTTTATTAACAACTTTACATTACATGCTGTTGTTCTTTTCCAACAATAATGTGCTAGTATGCATCACATACTTACACGTTATGCCGCGTACACACGGTCGGACTTTTCGTCTACAAAAGTCCGACAGCCTGTCCGACATACTTCCGACGTACCTTCGGAGGACTTGCGGCAGACTTTCTTACGAACGGACTTGCCTACACACGACCACACAAAAGTACGACAGCCTAGTACGCGGTGACGTACACCAAGTCCGACGAGACTATAAAACGGAAGTTCAATAGCCCGTACGACACCCTTTGGGCTCCTTCTGCTAATCTCGTGTTTATCTCGTGTTAGTAGAAGTTTGGTGAGAGACGATTCGCGCTTGTGAGACTCGTATTTTTCAGTTCGTTTTAACTGTTGTTCAGTCTGTGCTTGTGAGGTTTGTATCTGCTTTTCAGTGCGTTTGGTCAGTTGGCATTGAGAAATCTTTGTTTTATTGGCCGCTCGTTCCTGATTTTCAGGTCGTTCTTCACAGGCCTTGCTGTTCTTCAGTGCGTTCTGTTTAGTGCGTTCTGACCAGCCGACCGTTTTGAAGCCATGTTACCTGTACGTACTCGTCGTAGAGCTCGTGCATTGTATGTGCTTGGTGCTGTAGTTTATTCTTCAGCCCAAGACCAGTCCATGAACAGGGCGAGGAGGAGTTCATGGACCAAGAATTGGTTGCTTCAGCGTGACCAGTTCCGTCACATGCCTTTGCTCCGTGAGATCCGTGAGAATAATCCTGAGGATTTCAGGCACTTTCTCCGGATGACGGACCCCGTTTTTGACCGTTTGTTGGCTTTGCTGACCCCCTATATCAGCAGGCAGGATACCTGCATGAGGCAAGCCATCACTCCGGAGCAGAGGCTGGTCGCTACCTTGCGGTATTTGGCCACAGGGAGAAGCCTGCAGGACCTTAAGTTCTCGACAGGCATCTCCCCCCAGGCTCTGGGGATCATTATCCCAGAGACCTGTTCTGCCATCATACAGGTCCTGCAGAAGGACTATATTAAGGTAAGATATTTTTCTTTTATTAGCATCACATGTTCTTTTATGTAATCTTTGATAATGTAATGTATTTCTTGCTTCAAACACTACTTACCATCATTGCAATATAGTGTGAATGTCCCCTTTTTATCCTCACACATGCTGGAATTTTTTCCTGTTATTTTTTGTCATGCATGTATATTTTCCTTCAATAACCTTCCCAGCATGAAGTGATGGGAACATATCCACCTAGTCTACTCATTTTGAATGTATTTTGTTTGAGTGTATTTAGTGTGCTTATAATTAGCAATTATCTAGATTTCACAACTCCCCCCCCCCCCCACCTAAACTCACTCCAAATAGTGTGCTGCTAATGAGCAATTATCTAGATTTCACAACCCCCCCACCCCCCCACCCTCGTTAAAATTTGCTTGAATGTTCTGTGGTGTTGATTTGTCTAAAGCAAATATATGTTGCAGTTTGCAAAATGCATGTGCACTCTACAAGTGCATTTGTTCCAGTGCTTTAGTAAATGAGCAGAAGCTCTGCTGATTTCCATCATCAAATCATATGCAAGCCTCAAAGTGTTTTCATTAATTGCCCTTGCCTGTGATTGTGTACTCCTTGCAACATGAATGCCTTTTTACATTACCTCATTTACTGTAAGCTGGTTAGCAACTGCACCTGCAGAGTGCGACAACTGCAGTCTTGTAGCCTTTTTAGTCCCTAAATTCCTGCGTGTCCTAAAAGTAATCTTTTTTAGGGATTTCACAACCCCCTAAAATGTAATCAATGTTCCATCAGAGGGGGTGAGCAATCTGATAAGTGTGCCTTTCCATATTAGTTATTCCAGAAGAATTAAATTATTTAATGTTATACTGATGCTGGGGAATAATGTTTTTAATTGTCTAATTTTCTTGCAATGTTAGCTTCCAAATTAATTGATTTTGGTTTTCTTGTTTGATTCCCCAGTTTCCTTCAACGCCACAGGAATGGCAGACTGTGGCATCCCATTTTGCCAGCCGTTGGGACTTTCCCAATTGTGGAGGGGCTATAGATGGGAAACATGTCCACATTGTGCCACCACCCCATTCGGGGTCATATTATTTTAATTATAAGGGGTTCCACAGTATTGTTTTAATGGCGGTGGTGTCGGCACACTATGATTTTTTATATGTGGACGTGGGGAAGAATGGCCGGATGTCGGATGGAGGAGTATTTGCCCAGACGGAGTTCTGCCAGCGTCTCCAGAGTGGTGGCCTGGGATTGCCACCTGATGAGGATAACGTGGAAGGACTCCCCTTTGTCTTCATTGCCGATGAAGCCTTCGCTCTCAGCAAGCACCTCATGAGGCCATTCCCCCAAAGAACCCTCACCCCGGAGAGGAGGGTTTTTAATTACCGGCTGGCCAGAGCTAGAAGAGTGGTTGAGAATGCGTTTGGAATTCTGGCCAGCCGGTTCCGCCTGTTTCAAACAGCCATTAATTTGGCGGAATACAAACTTAATTTTATCATTTTATCGTGCTGCATTCTGCACAACTTTTTAAACAAGCATTCTCCCAATTATATAGGCACAGTTGGGCCTGAGGCCGGACAAATAGAAGCCAACCTTACAGGCCTGGATACTGTCCGTACTGGCTTGGCCCCCCAAAGTGCCCGTCAAGTTAGACAGCAATATGTTAATTATTTTATGGGTAGGGGGGCCATTGCAATGGGCCAGGATATATAATTTTTTACAATAAAAAAAATATTGAGGAAATCTTGCATTATATTTATTGCTTGCCTTTCTTTTGGGCTGTCTCCTAGGTTATGGTCGAGCAGTTGTAGTGCCAACTGTATTTTAATTTTAAATGTCTAAATAAGCTCCATTGCCACTGTAAACAACTTTTTTACAATTATAACCAAACTGATACTGAGCCTTGAAATAACAAACCACACATTTATTTAATTCCTATAAGGAGATGTTTTTATTAATGGTTGTTATGCATTCAGTTCTGCATTTAGTATAAAATGTTCATAGACAAAAATATAATGATATCTTAATAATGTAGAAAAATATAATTATATTTAAATATTTCTACCTAATCCACAAAAAAATATTTTTGGCTTTTTGATTTTCGCAAACAGGCTTTTTTATTTTTTTTTTTGAAAATCAAGTTTTGTTATTTTTTTTTTTTTTTTTTAAATCAAGTTTTTTTTATTTTTTTTTGGTTTTTTAAAATCTATTTTTTTAGTTTTTTTTGGTTTTTTAAAATCAAGTTTTTTTTAGTTTTTTTTGGTTTTTTAAAATCTAGTTTTTTTAGTTTTTTTGGGTTTTTTAAAATCAAGTTTTTTTAGTTTTTTTTGGTTTTTTAAAATCTATTTTTTTTTTTTTTTTTGGGTTTTTGAGAAAATCAAGTTTTATTTTTTTGGATTTTTGAGGTATTTACGAGAAACAGCCCTCCTTTTTTACATTAGGTTAAACAGCCATTTATGTTCTGCCAAAAAAAGAAAGAGAAGGCCCAGAATGGGGTCAGCAAAACAGGAAATGAAGGACATGATTGATGTTTTGGGGTTTAAAAAAGGGCATTTAGATTCGACCCAAAACATCAATCATGTCCTTCATTTCCTGCTGCATACGATCCAGCCGATTACGCATTTCATCGATGTCTTTATTCCAGGCCATTATTTGACCAATTAGCCGTTGGGCACTTTCAGAGGTGAAATAGTCACTTCTTGTTGTACCTAAAGTGGAATGAAACCAAAAAATGTCTTTAGAAATATGCACACATACATAGTTTACCTTACCATAAATAAAGCTGTTGTCTCAGACACTGACCTGGTGGGGTGCCCATGTAGCCTAATTCCTCCACATCCTCGGGGGTGGCACTGTTGCTTGAATGAAGCACAACCAGATCCCCTAAAATAGAGTAGACAAATTACATTAAACAAAAGGCAGCCATGCATAGATTAACGTAAGCTGGTGTGTCAGACACTCACCTGGTGGGGTGCCCATGTCGCCCACCTCTCCTTCCTCCACATCCTCAGTGGGACTTGGGCTGATTTCCCAATCAGGTTTTGCTTGGGGTGGACTGTCTTCTTGTTGGCTGAGTGATTTTTCCCCTATGTGAAACAAAAAATTATTAATCTACTTAGCACACAGATATTTTAGTACATAGTAATTTTGCAACATTTGTAGTGAAGTGGTTTCAGTAGAGTTCCTATTTTACCTCAATATTTAAAATTATAAAGACATATCGGATAGATAGATATCAATATCTCAAAATATAGTTAATAATCTTTTGATCTCTCTCTATATCTGGAACAAAATCTCTAAATATCTAACTAAATGTAAAGAAAAAAAATTAAGATAACTTAAAATATTCCAAAAGAATGTTTTACATTTCTATATCTATCTATCTACCTATCTCTATATTTCTCTCTCTCTATATATTTCTCTCTCTCTCTATATCTATATCTATATCTATATCTATAGATATAGATATAGACATAGATATAGATATCTATATCTATAGATATAGATATAGATATCTATATATATAGATCTATCTATAGATATGTAACGAGGTTTATTAAAAGATCGTTTAAAACGATGAACAAAAAATCGTATAGGAAGGAAAAGCACATGGAGCAGTATACAAGGTAATAAACACAAGAGAAAAACACGACAAGTACTTACTTTTTTTAAGAACTTTCCGGATACGTCGGTATTGATCCGGCTCCCTGAGTTTCAGGTCAGACCATCATTTTCTCAATTGATCTTTGGAGCGCTGGACCCCAAAAGATGCCTGCAAAGTCTCCACGACCTTCGCCATTATTTTGGCCTTGCGCAAATTTGGCCGTGCGTACGGCCCATAATTCCCATCATAGTCGTCTTTGTGAAGAATGGCCACCATCTCCACCATCTCTTTAAAACTCATATTAGAGGCCTTAAATCTAGGCCTCATAGATTTAGTTGACGTTCCAGCCTCCGGGCTGTCTCCACTACCTGAGGTCGTCAACATTTCAGGTGTCTCCGCCATTCTTTAACTCCACTACGCGCCGTAACAAAAAATGGGCGGAGAACATGAGTTAAAATCGAACGTCAGGGGCGGGCGACGCAGGCGGAGTTTCACACATGCGTAGTGTATAAAGAGGGGCCTTGCGCACGTGTCGTACGTACGTTCTGTGCGTCGAATTAGGGGGCGGAGAACATGAGTTAATTTCGAACGTCAGGGGCGGGCGACGCAGGCGGAGTTTCACACATGCGTAGTGTATAAAGAGGGGCCTTGCGCACGTGTCGTACGTACGTTCTGTGGTAGGTGATAGTGGACCAGGACGTTACAAAACGAAGGTAATTTTAGATATATATTTTTTTGGGTTTTATGGTCATGACTTTGTAGCAAGCGGTCTATATGGCTTGATAGATTGATGAGGCCTACATAGGGAGAAGATGATGAGGGGTTAGCAGAAACCTATAATAAAAGTGTTTTTTGTCTTGTGACTTCATCTTTTCCAGATATAATGAATCCCCTATTTAAGGATCCAGAGTTCCTTACAGCTTTTATTTCGAAATATCGAGAGATGAGGAATTTGTGGGAGGTGAAACACCCTCAGTATTATGCAAAGCATGTGAGGAAGTCAACGCTGGAGAGACTTCTGGCCTTTGTCCAGGCGACCATCCCGGAAGCAACAATGGAGACATTGCTCAAGAAAATTGGGGTCTTGAGGAACATGTATAAGAGGGAGCATAAGAAGATCCAGGAATCAAGGAGATCAGGAGCATCAGCAGATGATGTTTATGTACCCAGGCTGTGGTACTACAATCAACTCCGTTTTCTGGATGACCAGAATGAAGCCAGGCCATCACTTTCAACCCTTCCCTCCACCCTTCCCTCCACCCTTCCCTCCACCCCAGCAGAGGCTGATGAGGAGCAAGCTGGGTCTTCCATCCTGGATGAACCAGATATGACCATCTGGAGTCAGGTAAATTATTTTAACAAATATTTACTGTACTAATATTAATGATGTTAACTGGATGTTATAATTGTCTAAAATAATTTTGCACTCAAAATTGTGTATACATATCAATTGACAGTAGTGGCTAAATATGTTTGGCACCTGCTTGAAATAATTAGGGTGTCTGATTAGACTCTTTTATTAAAGAGATGTATTCACATTGAATTTGCTATTCATGAGAAGCAAACTGTGTGTCATTGATGAACCCAAAAAAATATACTCAAACTATTGTCCTTTTTTTATACACAGGATGAGTCCATCCAGGAGGAATGTGGGGAAAGTGGCAGGCAGGAGGAGACCGGGCCCATGGACAGCCTGGAGGAGGCCGGATTCACCATCATCCTGGAGGAGGCTGGGCCCAGGTGTCAGGCAGGAGGTGGCTGCTCCCAGTGAGGTGGCTGCTCCCAGTGAGGTGGCTGGGCCAAGTGAGGTGGCTGGGCCAAGTGAGGTGGCTGGGCCCAGTAGGAGCCTGACCGAATCCCAAGTGCCTCCCCTCCACCTTCCCAAAAAAAGGGCCAGGAAGGGGATGGTCACACAGGACGCATCCCTGCGCCTCATGCAAGAGGCCACCCGTTTTTTAAGGAGCCCCCCCGAAGCGGAAGAATCCTATGGCTGCTACTTAGCCAGCAGGCTTCTTCAGATGGATTGGGAGCAGCGCCTCATTTGTGAGCGCCTATTTGGGGAAACAATCCATAAGGGGCTGCAGGGCACGCTAACACAAAACACCCAACTACATGAGGCAGCCCCCCCTCCTCCTCCTCCTCCTCCTCCTCCTCCTCCTGCCACAACTGAAACACCAGAGCCACAGCCTCAAAAGAAGGCTACAGGGAAGGCTGCAGGGCAGCGTGGAGGAAAGGCTGCAGGGAAGAGAAGAAAGTGATGACCTGGGTTCAGTCTGGTCTGACAGAAGACGCAGGCTGTTGTAGGACCACAGTCTGGGGACATCTAGATCATCTGCTGGTGCTGTTGATCTCTGGGATTCTTGGACCAGATTGTGCTCCCTCTTATATGGACTCCGCAAGATCCCAATTTTCTGGTACACCGACTTTTTCCAGCGTTGACTTCCTCTTTATTTTATTTTGACCATGAATAAATGGATCTTTTTTGAGTTTAGCAAAAGACTTTATGTGTTTTCTTTGAAATCATTGATTTTACACACAATGTTAAATTAACAAGGGACAACAATCTCATTGAGTTTGGAAAAAACACACCAAAAATACATTACTAATGTTAATAATGTTCAAGTGGTAAGTCTTGAAAATAAAAAAATTTACATAACCAAAAACGGTGCTTTGGGTTAACTTTATCTAAAAACTAAAAAATAATCACTATAAAAAAAAAAAAGAATAATGGGTTCTTTGTGGTAACTTTACAAACCTAAAAAAAAAAAAAAAAAGGGGGAAAAAGTATTATTAGTATGGAAACATTGTTTTTAAAATGCATACTATATCATTCATGAGATCAAAGAGAAAAAGAATCCAGAAATCAGTTTGGGAGAACTCTGATTATGAACAGCAAAACACCTTCGTTCTTTAGAGCACTCGTAAAGAAGAAATAAAATGCGCTGCATTCAACGATCACAGATTTTGCAGCGTGATGAATGTGCTACCTACAATACGAACACTAGTTTTACTAGACCGAGTGCTTCCGTTTAGTTTTTGCTTATGAGCATGCGTCGTTTTTTTGTCCGTCGGACTAGCATACAGACGAGCGGACTTCGGGGTCCGTCGTAGTTACGACGTAAAGATTTGAAGCATGCTTCAAATCTAAAGTCCGTCGGATTTGAGGCTAAAAAAGTACGTTGAAAGTCCGGAGAAGCCCACACACGATCGGATTACCAGCCAGCTTTAGTCCGTCAGTGTCCGTTGGACTTTTGTAGACGAAAAGTCCGACCGTGTGTACGCGGCATTAGGAGAAACTTACCTTAAAATGAAGTCCTCCAGCGGCATGCTGTCGCCGCTAACAGGGCTTACACATACCTCCCAACTTTCAAACTTGAGAATGAGGGACACTTTAGGGAGGTAGAAGCCTGTGCTTGCTTTGCGTGATGTGGCAGAAATGGGTGTGGCCAAACTCTTTAGTGAGAGGGGCGTAAGGGGCATGGTTAAACAAAAAACAGGCTTCAGGTATGGGGGGTCATTTTGGGAGGCAGAGGACTTGTGTTAGAATGTGGGATCAGAGTTGTGGATGGATGTATACAGAGGGAGGTGTGCTTTGGGAGGGGAGGGGACTTGTGCTAGCACAAGCAATGCTCTCCCCCAGTTTACCCTTTTCAGAAAAAACATGCATCCCACCCTCTGCAAAATCTAGCACTAACCTGGACCCACTCATCCTTCCCAGAACACATCTTCTTCACCCCAATCCCCCCCCAGCACAAATCCTCTCCCACCTTCTAGTATGGGATCTTCTTCATCCCAATCCCCCCCCAGCATAAATCCTCTTACCCTCCCAGCACACCCCCCCCTCTTCCAAATACAGATTCTAGTATAACTTTCCTTTCTCCTCCCAAAATCATCCCCGCAGCACAATTATCCCCCTCAATCTCTCCTTTTAGCACATTTTCTTTTACCCCCCCCCTTACCTAAATGCCCTCTCCCAGTGCAAATCCCTCCCCACAATCTTCTCTTCCAGTATAAATCTTCCTCCCCCTCAAAAGCCTCCTTCTAGAACAGAGCCTATTACCCCCACAAATCATCCCTCGTAGCACAAATCCCCCCCCCCCATATTCCCCCTCTCAGCAAAAATCCTGAAGTGAGTTAATTTGGCATGTTGGTAACACGCGCATTGATACTTATGTTACTGCAATGCACAACAAAAGTGTGTGTTCAACCCTTATTCATACTTAGATAAATAAATATGCATCCTGATCTAGATGTCCATCTCTGCCACGTGGGCATTTCAGCCTTCCTTGAAGAAACAATTGTACTTTTTGTAGAGGCTTGCAATGTCTGTGAACATAGCTAGCCATTAAAGTGTTCTCTACACCAATTCTACTGCTTTTTGGCTTGCATGATATATTAAATCAATCTTTAGCCGTCAGCAAAAGCTGCCATAGCTTTCCTGTAATTCGCTGACACATATCTGGAAATAAATAAAATAAAGGACACCTCGAACTAAGTGCTAAACTGTTCAGAGAGATTTTTACGGTCATTAACCAAACCGGCTAGGAAATACGCCAACCTGCATTGTGACAGGTCTGAAAGCTTCTAAATTGCTTCTTTGTGCATCAGCAGATTGGCAGAGGGTTGAATTGGGAATCATATGATCCTACAGGGGACATTCTGTAGTAATGGAATCTCAGTCAATAACTCAAATCGCAGGGAAATATATTTTCTTGTTTGGATAATAGTTGTTTCCTATCAACGCCTTCCTCTTACACCACATCCACATTTTACCGTATTGTAGTCCATAGATTACCGTTTCCCTCTCTGGTCAATTTAAGTTGATTGCATAACTATTGTGATTACTGCCATTCTACTATCAAAAACAGATTTAATACCGAGCAATTATCTTGAGATTAAGCATGTTCTTTTTTTTATAATTGCTCAGAGTTAAAAACATAATTGCCAGGCACGGGAATTATTATACATAATTGCTGAGTGGATTCAATTTTTTTTTTTTCATCAAGGGCCAGTTCAATGCAAAAAAATGCAGGGATCATTTGCTAAGAGGTAATAAGCCACACATTTTTCAAACTTCCTTGAGCCGCAGGAGAAGATTACTGTAAATAGGAGCAAGAGTGAAGTGTTGCCCAAAGCAGGAAGAATCGAGGTTGGAGTTGAAAGGTCTTTGGCTAAAATCCAGCTGCAGAATGGCCAACATCTAGCTCAGGTCTACCTAGAGATATGGATGTTTTTTTTTTCTCTCTCTTTTTGCTATTCTTGTCTCTCTGGAATTCCTTGGGGTCTTGTTACTTGTTCCAAATCATAAATCTCTCTATATAAGGTTCTAAGTCCCCCCCCCTCTCTTCTTCACTGCTCCAACCCCTATCAATATTCCTTTTATAAAGGCCTTATGTGCTCCCCATAAAGTTGACCGGGGGATTTCTGGTGTGTCATTAGTCACAAAGAAATTCTCTAGCTCTTGCTCAATTTTCTTATTTATTACAGGATCCTGACTAAGAGAGTCATTCAATCTCCAGTTCCTTCCCCCGTAGAGTCTCGTGATATTTCTAATTGCATTGCTACTGGGGCATGATCAGAGAGGGTTAATTCTTTAATCTCCACTTTTTTAAGAGACGGTAATAACTGATGTTCAATGAGGATATAATCAATCCTTGAAAATGACCCATGGACTGGGAAATAAAAGGTATAATCCCTTTTCCCTGGGTGCCTGACCCTCCACATATCTACCAGCTGACACTCCAATAACATTTTTTTAACTGCCTTTTGTCTTTCAGGTGTATAGCGAGAGGGGTCCCCAGTAGTATCTACCTGAGGGTCTATACTCAAGTTTAAATCTCCTACTATAATAAGTTTACCTTCCTTAAATACCTCAAGTTTTTTCAGGACCTTCCTTAAAAATATATCTGGTTCCTTATTTGGGGAATAATTGTTCGCCAATGTATATTCCATGTTGAACAGTCTCCCTTTTATAAAGAAAAACCTGCCCTCAGGGTCTGTCTGTTGCTCCTTTACTGCGAATACCGTAGACCTGTCAAAACCTATGGCCACCCCCCGTGAATGACTAGATGTTGAGTCGCCATAAAACCATACCGGGAACAGATGCGATTTCAATCTGCACCCAGAGGCTTGTGCAATATGTGTTTCTTGGAGACAAACCACATTTGCCCCAATAAATTGAAACTCTTTGTTTACCTTATATCTTCTACTTGGGGTATTCAGCCCCCTTACGTTATAAGTAACTAGATTTATTGTGGCCATGGTTCATTAAAAGGAGCACCTGGCATACCAAAGGATTTACAGAGAAGGAGGGAGAGGAAAGACACAAAAAAAAACCCCGTCCCCCCCAAAAAAAGGAGTAACCCTAACCCAAATCCAACTCAATCCACCCCCCCCCCCTTAGCAAATATCTTTGATGTATGGGTCCGACGAAATCTATCCAGGTATCGCCCGGTTCCCATACCATCTGGGGGTAAATTGCTCCTGACCTTGCTGGCCCCCTACTGAGCCTCTGCCGACCCCCCCCATGCCCCTTCCCTCCACCCCTCCATCTGTTTATTACATTTTACTCCAATTTTACCTGCACCCTAGTGCTTCATATTTCTCTAAATAATTACTTGGTTCATTACATTACATGCTACCTCCTCTGCCTCTACCTCCCCCTCCTCCCTCCCCCTCTTCTCTCATTGTGGGTCCATTGCATATTGCTTAATGCTAATGTTGTCCCACTTCTCTCATCCCATCCCTTGTAGGGGTTATAACATCCAGTTTACTACAAATGCCCGTAAGATCTTCAGGGAATCTTAAAGAGGGAGTCCCGCGAAAAAAAAAAAATTAAAAGTCAGCAGCTACAAATACTGCAGCTGCTGACTTTTAAAATAAGGAAACTCACCTGTCCCAGGGTCCAGCGATGTCGACACCCGAGACCGAATCTTCCCTCGGTCTTCGGGTGCTGCCACTGCCATTCTCTGTAAGGGAATCAGGAAGTGAATCACTGCGGCTTCACTTCCTGGTTCCCTACTGCGCATGCGCCAGTCGCGCTGTGCTTCCTAACTGGTCCTTGCTGTCTCTGGGACCCGTGTGAGTCCCAGCAGACAGCGCGGTGGTGACGGGAGGGGGCGTAGACTCCCGTGGGAGTCTATGCCGGAAGTGGGTGCAAATACCTGTCTTAGATAGGTATCTGCACCCCCCTCCCCCCTGAAAGGTGCCAAATGTGACACCGGAGGGGGGGAGGGTTCCGAAAAGCGGAGGTTCAATTTTTGTGTGAACCTCCGCTTTAATACTGCTTTTTCCCTTTAAGAAACGCTGGAAATCCCCACTGATATGGCACATTCAATGTCTGCATCTGTTCTGTAAGAGGCTTAACAAGTCTTCTTTTTGCAAGAGTCTCTGCTGATAAATCTGAAAATACCTGCAACTCGCTTCCTTCGTATATAATTACTACCGATTTCCGTATACCTTCCATAATTTTAGATTTCTCTTCGGCATAATGGAACCTAACTATTACATCTCTTGGATTGTCATCCCCCTGAATTTGATATCTAGCAATCCTGTGCACCCTGTCCATTTTCAATATTTCTGCTGTCTCCTTCCCCAGCATAGGTTAAAACAGTTCCTGCATCACCTTTATTAGTTCATCATTTTTATACTTCTCTGATAATCCTCTTATCCGTAGATTGTTTCGTCAGCTTTGATTTTCTTGGTCCTCCATTTTATATACCAGCGATCAATTTGCTCTTTGAAGAGACTTTATCTGCTCATTCATTTCCTCCAATCTTTGATCATATCTGTCCATTCTTTCTTCCATTTCTTCAACTCGACCTAAAACCTGCCCAATGTCCGTTCTCACTGCTGCAATATCTGTTTTCTGTGATATTTCCACTTTAGCCAGCTTCTCTGCCAACATCTCCTTAATTTGAGGCATGCCTGCATGACCTTCCTCTAACCTTAAATCCTCATCGGTCTCTGGATCCACTCGTCCTTTCTTATTCTGATCCTCGCTTTGAGCTTTGGAGTTTACTTGGGAGGTGTTACCAGCATTTCTTGGTCGCGTAACAGATGTGCCATTCACTTTTCCTGCTTTGGAGTCCTCCTCTGTTTTTTGTTTACCCACCCCAGTACGTACTGAAACTGTCTGCCTAGGACTACCCTGTACCTCTTCTATTATACTTGTCTCCACTGACATATAACGCTGAATTCCTCCTGGGCTCACAGCAGGTGGAGTCCCTTTACCCGCTTTACCTGACTTTCCTCTCATGTTTACTTATCTAGAATTCTGTTAATGGCACACAAATTGTCCACGAGTACCAGGAAATGTGTCTACAAGTGACAGCAACTATCGGCATATAACAATGTTCATCAGCAAATACCACTAGTTGACAACCAGCCACAGTGGTCTTCAGCAGGCAGTGGTAGTTTTCCAGTAAGTAACAGCGATTATCAGCAGGGAACAGTAGTTATCAACAGATAGCAATGGCATCAGAAGGTAGTATCAGTTATCAGCAGGCGGCAACTTTTGTCAACAAGAAATGGCAGTTTTCTGCAGACAGCAACAGCTATCAGCAAGCAGCAAAAGTTATCTACAGACAGCAACAGTTATAGTTATCCATAAGTAGCAGTATTTATCAGAAAGTAGAAATACACATCAGCAGCAGTAAACAGTTGTCGGTGGATAATGACCATTATCGGCAGGTAGCTACCATTGTTGGAGAAAGAAAGGGGTGTCAATGTCATGAGTTGATATATAGAGAAGGATTTAGTTTCTTTGCAATTTTCAACATCTATCCACCAATAGCAGCAGTTATCAACATAAAGGCAGATAGCCAAAGCTATCCCAAGCCAAGGCAGTCTTCAGCAAGTGATGGTGGACAGTGGTGGACGTTAACCTGCAGCGACAGCAGCACTCTTCAGCATTTGTCATCAACAGTAGCAGTTATCCACAATTCACATTGATTCACAGCCAACATTAGTGGTTGGCGACAGGCTTTTCTTTTCTTCCTCTCTGGAGCACATCAAAGCACATAAGAGCTATTTAGATGGACACAAAGCTTATAGTACTTTGTAATGTTTCTCAGTGCTGTTTTGATGTACAATACACAATTCTTCTTTCAAATAACATTTCTTCCTTCTTAAAGCACATGGAAGCCATTTAAATGAATGAACAGTTTTTTAGACTCTCAGTGCTTATTAAAATACAATGAACAGTTCCGTTTTCAAAAAAGCACAGGCAAGAAGATTATTTGTGTATTAAGGTTAGATTCCTTTTTGGTTTTCAACATTTCAACAGCTATCCAGCAATAGCAACAGTTATCAACAGGTAGCAGATAGCCTAAGCTTACATAAGCCAAGGCAATCTTCAGCAGATAGTGATGGACAGTGATTGACATTAGATATTAAAATGAATTTCGCGCAATATTACCAATACTCAATAAATGTGCGTAAAATTGTGTAAACATAGACAAAATAAAAAACTTTTTTATAGTGGTTGCTGCAACTGTAGTTGCTAGGATCAGCGATCTCTGTGTTGCACCATATAGCAATTCCCACTATTTTTCAGTGAAGTGATAGTGCTATAGTAGAGTGAAAATGTGCAGGTATCTATGAAAATGATGTGATGCAAATGCCGTGAATAGAGGCGGGCTAGAATATCGTGGATAAATTATCGTGAATAAATACATTTTGGTGAGTGAAATATTCCTTATAAAATTCTAAATAAATAATTTTTTAAAATAAATAATTTTAAGTGCAACCCGTCATAAAAAATGAATTTTACACAGAAAGGTGCCAGCAATAATCTATACAATAAGTGCAATCACAATTCAGTTACATGTAACCTTAAAAGTGCAGGTGATAGCATTGCAAAACTATAAATGTAAAGTTCTTGAAACAATAGATAGAGTGCGATATTAGAAAGGTATTTATAAATGGTTCTTCTACTCAGATCTATTCTGTTTTGTATGCTGGGTAAAATATTCTTATGGTGGTGCCTCCTAGTGTGGTCTCACAGAACTCTCACCTTAAAGTTGCAATAATCAGGCTTTTGGTAATTATGTCTTTAAGGCATGGAAGCAGTGTCTGGGAGCCTCTCCTTCTTTGTGGTTATCTCTCCATACATTTTTCTCTGTCACTCCGCTCTGGTGGAACTCAATATCAGGGGAGATAAAAGTGGGGGAGGAAGAGAGAAGAAAGGCTCCACTAGTGTGATACTGTTTTTGAAATCAAAGGGGGGGTATTTATTTGGATAATGCTCTTACATTTAATACAATAAAAACAGGCAGAGTAAATAGGTGAAAAGTCTGGCGTTCTCAGTGCCCTCTCACTTGTGCTTCAGCTTGTGCCGCTCCAGCCAATCCCTACGCGTTACGACACGTCACGTGTCTTCATCTGTGATCCCCAGATCCCCAAAATGTATTTATTCACGATAATTTATCCATGATATTGTAGCCCGCCTCTATTCACGGCATTTGCATCACATCATTTTCATAGATACCTGCACGTTTTCACTCTACTATAGCACTATCACTTCACTGAAAAATAGTGGGAATTGCTATATGGTGCAACCCAGAGATTGCTGATCCTAGCAACTACAGTTGCAGCAACCACTATAAAAAAGTTTTTTATTTTGTCTATGTTTACACAATTTTACGCACATTTATTGAGTATTGGTAATATTGCGCGAAATTCATTTTAATATCTACTGATCAAGTTTGGTGTGAACACCCTTATTTTGCTGCAATATTTACACCTTTTTGATAGAATTATTCTTTTTATTGTTTAGTCACTATTATTATTTATTTACACATCTACCAGCGCGAAGGAAAATTTTTAATATTTCAGTGATTGACATTAACATATGCGACAGCAGCACTTTTCAGCATTTATCAGCAACAATAGCAGTTGTCCACCATTCTCATTGATTAACATCCAAAATTAGTGTTTAACAGCAAACTTTTCTTTTCTTATTCTCTGGGGCACATTAAAGCACCTCGGAGCTATTTGGGTAAACAAAAAGCTTTGTAATACTTTGTGATGTTCTCAATACGGATCTAATATACAATACACAGTCTTTCTTTCAAATGGCGTTTCTTCCTCTTTGAGGCACATAGAAGCTCTTTAAATGAATGAACAGTTTTTTTAAACTCTCAGTGCTTATTAATATGCAATAAATAGTTGCATTTTCAGAAAAGGCCAAGGCAAGACGGTTATTTGTGCGTTTAAGGTTAGTTTCCTACCACGTTCCTGTGGATCTCTCTCCTCAGAGACAGTACGCGGCCCCTTACCATCCCCCAACGTTTTTGTGGAAGTCCATGTCTAGGTCTCCCATCTGCACTACCTCTGCGCTAAGACTGGTTCCAGCTCCAACCACATCGCTGGCCTCCTCCGTTCCACACTCCAGTAGATCCGAAATTCTCGCCAGCGGGAGGAGGAGGAATCAAGCAGGCCACAGCAGGTGCGTACAACAGGTGCCTATACGGCAGGATGGGTCCCAGGGTCTCCACAGCCGTCAAAGCAGTGATAAGATCGGTATCAGAAAGGGTATAGTGGCGGCCACTAGCATTAGGGCCAGGCTAGATGTCAGGGCACCGGGGTGCCGGAGCAAAAGCCATCAGTGTTCGCGCTTCCTCCTCCAGTGCTTCGGATCACTGTCCTCTCTCTCATGGCCTACTCCCGCCTCCGGCATTTGGCGTAGAGATATGGATGTTAAAGCAAGATACCCCTATTTTTTTTAAAGCTTATCTAAAAAAGAATAAAAATGTAATGTTCCAGCTTACCATTTGTAGAGCTTACCCCTGAAGGAGATGTTTTAATGTGTTGGTTCTCCCTGTTCCTGTGCTCATGACTTAGTGAACAGCTCCTCACACTCTGGAACACCTGGCTGGGCGCAGAATGCTTATTGCAGGTACACTCCAAAAGCTCAAGGTGCATAGACATAGGTGTGTGCATGGGGTGTGCTGGATGTGCCCTAATCACCCCATGCGCAGGACTTTTTTTCAGCCAGAAAGTGTTGAAACTGCCCTGGGGGGGAGGGCAGGGACTTGGCCGGAGAAACGCTTTGAGCTTTGGGGTGCACACCCTAATGCAGTAAGCTGTGCACACCTATGGGCACAGACATTATGAATGACACAGCAACTGGTTAAGCAATAGCAAAAGATACAGCGCAATGGGTAAACAGAGGATGAAATATACTGCACTGAATTAGCAATAAGAGAATTATGCTGTAATTGTTAAACCATAGAGGAGAATCATTACAATTGAATAGCAAGATACATATGCTGCAATAATTAAGCAAATACGAGTAATATGCTGCAAAAACAACCCTTCTGAAACCTGTCCTGTACAACCTTAACTAGGGGAGATGTGTATATTGTATTACAGAGTGAGACTCTGTCCCATGGAAATAGGTTGGAAAAGGTTACAGAGTTTGCATGTCTGCTGACAGCAAAACTACTGAGTATAGATTTAAAATTGAGAAAACTGCTCTGGCAGTTTCCTCTGCATTTTGCTATCACCGGATGGGACTCTGTAGATTGGAGATCCCTAAGAGTCTTGGGTGGGATGGAATCTCCAACCCCGTGTCCGGGTGTTGTGGACAGCGAGCAGGGTGTGTGCCCAGGTGTACACAGCCCACATAACGAGGGCCTGGCGAGAGCAGTTGGAGGTGGAAGGTGAAGTGTGAGCAGCTTGCTGCTGCTGTTTGAAGATAGACCCCTGTCAGGAAAACTGTCTGCCCTGTGGGAGACTGCAGCCGGTTAAAGAGGGATTCCCTGCCCAGGGACTGGGAAAGACTGGCCAGAGTCGGGGAGACTAAGGAAGCCAGTGAGTCCAAGGAGCTGGGGGGAATCGGGAAGTTGAAGTTGGGAGTAAGCAGAGGTACTGCTGACAAGAGAGAGCCAAGTGGCTCGGTATGTTTTCATTTATGTCGGAATGGAGTTTAAACCCCTCCGTGGGATTCCTGGATGGCCTTTTGTTTTGTGTTTTTTCCATTTAATACACGTGGGCTATCAGGCCCTTAACTATAATGCTTGTCTGACGTGGACTCACTGTACAAAAATGCATCTATCACTAGAGCTAAACACCCCCAATATCACAATAGGTATATAGTACAATAACAGTTCAGCAGTCAGTAATATGATACTCTATTCCTTCTGCTGGTCAGATCCTTGGGGTCCAACTGATAGCGCTTGAGATAATGTCCCTGATGCAAGCACATAACTCTGTCCCAATTTAGTAAGGAATAAGTTAGGGTTAGCCTGCAGCCTCTTACTACTCTGTGTCAGCAGGGAATCTCCTTCCACTCACTGGCAAAGTGTACCCTGGCCAGTGTGTAGGTTGGGTGAAGCATGGTGTCACACAGTCAGATGCAATTGAAAACTTGTATTGAAATAGCACAGCAACAGCTCGCAACAAACCCTGTAGGAAGGCAGCATAATCAGGTACACTCACGGTTTCTAGTAATCTAAAGTATCAGGTATCAGCCAAATTGACAGCGTCTGTAAAGGAATCAGAGTTCGGCCTGGCTGCCTTGTGGCCAAGTGGGATTATGTCCAAGGAGTTACGACCCTACGCTTTCCCTACTTATCAGGAACCTTTCTCTTATCGCTAATACAGTCCTCCTAGGCGGGGTACCTGTTCCTACTCTACCAACTAGCATAATTCATGCCAAACCTGGGAGACAGGGCCTTAAATAGGCTTTGGCTGACCCAAGATGGGTGCCAGACACATGGGGTGGCAGCATTCAATAGGATAGCTTCCCCAGTGACCCAGGAAACCATAAAGGAATACTGTTCCTCTTGACTTCCTCTCCAACAACAGTGCCTCTGCAGAAGAGTGTCATCAGCAGTGGAGAAAGTAGACTGCACCTGCCTACAAGTGTTCTCAGCATCTGGCTTCCCCATCAAGCATCTCCAAAAACTTGCCACTGCCTTCATTTATAGCTGGCTATCGCAGTAAGCGGCTTTGGAGGACTACAGACAGATGCAAACAAAGCCTGGGGAATGCCCAGGAAAAAAACAGAGCCTACTTACCACCAGCTCGCAGACAACCAAATTGACCTGTCAGTAGGCGTTAAAAACAGGGGTTTAGTCCGCACGCATTTGCAAATGCATGCTTAAGCCACAGAGCCTCGTCACGGCACCCTGATATCTGTGGTCCTAACACTAAAATATGAGTGTCCCCACAGTGGAGGCTCTGGAACTCCTTTCTGCATCCAGCTTCCTTCAAGCCATACAGGGATAGTTGCAGGCCTAAACCCCTAAACTTGCTTTTCTTTATGTAGCACCCTCCTGACCCCCAAAAGGCTGGTGGTACCCCCAGGAACAGGGTGGGCTGACATTTCAGCTCAGCACAGAGTCCTTGAGGTGTGATGGAGGGGTTTAGGTTGGGTCCAACACTCCAATATTCTAGCAACCCTCAGCAGAATATGTGGGCAGCTAAAATCTTCTCCTCCGGGAAAGTCAACCAGCTACTACTCATAAGGTTCCAGTGTAAAAGCTCTGCAGACACCTTCAGCAGGATCCTCCTCTGGGATTCTTTTCTGCATCCAGCTTCCCTCAAGGCATACAGGGACAGCTGCAGGCCTAAACTCCAGGCCTAGTCACACACAGTCCTCTCAGGGCAGCAGGTCTATACAGACAGCTCAGCAACATATCTCCCATGTTCTAAGCCCCTGCTCAAGGTCTCCCTAGGTATTTGTACCATTTCCCATAATGATCCATTGGCGATGAAAGTCCTAATGGTTGGCTGAGAAAGGATATGAATATCCATAACCCAATAGCACTGTGTATACTAACTCTAATGCCAGGCCAGCTAGGCTGAACTTAGGGTGACTGAGTGAAGACAAATACAAAATTGACCTTTTAGTAAGAAACTTCTGTTTAAGGCAGGGTGGCTACATTTATTTTCACCTGATGATCCTAAAGTTAGAATACCAAAGTAAAGTAACACATGCAAGAGTTGACACAGCTGCACACCCCAAAAAGCATTGCAAAATTACCGTAGTGGAAAAATTTCCCCAGGGGGCTTTTAAGCAGCAAAATATTTCTGAAACAATGTTTAGTAACCATGTTTAGTAAAAATATTATTTAATTCAGACATAGAATGCATTACATAAATACAATCAATATCACATAAAATTTCCAGTAGTCGACATCAGCAACAACAAAGGACCATCTCCCATAGCAATCAATTCATTGAAAAAGTTCTAATTGTACAGTTACATTGTATCAATACTATCCATATGAATCCCCATGAATACCCCAGTGCATTTCGACCCTTTTTCCTTTTCTGATCTTCTTCAGGGGCTTTTAACTTCATTTGGGAATAGGAAAGGGGGCTTGTGTTGCATAGTTTTAATTAATAAAAACCGTTGCGTGCGGTGGTCTCACAATGTTTGCTCATCCCCTCTGTCGCCTCTGGGCGCGTCCATAGTCCACGGGGCTTGCAAGGAGCCACGCATTTGGACCCAGTGGGGAAGGTGTAGGGCGAGGCACTTGTTGGTTCTGACCCTTCCTGCATGTGTTGGCAGCCATCCAGGTGATGGTGATCCCTGGATGGATTAGATTAGATATCTTGATATATTGACAGGAAATGGTGAAAGCCTGTAAAGCCAGAATCCAGCTTAAACACTTCTGTATGCACATGCGCATGGTTCTGCATAAATAATTGCGCCCAATTATATGCTTACGTGCCAGAGCGTGGGCATTCATGCATGCATGTTACATTGTGTATATGGACTTATTGCTCACAGTGGCACTAGACAGACTATTTAAAATGAGCTGTATTTTCTGTAAAAAGAAAATATAGTGTAAGTTCAGATCATTAGAACATTGATAGCAGTATTCTTGTGACCTGCAATCTTTGCATCTTGACCCTGTTGATTCCTGTTACTGTCCCATGTTGTTTCCTGGCCTAGGTGAGTCATGGAGTTAGGACAAATAAAATGAAAAAAAAAGCAAGCTTCAGTGTTATGGACTCATTTAGTTGATTGACTTCATCAGAGGCCCGGTCACTGTGCTTTGTGACTGGCACAGCATTTAGATGCCATGGCTAGCCAGAAGTAGGACCCCAGATGTACTTTCCAGAAGAAGCTCAATGGAGCTTAGAAACAGCTAAATAAGTAAACAAAAAAACAGAATAGCAAATATTCAAAGTTTTTTTTTTTTTAGGAAAAAAGTGCTGTGTTTGGAGTTGGCCTTTCAACTAATGATTATTTATCAGGGCTGTAATTATTTTTATATTTATTATTTTTTTGGTTATCAAATTAACCTATAGACCGGACTGGAGCTCTCCCATTCTGGGTGGACGTCATATGATGTCTTCCCAGGATCGCACCTCACACACGCCCCACAGGCCGCACTGTGGTACGATCTGTCACCCACTGTGTCCACCAGACACAGAGGATGACAGATAGGTGTACGGGGGCGCTGCCGGTAACATGTGATCACTGTGACCAATCACAGCAGATCATATGACAATTGTACCCAATGGATGGTTTCCATTCATTGTGTACTATTGTGATGATCTTTGGGGTTGGTCACATCAATCACATGGTACAGGCAGGGCTAATTACAGCCCACCTGTACCATGTGATTAGCTGTGGCCAAAAATCCTGATCACCGCCCCAGAGTAGTACAATGCTACTATGGTAATGCTGTATTGCTCTGGTCACAGTTTGAAAATACATTAGAAAAAACTGTAATTAAAATGTAATAAAAAAAGTAATACAACTTTTTGTTTACTTGTGTTTTTTACATTCTGTCACCAGTCAGGGCCCTTGATCACCGCCAAACCATTTATATGACGACGCTGTACTGCACTGGTGACAGTATGTAAAAAAAAGTGAAAAATACCACATTTTTTTAAATGTCTCCATTTTCCCAAAAATTGGATGAAAAATTACAACAAAAATCTTGCCATGCCTTTTACTAAATACCTTAGACTGTCTACTTTCCTAAAAAGCGTAATTTGTGGAATATTTGCACTGTTCTGGCATTTTCAGGCCAGAGAAATGAGATGAGGCCACGTCGGTACATCAGGATTGATCGATTTTAAGATATATATCCCATAGTTTGTGAACTCTATAACTTTCCTACAGACTAAATAATATACGCCGATTTGGGTTATTTTCACCAAAAAAAAATGTAGCAATATACATTTTGGCCTACATTTATGAAGGATGATTACCTATTTGCAAAATTTTATAATGGAAACAAAGAAAAAACAATTTTTTTCAACATTTTCAGTCTTTTTTTCACTTATTTAGCATTAAATACCACCAAAAGAAAGCTCTATTTTATGTGAAAAAAAATGATAAAAATGGCATTTGGGTACAGTATTGCATGACCGCACAATCGTCATTCAAAGTGTGACAGCGCTGAAAGCCAAAAATTGGCCTGGGCTGGAAGGGGGTGAAAGTTTCTGGCAGTGAAGTGGTCAATGACATTTACTATGAATCCACTAAAGAGGATTGTGATAAATAAAGCAATAGGACAGGGACACTTTAAAAATGTGTGACTTCCCTTAAAAAAAAAAGTTTGTTCTCAATTTTTAGGGCAAGGCTACTGTTTACAAGTCTTATGCCGTGTACACATGGGCGGACTTTTTGACCGGACTGGTCCGACGGGATGAATCAGTCCGACAATCCGACCATGTGTGGGCTTCATCGGACCTGCAGCGGACTTTTTCGGGCGAAAATCAGACGGACTTTAGATTTGAAACATGTTTCAAATCTTTCCGACAGACTCGAGTCCGGTTGAAAAATCCGCTCGTTTGTATGCTGGCCTGACGGACGAAAAGGGCAGCTATTGGCTACTGGCTATCAACTTCCTTATTTTAGTCCGGTCGTACGTCATCACGTACGAATCCGTCGGACTTTGGTGTGATCGTGTGTAGGCAAGTCTGTTCGTTTGAAAGTCCGTCGGAAAGACCATCAGACCTTTGATGCCGAAAAGTCCGCCCGTGTGTACACGGCATTAGTTTCTGTTCTCAGAGTAGTGATGCTCAAAAGAACAAGGAGGTAGACAAAAGTGGAAGGAAAGAATTTTCTCTACAGGGTTGCTAGGCTTGCTCCTAATGATTAGGTGATGAAGGTGGTAGATGGTCTGGAGCTGCTCCACATTTCAAAGCAAGAGACATTGGTTGGATCTCTTGGGGACTAATCCAGGTGTGGTCAAGTATGAGTTGACTCTAGGGCAAACCCAGAATAAGCTAGATCAATCATATTTCCCAGCTAGCCTAGGGTAGTTTAGGCACTCCTTTAAAGTGTAGCCCTTAATGTTAAAGGTTTCAGTACCCAAACCTGGACATACAGGGCATTGTATACACTGACAGCAGGCTTACCTTGGAGGTAGCCCCATCCTCCTTGAAGTGACTCTTTTTCTGGATTAAAGAGTATCTGCACCTAGATGAAGTAGGGAAGTGTTGAAACTTTTATCAAGTCTTATTGCTATTGGTGCCCCTTTTGGGGCAATTCACCTTCTCTTTTTGTCCTGATGTCCACTGTGATATAAAATATCAAACATTTACAGTTGTCTTTGCAACATGAAAAGAAATAGAAACTTCCAATGGGGACACCTGATCTGTTGACAAATGTGTAAGATGGAAATTCTCATAACTTTAGAGCGATTATTTTAACTTACTGCCATGTTCTGATATGGGAAGTGAAGGCAATCCCCCCAATGGGACGCCACAAAAACATTAATCTAAGTATATTATCAGTAATAGCCAAAAGGATATACACTCACCGGCCACTTTATTAGGTACACCTTGCTAGTACCAGGTTGGACCATCTTATGCCTTCAGAACTGCCTTAATTCTTCGTGGCGCAAATTCAACAAGGTGTTGGAAACATTCCTCAGACATTTTGGTCCATATTGACAAGATAGCATCACGCAGTTGCTGCAGATTTGTCAGCTGCACATCCATGATGCAAATCTCCCGTTCCACTACATCCCAAAGGTGCTTTATTGGATTGAGATCTAGTGACTGTGGAGGCCATTGGAGTCCAGTGACCTCATTGTCCAGTGGTGAGATGATTTGAGCTTTGTGACATGGTGCATTATCCTGCTGGAAGGAGCCATCAGAAGATGGGTACACTGTGGTCATAGAGTGATGGACATGGTCAGCAACAATACTCAGGTAATGTCGTGGCATTTAAACGATACTCAATTCGTAAAAATAAAAAAGGTGAAACCTCTAAGCCGCACACCCTGGATGAAACAATTATTATATAAATAATATAAATATTGAATAAAATAAATAAAGATCAGCCCGTAGTGTAACCAAAGGTCAAATTGTGAGGTGAAAATTAATATTTAATTTCATACCGTGCTCAAATACATATAAATAATCAAATAGTGTTCCCGATCACATGACCCCTGATGACGTCAGACGTGCTGACGAAATGCGGCGGGTTACGTAGTGCGTGATACGTTACTTCTGCCATTGTATTGGAGCACAGGTGGAAAGCAACCTGGCGTACCTGCTCCTTTTTTATGCGCTTTTTATTATAACGAAAACCACTATTTTTTATAAATAAACTGGCTACAAGTTACACTATGAGGAGTTCTCTTTTCTTCCTTTGATTTATGATTCCCATCTTCATCTGGCTGCATCACTGGCGAGAGGCGTTTGTGTTTGGTGGACACATCTCTACCTATTGGACATCTGTAGTGGGTGTCTGATCGTTCTGGTGAGTAGGATGTTTGCCTAAACCAGTGGAAGAGGGCACCTTTTCCTGTCACTGAATTTGTATACATCACTGTGCACATGATTGAAGAATCGTTGGTGGTGGTTCGTGGACCTTATTATTGCAAAATTTACTTATATTGAATACTATTTGATTTTTTATATATATTTGAGCGCGATATTCAATTGGTACTAAGGGGCCCAAAGTGCGCCAAGAAAATATCTCCCGCACCATTACACCACTACCAGCCTGAACCGTTGATACAAGGCAGGATGGATCCATGCTTTTTTGTTGTTTACACCAAATTCTGACCCTACTATCTGAATGTTGCTGCCGAATTTGAAACTCATCAGACCAGGCAACGTTTTTTCCAATCTTCTATTGTCCAATTTTGGTGAGCTTGTGCGAATTGTAGCCTCAGTTCCCTGTTCTCAGCTGACAGGAGTGGCACCCGGTGTGGTATTTTGCTGCTGTAGCCCATCTGCTTCAAGGTTCGCTGTGTTGTATGTTCAGAGATGGTATTCTGCATACCTTGGTTGTAGCAAGCGGTTATTTGAATTACTGTTGCCTTTCTATAATATCAAACCATTCTGCACATTCTCCTCTGACATCAACAAGGCATTTTCATCCACACAACGCCGCTCACTGGATATTTTCTCTTTTTCGGACCATTCTCTGTAAACCCGAGAGATGGTTACGCGTGAGAATCCCAGTCGATCAGCAGTATTTGAAATACTCAGACCAGCCCATCTGGCACCAACAACCGTGCCACGTTCAAAGTCACTGAAATCCCCATTCTGATGCTCGGTTTGAACTTCAGCAATTCGTCTTCACCACGTCTAAATGTCTAAATGCATTGATTTGCTGCCATGTGATTGGCTGATTAGCAATTTTTGTTACCAAGCAATTGAACAGGTGTACCTAATAATGTAAATGTACCCCAAATGCCTTTGCAAACACAGTTATTATTGAATAAAAGTAGCATTGACATTATCACAGTCCAGAACTCTATGTAGGAAGGGCCCGGTAGGCTCCACCCCCTACATGCTGCCTGCAGAAAACTACAGGAGGGGGCGGAGACAAGACCAGTCACCCTGCACAAGGAGAGAGAGCAGCAGTCACCAGGCCTTATTACAGGAAGCTCCTGCACAAGGGTTTCACACTGTATTATTGTACGGATCTGAAAGAAATACATAAAGCACACCAATATTCAAGCAAGAATGTGCACGCTTCTTTTATTTAGACAATATTTACTTATTCCGGAGTTCAGCTTTAACCTTTACCTAGTTAAAATGGCTTTAGATATACTTTAAAGTAAGTCCTTTGATCTCTAGCCCTAATGCTAATCTCTTATAGCCCATAAACTAACCCCTTGTTCTATGCACTCACCTTGCTGGGAGCAGCTACAGGGAATCCCCACACCTACATCTCTACGTGATCCATGGAACCCTTGCTTGACTTAAAGAGCATCATAGGTCACTGCTTCCTAAGTAAGTAGGATTTAATCTTTTTTCTCTCACCCACTGAACGCTACCGAAAACAAAACAATTAATTCTGTGCGTAATTAAAGTTTTAAAATGAATAATTACAATGCAAGCAGGGATTTGGCTATAATGAGGTTGATGGTGTACGTTCTGTCAGGCAGCGGGCTCTGGGGGCAGCAGGGTCCAGTGAATAAATAAAAACGTGCTAATTTAAATGCTGTTAAATTTTAAAATATTGGATTTTTTTCTGTGGTAGAATTAGTACTACTAGCAGCATTCCATTTGGTATTGGTTGATGTGACAATATTTGCCCCACACTCTGTATTCCAGAAGAATATTAATGAATAGGTACAGGAGTGTCTCTACAGAATATATGTCTGGGAAAACAACATGGCAAGGAGACACATTAGACCTTATTTATGAAACCTATATTTATGAAAATTTATGAAATCCCGAAGAAGAACTGTTTGTGTTGCACATTGCATTCAATCGTCTTTCCATTTTCAGATTTCTAGTATTTGTGAATTAAAAAGAGAAGTGGTGCATTGCATGGTGTCAGGGCTTTTTTTCTCAGAGAATAGGTGCAGGAACTCAACCATGCCAACCACACACACATACCTGCCAAATGGCATCAAATAGTAGCTTTTACCTCTGCATACCACCCCCTCCCTCCACTGCCCTCATCTTCTCCCCCCTCCTTAAAAGCTTCACCATCTGTCATATGTCTTACCTTTGTTGCAATATTAAGCTGAAACACCTATCCGGCTGTAGTACCTCCCATCATACTATACCATAGTCACTTGCTCGATGCTGATGACACCCAACTGTACCTTCGCATCACCGGACAAAAAGACCACCATCAACAACTAGAAAAATGCCTCACTATGATAGATGACTGGATGACCATTAGCTCCCTCAACGGTTCAAAAACAGAACTTCTTCTCCTACACGCTAACTGAAATGCCAAAGATAAGACTCTGTGGACACCTCCCACCCTCTTAGGACAGACCATCTCTCCGAGCACCAAAGTCAAGAGTCTCGGAGTTATCTTTGACTCAGAAATGACAATGGATGCACAAATAGGATCGGTAGTCAGTGGATCCCACCATCTCCTCCGCCTGTTACGTAGACTTATCCCCTTCATCCCAGAGGAGGACAAAGCAGCAGTAGTTGGAACAATCATCAATTCCCGACTCGATTGGGCTAACTCGCTCTATATAGGATTACCCCAATATCAGCTTGCGCGCTTACAACTCATCCAAAATACAGCGTCAAGACTGTTAACAGGAAAAAAACCATGGGAGTCAATCTCCCCATCCCTGAGGAGCCTACACTGGCTAACCGTAAAGAATCGGATCACATTCAAGACCCTCTGCCTCACCCACAAATGCATACAAGGAAACGCGCCTCAATACCTTAGAGAGAAAATAAAACACTACACACCCAATCGCAATCTTCGATCATCCAACCAAAACCTCCTTCTCATTCCCAAACACCGCTACAAAGCAAAGGGAGAACGAAGGTTCGCAGTCCAAGGACCTCGACTATGGAACGCACTTCCGCCCCACATCCGCATGGAAGAAAACCATCTGGCTTTCAGGAAAAAACTCAAGACCTTCCTCTTCTAGAAGCTGACAACACCAACGCATTAGCGCCTTGAGGCGATTCAGTTCGCATTTGCAGCGCTCTATAAATTTTTCATTCATTCACTCGCAAGGGGGATCATGCAGTAGGATCATCAACAACTGGTCACCAGGGAAAAAATGCAGACCACAGAGGGTGCGGCCTACCACGCACCCTCCCCTGCCTATGACTGCATTGAACCCTGGGCACCTGTTCTGTATCTCCCTTGTCCCTGTCAGGCACTCAGTGGGATCTGCACAGGAGATCTGACCTGTGGGAGCTACTGGGAGATAAGGTATCACTTGTAAACGCAGAAGCTAGACTTCAGTGTTACCAAGTGATAGTGGTGAGCAGGGAGCAGAAGACCTGATGCCAGAGGTGGTGGAACTGAGTTCCCCATAGTTCCTGCTGAAAAAAAGCCCTGCATGGTGTATCTAAAGAATAGGGTTTGTTACAAGGGGACTGTAGGTTAGAGGAGATACAGTACATTTTAGTCCAGCATGGTATTTTTGTTTTCTAGTGTAGGCTCTATTGCCTTTGCTAGGGACACCCTGTACTGTATATGACATTGCTTAAGGGAGCCAACCAGCCAGGGAATGGGTGACTTGGCATAGGGTGATGGTCACACTAGTAGTGAAGGGGGTTAGGTGCTTGGCATCTTTACTTGTGGCCAGTTACCCACATACTGGAACTGGACCCATGGCACAGTGCACCTAGGGACCTAGCCTGGGAGTCACGGGAGAGTTATGTTATGCAGAGAGAGGGCCACTGAGAGCGAGCAAACATGTAGTTATGGAGTGGGGTTAATTTCCTGTATACATTAGCAATTGTGAACATGTTACTGGGAGTGAGGTGACACGTTTTACTGGGTTGGTGGATGCCAGTGCAGGTTCTGAGAAATCGGTTCCTAAATGCTGCACCCCTGGAAGTTGATGTTTTCTAAGTGTAGTAATGGTTAACAGTACAGCAAGTTAACCTTGCTAGTAGGTAACTGTGTTTATTGTGGCTCACTTCTATTGCCCCGTGCACACGGTCGGACTTTGTTCGGACATTCCGACAACAAAATCCTAGGATTTTTTCCGACGGATGTTGGCTCAAACTTGTCTTGCATACACACGGTCACACAAAGTTGTCGGAAAATCCGATCGTTCTAAACGCGGTGAAGTAAAACACGTACGTCGGGACTACAAATGGGGCAGTGGCCAATAGCTTTTATCTCTTTATTTATTCTGAGCATGCGTGGCAATTTGTCCGTCGGATTTGTGTACACACGATCGGAATTTCCGACAACGGATTTTGTTGTGGGAAAATTTTATAGCCTGCTCTCAAACTTTGTGTGTCGGAAAATCCGATGGAAAATGTGTGATGGAGTCTACACACGGTCGGAATCTCCAACAACAAGGTCCTATCACACATTTTCCGTCGGAAAATCCGACTGTGTGTACGGGGCATAAGTCTGGAGTTATGCTTTAAAGCTGATTTCGCATGACCCCAAACTACAACCTAGAACCTAGAAAACAAAAAAATAAACTGCCTACACGGAAATTCAGTTCTCCCTAAGAGCTCCAACTCGCATTTGCAATATGGCGGCTGTGAGCCAATCTGTTTATAGAAAGGGGGACAGTTATCTATTTCTTTTGTAGCACCCCCAATCTCTAAAGGTTTGTGGGACCCCCAGGGACAGAATGAGCTAGCATTTTACCTCAGGGTGTCGTTTTCAGCAATAGCGGAGCAGTGTGTACAGGTGTGCGCCATTCAATTTAGCAAAGAACAGACTCTAACTCAAAACTCCAGGGAAAGAGGGTAAGGGTACAGGACACCTATGGACTAGCAGACTCCAGAAAAGGGGAACAAAAGTTTTCACAGTCTTCATAGATTGAGAACCTTTAAGCTTTTACACACTCTATTGCCCCGTACACACGGTCGGATTTTCCGATGGACAATGTCCGATCGGAGCGTGTTGTCGGAAATTCCGACCGTGTGTGGGTGCCATCGGACATTTTCCATCGGATTTTCCGACACACAAAGTTGGACAGCAGGAGATAAAATTTTCCGACAACAAAATCTGATCGCGTCAATTCCGACCGTGTGTGGCCTGTTCCGACGCACAAAGTGCCACGCATGCTCAGAAGAAATTCCGAAACGGGACAGCTCGTTCTGGTAAACGTAGCGTTTGGAATGGATACAGCACTTTCGTCACGCTGCAATGTTCAAAATGGTTTAATACAGCGCACTCTCTTCTTCTTTATAATGTGAGAATTAAGTAGTTTTGCTGCTCATATTCACACACACTTCTCACAAACTTATTTTGTTACTATTTATCGGGATTCCCTCAATATATTTTGATTTCTCACATCTGACAACAACATTTTTTGTTTTTTTTGGACTTTAATGTAGATTCTTTTTTTGTGTTTCTCTTTTTTATTTTTTTATTTTTTGGTGATTTTGATTTGTATTCCCGAAAATGTTTGTGTGTTTTTGGTGACAAGTTCCCACAACACCATTGATATGTTGTTCTATTTAATCTGTAGGAGATTGTTTGGTGTTGTTGTCCCTTGTTAATTTCACATTGTACTTTAGAAATGTACCTGAATCGTCACCAACAAACTGTCCTTTTTGGATGAAAACACACACAGGAGAGTAGAATTTATCCAAAAAAATTTTAGTAAGGGCTCACAACTAAACAAAGAGGGAGGCAACGCTGGAGAAACTGCAGAAGTGGGCGAAGCCTGGGACCCCCAGGGCAGACATCAATTATTTAAAAGCAAAATTGGTGGCCTGAGGAGTCCATATCATAAGGGAGGGCAGTCTGGTCTAGAAGTCCCAGAGATCCGGAAAGCAGCAGATGACATCTATGCCCCCAGGCTGTGATCATACGAGAGACTGCATCTTCTGTCAGACCAGACTGAACCAAGGGCAATCACTCTTTGGTCTTCCTTCCACGCTTCCTTACAGGCTTTGGCTGTGGTGGTGGAGTTGTGGCAGCAGGAGGAGGAGGAGGAGGAGGATCGTCCCTCTCCATGACATCCGTCTTGTGTGTCAGTTCCCCACTCTCCCCCTTACGAAGGACTTTATAAATCAGGTCCTCAGAGATCTTGCGTTGACCCTCCTGCATGCCCTGCAATTTTGTGGCAGCCATGCAGGCAAAGGCCTCTTCAGGACTGGGGAAGGCTCTGAGGGACGCAGAAGCCTCCTGGATCAGCCTGTACGCTGAATCCTGCACGGGACTCGGAGTGGCCTTCCTGGCTCGTTTATATGGCAGGCGGAGGGGAGGGACCTGAGACTCAGTCAGGCTGCGACTTGTCCCAGGCTTCTCTTGGCTGCCACTTAGCCCCGCCTCCTCCTGGCTGCCACTAATCCCCGCCTCCTCCTGGCTGACACTAATAATCCCCGCCTCCTCCTGACTGCCACATTCCACAGCCTCCTCCTGGCTGAGGTCTTCCTGTGTATGAAAAAGGGACATAGTTTTAGTATTTTTTACATCAATCACACACAATTTTCACCTCCTGACTGCTGCAAATTGAATGTTAACAAATATAACAGACTATCCTTCTGAGCCCAGCAGTTTTCATTCTTTTCCCAATTTTGGGTGCCCACTACTGTCTATTGATATGTAAAACACTTTCAATCAGCAATTAGTGATCAATAATAACATCTAGTAAACATAATTTCTTTATTGCCCAGAAATCTGTTGAAGAATGTTATACCTGACTCCAGCTGGGCTCCTCCACTTCTTCCTGGCTGGAAGGCCCAGGTTGGACATCGGAAGCCTCAGCTGGGGTGGAAGGAAGAGTGCAGAGGGATTCCCTGACTTCAGTGTGGTCTGACAGAAATCGCAGTCTCTCATAGTACCACAGCCTGGGGACATAAACGTCATCTGCTGCAGCTCCGGATCTCTGGGAATCTGTGACCTTCTTGCGCTCCCTAAGATATGTGCTCCTCAGGCCACCAATTTTAGCTTTCAAATAAGGGATGGTTGCTGTGGGGACCACCGGCTTCACCAACTCCAGCAGTTTCTCCAGCGCTGCCTGCCTCTTCTGTTTGTGATTATAGTGGGGGTGTCTCACTTGCCACAGACAGGGCAGCTCCCTGTACTTGTCTATGAACAGGGGCAGGAAATTGTGGTCGTTGAACCCATCCATTTTCTCTGTAAGACACAACACAAGACAAAGCCTAATGTCAGGCCAAACTCCCTTAATCTTGTTACAATATAGGCTTCCATTTCGAAGCAGTATAGGCCCAAGTTTAGATCCTACCTTCGTTAGCACGATCGGCGTCTCCGAGGCTCCTTCCTCCGCTCACAGATCGTACGTAAGACGCGCGCGTTACGATTTATACACACTGCGCATGCGTATAACTCCGCCCGCCCCTGACGTTCTTTCTAGTCTATTCCCCGCCCCTTTTCATTCGGCGCAGTGGGGGAAGAGCACATGGTGGATAGACAGCAGGATCGTGCTAATTGTAGCAACGAGGAGGAGGAGGAGGAGGAAAGGCTGGAGCCTGAAACGTCCCGATCCAGAAGGAGATTAAAGGACTCAAATATGTCCTTTGGGGAGATGTTGGAAATGGTGGACATCCTGAAGAAGGCCGACTATGATGGAAAGTATGGGCCTTACCCCAACCCCAATGTCCGAAAGGCCAAGATCATGGCGAAAGTGGTCAGGAGTCTGCACCGGAAATTCAGGGTACGACGATCGAAAGATCAGCTCAGGAAGCGGTGGTCGGACCTGAAATTACGAGAACATGAGCAGTACAGAAAGATCCGGAGATTGCTGCAAAAAAGTAAGTAGTTGTGCTGTGTTCCTATTCTTTATGTTTATTACGTTCGTGCTGCTCCATGTGCTTTTAGGAACTGTTGTACAGTTTAAAATGGCAACTTTCATGTTCATGGGCACATTATTCGTTCGGATCACACATTGTTATTTCGGACGATAAAATAACATTGTTTAGGCCATATGCATTTGGCCACCATTTTGACGCCCTATACTTGTTTTCAAAGAATTGGGTTGTGTAGATGACTTTGTTACTAGAATGAAATGCAAACTAGATTGTGTGTAAGGAGAGGACACTCAGCAGCTGTTTTCACATCTGGACACTGGAGCACTAGTGTGGGACACAAGAACACCATTTTTATTAGGGGGGCCACACAGGTGCCCCAGTGTATACTATAGGGGGGGCTACATCTGTGAAGCTTTTGCCAAACAGGTAAAGTATTGCAGCTTGACAAAGGGCACTAAAAAAGCTACATCTTGGAACTCTGCTAAAATAGACAATTGTACCCCACTTCCAAGCAATGTTTCATCTTTATAGTTCTGCCATCAAATATCTGTGTGCTAATTATACCATTTTTGTTTTACATAGGGGAGAAAAGACTCGGAGGACACCCCTCATCCAAGAAGACCAGAACCCCCCCCCTCTGGAAGAAGGGGAAATCCACCCAACACAAGATGAGCAGGAGGATGAAGACGTGGTGGAACTAGTCACCACAACAGGTGAGTGTCTGCGACCACAGGCTCAGATAAGAGATGGATTGCGGCATTTTTTTGAAACCTAATTTATTTTGGGTTTCCTCTCTTTTTAGGTGATCGTGAGGTTGTGGATCCAGATCCTTTCACATCCGAAAGTGCCCAGATCCTGATCGGGGAGATCATGGGGTGTAATTTACAATTGGAAAACATCAAGCAAAACATCAATATTCCAAAATATAAAAACATCATTGATGTTTTGGGGCGAGTTTAAAACCCCTCCAAATCACTTTCTTCTTTTGTGTGCTACAATGTGCTAAATGTTTTTGTGATTTTTCCCAAAGCCAAGTTTGGAGGATGCACACAGTGTGCCAACATGTGCTATCTGCCATCACGGGAGATCAATGGACGCGTTTTGGGGGTGCAACACCTTTCTCAATAATAAAGTAGCGGTGAGGAAGGGCTTTCTCCCCCAAAACACATCCCTTGATCCCCCCTGATGGCAGATAGCACATGTTGACATTGGGAAATTTGTGTGCATCTTCCAAATTTGGCTTTTCCAGGCGTGATTTCCCCCCATCTGAACGCAATATCAAACACAGTTCCTAAATACTCATGTCTGATATTGCCTTCAAGTTTTACCATATGTGAACTTTGTAAGATCAAGATTTGTGTCTTTCTTGTGGGTTTTACACAGGCCTGTTTTCTATAAAATGCACATTTTGATTTTGGATAATGACACCACAAAAATTGTTATACAACAAACAAGTTGGTTTGTCAGAAAAACCTTTGGTAAATGCACATGTGATTGTGCAGGTATTAAAAAGATTGTTCATCAAGAATGTGTGGATTATTGTCTCAACGCTACAACAGAAGAAGAAGAAGACTCCGTGGGACAGTTTTATTTTTTAATTTTTTTAATAAAGGACTTGTCCCAAGGCATGTATTGTGTTTTTTTTTTTTTTTACCATTTGCACACATTTTTTGTGAAATGGTAGGGGCACATTTGTACCCTGTTACCATTTCACATGGGGGGGGGCTGGGATCTGATGGTTCCCTTGTTAAAAGGGGCTTCCAGAGTCTGATAAGCCCCCGCCCGTAGACCCCCACAACCACCGGGCAAGGGTTGTGGGGATGAGGCCCTTCTCCCCATCAACATGGAGACAAGGTGCTTTGGGGGGCTACCCCAAAGCACCCTCCCAATGTTGAGGGCATGTGGCCTGGTACGCTTCAGGAGGGGGGGCACTCTCTCCTGAAGGGTCTGGTATGGATTTTGAGGGGGACCCCCATGCCATTTGTTTTTTAATTTTGGCGCGGGGTTCCCCTTAAAATCCATACCAGACCTGAAGGGCCTGGTATGGAATTTGGGGGGACCCCCACACATTTTTTTTTTAATTTTGGTTCGGGGGTTCCCCTGTGGGGGAATCCCAGCTGTTTTTATCAATGAAATTTTATGTGTATTGCCGGGAGTCCGGGACCGACAATTCATTATAGCCGCCAGCACTTTTAAATGACTTTTTTTCCTTTAGAAATGTCATTTTGCTCTCGGACTGTTGTAAACACGGGAAACATGCGCCACTTTATAGGCATACTATAGAAACCCCCCAGGTACGAAATTTAAAGGAATATTACACTTTTATTGTTTCACTTTAAGCATTATTAAAATCACTGCTCCCGAAAAAACGGCCGTTTTTAAAACTTTTTTTGCATTGCTACATGTCCCCTGGGGCAGGACCCAGGTCCACAAACACTTTTTATGACAATACCATGCATATAAGCCTTTAAAATTAGCACTTTTGATTTCTCCCATAGACTTTTAAAGGGTGTTCCGCGGCTTTCAGGTTTGCCGTGAACACCCCAAATTACTTATGTTCGACTCGAACATCAGGACCATCCCTACTGGCAATAAACCTCTTAGTGGTTGGCCAAGGAGAGATATATTCCTAGCTCTGATTCATGCAGCTCTGACAGTAACCAGTTCCTAGGAGAAACACAAGAAAGCTAAACTATCAATTCATTTAAGGTGACTGAAGTTTAGCATCACTAAATTTGAATAGAAACACCAGTGTCCAGCAGGGTGGCTACACTTCAGAGATTTGACTCAGTTGACCAGAGGCAAAGGCTATGTACTGCATTATAGGTTGTTCCATAACTCTAGTGGCAAACCTGTGAAATGTTTGGCCAAAGGGTCACGATTCGCAAAGTGCACAAATCCTGGAGTTTTGCTGTGTACCCATGGTAGCAACAAACCCGAACCTCATCGATCTGATCTCATCTAAGATCTGTGCTCTCCCAGACATGATCCCCTCCCAGAATCCCTGCCCCCCAAAACCATGTGTACAGTATATACCGTACATGTAGCGCTAACCCCGTAGGAGCTACTGCCCAGATCCTTTCCCAGTGATTTCCTTGCAGCACGACATACAGTTACAATCACTCTTCAGGCTCACTAACCATTCTAGGGGTGGACTTTTTTATGATGCTTTTGCAGTTGACAGAGGACTAAAGTTACCTTGCTTTGCAGACCACCCCCTTTTACCCCTTTTATTCTCCATCTATTCCAATGTCCCTCTAGTGCCGGGCTTCAGTAACTGACATCATCTCTGTGAGCCAAGCTGGGAGGATTGAGGGACTAGTAGTCTTTTTATCAGCCATTCTGATGTTGTGATATCACCCCTTTTGTAGTTCCTCCCAGAGGTCTGTTCGTGTTGCCCAGGGACCTCTGGGAGGAACCACAAAAGGGCCAACAGATCAGCCCCGCACTCTCTTCTTCCTGGGCCTCACTGAGTGAGCGCCTCTCTGCTGCTAAAAGAGAGGGCTGCAGGCTACCACTTGGTAATCGATTGACTCCAGCCCGGGCCCCGGAGGGCACAACTCTGCTTACCATTCGTGAGACATCCCTGCGGCACCACTTTATCAGACGGATCCGACGACCGCCTGTTTCCAGCAGCTGGTGGGTCATCGCTGTTCATCTCCCCAAAGGACGTCTCATTCAGGGTCGCTGTTGAAGAGGCTCCTATCTGGTTCTGCAGTTGGTGAGAGGGCAGACGCCCATTGTTCACAATCCTTACCTGGTTATTAGGGATGAGCTTCGTGTTCGATTCGAACCCATGTTCGACTCGAACATCGGCTGTTCGATCGTTCGCTGAATTGCGAACGATATGGGCCGTTCGCGCCAAATTCGTGTGGCGCGTCACGGCCCATAATTCACTGCGGCATCGCAGTGCATTGCTTGCTGATGATTGGCCAAGCATGCACTATGACCCACATGCTTGGCCAATCACAGCGCCGCCTTAACAGAGAGCCATAATTGGCCAAAGCCAAGGAGGCTTTGGCCAATTATGGCTCAGGGGATTTAGTACACGCCCCACACTATATAAGGCCGCCTGCACGGCGGCCCTGTGCAGTGTGTTCCGGTGTGCTTAGAGAGAGAGAGAGACAGTGTCATTTCATTTGAGTTAGCTAGATTAGGCAGGACAGTCAGTCAGTTAGCTGCACTTAAAGTGTATTGTGTATATATATGCATCCCAGGTGTTGCATATATATATATATATACACTGTATTCAGTTTAGCTAGATCCGTTCCTGTTATCTTCTAGACCAGTGGTTCTCAACCTGGGGGTCGGGACCCCCTCGGGGGTCGAATGATGATTTGCCAGGGGTCACCGAATCCTGGGCTGTTTCTGAAGCCGCACCATTCTTCCAGCTGGCCGCTGCCTAGCTTGGCTGTTTCTGGAACCCGCGGCTGCCCACTCAGCCTCTTCACAGCCGTCCATTCAGTTCACGGCATGGCTGGGGGGCAGAGACTAGAAGCCAGCTGACTGGTGAGGAATGTGAAGTGGGAGGGGCTGGAGGAGACCCCGTCTCCTGATTTTGGCATAGGTGCCACTGTTACGAGACACCACAAAGTTGGAGACGCAGTGAGTAACACTACCTGTGATTATTGTTGACATTAAAAGTCCCCACTACAGTTCTCAGATCAGCAGATGAGCTTGATCAAGAGCACCTAAGTTGGCTGATCAGGACTCCCCCCAGCATTGCCACTCATCCCAACTCCCCCCACCAAGGAGTAAGAGAAGGAATAAAAATAGAGAATACATGGAAGGGAGAGGAAAAGAGGGGGGGGAACAAAGAAAAAGGGAGAGAAAGAATTATAAAAAGAACAAGAAAGACGGCTAAAAGGGATGGGGAAAAACAAGAAATTAGGATAGAGAAAGAAAGGAGAACAAAGAGCGTGGTACATCCTAAAATGAACCATAGGGGGTTTCAATATTGTACGATTCGAAGGGACTCAGGGAGCACTAAATGTCCATTAGGGGCGCAAATTTCTTGTCTTGCCTTGGGTGCTGACAACCCACGCTACAAAATAATTTTACTGTTAGGGGTCCCCACAACTTGGGAAATTTTATCAAGGGGTCACAGCACTAGTAATGTTGAGAACCACTGTTCTAGACTATTTACATTTAGTGCAGTGCGTCCTGCTCACAGTGTTCAGCTAGATCCGTTCCTGTTATATTCCTACTGACAGGCAGGCTTGTCTTGTTACAGTATTTTGAAGAAAATTACTGGTGTTCTTTTGATCCTATTAGTGCCACAGTCAGGCAGCTAGACTATTTACATTTAGTGCAGTGCGTCCTGCTCACAGTGTTCAGCTAGATCCGTTCCTGTTATATTCCTACTGACAGGTAGGGATGAGCCGAACACCCCCCGGTTCGGTTCGCACCAGAACCCGCGAACGGACCGAAAGTTCGCACGAACGTTAGAACCCCATTGACGTCTATGGGACTCGAACGTTCGAAATCAAAAGTGCTCATTTTAAAGGCTAATTTGCATGGTATTGTCCTAAAAAGGGTTTGGGGACCCGGGTCCTACCCCAGGGGACATGTATCAATGCAAAAAAAACTTTTAAAAACGGCCGTTTTTTCGGGAGCAGTGATTTTAATGATGCTTAAAGTAAAAAAAAAAAAAGTGAAATATTCCTTTAAATATCGTACCTGGGGGGTGTCTATAGTATGCCTGTAAAGTGACGCGTGTTTCCCATGTTTAGAACAGTCCCTGCACCAAATGTCATTTTTAAAGGAAAAAATCTCATTTAAAACTGCTTGCGGGTTTAATGTCATGTCGGGTCATGGCAATATGGATGAAAATCAGTGAGACAAACGGCATGGGTACCCCCCAGTCCATTACCAGTCCCTTTGGGTCTTGTATGGATATTAAGGGGAACCCCGCACCCAAATTAAAATAAGGAAAGGTGTGGGGCCACCAGGCCCTATATACTCTGAACAGCAGTATACAGGCGGTGCAAACAAGACAGGGACTGTAGGTTTGTTGTTAAGTAGAATCTGTTTGTAATTTTGAACATTTTTAACGTGTTTAGCTCCAGCCAAAAAATCTTTTCTAAGCTTTTTGGAAAACATAGGGAAGGGTTATCACCCCTGTGACATTTGTTTTGCTGTCTTTCCTCCTCTTCAGAAGATTTCACCTCACTTTTTTGTCCCAATGAAAAATGTTTTTTGAAAATTTGGGTTTTTTTGTGGAACAAGGATTGGAAAGCATCAGTGGAAAGGAGAACTTGTTTTCCCATATTAACTCTTACAGGAGAGAATTTCCCTTCCTAGGGGTAGATTTCATCTCACTTCCTGTTGTCTCCTTCCGTTTGCAAGTAGGAGTCGTTTGTAAGTTAGATGTTTGAAAGTAGGGTCCTGCCCTATATACTCAGCAGAAATTTGGGCCTTAGGTGTTGCTGTGGCCACAACACTGTAAGCCCTCACAGGGCCCTGCTGTGAAATATTAGATCAAGAATTGTAATTACATGCCCCTGTTGAACAGGAGCTGAAAAATTAGGCCTTAGGCACTGGTGCTGGTGCCACAACACTGCAACCCCTCACAGACACTCTAGTTGGAACGCAGGAACGAGCCCTGCTGCAAATTATTGCTTCAAAAATTGTAATTACACGCCCCTGTTAGACAGGGGCAGAAAAATTGGGCCTTAGGCACTGGTGCTGGTGCCACAACACTGCAACCCCTCACAGACACTCTAGTTGGAACGCAGGAACGAGCCCTGCTGCAAAGTATTGCATCAAAAATTGTAATTACACGCCCCTGTTAGACAGGGGCAGAAAAATTGGGCCCTAGGCACTGGTGCTGGTGCCACAACACTGCAACCCCTCACAGACACTCTAGTTGGAATGCAGGAACGAGCCCTGCTGCAAAGTATTACATCAAAAATTGTAATTACACGCCCCTGTTAAACAGGGGCTGAAAAATTGTGCCTTAGGCACTGGTGGTGGCGCCCAGAACCAAAAATGTTCTTACAAGCTATCAGCGTGATGATTGAGGAGGAAGAGGATAATTACTCAGGGATAGTCACTCAGCATCAGCATAGGCAGTCTTTGAAGGGATCTGAGATTTCAAAAAAAATTATTCGGTTACATCAGCATCAGGTGCTTGGTAGCTGGTGGTGATCCAAGACTCATTCATTTTTATGAAGGTCAGCCGATCGACCGAGTCGGTGGACAGACGCACCCTGTGATCGGTTACCACGCCTCCAGCAGCACTGAATGTGCGTTCCGAAAGAACGCTGGATGCAGGACAGGCCAGTAGCTCAATTGCATACTGTGCAAGCTCTGGCCAGTGATCCATCCTCAAGACCCAGTAACCCAGAGGATTTTCGGTGGGAAAGGTGTCCAAGTCTGATCTTGCCCCTAGGTATTCCTGCACCATGTAAAACAGACGCTGGCGATGGTTGCTGGAACCGATCATACCTTGGGGCTGCGGACCAAAAAATTGTCTGAACGCATCGGTCAGACGGCCACCTTCTCCACCGCTCCTTCTTTGACTGACCGAAGCCTCAGCAACACGTTGTCCAGAAACAGGAGTTTGTAACCTCCCAGTCTCTGGGAACGCGTTGCACAGACCTTTCTGCAAGGCCTCCCGAAGATGTTTCATCCTCTGCTCCCTCTGCGATGGCAAGATAAGGTCCGCAACCTTACCCTTGTAACGTGGATCAAGGAGGGTTGCCAGCCAGTATTGGTCCTTCTCCTTGATACCACGAATACGAGGATCCTTACGCAGGCTTTGCAGGATCAGGGAGGCCATGCAGCGTAGGTTTGCTGAGGCATTCGGTCCGGAGTCCTCTGGGTCACTAAGAACGACATGGTCCGCAGCCACCTCCTCCCAGCCACGTACAAGTCCATGTGTTTCTTGGGACTGATCCCTTAAAGACTGCTGCTGATGCTGAGTGCCAGGCTCCACCTCCATACTGACACAATCTTCCTCCTCCTCCTCTTCCTCCTCGTCCTCTTCCTGTGTGATCGGCGGGCACGCAGGAACACTGTCTGGATAAAGGGGGCCTTGAGAGCTAAGGAAGTCCTCCTCTTCCTGCCTCTGTTCTGCCTCAAGTGCCCTGTCCATTATTCCACGCAGCGTGTGCTCCAACAGGTGGACAAGGGGGACAGTGTCACTGATGCATGCACTGTCACTGCTCACCATCCTCGTGGCCTCCTCGAATGGTGACAGGACAGTGCATGCATCCCTGATCATGGCCCACTGGCGTGGGGAAAAAAAACCAAGCTCCCCTGACCCTGTCCTGGTGTCATAGTCGCACAGGTACTCATTGATGGCCCTCTGCTGCGTGTGCAGCCGCTGCAGCATGGCCAACGTTGAGTTCCACCTGGTGGGCATGTCACAGATTAGGCGGTTCTTGGGCAGGTTAAACTCCTTTTGGAGGTCCGTCAGCCGAGCACTGGCATTATATGACCGGCGGAAATGCACACAGACTTTCCTGGCCTGCCTCAGGACATCCTGTAAGCCCGGGTACCTGCCCAAGAACCGCTGCACCACCAAGTTAAGGACGTGAGCCAAACAGGGCACATGGGTCATTTGTCCCTGTCGGAGGGCAGAGAGGAGGTTGGTGCCATTGTCGCAAACCACCATTCCTGCCTTAAGTTGGCGTGGCGTCAACCACCTCTGAACCTGCCCCTGCAGAGCTGACAGAACCTCTGCCCCAGTGTGGCTCCTGTCCCCCAAGCACACCAGCTCAAGCACCGCATGGCATCTTTTGGCCTGCGTACTTGCGTAGCCCCTTGAACGCCTACGGAGCACCGCTGGTTCCGAGGAAGAGGCCATGGAGGAAGAAGAAGAGGAGGGGGTGGAGGAGAGAGGTGTGTCACAATCAGCATTTTGGAGGCGTGGTGGCGGAACAACCTCCAACACTACTGCACCTTGTCCTGCATCCTTCCCAGCTGCCAGCAGAGTCACCCAATGCGCCGTGAAACTTAGGTAACGTCCCTGTCCATGCCTGCTGGACCATGAGTCAGCGGTAATATGCACCTTACCGCTGACCGCCCTGTCCAGCGAGGCATGGACATTGCCTTCCACATGCCGGTAGAGAGCCGGAATCGCCTTCCGTGAGAAAAAGTGGCGTTTGGGTACCTGCCACTGAGGAACCGCACATTCCACAAACTCACGGAAGGGGGCAGAGTCTACCAACTGAAAAGGCAGCAGTTGAAGTGCTAGCAATTTTGCCAAGCTAGCATTCAACCGCTGGGCATGTGGATGGCTGGGAGCAAACTTCTTTCGGCGGTGCAGCAGCTGGGGCAGGGAAATTTGCCTGGTACAATCTGACGTCGGTGTACCAAAAGCAGATTGCCCACAAGTACTTGGCTGTGACACACCTAATTCTACACCTTCATTCCTCTCACTGCAGGTCTCAGAGAGGACTGAAGGTCTAGTGGGGTTGGAAATCTCAGCTGATGAGGAGCAAGGAGAGATCCTCTTTGTTCTTTGGTGTGGGTCTTTTAGATACGCTTGCCAACGAACTGCATGGCAGGTCAACATATGTCTGGTCAAGCATGTGGTACCCAAGCGGGAGATATTTTGGCCACGCGAGATACGCTTGAGACATATGTTGCAAATAGCAGCGGTGCGATCTGATGCACTCGTCTCAAAAAAGGCCCACACCAAAGAACTTTTTGAATAACGCGCAGAGACTGCAGCGCCCTGCACATGTGGAGCTTTGGGGTGTGATGCAGTCAATGTGCTGCCCTTAGGCTGGCCCCTGGAGGGCATCCTGCCTCGTTGGTGATGTGCTGCCGCCTCCTCCTCCTCCTCCTCCTCCTCCTCCTCTCTCCTATCAGGCACCCACGTTGAGTCAGTGACCTCATCATCCCCTCCCTCCTCATCACTGGAGCAAACCTGGCAGTATGCTGCAGCAGGGGGAGCATGACTGCCAGATTGCTGTCCTTCTTGGGCACCCCCTCTGTCCGCGCTCATGTTACTGCCTTCATCGAGCTCAGTATCGTCATCAGAGCCTTCCAAACGCTGGGCATCCTCCTGGAGCATGTACCCAACACTGTGGTCAAACAGTTCGAGGGAATCCTCATGAGGACATGGTGGAGCTAGGGAAGGAGTCACTGATGACATTGAGCTGAGGGAAGAGGCCGCTGCTTTGCCAGACAAAGCACCCTGGGCATGGGTGAGAGAGGATGAGGAGGATGAGGACGGCTTGGTCATCCACTCGACCAAGTCTTCCGCATGTTGCGGCTCAACATGGCCAGCTGCCGAAAAAAAGGCCAAGCGTGTCCCATGGCCACATGCTGATGAGGATGCACCGTCTCCACGACCAGCACTAGACACAGAGCCTGCTTGCCCTCTCTTATTGGCTTGTGACTGTCTGCCTCTCCTTCTTGGCCTTCCAGACATACTAATGGCCTGTAGCTGCACTAAGCTGGGATAGAACACCTGTAATTTTCTTCAAGTAGCTTTATATACTGTAACCAGACAAGCCTGCCTGTCAGTAGGAAGATAACAGGAACGGATCTAGCTGAACACTGTGAGCAGGACGCACTGTACTAAATGTAAATAGTCTAGCTGCCTGACCGTGGTACTAATAGGATCAAATAGAACACCTGTAATTTTCTTCAGGTAGCTTTATATACTGTAACCAGACAAGCCTGCCTGTCAGTAGGAAGATAACAGGAACGGATCTAGCTGAACACTGTGAGCAGGACGCACTGCACTAAATGTAAATAGTCTAGAAGATAACAGGAACGGATCTAGCTGAACACTGTGAGCAGGACGCACTGCACTAAATGTAAATAGTCTAGAAGATAACAGGAACGGATCTAGCTGAACACTGTGAGCAGGATGCACTGCACTAAATGTAAATAGTCTAGAAGATAACAGGAACGGATCTAGCTGAACACTGTGAGCAGGACGCACTGCACTAAATGTAAATAGTCTAGAAGATAACAGGAACGGATCTAGCTGAACACTGTGAGCAGGACGCACTGCACTAAATGTAAATAGTCTAGAAGATAACAGGAACGGATCTAGCTGAACACTGTGAGCAGGACGCACTGCACTAAATGTAAATAGCAGGAACGGATCTAGCTGAACACTGTGAGCAGGACGCACTGCACTAAATGTAAATAGTCTAGAAGATAACAGGAACGGATCTAGCTGAACACTGTGAGCAGGACGCACTGCACTAAATGTAAATAGCAGGAACGGCTCTAGCTGAACACTGTGCGCAGGACGCACTGCACTAAATGTAAATAGCAGGAACGGATCTAGCTGAACACTGTGAGCAGGACGCACTGCACTAAATGTAAATAGCAGGAACGGATCTAGCTGAACACTGTGAGCAGGACGCACTGCACTAAATGTAAATAGCAGGAACGGATCTAGCTGAACACTGTGAGCAGGACGCACTGCACTAAATGTAAATAGCAGGAACGGATCTAGCTGAACACTGTGAGCAGGACGCACTGCACTAAATGTAAATTGCAGGAACGGATCTAGCTGAACACTGTGAGCAGGACGCACTGCACTAAATGTAAATAGTCTAGAAGATAACAGGAACGGATCTAGCTGAACACTGTGAGCAAGACGCACTGCACTAAATGTAAATAGCAGGAACGGATCTAGCTGAACACTGTGAGCAGGACGCACTGCACTAAATGTAAATAGCAGGAACGGATCTAGCTGAACACTGTGAGCAGGACGCACTGCACTAAATGTAAATAGTCTAGAAGATAACAGGAACGGATCTAGCTGAACACTGTGAGCAGGACGCACTGCACTAAATGTAAATAGCAGGAACGGATCTAGCTGAACACTGTGAGCAGGACGCACTGCATTAAATGTAAATAGTCTAGATAGAAGATAACAGGAACGGATCTAGCTAAACTGAATACAGTGTATATATATATATGCAACACCTGGGATGCATATATATACACAATACACTGTAAGTGCAGCTAACTGACTGACTGTTCTGCCTAATCTATCTAACTCAAATCAAATGACACTGTCTCTCTCTCTCTCTATCTCTCAGCACACCGGAACACACACTACACAGGGCCGCCGTGCAGGCGGCCTTATATAGTGTGGGGTGTGTACTAAATCCCCTGAGCCATAATTGGCCAAAGCCACCCTGGCTTTGGCCAATTACAGCTCTCTCTACTGACAGCGCTGTGATTGGCCAAGCATGCGGGTCATAGTGCATGCTTGGCCAATCATCAGCCAGCAATGCACTGCGATGCCGCAGTGAATTATGGGCCGTGACGCGCCACACGAATTTAGCGCGAACGGCCCATAACGTTCGCAATTCGGCGAACGATCGAACAGCCGATGTTCGAGTCGAACATGGGTTCGACTCGAACACGAAGCTCATCCCTACTGACAGGCAGGCTTGTCTTGTTACAGTATTTTGAAGAAAATTACTGGTGTTCTTTTGATCCTATTAGTGCCACAGTCAGGCAGCTAGACTATTTACAGTTAATGCAGTGCGTCCTGCCCACAGTGTTCTGCTAAACCTACAAGTAAGTGGGGTGCGTCCTGCTCACAGTGTTCAGGTAAACCTACAAGTTAGTGGGGTGCGTCCACCTCACAGTGTTCAGCTAAACCTACAAGCTAGTGGGGTGCGTCCTGCTCACAGTGTTCAGCTAGATCCGTTTCTGTTATCTTCTTACTGACAGGCAGGCTTGTCTTGTTACAGTAAATACAGCTACCTGAAGAAAATTGCTGGTGTTCTTTTGATCCTATTAGTACCACAGTCAGGCAGCTAGACTATTTACAGTTAGTGCAGTGCGTCCTGCTCACAGTGTTCTGCTAAACCTACAAGTTAGTGGGGTGCGTGCTGCTCACAGTGTTCAGCAAAACCTACAAGTTAGTGGGGTGCGTCCACCTCACAGTGTTCAGCTAAACCTACAAGCTAGTGGGGTGCGTCCTGCTCACAGTGTTCAGCTAGATCCGTTCCTGTTATCTTCTTACTGACAGGCAGGCTTGTCTTGTTACAGTATTTTAAAGAAAATTACTGATGTTCTTTTGATCCTATTAGTACCACAGTCAGGCAGCTAGACTATTTACAGTTAGTGCAGTGCGTCCTGCTCACAGTGTTCTGCTAAACCTACAAGCTAGTGGGGTGCGTCCTGCTCACAGTGTTCAGCTAAATCCATTTCTGTTATCTTCTTACTGACAGGCAGGCTTGTCTTGTTACAGTAAATACAGCTACCTGAAGAAAATTGCTGGTGTTCTTTTGATCCTATTAGTACCACAGTCAGGCAGCTAAACTATTTACAGTTAGTGCAGTGCGTCCTGCTCACAGTGTTCTGCTAAACCTACAAGTTAGTGGGGTGAGTCCTGCTCACAGTGTTCAGCTAAACCTACAAGTTAGTGGGGTGCGTCCACCTCACAGTGTTCAGCTAAACCTACAAGCTAGTGTGGTGCGTCCTGCTCACAGTGTTCAGCTAGATCCGTTTCTGTTATCTTCTTACTGACAGGCAGGCTTGTCTTGTTACAGTAAATACAGCTACCTGAAGAAAATTGCTGGTGTTCTTTTGATCCTATTAGTACCACAGTCAGGCAGCTAGACTATTTACAGTTAGTGCAGTGCGTCCTGCTCACAGTGTTCTGCTAAACCTACAAGTTAGTGGGGTGCGTGCTGCTCACAGTGTTCAGCAAAACCTACAAGTTAGTGGGGTGCGTCCACCTCACAGTGTTCAGCTAAACCTACAAGCTAGTGGGGTGCGTCCTGCTCACAGTGTTCAGCTAGATCCGTTCCTGTTATCTTCTTACTGACAGGCAGGCTTGTCTTGTTACAGTATTTTAAATAAAATTGCTGGTGTTCTTTTGATCCTATTAGTACCACAGTCAGGCAGCTAGACTATTTACAGTTAGTGCAGTGCGTCTTGCTCACAGTGTTCTGCTAAACCTACAAGTTAGTGGGGTGCGTCCACCTCACAGTGTTCAGCTAAAGCTACCTGTAGAAGGTTGGTGGTGTTCTCATACTACAGGCAGGCAGTTGATTTTGCTAGCTGCAGTATCAGTACATATATATATATATATATATATATATATCCCAGCTTAGTGCAGCTACAGGCCATTAGTATGTCTGGAAGGCCAAGAAGGAGAGGCAGACAGTCACAAGCCAATAAGAGAGGGCAAGCAGGCTCTGTGTCTAGTGCTGGTCGTGGAGACGGTGCATCCTCATCAGCACGTGGCCATGGGACACGCTTGGCCTTTTTTTCGGCAGCTGGCCATGTTGAGCCGCAACATGCGGAAGACTTGGTCGAGTGGATGACCAAGCCGTCCTCATCCTCCTCATCCTCTCTCACCCATGCCCAGGGTACTTTGTCTGGCAAAGCAGCGGCCTCTTCCCTCGGCTCAATGTCATCAGTGACTCCTTCCCTAGCCCCACCATGTCCTCCTGAGGAGTCCCTCGAACTGTTTGACCACAGTGTTGGGTACATGCTCCAGGAGGATGCCCAGCGTTTGGAAGGCTCTGATGATGATACTGAGCTCGATGAAGGCAGTAACACGAGCACGGACAGAGGGGGTGCCCAAGAAGGACAGCAATCTGGCAGTCATGCTCCCCCTGCTGCAGCATACTGCCAGGTTTGCTCCAGTGATGAGGAGGGAGGGGATGATGAGGTCAATGACTCAACGTGGGTGCCTGATAGGAGAGAAGAGGAGGAGGAGGAGGAGGAGGCGGCACATCACCAATGAGGCAGGATGCCCTCCAGGGGCCAGCCTAAGGGCAGCACATTGACTGCATCACACCCCAAAGCTCCACATGTGCAGGGCGCTGCAGTCTCTGCGCGTTATTCAAAAAGTTCTTTGGTGTGGGCCTTTTTTGAGACGAGTGCATCAGATCGCACCGCTGCTATTTGCAACATATGTCTCAAGCGTATCTCGCGTGGCCAAAACATCTCCCGCTTGGGTACCACATGCTTGACCAGACATATGTTGACCTGCCATGCAGTTCGTTGGCAAGCGTATCTAAAAGACCCACACCAAAGAACAAAGAGGACCTCTGCTTGCTCCTCATCAGCTGAGATTTCCAACCCCACTAGACCTTCAGTCCTCTCTGAGACCTGCACTGAGAGGAATGAAGGTGTAGAATTAGGTGTGTCACAGCCACGTACTTGTGGGCAATCTGATTTTGGTACACCGACGTCAGATTGTACCAGGCAAATTTCCCTGCCCCAGCTGCTGCACCGCCGAAAGAAGTTTGCTCCCAGCCATCCACATGCCCAGCGGTTGAATGCTAGCTTGGCAAAATTGCTAGCACTTCAACTGCTGCCTTTTCAGTTGGTAGACTCTGCCCCCTTTCGTGAGTTTGTGGAATGTGCAGTTCCTCAGTGGCAGGTACCCAAACGCCACTTTTTCTCACGGAAGGCGATTCCGGCTCTCTACCAGCATGTGGAAGGCAATGTCCATGCCTCGCTGGACAGGGCGGTCAGCAGTAAGGTGCATATTACCGCTGACTCATGGTCCAGCAGGCATGGACAGGGACGTTACCTAAGTTTCACGGCGCATTGGGTGACTCTGCTGGCAGCTGGGAAGGATGCAGGACAAGGTGCAGTAGTGTTGGAGGTTGTTCCGCCACCACGCCTCCAAAATGCTAATGATTGTGACACACCTCTCTCCTCCACCCCCTCCTCTTCTTCTTCCTCCATGGCCTCTTCCTCGGAACCAGCGGTGCTCCGTAGTCGTTCAAGGGGCTACGCAAGTACGCAGGCCAAAAGATGCCATGCGGTGCTTGAGCTGGTGTGCTTGGGGGACAGGAGCCACACTGGGGCAGAGGTTCTGTCAGCTCTGCAGGGGCAGGTTCAGAGGTGGTTGACGCCACGCCAACTTAAGGCAGGAATGGTGGTTTGCGACAATGGCACCAACCTCCTCTCTGCCCTCCGACAGGGACAAATGACCCATGTGCCCTGTTTGGCTCACGTCCTTAACTTGGTGGTGCAGCGGTTCTTGGGCAGGTACCCGGGCTTACAGGATGTCCTGAGGCAGGCCAGGAAAGTCTGTGTGCATTTCCGCCGGTCATATAATGCCAGTGCTCGGCTGACGGACCTCCAAAAGGAGTTTAACCTGCCCAAGAACCGCCTAATCTGTGACATGCCCACCAGGTGGAACTCAACGTTGGCCATGCTGCAGCGGCTGCACATGCAGCAGAGGGCCATCAATGAGTACCTGTGCGACTATGGCACCAGGACAGGGTCAGGGGAGCTTGTTTTTTTTTCCCCACGCCAGTGGGCCATGATCAGGGATGCATGCACTGTCCTGTCACCATTTGAGGAGGCCACGAGGATGGTGAGCAGTGACAGTGCATGCATCAGTGACACTGTCCCCCTTGTCCACCTGTTGGAGCACACGCTGCGTGGAATAATGGACAGGGCACTTGAGGCAGAACAGAGGCAGGAAGAGGAGGACTTCCTTAGCTCTCAAGGCCCCCTTTATCCAGACAGTGTTCCTGCGTGCCCGCCGATCACACAGGAAGAGGACGAGGAGGAAGAGGAGGAGGAGGAGGAGGAAGATTGTGTCAGTATGGAGGTGGAGCCTGGCACTCAGCATCAGCAGCAGTCTTTAAGGGATCAGTCCCAAGAAACACATGGACTTGTACGTGGCTGGGAGGAGGTGGCTGCGGACCATGTCGTCCTTAGTGACCCAGAGGACTCCGGACCGAATGCCTCAGCAAACATACGCTGCATGGCCTCCCTGATCCTGCAAAGCCTGCGTAAGGATCCTCGTATTCGTGGTATCAAGGAGAAGGACCAATACTGGCTGGCAACCCTCCTTGATCCACGTTACAAGGGTAAGGTTGCGGACCTTATCTTGCCATCGCAGAGGGAGCAGAGGATGAAACATCTTCGGGAGGCCTTGCAGAAAGGTCTGTGCAACGCGTTCCCAGAGACTGGGAGGTTACAAACTCCTGTTTCTGGACAACGTGTTGCTGAGGCTTCGGTCAGTCAAAGAAGGAGCGGTGGAGAAGGTGGCTGTCTGACCGATGCGTTCAGACAATTTTTTGGTCCGCAGCCCCAAGGTATGATTGGTTCCAGCAACCATCGCCAGCGTCTGTTTTACATGGTGCAGGAATACCTAGGGGCAAGATCAGACTTGGACACCTTTCCCACCGAAAATCCTCTGGGTTACTGGGTCTTGAGGATGGATCACTGGCCAGAGCTTGCACAGTATGCAATTGAGCTACTGGCCTGTCCTGCATCCAGCGTTCTTTGGGAACGCACATTCGGTGCTGCTGGAGGCGTGGTAACCGATCACATGGTGCGTCTGTCCACTGACTCGGTCGATCGACTGACCTTCATAAAAATGAATGAGTCTTGGATCACCACCAGCTACCAAGCACCTGATGCTGATGTAACCGAATAATTTTTTTTGAAATCTCAGATCCCTTCAAAGACTGCCTATGCTGATGCTGAGTGACTATTCCTGAGTAATTATCCTCTTCCTCCTCAATCATCACGCTGATAGCTTGTAAGAGCATTTTTGGTTCTGGGCGCCACCACCAGTGCCTAAGGCACAATTTTTCAGCCCCTGTTTAACAGGGGCGTGTAATTACGATTCTTGATGTAATACTTTGCAGCAGGGCTCGTTCCTGCATTCCAACTAGAGTGTCTGTGAGGGGTTGCAGTGTTGTGGCACCAGCACCAGTGCCTAAGGCCCAATTTTTCAGCCCTTGTTTAACAGGGGCGTGTAATTACAATTTTTGATGCAATACTTTGCAGCAGGGCTCGTTCCTGCATTCCAACTAGAGTGTCTGTGAGGGGTTGCAGTGTTGTGGCACCAGCACCAGTGCCTAAGGCCTAATTTTTCAGCTCCTGTTCAACAGGGGCATGTAATTACAATTCTTGATCTAATATTTCACAGCAGAGCCCTGTGAGGGCTTACAGTGTTGTGGCCACAGCAACACCTAAGGCCCAAATTTCTGCTGAGTATATAGGGCAGGACCCTACTTTCAAACAACTAACTTACAAACGACTCCTACTTGCAAACGGAAGGAGACAACAGGAAGTGAGAATAAATCTACCCCTAGGAAGGGAAATTCTCTCCTGTAAGAGTTAATATGGGAAAAACATTTCTCCTTTCCACTGATGCTTTCCAATCCATTGGGACAAAAAGTGAGGTGAAATCTTCTGAAGAGGAGGAAAGACAGCAAAACAAATGTCACAGGGGTGATAACCCTTCCCTATGTTTTCCAAAAAGCTTAAAAAAGATTTTTTGGCTGGAGCTAAACACGTTAAAAATGTACCCGTTCAAAATTACAAAGAGATTCTACTTAGCAACAAACCTACAGCCTGTATACTGCTGTTCAGAGTATATAGGGCCTGGTGGCCCCACACCTTTCCTTATTTTAATTTGGGTGCGGGGTTCCCCTTAATATCCATACAAGACCCAAAGGGCCTGGTAATGGACTGGGGGGTACCCATGCCGTTTGTCTCACTGATTTTCATCCATATTGCCAGGAGTCAGGACCCGACATTACATTAAACCCGCAAGCAGTTTTAAATGAGATTTTTTCCTTTAAAAATGACATTTGGTGCAGGGACTGTTCTAAACACGGGAAACACACGTCACTTTACAGGCATACTATAGACACCCCTCAGGTACGATATTTAAAGGAATATTTCACTTTTTTTTTTTACTTTAAGCATCATTAAAATCACTGCTCCCGAAAAAACGGCCGTTTTTAAAAGTTTTTTTTGCATTGATACATGTCCCCTGGGGTAGGACCCGGGTCCCCAAACCCTTTTTAGGACAATACCATGCAAATTAGCCTTTAAAATGAGCACTTTTGATTTCGAACGTTCGAGTCCCATAGACGTCAATGGGGTTCTAACGTTCGTGCGAACTTTCGGTCCGTTCGCAGGTTCTGGTACGAACCGAACCGGGGGGTGTTCGGCTCATCCCTACTGGTTATCTTGTTTGAACACTGTGTACAGACACCTTGCCCATGGAAACACTTTACTGCATTGCATAATGCACTGTACATAGACATCCATATCCCAAACTACTATAAGGAATATCACTAGTCTGTTTAAGCTGTCTTGCTTGCCATCACCTTACTGTGCCATATTTTGGATATAATTCAATGAGCTCCATCCGTCGGTGAAGACCATTGCAGGCCTGCGTTCTGGACATTGCTGTTGCTATCATTTAGAGGGCCCTATCCCACTTTTTATTCTATCTGGTCTCTCATTAGGAAATGAAGGTTGAATAGGCCAGCCTGGGATCCCCCCTTTTGTGTGCTATCATATTGCATTAACCAGTGGATTCCTTACAACCCCTTCAGTTTATCCGCTAGTTGGTATTCCACTGTATATATGTATATATATATATATATATATATATATATATATATATATATATATATATATATATATACATGTATATTGTGCCTTTGTACTGTTGAACTGTAACTAAGCTTTGTTTAGGGGATTTCTCATCTGAGTCTTGGCTGTTATCCAGAAATCAATTGATCAATAACCCCTTTCTGTACATATACCTTTATTCCAGTAAAACCTAAGATAATATCTATTTGACTTGTGTTGGAGTGTCATTTAAAGGTGCCTGCAAGAAGATACCTGAACCCAGAGTGTCAGGTGGGTTGGAATGTTCACAGGGTCAGGGCGGTGCAGTTGAACAGATGGATCAAAGCAGCTCTTAAGGGGGCAGTGCTACACTTTAATGAGAACTTTGATGGGTAATATACTCCAGTAACACTTAGTAATGATTTGAGGACATTAAACTTTCTCTTAGAGAAATGTGAGCCAAGTCCTTGCAGAAGTAAAGAGTGGACTAGGCTTTGTAGTAGCAACTTCAGGAGATTTCACTTTCTATCAGGACAGTCCAAGCAAAGTCCTTTCATTAGGAATCAAATAGACTGAGCTCTTCAGCACATAAGGACACACTGTCCTCTTTAAATACAGTGAATCTTGCACAAGAGGGATGGCACAGTTTCTAGGATGTCTCTCACCAGCCTGTTCTCACAAATGTCCTTGGGAAAAATGGTTGTCTTCTTCCAATATCTTCAAGACACTTCCCCAAGACACCTCCCCTGCAGTGGCGGCCCGTCCATAGGGGGCGCCCGTCCATAGGGGGCACATGGGCGCCCCCCCCCCCCCCCTCCAGGCAGTCAAAAAATAATCATTTTTAAACTGGCTCTTTAAGAAAAAGAAATAGAAAAAAAGGTCCTTAAGTGCACTGTGTTCGGACGCACAGTGCACTATGGGAAGCGCCACATCTATGCAATCACAAGATTGCAGACGTGGCGCTTCATTTGTGGGCTTTTGTCCCACCTTGCAGCGCTTTCTGAAGCGCCGAATACCTTCCATTCTCGTGGTATCTTTAACTACATCTGGGCGGTTTGATTGACATCTGAGTTAGATGTCACTTCCTGTTTTCTCTCTCCCATTGCGCCCGGGAGAGAGAAAACCAGAAGTATGAAGAGCGGCCTCCTTCATCGCCACTGCCAGTGCCCACACAGCAGAAGAGGAGAGGAGAAGACAACACACAGCAAGGTAAGGTAAATTTGTATTTGTAATGCAGAGCTGGAATAGGCCAAATAGAGAACTTGTAAAGTGAAAGGAAACCCAAAGGATGGACAGATTTCTCGGGGAGAATAAACAGAAACAGATCATGTGGCTATTGTGCAGCAAGGATGACTGTCAATGATGTCTGCTGTGTTATTAAAACAGGATTGTATGCTTACCGTTAAACCAATTTTTTGGAGTTCATTAAGGGACACAGAATTCTGATATTCAGAGGCAATTTGCTGTATTGCTTTCTACAAGAGGAATTTTACAACAGGCAACAAAAAAGTTATTGGCCAGTCAGGTATTAACCCTCCCACTCCCATCATTCAGTTTTGTAGAAAAACAGTATTAGGAGTAGATCACAAACGCAGAGGTGCGGGACCTGTGTCCCTTAATGAATGCCAAAATATAGATTTTATGGTAAGTACAAATCCAATTACGAGCGTTCTAGCGCTAGAGAGTTTCTTGCAAAACAATCATCAAGTATTTATTAGTATTGGGGTAAAGAGATTGAGGATACATTGTTTAAGTCTTAATGTCAAGGGTGAGCCCACTTGATCATATGGGAATTTGACCATCTAGGTCCAGTAGCCTTAAATGACAGGACAATGTGCCTCTAGAAGTGGAGCATCTAGGGCACAGGGGTCTGTGTGATGTATAATATCTACACAAGTGGATAGGAGACAAGTACTCCCTTGGCAGTATATAAAGGTGTATAAATCTGTCAGAGAGTTTTGAGGAACCCCGTTTGCAGGACTCTAAAATCTCATCCCATTCTCCATCCTTCAGCTCCCCCATGTCTGCCTCCCAAAGTGTTTTCAGTTGATATGCGATTGTAGTGGCCGCTGGTAAGAGGAGGCTGTTATACAAGGCAGAAGTCAACTTTTTGTGATTATCGATAAAGATAACCTACAGTAAAGTAGAGCAAGTCCAACCCAGGGTAGGAAACGGAAAACTGGGTCCAGAGGGCATGGCGGAGCTGGAGGTAGCAAAGATTGGCAGATTTGGGGAGAGCAAATGCTTCCTTAAGTTCCTGAAATGTCAGTGGCGGCCATAGGAGGTGCACGGGTGCCGCCCCTCCCTCCAGGCAGTCACAAAAAAAAAAAAAAATTGAAAAAAAAACATTTTTAAAACTGGCCCTTTAAAAAAAATGGAAAAAAAGGTCCTTAAGTGCACTGTGTTCGGACGCCGGACACAGTGCACTATGCACGAGATTGCACACGCGGCGCTTCATTTGCGGGCTTTTGTACCGCCTTGCGCCTATTGAAGCGCCGAGTAGCTCTTGCCCGGCGCTCGTAGTATCTATTACTACGGCCGGGCGGTTTGATTGACATCCAAGTTAGATGTCACTTCCTGTTTTCTGTCTCCCATTGCGCCTGAAAGAGAAAACCGGAAATATGAGGAGCGGACTCCTCCATTGCCGCTGCCAGTGCCCACACAGCAGGAGAGGACACTACACAGCAAGGTAAGTGCCACTGTACCAGTCCGGACCTCCCACGGAGAAGGGGGGGGGGGTTTGATGTGACACAGGCTGCATTTAATTTGACACAGGCTGCATTTGATGTGACACAGGCTGCATTTGATGTGACACAGGCTGTATTTGATGTGTATTTGATGTGATACTGGCTGCATTTGATGTGACACAGGTTGCATTTAATGTGACACAGGCTGCATTTGATGTGACACAGGCTGCATTTGATGTGTATTTGATGTGACACAGGCTGCATTTGATGTGACACAGGCTGCATTTGATGTGTATTTGATGTGACACAGGCTGCATTTGATGTGACACAGGCTGCATTTGATGTGACATAGGCTGCATTTGATGTGACATAGGCTGCATTTGATGGGACACAGGCTGATTTTGATGGGACACAGGCTGCATGTAAGAAGGGACTCCGCTGGGGGCACCTGATGTAAGGAGGGACTCCGCTGGGGGCACCTGATGTAAGGAGGGACTCCGCTGGGGGCATCTGATGTAAGGAGAGACTCCACTGGGGGCACCTGATATAAGGAGGGACTGCTGATTAGACTCTTCCTGCCCACCAACTTCCACAACATTTCCAGACCAGCCAGGGGGAAGCAGTCCTGGCATCCCAGTCTTAGGGTTCAATATTGAGCTGGACCACCCTTTGCAAGTATAGAAGCTTCAACTCTTCTGGGAAGGCTGTCCACAAGATTTAGGAGTGTGTCTATGGGAATGTTTTACCATTCTTCCAGAAGCGCATTTGTGAGGTCAGGCACTGATGTGTACAAGAAGGCCTTGCTCACAGTCTCAGCTGTAAATAATCCCAAAGGTGTTCTATTAGGTTGAGATCAGGACTCTGTGCAGGCCAGTCAAGCTCCTCCACCCCAAACTCGCTCATCCATGTCTTTATGGTGCGCAGTCATGTTGGAACAGGAAGAGACCATCCCCAAACTGTTCCCACAAAGTTGGGAGCATAAAATTGTCCAAAATGTCTTGGTATGCTGACGCCTTAAAAGTTCCCTTCACTGGAACTAAGGGGCCAAGCCCAACCCCTGATAAACAACCCCACATCATAATCCCCCCTCCACCAAATGATTTTGAGGGGTGGCCCAATACTTTTGGCAATATAGTGTGAATGAGCGAGTTTGGGGTGGGGAACTTGACTGGCCTGCAGAGAGTCCTGACCTCAACCCAATAGAGCACCTTTGGGATGAATTAAAGTGGAGACTGCGAGCCAGGCCTTCTCATCCAACATCAGTGCCTAACCTCACAAATGCTCTTATAGAAGAATGGTCATACATTCCCAAAGACACACTCCTAAACCTTGTGGACAGCCTTCCCAGAAGAGTTGAAGCTGTTATAACTGCAAAGGGTGGGCCAACTCAATATTAAATCCTACAGATTAAGACTGGGATGGAACTTTTGGCGATATAGTGTAGATGGACACGTGTATTTTTTCAACCAAACTAACTATGTAACTATTGTCTCCACTCTATCCAAAACAACAAAAAAAAGGTTTTACTTTAGTTATACTTTAAGGTTTTTAACATGTCACCTATGGACAATTTTGAGTAAATTTTTCAATGCTTTTAAGGCTTGACACATTTGGTATCTATTTACTCAATAAAGTCTTGTCTCATCAATGCTTTTGGAGCTACTACCCTGGAATAAACATGATCTGCATGCTTGGTCCGTGTCAATGAGAATATTTAAGCATTTGATTGGTATAATGGCCAGGCAATTAACATTTTCAGGATAGGTCAGTAATGACAGCTTTCTCAGGTCAGATTTTCTTTAAGATTCCTAATACGAATCAACATATTTTCTTCCACAATGGTGTTTTATCTGCATGTTAACAGTCAGCCCTGCTAAATTTAGTTTCCGATGTTGACTTACATGCTAAATGTCTGCATATAAAAACTGACTTTTCCTGCTTAGCGGAATACTACCTAAGGACAGAATCCTCCCGTATCGCCCCCATACCGTTGTCTGAAGAGCCTATTGTTCCTCTTGTCTCTGTTTAACTGACTGCGAAAATAAAATCACTATACTGAGTATTCTGACAACACCTTGTTTGTTCCCTTTTATAATACACAGGAAATTAGGTGCACAATCTGTTATTACGCGGCAATTTCTCGGCAAGAAAACCGCAGCGTGACTACCTGGACTGCTGGAAAACGCAAAATGCTTTTCTTTCATTTGTTTGCTTTGGGTTTTGTAAGCTCCAGGAGAAAAACAAAGCTAATGCACTTGGGTTTTAATTTTTACTTTCAAAGATTTTTACTTTTTACTTTTTTTACAACACAAGAATACATAAAACAACACTACTTCCAGCGAGGCATAATAAAAACCAATATGATTATAAGTAAGAGCAATTGTTGAGGTAGGGAAGGGCCATTATCTCTGGGTCGGCACTGTATTCCCTGCGTTACATTCCAGCTTTTTGGTATCTATATTCGGGTACTTGGTGAGGCCCTCCTGGCACCCCTAAAGGGATCACACTGTGCCTGGAGAGCCTCCCCCAAACAACCAGAGATTAACATTCACCATGTTCGAGCATTGAGCCTTACACATGGATAAAGGGTTCAAGTGCCTAGCCTTTACACCGCAAAGGAAGGGCCCTTTATCCAATAGACCTAGAGGTGCTTAGTCTAAAGGGTCTCTCCAGTTGCCGTAGAGGGCCATAGTGTAGAGGAGAAAGGAGGGGAGTAGGGGTAGGTTAGTGGAGGAATAGAAGAAGAGAGGAAGAAATGCCAATCAACAGGAGGTGGTGTGAAGGTGAAGTGAAGATGGATAATAGTTATATCCGTACCCCAGGAATGAGGGAGATGCCCATGTATAGGGCCCAGGGTTCCCAGATTGATTGAAACTGAGCTGTGGTATCTAGTAAGATGCTGGTCAATTTCTCCTGGGACATAATCCACAATATTTTACGTTTGGCAGCTGGGAAGGAGACCCTGGGTTGCTTCCATGTTTTGGCTATTGTAAGCTTGGCACCTATTAAAATAAAGTGGATTAATATTCAGTTGGTTTTGGAGGTCTTGGGGAGATTTGCATTGAGGAGGGCATTGACAAGGGTTCTTGGGACCTGGAGTTCGGTCACTTTTTGGATCAGGGCAAACAACCTGTTCCAGAATGACCTTATTCTGGGACATTCCCACCAGATATGGGCCATTGAGCCTATAAGTTGACACCCTCTGAAGCACTGAGGGTTTGCTGTGGGATGCATGGCAGCCAATTTGGCAGGGGTGAGGTACATCTGGTCATTACCTTAAGGCTAGATTCTATTAGGGATATATTCCTTATTCTAAAAGCTCTAGAGAAGGATGCCTGCCACTTCTCCACATCCCAGTGTATTTGTAGGTCGTTTTCCCATGCGGCCATATACGGGGTTTTGCACGACTGGTGGGCAAGTGACTGGTAGATAACGGAGATTCCATACCTCTGTTGTGTGGTCTGTCCACATCATATTTCGTAGGGTGTGAATCTGGGTTGACCGAGTTTTCCCTTCCAGATTATGTGAAGAAAATGTTGTATCTGATGAAATCTGAAGTATTCCGAGGTTGGGATCTCCAGCTGCTGCTTACAGAATTTCAGGGAAATTGGTCCCGAGGAGGTGAAGTAGTGTCCGATTTGATACAATCCCTTATCCAACCACCATTTAAAAGCTTTGATATCTTGGCCAGGGATGAAGTCTGGGTTTTTAAAGCAATGGGCTAGGGGCCTACTATCCAATGTCAGCGAGGTCTCTGGTTCTCATCCTGTCCCATAGAGTCAGGAATTGCGAGAGGATAGGAGAGAGTACTGGGGGGTTGTACTCTGGAGGGGACCCAAAGTAGATAGTCTAGGGTGAAGGTAGGGGCCATCTGCCTCTCTATTTGTATCCAGTCCGGTTTTTCAAGTCTAGAGTACACCGTGGAGAGCTGTGCTAGTCTTGCTGCTTGGAAGTACCATAACATGCGAGGTAGCCCCAACCCCCCCTGTGTCCTAAGAAGGAAAAGGGTGTCCCGCCCCTCCCCAGATGAATTTGTTGACTTTCCTTTGGAAAGATTTCAGATGATCTCTCCTTATGTTAAACGGGATGGCTCTGAAAAGATAGAGCAGTCTGGGGAGAAGTGTCATTTTTATGGAATAAATTCTCCCTAGCCTGGAAAGTTCCCCCCTAGCCCAGTTCCTCAGGTCAGACTCAAGTTTGTGGTATGTGCATGGGAAGTTCGATGAGTACAAGTGTTCTATTTTAGCAGTGAGATTAATTCCCAAGTATTCTATGGAGGAGTCACTCCACTTGAATTCAAAGGCGCTTTGTAGTGTCGCTACTGTGTCGGGTTTGTGGGAGATGTTGATAGCGTGGGACTTGGCATAGTTTACCCGTAGGCCTGAGGCCACTGTAAGTATTTTGCATGGGTTTGGAAGGGATGTGATTGACGAAGTTATGAATAGCAGCATGCCATCTGCGAACAGTCCGTATTTGTGGATTTGAGACCCTCAGGTCACTCCCTGGATGTTGGGGTTGAAACATATGGCTATCGCCAATGTTTCGATTGCGATGGCAAAAATTAAGGGGGACAGAGGGCAACCCTGTCTGGTGCCTCTAGCAATACTGAGGGGTTTTGAATAATGACCTTGGAGGCGAATCATAGTAGAGGGAGTGGAGAATTCCCATGAATCACTGGTCAAATCCCCCCTGCCTCATGAGGGTGAAAATGTAAGGCCAATCGACCGAGTCGAAAGCCTTGTGTAGGTTGAGGGATAGGAGCATCCCATCTTTGGGGCCTTTGTCCCAGTTGGATTATAGAAAGGAGACAATGTCAACGGCCCTTCTAATTTGGTCTGGCCCCTGTCTACCCGGGATAAACCCTACTTGGTCTTTATGGACATAACGGTTAATAAAGGAGGCTAACCGGTTAGCAAGGATTTTCATCAATATCTTTAGGTCATCATTTATGAGGGAGATAGGTTTTCCACTTCCTCCTGGTTTTTGTTCAGTTTGGGGATCACTCTTATGTAGGCAGTATTGAGTTGAGGGTCTAAAGGAGATCCCAGGGCTTTAGCATTAAAAAATTTTGCCATGTAAGGGGCCAGAGTGTGAGCAAAGGCCTTATAATAAGGTACTGAAAGTCCATCAGGCCCTGGGGCTGAACCTTTCTTAAGGCTTTTAATGACCTCCATTAACTCCTCAACTGAGAAGGCTGCCTCCATTATATCTTTAGGTTCATTGGATAGGGTAGGTATCGGAAGATCTCGGATGAATCTGGAAATCATTGGGCCCTTGTCTGTGGGGGACGTGCTGTAGAGCTTGGCGTAAAAATCGTGGAAGGCGTCCAGTATTTTGTTTGGATTCCCGCCTGTGGCTACTGGTCGCTGCACCACCTCTTCAGGTGCTGCCAGCCCACCTGGCTGCAGCTGCCCCTTTCACTAGCCCTCCAAGCTAACTTTCCTCCACAGTCATCCAGACTGACTTTCACCAGCCCATCTGGCTGACTCTGCATGAGATCTCCCAGAGAAGGAATGGAGACTTGGCACACCTCTGTCTTCAGGGAGAATTGACATGTGGCAGTCTCCCGCCTCTTGTAAGTCCCCAGTAGTGCTGCTGTATTCACACTGTCCTCTCTTATGCTCCTGTGCCCCCTGGAATGGATTCCTCCGTGTGTTGTGGCAGGAACCTTCCAGCATCCGAGCCCCAGCTCCAGGTCCCCCCCCCCAGACTAGGGGGTACCCCAGAGGGTCACAGACAGCCTGCAGAGCCCTATATTTCCAGCTTCCACCAGACTGCCCCATGTTGGCATGGCTCATGCCTATTTATGAGGTAAGCCTTGCCCCCTGCCAGCCCTTTACTGGGGATTGGCTGAGGACCTCATACAGATTCCAGGCAGCCCCTCCTAACCTTCGCCCACTAGCTCTAGAAACTTCTACAACCTTCTAGACCAGGGGGAGGCACCAGTATCTCACAAAAGTGAGTACACCCCTCACATTTTTGTAAATATTTTATTATATCTTTTCATGTGACAACACTGAAGAAATGACACTTTACTACAATGTAAAGTAGTGAGTGTACAGCTTGCATAACAGTGTAAATTTCCTGTCCCCTCAAAATAACTCAACACCCAGCCATTAATGTCTAAACCACTGGCAACAAAAGTGAGTACACCCCTAAGTGAAAATGTCCAAACTGGGCCAAATTAGCCATTTTCCCTCCCCAGTGTCATGTGACTCGTTAGTGTTACAAGGTCTCAGGTATGAATGGGGAGCAGGTGTGTTAAATTTGGTGTTATTGCTCTCACTCTCATACTGGTCACTGGAAGTTCAACATGGCACCTCATGGCAAAGAACTTTCTGAGGATCTGAAAAAGAGAATTGTTGCTCCACATAAAGATGGCCTAAGAAGATTGCCAAGACTCTGAAACTGAGTTGCACTCAGAACAGGCCTCACCATGGTAGACCAAAGAAATTGAGTGCATGTGCTCAGCATCATATCCAGAGGTTGTCTTTGGGAAATAGACGTATGAGTGCTGCTAGCATTGCTGCAGAGTTTGAAGGGGTGGGGGGTCAGCCTGTCAGTGCTCAGACCATACGCCGCACCCTGCATCAAATTGGTCTGCAAGGCTGTCATCCCAGAAGGAAGCCTCTTCTAAAGATGATACATAAGAAAGTTAACAAACAGTTTGTTAAAGACAAGCAGACTAAGGACATGGATTTAGGGTACCATGTCCTGTGGTCTGATGAGACCAAGATAAATTTATTTGGTTCAGATGGTGTCAAACGTGTGTGGTGGCAACCAGGTGAGGAGTACAAAGACAGGTGTGTCTTGCCTACAGTCAAGCATGGTGGTGGGAGTGTCATGGTCTGGGGCTGCATGAGTGCTGCTGAAACTGGGGAGCTACAGTTCATTGAGGGAACCAAGAATGGCAACATGTACTGTGACATACTAAAGCAGAGCATGATCCCCTCCCTTTGGAGACTGGCCCGCAGGGCAGTATTCCAACATCATTACAACTCCAAACACACCTCCAAGACGAGCACTGCCTTGCTAAAGAAACTGAGGGTAAAGGTGATGGACAGGCCAAGCATGTCTCCTAAACCTAAACCCTATTGAGCATCTGTGGGGCATCCTCAAACGGAAGGCGGAGGAGCGCAAACTCTCTAACATCCACCAGCTCCATGATGTTGTCATGGAGGAGTGGAAGAGGACTTTAGTGGCAACATGTGAAGCTCTGGTGAACTCCATGCCCATAAGGGCATGTCAGTGCTGGAAAATAATGGTGGCCACACAAAATATTGACATTTTGGGCCAAATTTGGACATTTTTACTTAGGGGTGTACTCACTTTTGTTGCCAGCGGTTTAGACATGAATGGCTGTGTGTTGAGTTATTTTGAGGGGACAGAAAATTTACACTGTTATACAAGCTGTACACTTACTACTTTATGTAGCGCATACTCCCGCAGGAGCGGCTGATTAAATGTTATATTCGTAATTCACGTCTACCACCTAACCCTCGCAGCCCATAGATTTACAAGTCACAGTCCTTAGTGCTTTTTCACTTGCTTTATTCAACAAGACAAACTGGGATAGGAGAAGGACTTCCTCTGAGATGATCTTTCGTTACATTATCATCCTTTAAGTGAATCTTGCAGGAGTTCTATGATCAGTTGCGGATAGTTAAGAAATCATCTTCAAATGATCTCTTAAATCAGGGAAGATGGAAGTAGATTTTTATAGAGAAAAGTTGATAAAGAGTCACTCTGAATAACTTCTTCATCTATGCGACTTTTAAAGAACTGTCCGTATCTCTATATATGTGCTTGCAGCTTCACCGCTACCTGTTTGCCACTGCTTCCCACCTGCATGGTACTTCCAAGTTGAGCTAAAGAAGAGTCACTCTGAAAAACTTTTCCCGCTTGACTAATTGGAATCCCCAGAGTATTGCTGAACCCAAACTCATAGGCCATCACTGCCCATCTCACTGACTTGTGCACTAACAACCCTCAGTCTCTGGTAGTACCGTTTCCCTTGGGCTTTCACTCACGTGATCAACAGTCCATGTGCCACTCATAAACGATTGCCCAGTTTGCTTCCGCTTTGCTGCTACTTCTCCCGCAATGATCCTTAGCTCCTTTTCTTTTTTGTGGCCCGCTCCCCTCCCCGGAGGGGCGGCCAACGACACCAGCGATCACATGCTGTGGAGTGTCGTTTGTTCCTTTGTGGAGGACCAGTTCTCCATTCCCCCTTTACTGCAAGGGAAAAGCTCCGTTGGTTACCTGGAGGGGAAAACCTCCCTCCCCCCCTCCAGGAACCAGGCTGGCCTCCTCCGCTCCTCAGAGCCGGACTGCAAACGAACCTCTCCGGACACCACGTGACCCCCTTTTATATGGGAGTCCGGGGTATTCCCAAGCAGATTAATGATTGGCCGAGACTAGCATACAAACTACCTGCCACTCAAAATGGAAATTGACAACAGACAGGCCTGCTGTAATAGCACAAGCCTGTCTAAATTTACCTGGCACAAAAACTACCAAGAAGGGTCACCTACCTTAAAGTAGGTGCCCGCTACATTTACATTGTAGCAAAGTGTCATTTCTTCAGTGTTGTCACATAAAAAGATATAATAAAATATTTACAAAAATGTGAGGGGTGTACTCACTTTTGTGAGATACTGTATGTTTATATATATATATATATATATATATATATATACAGACCTAAATAAATCCTGCTGGCAGCAGTCAAGTCCCCAAAAAGACTAGTGGCTTTTTACCACTTGCACTGGATAAGTTTCTTCCAGTCAGTAGTCAATCCACACATCCTCCCCAATGGCCAGGTGAAAGGTCATGCCACACTAAAGGGTTGTCCCCTTGAAACCTCTTTCTCCTAGACATGTGCATTAGTTTTCATCCGAATGCATTTTCGTCCGAATTTCAGGTATTTTCGTTATCGTTTTAACAAACGATAACGAAAGTGCAGAATCTGAAAAACGAAAGATCCGACATAAACAAATGCTTTATTTTAGTTTTCGTTGCTACAACAGTTCAATATAGATAGGAGATTCGACATGATGATGACAATAACAATCTGTGTCCATCAAACCTGTGGTCGAATGTGCCTAACCTTAACTCTATGAGTCCAAGATTATTCTACATAGAGAGAAAAGATTCGACGTAGGGGAGAAAAGATCGCTTCTGGAATTGGGTGGGGGAAGTAAAATAAAAATAATGATGATGATGAATGTTATTGGCTGATTGTAACCAAAGAGGAGGAGCAGTAAAATAGCTAGAACTAAGTACACACGTAATTGGGCTTATGGTGTCTGTTGAAAGTTCTAAGAAGATTTGACAGAGCAGGTAAACTATACGGCGTCGTACAGTTTAGCTATTCCGTCGAATCTTCTTTGAACATTCGACAGGCACCATAAGCCTTCAATAGGGATGAGCCGAACACCCCCCGGTTCGGTTCGCACCAGAACCCGCGAACGGACCGAAAGTTCGCACGAACGTTAGAACCCCATTGACGTCTATGGGACTCGAACGTTCGAAATCAAAAGTGCTCATTTTAAAGGCTAATTTGCATGGTATTGTCCTAAAAAGGGTTTGGGGACCCGGGTCCTACCCCAGGGGACATGTATCAATGCAAAAAAAACTTTTAAAAACGGCCGTTTTTTCGGGAGCAGTGATTTTAATGATGCTTAAAGTAAAAAAAAAAAAGTGAAATATTCCTTTAAATATCGTACCTGGGGGGTGTCTATAGTATGCCTGTAAAGTGACGCGTGTTTCCCATGTTTAGAACAGTCCCTGCACCAAATGTCATTTTTAAAGGAAAAAATCTCATTTAAAACTGCTTGCGGGTTTAATGTCATGTCGGGTCATGGCAATATGGATGAAAATCAGTGAGACAAACGGCATGGGTACCCCCCAGTCCATTACCAGTCCCTTTGGGTCTTGTATGGATATTAAGGGGAACCCCGCACCCAAATTAAAATAAGGAAAGGTGTGGGGCCACCAGGCCCTATATACTCTGAACAGCAGTATACAGGCGGTGCAAACAAGACAGGGACTGTAGGTTTGTTGTTAAGTAGAATCTGTTTGTAATTTTGAACATTTTTAACGTGTTTAGCTCCAGCCAAAAAATCTTTTCTAAGCTTTTTGGAAAACATAGGGAAGGGTTATCACCCCTGTGACATTTGTTTTGCTGTCTTTCCTCCTCTTCAGAAGATTTCACCTCACTTTTTTGTCCCAATGAAAAATGTTTTTTGAAAATTTGGGTTTTTTTGTGGAACAAGGATTGGAAAGCATCAGTGGAAAGGAGAACTTGTTTTCCCATATTAACTCTTACAGGAGAGAATTTCCCTTCCTAGGGGTAGATTTCATCTCACTTCCTGTTGTCTCCTTCCGTTTGCAAGTAGGAGTCGTTTGTAAGTTAGATGTTTGAAAGTAGGGTCCTGCCCTATATACTCAGCAGAAATTTGGGCCTTAGGTGTTGCTGTGGCCACAACACTGTAAGCCCTCACAGGGCCCTGCTGTGAAATATTAGATCAAGAATTGTAATTACATGCCCCTGTTGAACAGCAGCTGAAAAATTAGGCCTTAGGCACTGGTGCTGGTGCCACAACACTGCAACCCCTCACAGACACTCTAGTTGGAACGCAGGAACGAGCCCTGCTGCAAATGATTGCTTCAAAAATTGTAATTACACGCCCCTGTTAGACAGGGGCAGAAAAATTGGGCCTTAGGCACTGGTGCTGGTGCCACAACACTGCAACCCCTCACAGACACTCTAGTTGGAACGCAGGAACGAGCCCTGCTGCAAAGTATTGCATCAAAAATTGTAATTACACGCCCCTGTTAGACAGGGGCAGAAAAATTGGGCCCTAGGCACTGGTGCTGGTGCCACAACACTGCAACCCCTCACAGACACTCTAGTTGGAATGCAGGAACGAGCCCTGCTGCAAAGTATTACATCAAAAATTGTAATTACACGCCCCTGTTAAACAGGGGCTGAAAAATTGTGCCTTAGGCACTGGTGGTGGCGCCCAGAACCAAAAATGTTCTTACAAGCTATCAGCGTGATGATTGAGGAGGAAGAGGATAATTACTCAGGGATAGTCACTCAGCATCAGCATAGGCAGTCTTTGAAGGGATCTGAGATTTCAAAAAAAATTATTCGGTTACATCAGCATCAGGTGCTTGGTAGCTGGTGGTGATCCAAGACTCATTCATTTTTATGAAGGTCAGCCGATCGACCGAGTCGGTGGACAGACGCACCCTGTGATCGGTTACCACGCCTCCAGCAGCACTGAATGTGCGTTCCGAAAGAACGCTGGATGCAGGACAGGCCAGTAGCTCAATTGCATACTGTGCAAGCTCTGGCCAGTGATCCATCCTCAAGACCCAGTAACCCAGAGGATTTTCGGTGGGAAAGGTGTCCAAGTCTGATCTTGCCCCTAGGTATTCCTGCACCATGTAAAACAGACGCTGGCGATGGTTGCTGGAACCGATCATACCTTGGGGCTGCGGACCAAAAAATTGTCTGAACGCATCGGTCAGACGGCCACCTTCTCCACCGCTCCTTCTTTGACTGACCGAAGCCTCAGCAACACGTTGTCCAGAAACAGGAGTTTGTAACCTCCCAGTCTCTGGGAACGCGTTGCACAGACCTTTCTGCAAGGCCTCCCGAAGATGTTTCATCCTCTGCTCCCTCTGCGATGGCAAGATAAGGTCCGCAACCTTACCCTTGTAACGTGGATCAAGGAGGGTTGCCAGCCAGTATTGGTCCTTCTCCTTGATACCACGAATACGAGGATCCTTACGCAGGCTTTGCAGGATCAGGGAGGCCATGCAGCGTAGGTTTGCTGAGGCATTCGGTCCGGAGTCCTCTGGGTCACTAAGAACGACATGGTCCGCAGCCACCTCCTCCCAGCCACGTACAAGTCCATGTGTTTCTTGGGACTGATCCCTTAAAGACTGCTGCTGATGCTGAGTGCCAGGCTCCACCTCCATACTGACACAATCTTCCTCCTCCTCCTCTTCCTCCTCGTCCTCTTCCTGTGTGATCGGCGGGCACGCAGGAACACTGTCTGGATAAAGGGGGCCTTGAGAGCTAAGGAAGTCCTCCTCTTCCTGCCTCTGTTCTGCCTCAAGTGCCCTGTCCATTATTCCACGCAGCGTGTGCTCCAACAGGTGGACAAGGGGGACAGTGTCACTGATGCATGCACTGTCACTGCTCACCATCCTCGTGGCCTCCTCGAATGGTGACAGGACAGTGCATGCATCCCTGATCATGGCCCACTGGCGTGGGGAAAAAAAACCAAGCTCCCCTGACCCTGTCCTGGTGCCATAGTCGCACAGGTACTCATTGATGGCCCTCTGCTGCGTGTGCAGCCGCTGCAGCATGGCCAACGTTGAGTTCCACCTGGTGGGCATGTCACAGATTAGGCGGTTCTTGGGCAGGTTAAACTCCTTTTGGAGGTCCGTCAGCCGAGCACTGGCATTATATGACCGGCGGAAATGCACACAGACTTTCCTGGCCTGCCTCAGGACATCCTGTAAGCCCGGGTACCTGCCCAAGAACCGCTGCACCACCAAGTTAAGGACGTGAGCCAAACAGGGCACATGGGTCATTTGTCCCTGTCGGAGGGCAGAGAGGAGGTTGGTGCCATTGTCGCAAACCACCATTCCTGCCTTAAGTTGGCGTGGCGTCAACCACCTCTGAACCTGCCCCTGCAGAGCTGACAGAACCTCTGCCCCAGTGTGGCTCCTGTCCCCCAAGCACACCAGCTCAAGCACCGCATGGCATCTTTTGGCCTGCGTACTTGCGTAGCCCCTTGAACGCCTACGGAGCACCGCTGGTTCCGAGGAAGAGGCCATGGAGGAAGAAGAAGAGGAGGGGGTGGAGGAGAGAGGTGTGTCACAATCAGCATTTTGGAGGCGTGGTGGCGGAACAACCTCCAACACTACTGCACCTTGTCCTGCATCCTTCCCAGCTGCCAGCAGAGTCACCCAATGCGCCGTGAAACTTAGGTAACGTCCCTGTCCATGCCTGCTGGACCATGAGTCAGCGGTAATATGCACCTTACCGCTGACCGCCCTGTCCAGCGAGGCATGGACATTGCCTTCCACATGCCGGTAGAGAGCCGGAATCGCCTTCCGTGAGAAAAAGTGGCGTTTGGGTACCTGCCACTGAGGAACCGCACATTCCACAAACTCACGGAAGGGGGCAGAGTCTACCAACTGAAAAGGCAGCAGTTGAAGTGCTAGCAATTTTGCCAAGCTAGCATTCAACCGCTGGGCATGTGGATGGCTGGGAGCAAACTTCTTTCGGCGGTGCAGCAGCTGGGGCAGGGAAATTTGCCTGGTACAATCTGACGTCGGTGTACCAAAAGCAGATTGCCCACAAGTACTTGGCTGTGACACACCTAATTCTACACCTTCATTCCTCTCACTGTAGGTCTCAGAGAGGACTGAAGGTCTAGTGGGGTTGGAAATCTCAGCTGATGAGGAGCAAGGAGAGATCCTCTTTGTTCTTTGGTGTGGGTCTTTTAGATACGCTTGCCAACGAACTGCATGGCAGGTCAACATATGTCTGGTCAAGCATGTGGTACCCAAGCGGGAGATATTTTGGCCACGCGAGATACGCTTGAGACATATGTTGCAAATAGCAGCGGTGCGATCTGATGCACTCGTCTCAAAAAAGGCCCACACCAAAGAACTTTTTGAATAACGCGCAGAGACTGCAGCGCCCTGCACATGTGGAGCTTTGGGGTGTGATGCAGTCAATGTGCTGCCCTTAGGCTGGCCCCTGGAGGGCATCCTGCCTCGTTGGTGATGTGCTGCCGCCTCCTCCTCCTCCTCCTCCTCCTCCTCCTCCTCCTCCTCCTCCTCCTCTCTCCTATCAGGCACCCACGTTGAGTCAGTGACCTCATCATCCCCTCCCTCCTCATCACTGGAGCAAACCTGGCAGTATGCTGCAGCAGGGGGAGCATGACTGCCAGATTGCTGTCCTTCTTGGGCACCCCCTCTGTCCGCGCTCATGTTACTGCCTTCATCGAGCTCAGTATCGTCATCAGAGCCTTCCAAACGCTGGGCATCCTCCTGGAGCATGTACCCAACACTGTGGTCAAACAGTTCGAGGGAATCCTCATGAGGACATGGTGGAGCTAGGGAAGGAGTCACTGATGACATTGAGCTGAGGGAAGAGGCCGCTGCTTTGCCAGACAAAGCACCCTGGGCATGGGTGAGAGAGGATGAGGAGGATGAGGACGGCTTGGTCATCCACTCGACCAAGTCTTCCGCATGTTGCGGCTCAACATGGCCAGCTGCCGAAAAAAAGGCCAAGCGTGTCCCATGGCCACGTGCTGATGAGGATGCACCGTCTCCACGACCAGCACTAGACACAGAGCCTGCTTGCCCTCTCTTATTGGCTTGTGACTGTCTGCCTCTCCTTCTTGGCCTTCCAGACATACTAATGGCCTGTAGCTGCACTAAGCTGGGATAGAACACCTGTAATTTTCTTCAAGTAGCTTTATATACTGTAACCAGACAAGCCTGCCTGTCAGTAGGAAGATAACAGGAACGGATCTAGCTGAACACTGTGAGCAGGACGCACTGTACTAAATGTAAATAGTCTAGCTGCCTGACCGTGGTACTAATAGGATCAAATAGAACACCTGTAATTTTCTTCAGGTAGCTTTATATACTGTAACCAGACAAGCCTGCCTGTCAGTAGGAAGATAACAGGAACGGATCTAGCTGTACACTGTGAGCAGGACGCACTGTACTAAATGTAAATAGTCTAGCTGCCTGACCGTGGTACTAATAGGATCAAATAGAACACCTGTAATTTTCTTCAGGTAGCTTTATATACTGTAACCAGACAAGCCTGCCTGTCAGTAGGAAGATAACAGGAACGGATCTAGCTGTACACTGTGAGCAGGACGCACTGTACTAAATGTAAATAGTCTAGCTGCCTGACCGTGGTACTAATAGGATCAAATAGAACACCTGTAATTTTCTTCAGGTAGCTTTATATACTGTAACCAGACAAGCCTGCCTGTCAGTAGGAAGATAACAGGAACGGATCTAGCTGAACACTGTGAGCAGGACACACTGTACTAAATGTAAATAGTCTAGCTGCCTGACCGTGGTACTAATAGGATCAAATAGAACACCTGTAATTTTCTTCAGGTAGCTTTATATACTGTAACCAGACAAGCCTGCCTGTCAGTAGGAAGATAACAGGAACGGATCTAGCTGAACACTGTGAGCAGGACACACTGTACTAAATGTAAATAGTCTAGCTGCCTGACCGTGGTACTAATAGGATCAAATAGAACACCTGTAATTTTCTTCAGGTAGCTTTATATACTGTAACCAGACAAGCCTGCCGGTCAGTAGGAATTTAACAGGAACGGATCTAGCTGAACACTGTGAGCAGGACGCACTGCATTAAATGTAAATAGTCTAGATAGAAGATAACAGGAACGGATCTAGCTAAACTGAATACAGTGTATATATATATATGCAACACCTGGGATGCATATATATACACAATACACTGTAAGTGCAGCTAACTGACTGACTGTTCTGCCTAATCTATCTAACTCAAATCAAATGACACTGTCTCTCTCTCTCTCTATCTCTCAGCACACCGGAACACACACTACACAGGGCCGCCGTGCAGGCGGCCTTATATAGTGTGGGGTGTGTACTAAATGCCCTGAGCCGTAATTGGCCAAAGCCACCCTGGCTTTGGCCAATTACAGCTCTCTCTACTGACAGCGCTGTGATTGGCCAAGCATGCGGGTCATAGTGCATGCTTGGCCAATCATCAGCCAGCAATGCACTGCGATGCCGCAGTGAATTATGGGCCGTGACGCGCCACACGAATTTAGCGCGAACGGCCCATAACGTTCGCAATTCGGCGAACGATCGAACAGCCGATGTTCGAGTCGAACATGGGTTCGACTCGAACACGAAGCTCATCCCTAGCCTTCAATGACAGATTCAACCTCAATTTGGATTTTCAGACGAATGCAATTTTTAACGAAAAACGAAATAAATAAAAACGAATTTCGGGAGTAACTAAATAAATTAATTTTTCGGACGAAAACGAAATTCCGAAACAAAATATTTCAGTGTGCACATGTCTACTTTCTCCATCTACATCCTTAGTGCTAGTCCTGGGAAGGCCCTCTGGGGGCCTCTCCAGGCTTTGTACACAGCTCTGTCTGCCTCACAAATCTATTCACACACAGCATCCCCTTGTGATTCTCTCAAGGCTCCCTGCAGCTCTTTCTTTCTATATCAATCCTGGCTCTTCTCCACTCTAAGCTAGGGTCCCCCCTGCTCTCTTAATCTTCCTCTTTCTCAGCTGGTCCAACCCAGTCCACCAATCACAGTCACCTCCATGGCCTTCAACAAGCATGGGTTGGTCCTAGGGTGCTGCTGCAGCCAATCAAGTTCATTCTCTCCTTCTGGCAGCTGTCCATCAAGGACCAGGGTGGTGAGAGGGATCCTCAGGATGAGGGGTTCTGTGTTTAAGGGGCATATTATAACAGACTCTATAGTATCTTTGATAAAGGGTCAGGCCAAACAAATCTGTGTTTGGTAGATGTTGGAGAGTTTAGCTTTAATTTTACATTATGTTATATTATGAAGAATACAGAGGAGGTGGAAATGAGCAAAAATGTGTGGGAAGAGCTTTACAGCTTCTAAACTAAAGGAAGCCATGAGCTATGTGGGTCTCATGGCTGGAGCCCCTAGAGATATCAGAAGTCAATGGCTGTCTCAACCATACAGGTTGCATCCATAATTGAAATATCAGTTTTGAGTTGACTGACCTTTTAAGACTTCTGTTTTTCAGTAGAGATACTGAAAGATAAATACATAAATAGGCTTGCCAATGGGGTCACTATGAAAATTTAAGTGCACAGCATCCAACAGCTGGTAGCCATAAAATCATCCTATTTAAATTCCAGGGCTTCCCTGGAAATACCAGTGACAGGGAGCCAAATAGTAAGAAAACCAAAATATCTTGGTGGAGAAGGAATGAGAGCAAGGCAACCTGCCGTTCTGTAATTATTTGAAAGAAAGCGTGTCTTTTAGATGTACTTGCTCTTTTCTCATTATCCCTACAGGCCAATAAACAATTACTGCCAAATATACCCAATCTCCCTGAAAGAGTTCCGGATGGTTTAAAATCCCTGTTTTTTGGATGTTAAATTCAGGTTTTAAAAGGGATTCATGATATTTTTTTTTTTTTTTTTTTAATGAGATTGTTTCAAAGATACTTTGAAGTGCAAAGGAGGGATTTGGGATCTTTTAGACCCCTGATCCCTCCATAAAGAGTACCTGTCACCACCTATTACCCGCACAAGGGATGTTTACATTCCTTGTGACAGCAATAAAAGTCATCACATTTTTTTTTTAAAGAGACAATGTAAAAAAATTTAAATAAATTAAATAAATAAGACTTTTTTTTTTAAAGCGCTCCCGTCCCTGCAAGCTCGCGCAGCAAAGAAAACACACACATAAGTAGCGCCCACATATGTAAACAGTGTTCAAATCACACATGTGAGGAATTGCCGTGATCGTCAGAACGGGAGCAATAATTCTAGCACTAGACCTCCTCTGTAACTCACTTCTAACCCGGTAACTGTACATTTTTTTTAAAGCGTCGCCTATGGAGATTTTTAGGTACCATAGTTTGTCGCCGTTCCACGAGTGTGCAAATTTTCAAAGCATGACATGTTAGGTATCTCTTTACTCAGTGTAACATCATCTTTCACATTATACAATAACATTGGGCTAACTTTACTGTTTAGTTTTTTTTTAACCACTTCAGCCCCAGAAGATTTTACCCCCTTCCAGACCAGAGCACTTTTTACAATTTGGCACTGCGTTGATTTAAATGACAATTGCGCGGTCATGCAATGCTGTACCCAAATGAAATTTGCGTCCTTTTTTTCCCACAACTAGAGCTTTCTTTTGGTGGTATTTGATCACTTCTGCGGTTTTAATTTTTTTGCGCTATTAACAAAAAAGTGCGACAATTTTGAAAAAAAAAACAATATTTTTTACTTTTTGCTATAACAAATATCCCCCCCTACATATTCTACATATTCTACATATTTCTGGTGGAAAAAAAAATCACAAAAAGCATATATTGATTGGTTTGCGCAAAAGTTATAGCGTCTACAAACTATGGGAAAGATTTATTGCATTTTTATTATTATTTTTTTGTTTTGTTTTTACTAGTAATAGCGGTGATGTGCGATTTTTAGTGATATTGCGACATCGGACATTTTTTACACATTTTAGGACCATTGACAATTATACAGCGATCAGTGCTATAAAAATGCACTGATTACTGTGTAAATGTCACTGGCAGGGAAGGGGTTAACACTAGGGGGTGATCAATGGGTTAAATGTGTGTTCCCTCAGTGTGTTCTAACTGTATGGCGATAGGACTGAGTAAGAAAGGAGACATTTCGCTGTTCCCATTGGGGTCAGCGGGGGGGGGGCTGATAGTTACCTAGTTACATAGTTAGTCAGGTTGAAAAAAGACAAAAGTCCATCCAGTTCAACCATAAAAAATGAAATAAAATAAAAAATATCGTACAATCCAATATACCCAATACTATACCCACAGTTGATCCAGAGGAAGGCAAAAAACCCCAGCAGAGCATGCTCCAATTTGCTACAGCAGAGGAAAAAATTCCTTCCTGATCCCCCAAGAGGCAATCGGATTTTCCCTGGATCAACTTTACCTATAAATGTCAGTATCCAGTTACCGTATTTATCGGCGTATAACACGCACCGGCGTATAACACGCACCCCAATTTAGGAGGGAATTTTAAGGAAAAAAAAACTTTTAGGAGGGAAGTTGAAGGGAAAAAAACTTACATTTAAATGCCCATCATTGCAGCCTTCTCAGTGCAGCCTTGCCCCAGTGCAGCCTTGCCAGTGCAGCCATGTCAGTGCAGCCATGTCAGTGCAGCCATGTCAGTGCAGCCTTGTCAGTGCAGCCTTGTCAGTGCAGCCTTGTCAGTGCAGCCTTCCCCAGTGTCCATTGCAGGCTTGCCCCAGTGCAGCCTTGCCCCAGTCCAGCCTTGCCCCAGTCCAGCCTTGCCCCAGTGCAGCCTTGCAGCTCGCTGAGCTTCAAAATCGCCGACCGCGATTTGAAAATGGCGCCGCCGGCGCCGAAATACACAGAGCCGGTCCTCGGCTCTTCTCGGCAGCTCTCGTTCACTTTCGGCTCCACTCGGGATGGGCGTGACGGTGAGCGGAGCTATCCGAACCTAGCCGAGTTCGGGCGGCGCTCGAGTGAAGCCGAAAGTGGCCGAGAAGAGCCGAGGACCGGCACTGTGTATTTCGGCACCGGCGGCGCCATTTTCAAATCGCGGTCGGCGATTTTTTTAGATCTGACAGCGGGGGATCGCAGGGGATCGGCGTATAACACGCACCCGCGATTTTCCCCTGATTTTAAGGGGAAAAAAGTGCTTGTTATACACCGATAAATACGGTATATTATGTACATTTAGGAAAGAATCCAGGCCTTTCTTAAAGCAATCTACTGAGCTGGCCAGAACCACCTCTGGAGGGAGTCTATTCCACATTTTCACAGCTCTTACTGTGAAGAAACCTTTCCGTATTTGGAGATGAAATCTCTTTTCCTCCAGTCGTAAAGAGTGCCCCCTTGTCCTCTGTGTTGACCGTAAAGTGAATAACTCAACACCAAGTTCACTATATGGACTCCTTATATATTTGAACATGTTGATCATATCCCCTCTTATTCTCCTCTTCTCAAGAGTAAATAAATTCAGTTCCTCTAATCTTTCCTCATAGCTGAGCTCCTCCATGCCTCTTATCAGTTTGGTTGCCCTTCTCTGCACTTTCTCCAGTTCCCCGATATCCTTTTTGAGAACTGGTGCCCAAAACTGAACTGCATATTCCAGATGAGGTCTTACTAATGATTTGAACAGGGGCAAAATGATATCTCTCTCTCTGATGGTGGCTGGAGCCCCGAGTGGGACCCCAAAAACCCTTGGGTCTCGGGCATGCATGGTTCTATTATTAGCCCCGAGCGCCGCCGCCGAGTGGGGACCGTTCTGACCCCGAGCGCGGCCGAGTGACATAGCAGATCCCGCCTTCTGGAGCCTGCAGCACCAACGATGGACGTCCCACTGGTCTAATGCGGGGACGTCCATCATAGATGCTGCAGACTCCAGAAGGCGGGAATTACAATGTGGCTGCTGCGCCACTGTCAGTAGATCCCCACTCGGCGCTCGGGCAGCTGGTTTCCTCTCCTCTCCTGTCATCATGGCTCTGGCTGCCTGGAGTGCCTGCTGTGTGTGATGGGCGTGCAGAAAAGCCTGGAGCAACAGCATGCAATGATGTATGCGAAGGGCGCACATGACAGTGGTAGCAGTGTAAGGGTTAAGGTTAAGTTGTGAATGTGGAGCCGAGGGGGAGGGAGGAGCAGGGGAGGGACTAGTTAAAAGGGGTTCCCGCCCTGGGAGGGACAACAGAAAGATTAGGAAAGTTCTCAGGAAGGTTGTGCTACCAACATGGCTGAATTAGAGGGGCTCATGGCCCGGTCGAGGGAAGAAGCAGAGGTGCGGGGTGCTGAGTGGCTCCAGGAGACGATCGCAGCCGCACTACAGGGCTCCACGATACAGGCAAGTGGGGGAGAGAGAAGCGGCACCAGAGCACGCCGCTCTCGTCTGCCTGAGCGGTTCTCGCCGGACCGCATGACGCCAGCGCAGCGGCACTCGGGTAGTCTGTCTTCCAGACTCCCGGGGGGACCACCAGCGAAACGCCCAGCGGGTAGAGAGCGGGTCAGCGGGCGTGCGGCCCCGGTGGGACAGGAGCAGAGGCAAGCCAGGGAACCGGCCACAGTGAGGCCTACTAATAGGAGACACAGGGAGAGCGCAAGCCCCGCCCCCAGGATGACGGCGGGGAGCTCCGCCATCGCGGCTGCTGCACTGCCTGGAGGGATCCCCGGGCCTTCTAATTCTGCGGCAGGGGACAGGCAGAGGGGAGAGAGAAGCAGGGCTGGCCTAACATCTGCAGGAGCGGAGGCTGGCAGGACTGAGGTAGCCCACACCGGTCCTGGGAAGGCGACCCGGAAGTCCACAGGAGGTTTCGCTGCGCGGAGGAGGAAAAGGATGGCGAGCAATGCGGCAGCCGCGGTCCAAATCCCGGGCAGGCCACCGTCGGATACAGGTGAAGAGTCGGGTCGGAGCGGAAGAGATGAGGAGTCCGGATCGGAGGAGGAGGCGGCCCCCCTGCCCAGGAGGATGGGGCCTGAGGAGAGCAGACGGTCGGCTGATGGGACGACACCTATGCAGCCAGGTGAGCCAACACAGGTCATTACAATGTCTAGTTTAAATGATGCAGCATGTGTAGCAACTGGGGCTGGGGGGTTAGAAAAAAGCATGGTGGGGTCTGCTATAGGGGTGGGTACTCCGGGTTTCCTGGGGTTTCTAACGGGCATAAAAGAACTGGTGCAGAGGTTGGAGGCGGCAGAGAAGCCGGTAGAAGGTCCGGGAGCTGCATGGGTACAGCAGTCAGGGAAGGATTTAGGAAGTACTGGGGGGGACCCGACTACAGAGGTTTCAGCTGTGGTCGCGGCGCCTGCTCAGCAAGCCACGGGGAGTGGAGTTGCGCAAGGGAAGGAAAAAGCAGCGACGACAGGGGAGGCTGCAGCGAGGAAGGATATCATCAGGCTGGCGGACGCGGCTCGCTGTGAAGTGTATGTGTGCTACGAGGGGCCGTTAGGAGCGCACTTGAAACAAGAAGTGCGGGAAAAGTTATGGAAGGGTGAGTATGTGGAAATATTTTCGTTACTGCCCTTGGAGAAGTTCAATCTTGATAGAGTCAAGCCGGACGACTCCAAAAAGGAAGATGAGGAAAAGAGGAGGTATAGGCTGATACCCAGGACATTTACAAATTGGTTACAAGCGTTCGCGATCATGGCAAGTGTGATAGGGGAGAAGCAACCGGAACACTGTTCGGCGCTTTTCTGCTATCAAGATGCGATAGGGGAAGCGTATAGAGTATATGGAGGTACAGCATGGTTGCGATATGACGAACAGTTCAGGCAGAGGAGAGCAGTTCGCCCAGAGCTACGTTGGGACCATAAGGACATCAGCCTATGGATGCGCTTGATGACGACGGCGAGGGCGCCGAATCAGTTTTTTCAAGGGGGAGCCGGTGGACCGTCCGCCCAGGGACATTCGGCTGGAAACAAAAAAGGGGTTTGCTGGCAGTATAACTCAGGATACTGTAAGTTTGGAGGAACATGTAAGTTCAAGCATGAGTGCTCAGGCTGCGGGGGAACACATCCATCATCCAGATGTTTTAAGCAGGGCAAAGGTCGACAAGGAGAGGCTGGGAACAAAAGGGAGGACGCCGGTGATGGTGGAAAGGATGCGGCCGTTTCTCGGTAAGTACCCAGACAGAAAGGCAGCATCGCTATTAGAAGAGGGATTTGCGTTAGGTTTTAGGATTCCATGTAGTTTATCGGTGACTCCCCCGGTGCCCAAAAATTTAAAGTCGGCCCTGCAACATCCGGAAGTGGTTTCGGAGAAACTGCGGAAGGAAGTGGCTTTAGGTAGAATGAGTGGCCCTTTCCCAGTAGTACCTATAGTCGATTTGGTGGTATCTCCGCTGGGAGTGGTGCCCAAAAAGGAGCCCAACAAATTCAGGCTCATTCACCACTTGTCCTTCCCAAAAGGAGGATCCGTGAATGATGCCATAGACCAAGAAGCATGCTCGGTGACGTATACGTCATTTGATGCTGCGGTAAGGTGGGTGAGACACTATGGAAAAGGTGCCTTGATGGCTAAGGCAGATATAGAGTCAGCGTTTCGACTGCTGCCGGTTCATCCGGATAGTTTCCGGTTGCTCGGGTGCCATTGGAATGACGGATTCTATGTTGATCAATGCCTACCAATGGGTTGCTCGGTGTCGTGTGCGATATTTGAGCAATTCAGCTCCTTTGTGGAATGGGTGGTAAGGGATGTATCAGGGGTGAATTCGATAATTCACTACTTGGATGATTTTCTATGCATAGGCCCGGCCTCTTCTAGAGTATGCGCGGTGTTGCTGGCTTCATTGCAGCATATAGCAGGCAGGTTTGGCATTCCATTGGCGGATGACAAAACGGAGGGACCCTGCGCGGTCATCACGTTTTTGGGGATTGTGTTAGATTCAGAAGCCATGGAATGTAGATTGCCTGCTGACAAATTGGAGGATTTGAAAAAAGAGGTGGCAGGGTTGATAGGAATTAAAAAGGTACAACTGCGTAGGTTGCAATCGGTGTTGGGAAAACTGAATTTTGCTTGCCGCATACTTCCGATGGGGAGAGTGTTCAGTCGCCGGCTGGCGGCCAGCACGAGTGGGGTAAAATCACCAAAACATTTCGTGCGTTTAGGAAAAACGCATAGGGAGGATCTGAGGGTATGGCATACCTTTCTGGAATCCTTTAATGGCAGGGCAATGTGGATGTCGGGACCAGTCAGCAATTTTGACTTGGAATTGTTTACCGACGCCGCAGGGGCAACAGGTTTTGGGGCGTTTTTTCAGGGAAAATGGAGCGCGGGTCCATGGCCACAATCTTGGATAGATGAGGGCTTCACGAGGAACTTGGTTCTGCTGGAATTGTTTCCGGTAGTTCTGGCAGTGGAGCTATGGGGTGCATCGTTCAGGGATCTGAAAGTGCGTTTTCATGGGGACAACATGGGGGTGGTGCAAGTGATACACAGGGTCACGGCGTCATCTCCGCCGGTGATCAGGCTGATGCAGCACTTAGTCTTAAGATGTCTACAACTGAATGTTTTCATCCATGCTGTGCACTTGCCGGGGGTGGAAAACGTCATTGCTGATGCACTGTCTCGCTTCCAGTGGGACAGGTTCCGAGAGTTGGCGCCGGACGCGGAGCAACAGGGGGTGCCTTGTCCAGACTGGCTGTGGGAGATTGCGCTGGCATCATAGAGGGATGGATTAAGCGGTCGGTAAGTGGGAGTACATGGGCAGCATACAATAAGGTATGGCGGGAATGGATGTCATTTGGACAAGAGTTAGGGGAGAAGCCTGTAGGGCAAGGATTAAGTTCGTTATTGCTGTACTATGTGGCAAAGAAATTGGACGAGGGAGTGTCAGTGTCAGTAATGAATACACAGTTGGCTGGTTTGGCTTTCCTTTTCAAGCTACAAGGGCAGCCCGACGTGACTAAGGGTTTTTGGGTAAGACAAGCGTTGAAGGGTTATAGGAGGGCAGTGGTCAAGCGCGATTCGAGGAGACCGGTAACTTTTGAGATTCTGGGGGGTATTGTGGATCAGTTGGGTGTGGTTTGCTCATCTGAATACGAGGTTACTTTGTTTAAGGTTGCTTTTGTGTTGGCATTTTTTGGGGCATTTCGGATAGGGGAACTGGTCAGTCCTTCCAAAAAGGTTCAAGGGGGAATTGGGTTACAGGAGGTGCAACAAGAAGAGGAGGGGGTATCGATATTTTTGAGGAAATCTAAGACGGATCAGGGGGGAAGAGGCAGGATGGTGAGAATTTATCCCATTCACGGTTCCCCCCTGTGCCCGGTGAGCACGGTCAGGGAATTTTTGAAGGTTAGGCCGGATTTGGCAGGCCCCCTATTAATGCATTCAAATGGTACTTTGTTATCACGTTTTCAGTTTATTGCCGTGTTGAGGAAATGTTTGCAGGGACTGGGGCTGGAAGAGAAGGATTTTTCATCCCACTCATTTAGGATAGGAGCTGCGACAGAAGCGGCCAGGTTGGGGATGGATGTGGAGGTAATAAAAAGCATTGGGCGGTGGGAATCTAACAGATTTCAATCTTATGTGCGGCCACAGCTGGCAGTAAAATTGTAGGTGGTAGGGTGGGGTTTCTGTCGGTTATATAGGGCATGGGATTTAGAGTTATCTGTTATGGCCAGGATTATAGTTGGAATAGTCAATGTTGAGAATAGTGTTTTGTTTTTTTCTAATTACAGGTGCAGCGCCGAGAATGGTCTGGATTATGGGCCATTCTTATGTATGTTGGGGGGCTCGGAGGGGAGACGCGCGGCCTGAGGGTAGACAACTAAGTTTTGATAGAAGGGAAGTGTATATAAAGTGGTTTGGTATACCGGGGATGTTGTGGGGTAGGTTGGTACAGGAGGTACAGCGCTACGCAAACAGAGAGGGACCTCCGGATGTCCTGGTGATACATGTTGGCGGGAACGATTTGGGCATTCGCTCGATGATTGACATCACGCGAGATATCAAATTTGACATATGGCGATTGATGAAGGAATTCCCGCAGATGATCATTATATGGTCGGATATGGTCGCCAGGATGTCTTGGAGAATGGCCAGGTCAGTGGAGGGTGTGAACAGAGCCAGGAAGAAGATCAACAGGGAAATTAGTAAGTTTGTGGTCGGTAATGGGGGGTTGGCTATACGGCATAGTGAATTGGAATTCGAGACATGGAGGTATCTGAGACGCGATGGGGTACACCTCAACGATGTGGGTACAGATTTGTGGACTTTAGGCTTGCAGGATGGAATACAGCGAGCTATTCGGGTGTGGAGAGGCACCCATTAGTAAGGTGTTACTATTGGGATGCTGTGGCGGGCGTTGGTCTGGGCAAAAAGGAAGGAAGATGGCAAAAAAGTAAGAGTGGGGATCCAACGTTGATATGGGTCCGGAGGTTTTTTGGTTCCCGGTTAATGGAGGTTAGCCGGGAAGTGATATGGGGCACTGTGGTCATGGCCGTCTCTGAGCCAGCTTGTCGGCTTGAGGCCTATTGGAGATTTTGGATTGGGGCTACAGTGCGATAGTTGTTATGGCCATCAGTTTGTTTTGCTAAGCGATTGCTCAGACCAACGCTCTTTTGAAATAACAGGTTGTATAACAGATGTTTTTGGTTATTGTTTTTCTGATGACAGAATTTTATATTTTATATTTTATATATTTTATAATTTTATAGAAAAAGGTTTTGTTAAAAATAAAGTAGGCTGCTACGGCCTTTTTTATTACTCCAAAAAGCTGGTGTGGTCTTATTTATTTGGAGTAGGAGTATAAGGATTTTATCAGAGGTAATAGACATCTGTTATCCAATAGTCAAGAAAAGCCTGGAGCAACAGCATGCAATGATGTATGCGAAGGGCGCACATGACAGTGGTAGCAGTGTAAGGGTTAAGGTTAAGTTGTGAATGTGGAGCCGAGGGGGAGGGAGGAGCAGGGGAGGGACTAGTTAAAAGGGGTTCCCGCCCTGGGAGGGACAACAGAAAGATTAGGAAAGTTCCCGCCCACCCTCCCTAATACTGAGAAAATGTTAGGATAGAAGGGTATTGTGTTTTTCTTTTGTTCACAGGTAAAAGAGAGAAGATGTCGTGGCAGTGGCGGGCGTTGGTCTGGGCAAAAAGGAAGGAAGATGGCAAAAAAGTAAGAGTGGGGATCCAACGTTGATATGGGTCCGGAGGTTTTTTGGTTCCCGGTTAATGGAGGTTAGCCGGGAAGTGATATGGGGCACTGTGGTCATGGCCGTCTCTGAGCCAGCTTGTCGGCTTGAGGCCTATTGGAGATTTTGGATTGGGGCTACAGTGCGATAGTTGTTATGGCCATCAGTTTGTTTTGCTAAGCGATTGCTCAGACCAACGCTCTTTTGAAATAACAGGTTGTATAACAGATGTTTTTGGTTATTGTTTTTCTGATGACAGAATTTTATATTTTATATTTTATATATTTTATAATTTTATAGAAAAAGGTTTTGTTAAAAATAAAGTAGGCTGCTACGGCCTTTTTTATTACTCCAAAAAGCTGGTGTGGTCTTATTTATTTGGAGTAGGAGTATAAGGATTTTATCAGAGGTAATAGACATCTGTTATCCAATAGTCATGCACACTTTGGCTTAGCTGCAGGAGGAGGTCACATCACCTAAAGTCTGGTCAGGTAGGTCAGTGTGTGTCAGGTAGGTCAGTGTATGTCAGGTAGGTCAATGCGGGCAGTGTATGTCAGGTAGGTCAGTGTATGTCAGGGAGGTAAGTCGGGGTCAGTGTATGTCAGGTAGGTCAGTCGGGGTCAGTGTATGTCAGTGCGGGTCAGTGTATATCAGGTAGGTCAGTGTATATCAGGTAGGTCAGTGTATGTCAGGTAGGTCAGTGCGGGTCAGCGTATGTCAGGTAGGTTAGTGTATGTCAGGTAGGTCAGTGTATGTCAGGTAGGTTAGCGTATGTCAGGTAGGTCATTGTATATCAGGTAGGTGAGTGTATGTCAGGTAGGTCAGTGCGGGTGAGTGTATGTCAGGTAGGTCATTGTATATCAGGTAGGTGAGTGTATGTCAGGTAGGTCAGTGCGGGTGAGTGTATGTCAGGTAGGACAGTGTATATCAGGTAGGTCAGTGCGGGTCAGTGTATGTCAGGTAGGTTAGTGTATGTCAGGTAGGTCAATGGGAGTTCTAAGTAAACCTCGAGCTGCTAGATATCCCCAAACATTAGAGCCTAGCTCTGAGGAAGAGGGTGCGCCCCCGAAACGCGTTAGTTGTACCCCGTGTTCTGTGCATGTCCATGCACTGTGTTTATGGCCTTTTGTCAGTTGCATTTTGTGAGTACCCACTTTTATACAAAAAAAATGTATTATTAAATAATCTCTGGTAATGCACTAGGTGTGCGCGCCTTCCATTTGTGTTTTTCTTATTAAAGGGTTATACTTATCTGCTCTGTGCAATTGATATAATATCACATGCAGAGAATCCTGTGTGTCAAAACAATGGTGGTCAATTTGAGACTGCCAAAGGGCCGCACAGTAGCAGTGCATTTTCTCACCACAACACCCAAAAATTTCATTCTGTTGCATTTTTGCATTTTATCACAATGCACACTGAAGAAGTTGGAGCACCCAAAGCGTACGTGTACTTTTCTTTGCCTACAGCTGCCGCTCGTTTGCAGTACATTGCAGGCGGGTGGACGCTAAGTGGTTAGAGGGGTTGTAAACCGTCGTGTTTTTTTACCTTAATGCATCCTAATGCATCCTATGCATTAAGGTGAAAAAACTTCTGACGCTGACCAGCCCCCCAGCCCCCCCCCCCCGTTTTACTCACCTGAGCCAGTTCATTCCCTCGGCGGAGACGCGCTCTTCCTCTCTGCCCGGGGTTCTCGGCTCTTGATTGGCTAGATTGATAGCAGCGCAGCCATTGGCTCCCGCTGCTGTCAATCAAATCCAATGATGCGGTAGCCGGGGGTGGGGCCAAGACCGGCATTCTGTGTTTATGGACGCAAATGCTGGACTCGGGCGCGCGCCCGCACGGTAACCCCCAGGGAGAGCGCTTCTTCTAAAGCCGCGTACACACGAGAGGACTTTTCGACGGACTTTCAACTGACTTTTTAACGAACGGACTTGCCTACACACGATCACACCAAAGTCCGATGGATTCGTACGTGATGACGTACACCGGACTAAAATAAGGAAGTTGATAGCCAGTAGCCAATAGCTGCCCTAGCGTCGGTTTTTGTCTGTCAGACTAGCATACAGACGAGCGGATTTCTGGGTCCGGCGGAGTTACGACGTAAAGATTTGAAGCATGTTCCAAATCTCAAGTCCGTCAAACAGAAAAGGTCCGCTGAAGGTTCGATGAAGTCCACACACGATCGGATTGTCCGCCGGACTCGGTCTGTCAGACCAGTCCGATAGAAAAGTCTGCTCGTGTGTATGCGGCATAAGGGGTTTACCAATGCGAGGAGGAGCCACGAGCGCCGTTGGGGGACCCCAGAAGACGATGATCGGGCCCACACTTTGCAAAACAAAATGCACAGTGGAAGTAAGTATGATATGTTTGTTATTTTTAAAAAAACAAAAAAAACAAGGGTTTACAACCCCTTTAATGATTGGTAAGATGCAATATATTTTTGGGTCTCATACCACTTTAAATTCTTTATTTAGCACAGCATAAAGCAATGTGCCAAGAGCAGTAAACCACGGTAGCCAATCATAAACCATCTTTCATTGTCCTGACAGCTGTAAACGGATTACGGTTGGGCACTGCTAGGTTGTTCTGGGTTGCTGCACATCGTCGCTCTTGTTAAATAAGCTTCTGACTGGCCAAATCAGCAGCATGAAATGCTCTGCATAAATCCGAGGTTCTTCAGTTCCGTGGTAAAATAAAAAATAAAAAGCAAAAAAGTAATAGAAGTGAAAAAATGAGGGCGTTTTGATGGTTTAAATGAAAAGAGATTAAAATCTTGTTTACTTACCACGGGGATTTTAAAGCAATCTGTAAAACAAAATTAGGTTAATTAAGAGCACGCACAAAGGAAGTTATAAGCAGGTAGATAAATCTTAAAACTTTTGACAAACAAATTGGAATGTAAATAGATGAGCTGTGGAGAGATAACACCAACTTCAAATATTGTTTTAGACGTGGGAAGCTCATGGCTCGCCAAAGACAACTACACGTCCCAGCATGTCCTAAAGGCATTTCACGTGTGGTGTATGGTGGGACTTTAACAAGAGAAGGGTAAACGGTGGAAATATCCTGTTCCGTTTTATTATGAATTGGCTAATATTTATATTTAGGGATATACAAAATTTGACTTATGCCGCGAATGTCCGATAGAAAAAGTCAGACGGAAGCTTTTCATCATATATTCTGATCGTGTGTGGGCCTTATCAGACTTTCTTTTTCGAAAATTCTGATGGACCTATAAATGGAACATGTTCTAAATATTTCCGACAGAACCAATTCCTATCGGGAAAACCACTCGTCTGTATGCTGTTCTGATGGACCAAAAACGACGCATGCTCTGAAGCAAGTACGAGACGGAAGCTATTGGCTACTGACTATTGAACTTCCTTTTTCTAGTCCCGTCGCAAGTGTTCTCCGCGTTCTGGATGGTCGGACTTTGGTCGGACTTTGGTTTGACCTTGTGTAGGCAAGACCGCTTGAATGGAATTCCGTCGGAGTTCCGTCGGAGAAACCTTCAGAGTTTATTCCGACGGCAAAACCGGTGGTGTGTACAGGGCATTAGGATGGCTAGGCTCACACTTTTCTGATTCTTCATTGTATAACATAGCCTTTTTTAACCAGGGTGCTCAGGCTCCCTGGGGTGCCTTCAGATTTCTTCAGAAGTGCCTTGGCAAAATGCCTAAAAATTGATCAAAAATTGTATACAAGCCAGCAGGTGGATCTTTTAGTTACACAAAGCTATGGGTCTTCATTATGCACCATTACAACTTTCTAGACATTGGCATCCTAACAACCACGCACCACAGCATCCTTGTCTGACCCTCCTGTGCCTCTGTCAGCACTCCGGTGACATTAGCTGACTGAAATTGAGGGAGAAGAGAAACATTGGAATACTAGGCAGTACCAGTGTGCAAAAGTTACATAGTTACATAGTAGGTGAGGTTGAAAAAAGACATAAGTCCATCAAGTCCAACCTATGTGTGTTATTATATGTCAGTATTACATTGTATATTCCTGTATGTTGCGGTCGTTCAGGTGCTTATCTAATAGTTTTTTTAAACTATCAATGCTCCCCGCTGAGACCACCGCCTGTGGAAGGGAATTCCACATCCTTGCCTTACAGTAAAGAACTCTCTATGTAGTTAAGGGTTAAACTTCTTTTCTTCTAATTTTATTGAATGGCCACGAGTCTTGTTAAACTCTCTTCCGCGAAAAAGTTTTATTCCTATTGTGGGGTCACCAGTACGGTATTTGTATATTGAAATCATATCCCCTCTCAAGCGTCTCTTCTCCAGAGAGAATAAGTTCAGTGCTCACAACCTTTCCTCATAACTAAGATCCTCCAGACCCTTTATTAGCTTTGTTGCCCTTCTTTGTACTCGCTCCATTTCCAGTACATCCTTCCTGAGGTCTGGTGTATTTGCTTTGGAAGAATAAATTGACTGTAACGTTGGGTGTCCTACGTGTGGATGTTGCTGCATTATGTAAAACGAGTAGAATAGTTTTTTTTATTTTCGAATGGGGGCCCCCCGAGACTGTCTATAATTTGAGAGATTGACTATAACTGTAAAGGGTGTCTTGACTTTAGAAAATGTTGAGAAACAACACAATTATCATGAGTTGTGTTAAGGTAACCCATTCAAATGAATAAGCTGGCAACACACCACAATGTCCAAGAAAATGGATGTGCACCATTTTGCCAATGTAGCACACAGAAATGCATGGTGATGGGTTACTGTACACTGCAACACATGTGGGTTGGAGCTGCATTGCCTTAGAATGTTGGGGTTCCAATCAAAGTAATATAAAACCCACAGATTTTTTAAAGAGGAGCCCCAGGCTCCCCCCCCCAAAAAATGAATGGTCAACAGCTACAAATACTTTAGCTGCTGAGTGCTGACTAATATTAGGGCACTTACCTGTCCAGGCATCCAGCGGTGTCCTCACCCAAGCCGATTCTTTAATCGGCATTCAGGGGCTGGCGCCGCCTTCTTGACTAAGGGAAACCTTGCGGCTTCCTGGCTGGTTTCTTAGTGCGCGTCCGAGAAGCGCGCTACACTTTGTGAGTGTGCCTCGGTCTTCTGGGGCCTGTGAAGTGTCCCAGAAGACTGTGGGGGGCTGAACCTCCAGCTCAGTTCACCACGGCAAACTGAGCCAGAAGTGGGAGCGGCTACCTATCAAAACCAGGTACCCCCCCCCCCCCCAAAAAAAAAGCTGCCAAATGGAGTGGAGCTGGAGTGGAGTGGAGCTGCCAGTGGAGGGTGGGAGGAGACAGATAAATGGAGCTTCCCCTTTTGGGTGGAGCTCTGCTTTAACAACTTAAGGACCGAGCCTCTTTCTGAGCTTTGTTGTTTACAAGTTAAAAACATTTTTTTTTTTGCTAGAAAATTACTTAGAACCCCCAAACATTATACATTTATTTTTCTAACACCCTAGAGAATAAAATGGCGGTTGTTGCAATATTTTCTGTCACACCGTATTTGCACGGCGGTCTTACAAGCGCACTTCTTTTGGAAAAAATACACTTTTTTGAATTAAAAAATAAGATAACAGTAAAGTTAGCCCAATTTTTTTTTATATTGTGAAAGATAATGTTACGCCGACTAAATTGACACCCAACATGTCACGCCTTCAAAATTGCGCCCCCCTGTGGAATGGCGACAAACTTTTACCCTTAAAAATCTCCATAGGCGATGTTTAAAAAAATTCTACAGGTTGCATGTTTTGAGTTGCAGAGGAGGTCTATAGCTAGAATTATTGCTCTCACTCTACCGATCGTGGCGATACCTCACATGTGTGGTTTGAACATTGTTTTCATATGCGGGCGCTACTCACGTATGCGTTTGCTTCTGCACGCGAGCTCGGGGGGACGGGGTGCGTTTAAAAAATTTTTTTTCGTATTTATTTTACCTTTTATTTTTTATTTTTACACTGTTCTTTAAAAAAAAAATAAAATTGTGTCACTTTTATTCCTATTACAAGGAATGTATCATCCCTTGTAATAGAAAAAAAGCATGACAAGTCCTCTTAAATATGAGATCTGGGGTCAAAAAGACCTCAGATCTCATATTTACACTAAAATGTAATAAAAATAAAAAAAAAGAAAAAATGGCCCTTTAAGAGTTTTGACGTTACTTCCGCCCTGCATTGATATGGAGACGGGTGGGGGGCCATCTTCCCCTCACTCAGCTCCATACCACAGAGGGGACAGGACCCGACTGCCCTCGCTGCTCCGGACGGCCCCCGGTAAATGGCGGAGGGCACCAGAGCGCGGCGGGGGCCCCCCTCCCCACGCCAATAAAAGTGATCTTGCTGCAAATCCGTTGCAGAAACTACTTTTATCTTGAAGCGGACCGCCCGCTGAAGAAGAGGATACTGGAGTTATGGTAGCTAGCCGGTGCCATAACAACGACAATCCTCTTCAAAATACCGACGTATAACGACGGTGGGCTGTCCGGAAGTGGTTAAGCACTTTCAACAGCTGATTTAGCACTCATTCACATTGGCTGCGGCTTTGAAATTGTGCGACTTTATCTGAAATCGCACAATTTCAAAGTGGCATGTCAGTGCGACTTGGAAAACATCTGTGCGGCTTCATACACAGATATTTATGCAAGTCGCACCCAAAATCGGCAAAAATAGTGCAGGAACTACTTTATCAAATTGATGTGGCATCGGAAAGTTGCCGGCAATAGGATGCGACTTGTCGTGCGATCTGATCTGTCAAACGAGGGCTTAATCACTTACTAAGTATGCAGCTTCTTCATCTTTTAATCCTTGCAGTTACACTGGTACCATAATCACTGTCCAGGGTTTCCTGTTTCAGGGTAGCTTATTTCTCTTGCAGCATCCAAACCTGATTGGCTGAGACACAGCAGTGGGCGCCATTGGCTCCCGCTGTGTGTCAGGTAGGTCAGTGTGTGTCAGCCAGATAGGTCAGTGTATGTCAGATAGGTAGATCAGTGTGTGTCAGGTAGGTTAGTACGTGTCAGGCATGTCATGTAGGTCAGTGTATGTCAGCCAGGTAGGTCAGTGTGTGTCAGGTAGGTCAGTGTATGTCAGATAGGTAGGTCGGGGTGTGTCAGGTAGGTCAGTGTGTGTCAGGTAAGTAGGTCAGTGTATGTCAGCCAGATAGGTCAGTGTATGTCATATAGGTAGGTCAGTGTGTGTCAGCCAGATAGGTCAGTGTATGTCAGATAGGTAGGTAAGTGTAGGTCAGTGTGTGTCAGGTAGGTCAGTGTGTGTCAGGTAGATCAGGTAGGTCAGTGTGTGTCAGCCAGATAGCTCAGTGTGTATCAGATAGGTAGATCAGTGTGTGTCAGGTAGGTTAGTACGTGTCAGGCATGTCATGGAGGTCAGTGTATGTCAGCCAGGTAGGTCAGTGTATGTCAGGTAGGTCAGTGTATGTCATATAGGTCAGTGTATGTCAGGTAGGTAGGTCAGTGTATGTCAGCCAGATAGGTCAGTGTATGTCAGATAGGTAGGTTAGTATGTGTCAGGTAGGTCAGTGTATGTCAGCCAGGTAGGTCAGTGTGTGTCAGGTAGGTCAGTGTGTGTCAGGTAGGTTAGTACATGTCATGTAGGTCAGTGTATGTCAGCCAGGTAGGTCGGGGTGTGTCAGGTAGGTCAGTATGTGTCAGGTAGTTCAGTGTGTGTCAGGTAGGTCAGTGTATGTCAGCCAGATAGGTCAGTGTATGGTCAGTGTATGTCAGGTAGGTCAGTGTATGTCATATAGGTCAGTGTATGTCAGGTAGGTAGGTCAGTGTATGTCAGCCAGATAGGTCAGTGTATGTCAGATAGGTAGGTTAGTATGTGTCAGGTAGGTCAGTGTATGTCAGCCAGGTAGGTCAGTGTGTGTCAGGTAGGTCAGTGTGTGTCAGGTAGGTTAGTACATGTCATGTAGGTCAGTGTATGTCAGCCAGGTAGGTCGGGGTGTGTCAGGTAGGTCAGTATGTGTCAGGTAGTTCAGTGTGTGTCAGGTAGGTCAGTGTATGTCAGCCAGATAGGTCAGTGTATGGTCAGTGTATGTCAGGTAGGTCAGTGTGTGTCAGGTAGGTCAGTGTGTGTCAGATAGGTAGGTCAGTGTGGGTCAGGTAGGTCAGTGTGTGTCAGGTAGGTTAGTACGTGTCAGGCATGTCATGTAGGACAGTGTATGTCAGCAAGGTTGGTTAGTGTGTGTCAGGTAGGTTACAACCCCCTCCATACAACCCCACCACTCGCCGCCCCATCCCCCCCCCCCGGTGCCGGGCTCTGACTTCATTGTTACTTGCAAGTGACAATCCGCAACATGTGGCAGGTGATGTGGCAAGTGACAATCTGCAACATGTGGCAGGTGACGTGGCAAGTGACAATCTGCATCTGGCGGCAGGCAAGTGACAACCAGCAATGTGTGGCAGGTGACGTGGCAAGTGACAATCCGCAACATGTGGCAGGTGACGTGGCAAGTGACAATCCGCAACATGTGGCAGGCAAGTGACAACCAGCATTGTGTGGCAAGTGACAATCTGCAACCTGTGGCAGGTGACGTGGGAAGTGACAATCCGCAACATGCGGCAGGTGACGTGGCAAGTGACAATCCGCAACATGTGGCAGGTGACGTGGCAAGTGACAATCTGCATCTGGCGGCAGGCAAGTGACAACCAGCAATGTGTGGCAAGTGACAATCCGCAACCTGTGGCAGGTGAAGTGGGAAGTGACAATCCGCAACATGTGGCAGGTGACGTGGCAAGTGACAATCCGTATCTGGTGGCAGGTGACGGTGGCAAGTGACACTCTCAGGCTCCAACTGTTTCTGCATTATGGTGAGTTGAACTATTTCATTTTATATAACAATGTAATATGCGCTTCAGTTATCCTGACACCATAACAACCATGGTGCCGGGATGATTGAAGCGCCAACAACAGCCATTTCCTAGATAAATTGACCGCAAAAAAAATGTATTTTCTGGCAGTGCTTCTCCCGAAACTAGACTCTGGATCTGCCCCTGTATTGAGGAGCGGACAGGGCCACCAAATTTGAAGGTATGTGCCTTCATGGTTATGACAAAGGCAAAAATATTTAGGTTATGTGGGAAGAAACTTATGCCGCGTACACACGAGCGGACTTTACGGCGGACTTTGCCCGGCGGACTTTTCGACGTACTTTCCGACGGACTTTGTGAATGAACGGACTTGCCTACACACAATCCACCAAAGTCCGTCGAATTCGTACGTGATGACGTACGACCGGACTAAAACAAGGAAGTTCATAGCCAGTAGCCAATAGCTGCCCTAGCGTGGCTTTTTGTCCGTCGAACTAGCATACAGACGGCGGACTTTTCGACCGGACTCGATTTCAACGGATAAATTTTAAACAAGTTTCAAATCTAAGTCCGTCCAACTTTTGAGAAAACAAAGTCCGCTGGAGCCCACACACATCGAATTGTCCGACGAAATCCAGTCCGCCGGGCAAAGTCCGCCGTAAAGTCCGCTCGTGTGTACGCGGCATTAGACCTCAAATTTAAATGTGGGCGAATTAGGAAATTCCAAATCAAGGCAAAAATGCGCAACAACTTTATCCTGAATGGCACCCCAAATGGGGTATGATATTGCAGTGACTGTTGTGTGACAAAACATGCATGAATTGCATCAAAATGAGCGTGTGAAAAACTTGGTCCCTGAGCTTCTTCGGTGAGACAAATGTGTATAGGGCAGCCAGTTCAAGTGAATAGGCTGCTTTATGTACAACACGTGAAAATGCATGTAGTGCTACCCCCGGAGGAGCTGCTGGTAATATGCCCGGGTTCCTTTTTCCAGTAGTTGAATCGCAGCCAGGCACACATGCACTTTCACTCCTTTGGATCAAGAAACAGTCTAGGGTTGTTGGTATTGAGATATTAATAAAGGGTTTAACTTGGATGGGGATTGGGGAAAGCAGGATACTCTAATCACTTGCTATAACGAACTTGAGGACACTATATTTTCCTCTTTAAACTCTGTCCATGTGTAACAGATAGTGTACAAGTTCTGCAATACAGTATTGAGGAGATTGAGCCTTCCTCTGTGAACATTCCAAGCAACAGTCCCTTCACAAGGAATGGAATAACTATGTTCTTCAGGGCAAAACTTCTTAGCAACATGGATGACCTTCTATCACACAAAGGGGTGATGGTACTCACAGAACACCACTGGATAAATGGTAGCCTCCTACCAGTATCCTGCAGGCAGATTCTCCCAGTGTATCAGAGTAGATCCTCAGACGACAGCCCCTCAGCCAGCCTTCAGCAGTGGCTCCTGGCCCTCCAGCCTCCCAGCTGGGGCCTCCACTCAACAAGCACATGGCAGAATGCCCAGGAAGGGCAAATGAGCCTCCCCTAGGTGGTAATCTTTCCCTACCCAGCTCCTCTCTGCTCCAGGGTATTTATACATTCTCCCAGAATCCTCTGGGCCAGACCTCCCAAAGATTATCTAGGGCTACATAAATATTATTTGTGTGCTCCCACCTCTATTACCCAGAGCTCCTGTAAACTAAATTTACCAATAAATCCCAAACAAAATTCCAGCCTCACTGGATACAGTGAGCAGAACTAAATGTGCCTACCAGAACAGATTAGCCCACTACAATGTTCCCAAACTAAATTTACCTATCCTAGCACCTGAATATGAGGGTGCTACACGCATATAAAGTGTGCTTTTCAAATAGATAGCAGGAACCCACAAGCAATATGTGAATAGGGCTTTAGTGCCTGTCTATGGACAATTATTCCTTCTTGTTAATATTTTGTATGTAGCGCTGGTAGACTTTCAATCTACCACTGATAGGTAAATTTTGTGGGTTGCTTGTTAGGTGAAATTAGATTTGCCTCTGTTCCAGCTTGGCTAAGTTGCGTGTAGTTCCACACTGTGCCGGTGGGTGTCGTTGTCACCATGGGCTGGTTTTGGAAAGGCAACGTGTTGAAGCGTATGGGTGCTCCTCTGTCCCGGAGACAACTCGGTGGAGGTGGTCCTCCGAGTTGCATTCTGGGAGAGGGTATTTATGGGACAGACGCCATGTTTAGGGTTTCGTTTCCAGCCACCTGCTGGCCCTCCTGGCCGACAGGTATGCGTTAGGAGTACCACCTCGTGGTCCTCCGTTCAGGAGGTACATGCGGCTGCAGCGTGTGGGTGGGCCCAGAAGCCTGTCTGGGGCCTACCACAGCAGCAGAGGAATGGTCCTGAGCTGTCTATCCAGAGTGAAGAAGCTGGACAAGGGTTTGGAGGAGAGGAGATCCCAGGGGGAGGACCCGTCATGGAAGGATCATGCAGAGTGCTGGTCTGGAGAGGGGCCTGGTGACTCGGTTGGAGGACGTATCCTCAAGTCGTCTTACTGCATAATACTGCCAGGTTGGCTTAAAGGTTCAAGTACTGTGTCTGACATTCATCGCAAACCAATACATCCTGTGGCAGAGGATCATACGGGTTTTATTCCAAACAAGTCTGTGGCAGAGACTTTTGTTTGTGCTACGTACTAGCTGCTAGGCAAGTGAGAGAGGCAAAGGGCAAAGATTGAATCCCACAAGGGGAGTGCATTCAACTACAAGTTGTCAATTCCAAAGAATGTTCTAAAGAATACTAAGGAAAGGTATTTGAGCTTCCCTGCAATTTTCCTTCTGCCTCTTTCCTGCTACTTCCTTTATTACTTGTTCATTAAAGCATTGGAAAATATACTCAAGTGTTTGGTGTCTACATCGTCCAGAGGTAAACTCAATGGGACCCTAGACCCGGTGTCGGTGAAACAGAGGTATCGAGAGTGAAGGGAACAGCCCACTTTAAATCAGCAGCTCCACCGAGAGTTAGTGCTACATGTGGGGGCTCATCCGGGATTTTAACCCAGGACCTCTCGCAACCTGGAGTAGTGTTTCACCGGGAGTTTATGGTGAGAGCTGGACTTTGTCAATTTCTCAGGAGAAGAAGAGGTTAAAAGTTGCAGGACTTTATTTCTGACTGCGTAGGCGGCGGGTGCCAGTGAAAGCCCGGGAGCTACGTGATCAGAGGAACAAGTGAGAGGAGCCTAGCCTGCATGATACCACGTGAGACGCGTGTGTGTGTTGGCGCCAGAGAAGAAGAGAGGCCTCGTGATGGTGCTGAGAAGATCAGAGTGTGGTCATTTCTTTTTCGGTGATGCAACCAATTGTGGGGCCTAAGATGTTCCCTACCAGCACCGCTGCGGGTGCTATGCTGACCGAAACCTTGCTTACAGACACCGGCATTCGTCTGAAACCGCAGGGGAGGTTTGCTCTTTATACAATTGGAGATATTGAAGGACTGGGCATGCTTTGTCACAAGTGTGAAGGACTGGTCATACATCTCCGTCCATTTGTTCGCTGCTCGCAATGTGGAGAATATTTGTTTGTGGTGGAGCAACCTACCATGTCGCCCCGTGCTTATTGTATGGACTGGGCTACAGGTGTCGCCACAGTAGAAGCTGCTACTACTGCTGAAAAGGAACGGCAGGCCGTGATTTAGCCTGTTGTCACCGAAAGTGTTCCTGAGAGAGATACTGCGGTAACCGACTCATCAGCGGACATTACAATGATTTCCGCGTCCACTACACCTATCCCTGTTGTACCTGTCCAGAGGAAGATGGGATACGTAAAGGCTTCCCGCGGCCATGGTCGAGGCCTACCCCAGAGACTGCCCGAACCGGAGAAGTCCACGTCAGGAACGGGTGAGAGTTCACAGGGGGATGTATCTGGGACTTTGTGTAAATATTTGCCAGCAGAAGAGTTGAGAGATTCGGAGATAGATTCCATGTCGGATCTCTCCGGTGATGATGATTTATTTGAGACAATGTCGCAAGAACTGTTATGGGCCCAGGGTGAAGATGTTGCTTCTGCCTTATCTTTCTCGGAATGGACAGCCCTGAATTCTGGGAGAATATCACCCTGTGGGGAGCCACACAGTACTGTCGGGGAGACATTGCCTAAAGTTACTACTTTGTTGCCGACACCCGTCGGGTCTATGGTGAGCAAGTCATTGAACTCTTGTGTACCCCCTTGTTTGGGGAAAATAGATTGTTGCCAAAACTTGCACGTTTACAGAGAATGCTTAACAAGCGTGTGGCCAGGAAATATGGTTTGGAGTTCCCATATGTTACCCAGGACATTATGCAAGAGATCAAAGCCAACCGGGAGCTTTGGTACAGTGAAGCTGTTTGGGACTATTTGTCTGTGACTAAGCCTTTCCAGAAAACTGGATATTCTGTCGCTATGGATGAACGTTTCAGTGGATGTTTCCTACACTAGAACTATGGTCGGCACATTCATGCTGACAAAGTGGTCATTTGCAGACCCGGAAAAGATGACATTGTGTACTTTATCACTAAAGTGGATAAACAAGGAAAATCACTGACATTGCCAGATCCTCGGTTCTACTGGTGATTATGGATAAAGAACTGTGGGGTATGTAGATAGATAGTGACAGTCTTCAGAGATCTTCGTGATCAAGATTTGATGTTCATCTCAGTGTTTCTAAATCCAAGGACTTCTTTTTGCTGGCCAGATTTCCTTATTGAAAGGATGTGATTTACCTAAAAAAAAAAAATAGGGATGGACTTCTAAAGTTTCTTTAGTTTGTTTCTTTAAGAGGAGAAAATATACGGGAAGAAAGTGTCATTCTCCTGCTGGAATGAGACTTTGCTCCCAAACTGTTATTGAGGATATTGTACATATTTAGTGTGTGTCTAACTTTGTTTTTTTTCAGGAGAAATTGGATCCTCCATCAAGCTGTTAGGATTTTCAGCTAGATAAATAGTGGGGTTGTGACAGTCATAATGTGATTTTGTTTGCGGATGTGAACATACTGTTATATAAATGTTAAAACTGTATATCTCTATACTGTCTTTCCTTCCTCTTTGCCCTTATCCAAGTTTTAAGCTCAAATACCTGCTCTCAGGCTTGGGAGTTATTATTATTTTTCTGACAGACGTTGAGGACAACGTCTATTGTAGTGGGGGGAGTATGTAGCACTGGTAGATTTTCAATCTACCACTGATAGGTAAATTTTGTGGGTTGTTTGTTAGGTGAAGTTAGATTTGCCTCTGTTCCAGCTTGGCTGAGTTGTGTGTAGTTCCACACTGTGGCGGTGGGTGTCGTTGTCACCATGGGCTGATGTTGGAAAGGCAACGTGTTGAAGCGTATGAGTGCTCCTCTGTCCCGGAGACAACTCGGTGGAGGGGTTCGTTTCCAGCCACCTGCTGGCCCTCCTGGCCGACAGGTATGCGTTAGGAGTACCACCTTGTGGTCCTCCATTCGGGAGGCCCACACGGCTGCAGCGTGTGGGTGGGCCCAGAAGCCTGTCTGGGGCCTACCACAGCAGTCGAGGAATGGTCCTGAGTTGTCTATCCAGAGTGAAGAAGCTGGACAACCGAGGAGATCCCAGGGGAGGACCCGTCATGGAAGGATCATGCAGAGTGCTGGTCTGGAGAGGGGCCGGGTGATTCGGTTGGAGGATGTATCCTGAAGTAGTCTTATTGCATAGTACTGCCGGGTTGGCTTAAAGGTTCAAGTACTGTGTCTGACATTCATCGCAAACCAATACATCCTGTGGCAGAGGATCGTACGGGTTTTATTCCAAACAAGTCTGTGGCAGAGACTTTTGTTCGTGCTACGTACTGGCTGCTAGGCAAGTGAGAGAGGCCTATCCAGGCGGGCAAAGATTGAATCCCACAAGCGGAGTGCATTCAACTACAAGTTGTCAATTCCAAAGAATGTTCTAAAGAATACTAAGGAAAGGTATTTGAGCTTCCCTGCAACTTTCCTTCTGCCTCTTTCCTGCTACTTCCTTTATTACTTGTTCATTAAAGCATTGGAAAATATACTCAAGTGTTTGGTGTCTACATCGTCCAAAGGTAAACTCAACGGGAGCCTAGACCCGGTGCCGGTGAAACAGAGGTATCGAGAGTGAAGGTAACAGCCTGCTTTAAACCAGCAGCTCCACCGAGAGTTAGTGCTACATGTAATTACGTTCCTGTGCCTTACAAGACAGAGAAAGTGAATGGGTAAGGGAAAATACCTTCATCTGGTCCTCATCGGAGAAATGTGTATTACAATCTGATTCTATTGAGTTTAGAAAGGAAGTGGGCCAATTTACCTCTCAAAAGAAGTGTATACATTACAGAGATGATGTATGATGGTGGTTGAGATTGTATAAGGAGGTGCTCAAACCCCATCAATGAGCGATGCAGGTTATTGCATGAAGAAAAGGTTTGGTAAAGACTAAATAATTGTCCATGTACTTTTACTTTGGCAAAGAGTAAAATGAGTAAGCCAAAATAACACATTAGTAAGAATGTAGATAACTTGGGGCCACAAAAGCTGTAGCCAAATTTCCAAACCCTTGAGAATGAAGACCTGATGAGATTTGAGGATTATCCAGAAGAGGCGAGAGAGCACTCGGAGTTGATGATAGGGCATGGGTGAGTATGGATTTCTACCAACACAGTACTCTTGCATCGAACAGGGTAGAACTGGCCTTCAAGTCCGATCTCAGCGGGGCACTCATGCCTATATAGGCATAGGGGTAGTTCAATACCGCTTTAATGTAACCTAAATATTACTGCCCATTTGACAACGCATATAAAATACTGATAGTAAAGCATATTACTGCATGCACAATAATGTGAACTGAAGATTCCTCCCACCTGCCAATTGCCTTGATGATGTTGTTTGCTGAATTCTTCTAGTTCTCTATTGAACTGAGTCCACCACCTATTACAAAATTCTAGCAGAGACAGGTGACAGTTTGCCCACTCTTTTGAAAGTTGGTTGATTGGTGGGCAAACTGTCCCTTTTAACCTCTCCTCCCCCAGTCCCAACATGCCTTGTGCAGCATTGGCATCTGATCTTGTTAATGTGATAGTATGGCTAGTCCGTGTGCTGTAATAGAGACGGCACAAGAAAGTTGGTCCGAAGGGCAGAAAGTATTTTTTTAGTTCCAGTTGGAAGCTGATTGTTTCATCAACATCCAGAAAACATTGTCTAATGTTTTTCAGGTATCTTATATGTCACTACATAAATCCTGCTTAATGAAACTCCCATAGCTGGCTGAAAAAAAAAACAAAAAAACTAGTAGATAACCTTTACCATAATTTATGAGACTGACCTTTACTAAAATGTTTTGAAGAACAGATGCATGGTTATTCTGCCAAGTATCTACTGAAGAAAGATCACAGTGCTAATGTAGAAGACCAGACATAACAGGTGTGATGCTTGTTGAATCTTGTTTTTTTTTTTTTGGAGGAGTAGTCCTAGTACCTTCCTGGACTACTTTCTCTTAGGGTAGGCAATCACTGCTGCTAGCCTCCTTGATGACCAATCATCTCTCTGCCCTCTGGAAGTTAAAATCAACCTGCCTTAAGTCACCAGTGCTTTTTATGGGTTAGTTAGGTACCCATGTAGGCAGGTGCAGTCTGTACTCCCCCCCACTGCACTCAACTGAAGCGGCGATGCAGAAGGGGAAGGAAGACCTGAGGAACGTGGTTCCTCTATGGCCTCGGCCGTCACCGGGGAGACAGCTGTCCATTTGGATGCTTACACTCCACATTAATCTCAGCGGCCATCTTGGGTCAAGGCAGAATCTTTATAAGACTCTGATTCCCAGGTTTAGGGCGCTTTGTGTGAGTGGCTAGTGTAGGGACAGGTTCTCTGTCTGGCGGGTCAGCACATAGCAGCAGGGAAATGTTTCTGAGGAGAAGGGAAAGTGCAGGGACTACGCTATCTCTACATAGGAAGCCTCTCGTTTTACCAGCCAGGCTGCATTCCTGCTCCCCACTGCAGAAGCTGTTGGCATAATTTCAAGACTGCGATCATCTTCTACTGTTTGTAAGTGGCTCCAGTCAGATGTTCCTACCGCTGGGCCTGATTGTACATTGTTGGAACTCTCTCTATATACTGTTCTCATCTACCTGATGGGGTGAATGGAAGGGGTACAAGGTGAAGGAGGGGAGCAGGACAAGATAGGGGGTATCAGGGGGTGCACCAGAAGAGGGGGAGGGCGGGGAAGTTGCACAGGGTGAAGGGGGGATGAGGATGTTGAAAAAGGTGAGGGGGGTGAGCGGAAGGTTCACAAGGTGAAGGAGGGGAACAGGACAAGATGGGGGGTGACAGGGGGTGCACCAGAAGAGGGGGAGGGTGTGGAAGCTGGGAGAATGGAGAAGATGCGCAGGGAGGGGGGTTGAGCTGCAAGGTGGAAGGGGAAGCTGTACAGGGAGAGTGGGGGGGGGGTGCATGCGGGAGTTGCACAAGGGGGTGAGTGTCACCTGGTTTTAGGATCATTGTGGGAGATGTACAAGGTGGGTGAAAATATAAAGGACTAACTACTACAACTGCTGTAACATGTTATCAAGTGCCAGCATAGGGCCACCTTATAAACCAGAATCCTTCAATGGTAGGAAAGAGTTCAATTGGAAATAATATGTTTCTTGCTTTCACGGTTACCGTGGTTATTGTTGGTGCTACACAGGGTGGATGGGAAGTGCAGTGGAGGTGAGATGTGATCTGGTGCCAATTTATAGTCAGGTGCCACCCTATAGGATACCACTGGGAACAATGTGTTTATTGGTTTCAAGGTCATTGTGGGAGATGAACAAAGTTGGTGAGGGGGCCATGGGGGATGAGATGTGATCAGGTGCCACCCTACTGCAGAAAGCGTAAGACTGTGTTCCTAGGTGTCAGGGACACTGTGGGAAATGAATACAAGGAGATAAAATTAGGACTACATCTGCTGTGAGATGTTATCTGGTGCAAGCAGTGTCAGAGCCTGCATAAGGTTGCTTGGGCATCTGCCTTAGGGCACTAGGATCGGAGGGGAGGAGGGTGTAAATTGCACCTTCCCCTGTGTAGATAATCCTTGCATCAGCCCTGTATGCATGACATTACTGAGAAGGAAGAAACAACGGTACTGAGGCTGGGACACTGTTTGCCATAATGAACCCTGTCTGTACTATGCAGGCAAATATCATCTCATTAGTTGTTCTCGATTTGAACAAAGGGTTATAGGTTTAGGAGCTAGACTTTTTCATTGTGTGTTGATAAAATCTAGAGTCAGTCCCTAGTCTAGACCCTTGGAACAGAAAACATATTAAAATGCAAGAACTACCACAAGAAGTAGAAAATGAGCTCCAACGATTTAATAATAGTCCATACGTCTGAAAAAAAATTTCCTGCAGAATTTCCATGCTTAAAATTGCTTCTAGAAAAAAAATTGAATTCATTGGACAGAGACTGTAATTGGACAAACCTAGGTAAAGCGAGGCACCATTCTAGGCACCTGGTTGGTTGTACAGCCCAGGTCAATGGAGAGAGGATTCTGGCAACCTGATGAAAGGGAACTCATATCCACCCTCACCTGAACACTCTAGGACTAGGAAGTGGGGCAAAACCCCCAGCGGCAAGCTATCTTTCTAACTAAATAGACATTGCTGTGTCCCCCTCATTCAAATGTAGACCAGAGCACCAGCCACAACCCATGGCTGATGCCTCTGGATTCCAGTTTGCATAACTCCCAACTGTCCCTGATTTCAAAAGCCAGTATAAAGGAATAGTAGTGGTAAAAACAAGCACTTGTGTTTTCAACTAATCACTTTTTTGTGTAATTTTCCTTTAAGGGGGCGTAGCAGGCGGCTCCCTATGCCTACATACTTTTGCTAATAGGTGTTCCTTGTTTCCATTTCATAAAGTTGGGAGATATGCAGTTTGGGGCCTATTATACACTTCTATCTTCCTTCAGTTGTGAGTGTATTCAATATCCTGCTTTTATTGTCCTATGCCCATATGTGCTGTTATGCTTTTGTGTTTATTCAGTCTATCGGAACGCCCCCTCTGCATAAAAGGGGCCAGCAAAGTAAAATATATAGCTTTTATTATGATTTTTACTCTCTCCCATCTTCACCTCTTAGTGCCGACGCCTCCTGGACCTTTAGGATGTTTATGAAGCCAAGAGCTGTGGCTTCAGATCACATGACCAACGTGATTGGCTGTCATGTGTTCCGAGAACTCCCAATCGCAAGTTTTCGGTTAGGCACTGGTAACTTGTGCCAGGAGGGCGCAGCAATGTTGACAGCAATTCACGCAAATATACAGCCTCTTGGCTCTAAGGACCTGGTGCAGAGAGGCCGTATATTTGTGTGCGGCCAGCGCAAAGGGGTAAAGACATTGTACACTTTCAAATTTTCTTTCTTTCAAGTTTTCTTTTTTTATAACTAGGTATTAGTTTAGTTATATTCCCTGTGCTGTTTACTTGTCCTACCTTGTAACATTGGCTCACATGTTGTTGCTGCAGTTTGTAGTGTCATGTATTTATTCACCTAGCTTGTCCCTATTCCCCAAAGGAACAACGCAACCACCTGCTCCAGGTCACACACCATACAATGCATGCATTGCCAACAACAATGTGTCAGTGCACAAATGCGGGAGTGCTAATGATATGAAATACTACATGGTGACCTCTCTGCATATTGCTCTGCCTGTTTGTGTCTGTGGCAGATCTAATTACTGTTTAGCTCTCACCTGCAGAGAACTAGACTGCGAGATTGAGGGATTGTGGGATATGTAGTTTCTTCACAGAAAGTGTCAGTTCTCAGACTATAGACAAAGGTCATGTATTAACCTGTGTAGTGTCATGCCTCATGGCTCACTTGTAAACACAAAGAGAAGCTTCTGACACCTGAATGTGAAGATTTACTCTCCAATAGACTGTGCGTACAGGGCAACAAATGGCATGAAAATGCAGGATCAATGCACATCTTATGCAGGTGAAACACAAGGTGAAGGTAGGAAGGTTTATAATACCTTTATACAGTTCACTTTTTAGTAAACGTTACTGATTGCTTTAGGCAACCAAGGCATTACGTACATTTCTTATAGGTTATATTGTTGTTGTCTAAATGTGTTTTTCGTTATTAATGTGTGTATGTTTTGGGAGGATTTTTTTTTCCCACTTGTAGGAAAATTTCTCAGTAGGTGGATTAATTAGCCTTTATATACATCACAGCATGTTCTTATTTGTTCTCCGGAAAATCTATATTCTAAACCCACAAAACAGAAACAAATGAGTGACTTTAATCAGAAGCCAATGATACTCTTTATTGTGGCCTCCTTTAAAGAACAAATTGTGAAAACATTCTAAGAAAAGCAAAGTGTTTGTAAAAGTCGGTAAAAAATAAATACTGCGCTTACACTGATTAGAGAAAAGCTGCGACTAGAAAGTAGTAAGCTGAAAATAGTGTAAGTCAGAAAAAGTCGCGCTGAAAACTAAAGTGACGAAAGGCAAATGCCTGAAAAGTGATGTGAATGTGGAGATTGAATGTGGGTCATTGAGTGAAAGTGTCAAACACTATGAAAGAAATTAAAAATGCTATTTAAGTGAATAAAATATAAATGAGAATAATTGTGTATATGACAAAAAAAACAGATATTGCATATCACAATCAGTAAACAATATGTACCTCTAGTGTCAATATGTACATTAATACAGCTTAACTGTAACCACAGAGCTAAACCATAATAGTGTAACAACATAAGAAACTGAAAAACTAAAGAAAGTCCGTGATTCAAAAAAGCAGTATTAAATAAAGTCCATCCATATTACATTGACATGCATAAATTAAAACTGATCTCCAGGTGCTCTGTGAGGTAATGTAACAGGATCTCGCTGTGATAGGATATAAGGTGCGTAGATAAACCTCCACCTCCAAGAAAAATTGCTGCCTCTTACCAGATGGAAATGGTCTCTAAATTACAGGAGACCCAGGAGGCAGATGGCTGTACCCCAGCCAGGGATCCTTAAGCAGGCACTCAGCGTACGGGACCTAGGACTCACTCCACATAGCCTCAGCATTTATGGAAATATTGCCATGTAAAAGATAAATTGCTCCACATAGTGTAAAATCCAGCGATTTATTGTATAAAAAATATAAAGGTTGCACTTACAAAAGCATCGTAAATTGCAGGCATGTAAAATAGAAAGCCGGCCGGCTCCAAAAAAACTCGTGTCCTACGAGTCTGTGTATCGCGGTGTCGTCGGGACGTAGCTCCTCCTCCCTACGCCGTTTCGTCACAACAGGACGTGGTCACGGGATGTGAGCAATGTCCCGACGCACCGCTTAAATAAACACATCAATCACAACCCTCCACAACAGTAAAACGGAAGCGCCATCTTGTGTCAGGGAAACAGTATGGGCAAGACCAAAAACATTACTCGAGTGGTGAATATCTAAATATACACCAAACGGTATTAAAAGGCTACACGGACCAAAAGGATGTGTGGTAAAGGAATATTGATATATACGAAATGGTTGATTGAACCAAAATAAAAAAAAAAAAAGAAAAAAACCGAAACATAACAGACAAAGTGCAAACAGTCCCCGTATGGCATAGGGCTGCATATATAGACAATAGATATTAATCCAAATAGAAACGTCCATTGTGCACTAGACATCTAATGCGTGCACATGTTGCTGTGAGGGAAACAAGTGCACCCAAAATTACTAGCACTAACCTCTAAAGAGCAAAAGTAAAATAGTAATTAAAATGAAATAAAAATATTAATGAAAAATTAAAAATAAAAAAAAATAAAAATAAGAAAATAAAGTGAAAAATTGAAATAAAAAAAATATATAAAAAAGAAAAAATATTTTAATGAAAAAATATTTTAGTGTGAAAAATTGAAATAAAAATGAAAAAAATATAAAAGAAAAAATATTTTAATGAAAATGGTAAAAATTAAAAACCAGAAAAAAAAAAAAAAAAAAAAATCAAAATCTGGGCCATAACAATAGATGCATATGTAAGATATTAATATAGTTAAGAGAACCGTTTCCCTGAAACAGGAGTGCTCTAAAACCAACTAATCATAAATTCAACACATAGGGTATTAAAAAAAACAAACCAATAAAACTTCTAAAGAATAACAATATTTGACAGGACTGGTAATAACAAGAAAGCCCCTTATACCCTAAGAGTTGTCTATAAAGGCGTTAACATCTACATCGACGTTAAGACCAAAGGGGGTATAGGACTTCAATTTATGAACCCAGGCCATCTCTAATCTAGAGATGCTACGTACCAGGGCACTCCCCCTCCAGTGGGGCTTGAACTTGTCTATCCCTAAAAAGATAGTGCCTGTAGGGTCTCGATGATGAGCTGTCAAATAATGCTTCGACACGGAATGTTTTGTAAACCCTCTCCTGATATTATTAATGTGCTCGTTTAGTCTCACCTGTAAGGGTCTTTTAGTACGGCCCACATATTGCAGGCCACACGGGCACTGCAATAAATAAACTACTCCAGTGGTGGAGCATGTGATAAAGGGCTCAATGGTGTAGGACTTGCTTGTACATGTAGAAATAAAATTCATTGTCCTTCTACTCCTACAGCCATTCAGCGAGCAGACCTGACACCTCCTACATTGGAAATATCCTGTCAGCTCAGAAAAGAAACTAGGCCTTGAAACCGGGGGATCAAAAATATTAGGTGCCACTTTATCCTTAAGGGAAGGAGCACCCCTAAAGATCACCCGCGGTTTGTCTGGCAACATAGATGCCAACACCCTGTCATTTCTGAGGACATGCCAGTATTTGTTGATAATGCGCTTGACCCTGAAATGCTGGCAGGAGTAATCAGTGATAAAGGGGCAACGAAATGAGGTGTCAGCCGGATCTCTAATTCGTTCAACAAGTAAATCACTACGATCCACTTTCTCAATCTGGTCTAATGTGCTAGCCACAAAATCTGAAGGGTACCCTTTGGCGACAAACCTCTGAGTCAAGATTTGTGCCTGATCACGAAAAGTAGCAACATCTGTGCAGTTCCGCTTAAGCCGAAGGAACTGGCTTTTAGGCACAGATTTAAGCCATGAAGCATGGTGACAGCTGTCATGGGGGATAAATGAGTTCCTATCGGTCGGTTTGAAATAAGTAGAGGTGACAAATTGGTTGTTACTAATAGAAATGGTAAGATCTAGGAAGTGAATCTGTTCGAGGCTGGTTTCATAGTTAAGCTGAATGCCCCTATCATTGTTGTTAAGAAGGCACATAAAGTCAGATAAGTCAGAAGCTGTGCCATCCCACAGGAGGAGGATGTCGTCTATGTAACGGACCCACAAGACCAACTGGCGTCTTGACTGGGCATAGACGACATCCTCCTCCCACCTGGCCATGAAAAGATTCGCCAGGCTAGGGGCATATTTCGCCCCCATGGCCACCCCTCTATCCTGACGATAATAGTTCCCATCGAACCAAAAGAAATTGTGCGTTGCCGCGAATTCCAACAGTAACATGATGAATCGGATTTGTTCCTCCGGGAGATTGGACAATCGGTGAAGATGGTCCAATACAGCCTCCAGACCTAACTGGTGGGGGATGACCGTATAGAGGGAGGTAACGTCAGCCGTTACCAGCAACATCCCATCCCTAGGTACATGGTTCGAGAGAAGGTTAATCACGTCACGAGTATCTTTAACATAGGACCTCATGGTGCGTACTAATGGTTGCAAATAAAAGTCTATGTATTTGCCCACCCGGGACGTGATGGAATCTATCCCACTGACTATGGGACGTCCCGGGGGGCAAACAAGACTCTTATGTATTTTTGGTAAATAGTATATAACAGGTACCCTGGGTGCCCGGGGAATCAAAAAAGACTTTTCTTTGTTGTTCAAAATACCGGAACTATGGCCTTTAGTGATCAAAACCTCCAACTCCCTTGTATAGGTCACGTTAGGGTTGGATGGTAACAGGGTATAGGTCGTGTCATCACCCAGGATCCTATGCATCTCATGCATATAATCACTTTTGTTCAAAATGACAATCCCACCCCCTTTATCCGCGGGGCGGATGACGAGTTGTTTGTTATTGCACAAAGATTCAATGCCGGACTGAATGTCCTTCCTATTCCTGACAAGTTTAATATTCATAGCGTCCAATTCTTTAAGGGCCAGGTCTCTAAAAACTCTAAGGGAAGGAGAGAGATGACCAGGGGGATTGAAGAGGGACGCATTGGCCAACCCTGAGTGGGAGAAACCATCATTAACAATTCTAGAGGGGTTAGCGGAATTTGAAGCCATATATCTTTGGATGTTAAGTTTTCTAACTTAACCAGGGCACAAAAAGACTGGTAGAACTAAGAGAGGAACTAGAGGGGGGAGGCGCATTAAATCCCAAAAGACCAAGGACATAGATGGCAGTGGGATTTTTAACCTTAGCTCACAGACTCTGACTGACTCTGAGATCAGAGTTCTTGACAAAGGTTTAAAGTTTGCTCCCCCTCAGAACATCAATAAGTTCCAAACTTACATGGATATCCATAAATACGTTAGAAAACTTAACATCCAAAGATATATGGCTTCAAATTCCGCTAACCCCTCTAGAATTGTTAATGATGGTTTCTCCCACTCAGGGTTGGCCAATGCGTCCCTCTTCAATCCCCCTGGTCATCTCTCTCCTTCCCTTAGAGTTTTTAGAGACCTGGCCCTTAAAGAATTGGACGCTATGAATATTAAACTTGTCAGGAATAGGAAGGACATTCAGTCCGGCATTGAATCTTTGTGCAATAACAAACAACTCGTCATCCGCCCCGCGGATAAAGGGGGTGGGATTGTCATTTTGAACAAAAGTGATTATATGCATGAGATGCATAGGATCCTGGGTGATGACACGACCTATACCCTGTTACCATCCAACCCTAACGTGACCTATACAAGGGAGTTGGAGGTTTTGATCACTAAAGGCCATAGTTCCGGTATTTTGAACAACAAAGAAAAGTCTTTTTTGATTCCCCGGGCACTTAGGGTACCTGTTATATACTATTTACCAAAAATACATAAGAGTCTTGTTTGCCCCCCGGGACGTCCCATAGTCAGTGGGATAGATTCCATCACGTCCCGGGTGGGCAAATACATAGACTTTTATTTGCAACCATTAGTACGCACCATGAGGTCCTATGTTAAAGATACTCGTGACGTGATTAACCTTCTCTCGAACCATGTACCTAGGGATGGGATGTTGCTGGTAACGGCTGACGTTACCTCCCTCTATACGGTCATCCCCCACCAGTTAGGTCTGGAGGCTGTATTGGACCATCTTCACCGATTGTCCAATCTCCCGGAGGAACAAATCCGATTCATCATGTTACTGTTGGAATTCGCGGCAACGCACAATTTCTTTTGGTTCGATGGGAACTATTATCGTCAGGATAGAGGGGTGGCCATGGGGGCGAAATATGCCCCTAGCCTGGCGAATCTTTTCATGGCCAGGTGGGAGGAGGATGTCGTCTATGCCCAGCCAAGACGCCAGTTGGTCTTGTGGGTCCGTTACATAGACGACATCCTCCTCCTGTGGGATGGCACAGCTTCTGACTTATCTGACTTTATGTGCCTTCTTAACAACAATGATAGGGGCATTCAGCTTAACTATGAAACCAGCCTCGAACAGATTCACTTCCTAGATCTTACCATTTCTATTAGTAACAACCAATTTGTCACCTCTACTTATTTCAAACCGACCGATAGGAACTCATTTATCCCCCATGACAGCTGTCACCATGCTTCATGGCTTAAATCTGTGCCTAAAAGCCAGTTCCTTCGGCTTAAGCGGAACTGCACAGATGTTGCTACTTTTCGTGATCAGGCACAAATCTTGACTCAGAGGTTTGTCGCCAAAGGGTACCCTTCAGATTTTGTGGCTAGCACATTAGACCAGGTTGAGAAAGTGGATCGTAGTGATTTACTTGTTGAACGAATTAGAGATCCGGCTGACACCTCATTTCGTTGCCCCTTTATCACTGATTACTCCTGCCAGCATTTCAGGGTCAAGCGCATTATCAACAAATACTGGCATGTCCTCAGAAATGACAGGGTGTTGGCATCTATGTTGCCAGACAAACCGCGGGTGATCTTTAGGGGTGCTCCTTCCCTTAAGGATAAAGTGGCACCTAATATTTTTGATCCCCCGGTTTCAAGGCCTAGTTTCTTTTCTGAGCTGACAGGATATTTCCAATGTAGGAGGTGTCAGGTCTGCTCGCTGAATGGCTGTAGGAGTAGAAGGACAATGAATTTTATTTCTACATGTACAAGCAAGTCCTACACCATTGAGCCCTTTATCACATGCTCCACCACTGGAGTAGTTTATTTATTGCAGTGCCCGTGTGGCCTGCAATATGTGGGCCGTACTAAAAGACCCTTACAGGTGAGACTAAACGAGCACATTAATAATATCAGGAGAGGGTTTACAAAACATTCCGTGTCGAAGCATTATTTGACAGCTCATCATCGAGACCCTACAGGCACTATCTTTTTAGGGATAGACAAGTTCAAGCCCCACTGGAGGGGGAGTGCCCTGGTACGTAGCATCTCTAGATTAGAGATGGCCTGGGTTCATAAATTGAAGTCCTATACCCCCTTTGGTCTTAACGTCGATGTAGACGTTAACGCCTTTATAGACAACTCTTAGGATATAAGGGGCTTTCTTGTTATTACCAGTCCTGTCAAATATTGTTATTCTTTAGAAGTTTTATTGGTTTGTTTTTTTTAATACCCTATGTGTTGAATTTATGATTAGTTGGTTTTAGAGCACTCCTGTTTCAGGGAAACGGTTCTCTTAACTATATTAATATCTTACATATGCATCTATTGTTATGGCCCAGATTTTGATTTTTTTTTTTTTTCTGGTTTTTAATTTTTACCATTTTCATTAAAATATTTTTTCTTTTATATTTTTTTTCATTTTTATTTCAATTTTTCACACTAAAATATTTTTTCATTAAAATATTTTTTCTTTTTTATATATTTTTTTCATTTTTATTTCAATTTTTCACTTTATTTTCTTATTTTTATTTATTTTTTTTTTTTTAATTTTTCATTAATATTTTTATTTCATTTTAATTACTATTTTACTTTTGCTCTTTAGAGGTTAGTGCTAGTAATTTTGGGTGCACTTGTTTCCCTCACAGCAACATGTGCACGCATTAGATGTCTAGTGCACAATGGACGTTTCTATTTGGATTAATATCTATTGTCTATATATGCAGCCCTATGCCATACGGGGACTGTTTGCACTTTGTCTGTTATGTTTCGGTTTTTTTCTTTTTTTTTTTTTTTTTTTTTTATTTTGGTTCAATCAACCATTTCGTATATATCAATATTCCTTTACCACACATCCTTTTGGTCCGTGTAGCCTTTTAATACCGTTTGGTGTATATTTAGATATTCACCACTCGAGTAATGTTTTTGGTCTTGCCCATACTGTTTCCCTGACACAAGATGGCGCTTCCGTTTTACTGTTGTGGAGGGTTGTGATTGATGTGTTTATTTAAGCGGTGCGTCGGGACATTGCTCACATCCCGTGACCACGTCCTGTTGTGACGAAACGGCGTAGGGAGGAGGAGCTACGTCCCGACGACACCGCGATACACAGACTCGTAGGACACGAGTTTTTTTGGAGCCGGCCGGCTTTCTATTTTACATGCCTGCAATTTACGATGCTTTTGTAAGTGCAACCTTTATATTTTTTATACAATAAATCGCTGGATTTTACACTATGTGGAGCAATTTATCTTTTACATGGCAATGTTTCCATAAATGCTGAGGCTATGTGGAGTGAGTCCTAGGTCCCGTACGCTGAGTGCCTGCTTAAGGATCCCTGGCTGGGGTACAGCCATCTGCCTCCTGGGTCTCCTGTAATTTAGAGACCATTTCCATCTGGTAAGAGGCAGCAATTTTTCTTGGAGGTGGAGGTTTATCTACGCACCTTATATCCTATCACAGCGAGATCCTGTTACATTACCTCACAGAGCACCTGGAGATCAGTTTTAATTTATGCATGTCAATGTAATATGGATGGACTTTATTTAATACTGCTTTTTTGAATCACGGACTTTCTTTAGTTTTTCAGTTTCTTATGTTGTTACACTATTATGGTTTAGCTCTGTGGTTACAGTTAAGCTGTATTAATGTACATATTGACACTAGAGGTACATATTGTTTACTGATTGTGATATGCAATATCTGTTTTTTTTGTCATATACACAATTATTCTCATTTATATTTTATTCACTTAAATAGCATTTTTAATTTCTTTCATAGTGTTTGACACTTTCACTCAATGACCCACATTCAATCTCCACATTCACATCACTTTTCAGGCATTTGCCTTTCGTCACTTTAGTTTTCAGCGCAACTTCTTTTGATGTTTGTAAAAGTCGAATTGTTTTCTAAGCAGTTTCATGGTCTCCGCCAGTAAAATACAAATAAGAGAAGTGGTGGGAGAGTCCTTATGGTGTAGTAAGTGTTATTAATTGTACAAAATGTTCAGGAAAACAGGATAAATACTTACATTTGACGAGGCTGCGAATAACCAGGTGTAATGGTAAATGCAACCTTCCAGGTACACTTGTGGAGAATATCCCTGTTTCCATGAGGAATGTGGGAGGGTGCATTCATTGCTTCAGGAAACCCCAATCCTGAGTCCTCATGGGGGTAATCAAGATGGTGTGAAGAGTGTGTTAGTGGTAAAAAAAAGACCCACCAATCGCTTGTATGGCAGAGGAGATTGTGGTTATGTATGGTGGTGGTCAACAGGGCCTCTGATAAGATAACACAGCCAGCCCTCCTGCACTGGGCTCGGACCCCATCATTTCAACTGGGCTTGGACACCTAATGAACAGGAGGGTTGACTGTACTGCCTTATCACTGGAACTGATCCTCTTGTGGCTCCTCCTGCAGTGCAGCCGACTTCTCCTCCTCTCCCTCCTTTGGCTGCGCTGCAGCGGGAGCCACAGAAGGATTGGATGCCTCCCTTCATTGCCAAGCAGACATTTCCTTATTGGTTTCCCCAGACCAGATCCTTGGTAAAATCCCCTTGGTTTAGCTTCAGAGGTTCTCAGCAAGTCCCCCCCCCCCCCCAGCTGTGGCATAGCTGGGACCTCGATGAGTTCAGGTAATTTTCAGCTAGGCTACCTATGAGGGCTACAGCCCTCTAGATTGGGAACCTCTTCACCAGGACAAGAACCCCAACTGCTCCAAGCCCCAGAATTTTTTTGTGTTTTGCAGCTACATATTGGGCACACCTCCCAGGGATAGGCTGAGACCCCATAAATATTCAGACTACTCATTTGACTTGCTCCAATCGTTTGTTTTGGAGCCTTCCAGAAGGCAGGGAGAAGCAGTCAAGCCTGCAGCTGGTAGGACCCTGATCAGTGTAAAGCCCCCCCCACACTCCCCCAGCTTTGGAATAGCTGGTACCTCGATGACTTCAGGTAATTTTCAGCTGGGTTATCTGGGAGGGCAGCAGCCCTCTAGGCTGGAAACTTCACAACAGCTCTAAGCCCCAGTTTTTGTATGTGCTCTGCAGCTACCTATTAGACACACCTCCCAGGGATAGGTATGTTCTGGCGCTTTCCAGAAGGCAGGGAGAAGCAGTCAAGCCTACAGCCGGTGGGACCCTGATCAGTCCAAAGCAATCAATAACTGCTCCACTAATTACAGAGGAGCTAAAAGAATAAATTCACCTGACAGTCTAGCATGTAACTAGGAGGGTGCAACAGGCAAAAAAGGTTGAAGCTCTTTCATATAGTGTCCAAAACTTAGAAAAAAGTTTAAATACACTTTAAAGTGGTTCTAAAGGCTCTACGCAGGTTAAAAAAAAAACATTTTCTGTACAGCAAGCCCCACAGCTCCCCCAATACTTATCTGAGCCTGATCTTCCTCCAATATTGTGCATGAGAGCCTCAGCTCTCCCTTCTCATTGGCTGAGACAGCAGCAGGAGCCATTGGCTTCTGCTGCTGTCAATCACAGCCAGTGAGTCAATGAGGAGAGAGAGGGGCAGGCCTAGAAGCGGCTCTGTGTGTGAACGGACATTCAGAGCAGCGGCTCGGGACCTGAAAAGAGGAGGATTGAGGCTGCTTTGTACAAAACCACCGCACAGAGCCAGTAATTACTTTATGACATGTTTATTATAGTAATTTTAAAAAATCCAAAGCTTTAATATCACTTTAGGCTGAACCTGTGTTTTAGCTTTTGCAACACTATCATGTACTTCATGTGCGTCATTCCCAGTATAATCAGTTTTCCTTCACCCTTCCACTGTTTTGATTGGTTTTTAGGAGCAGGAGAAGACTTGTTATGTCTGGAGGAACAGAGGTTTAACCTTTGAATATTGAAAGGCTTCTTCATGATAAAAGCTGTGAAACTGTGGAAAAGACTCCCTCGGGAATTGAACTAATTCGGCCAGCTTGGGCGATTGTTTTAAAAAAGATTTGATACACAGAATACACACCAAGTATAACTGGATATCAATATGTATACATAGTAAATTACCAGAGATTGTTGATGCAGAAAAAATCCAATTGTAATAGGGGACCAGGAAGGATTTTTTCCCTCGCAAATTGGAACATGGTTTATATGTTTTTTTCCTTCCCTTCCCCCTCAAACAGCTGTGGGTATATATATCCTTATGTGGAGGTTTTCTATTCTATTTATTTATTTATTTATTCTATTGGTTGAATAAGATGGACGTGTGTCTTTTTTCAACTTGACTAACAATGTAACTATTTCATTGAAGAAGAAAGGGTTGCACTCTGATAACGTCACTCTGCTTAAAACCACTTTTTTTCTGGTCACACAATCCACTCCTTTTCCCCAGCCAGTTATACTACCCAACGCATTTCACCATTAATCAACTCCGGGATAAAGTGATTTTAAGCAGTGACGTCATCAGAGTACAGCCCTTTCTTCTTCTATCATGTGGTTTGTTGAACGGGGACACACTCCTGAGCAGGATGGAGGAGTAATGATGAGTTTGGAGCAATGTTACCTGTCTACCGATTTTACTAACCGTATGTAACTAAGTCTGTGGCAAGACACAGTTATCAGTGGTGGGCATCAGTTTACCCTAATTAGCTGGGGATGTATTGGGATAGATAATCTTTATGCCAACATGGTAGAGTTGGGGTAGACTTAAAGTGGAGTTGGGGTATACTTAAAGCGGAACCCCCCCCCCCTCGGACGAACACACGAACACCGTTAAAGTGCTAATTTTAAAGGCTTATATGTAAGTTTTTGCCAGAAAAAGTGCAGGAAGGCTGTTACCCTTGCTCTACAATGTTCTTAGCTAATATTTAAAAAAATACAATTCAAAAACTTGGTGGCTACTGTATTCATCTAAATTTTACTAGAAGAAAACAGATCATTGAATCTTCTGTGTCCTTCTCTGGGTCTCCTCGTGCAGTACAGACTCCATAAGGACTAGCAAGTAGCACACTCTTATGTAAGTAAAATGATGCAGAGTAAAAGAATGTAAATGAAATTGAAAATTACTGTAGATTCCTTTGATTTCTTTCTGTATTTTTTATTACCTACTAGAAAACGTTACATTTAATGTATGCTAGGTCATAACAAGTAATCACTGAATAATAAACTAAGAATTAAATGACTCCAAAGATCATTCGCATTTTTATGAACTGGAAAATTATTTATACAGGTAAAAATAGAAGCAGCACCCTAGATAGCACACAGTACACCTTTAGGCATAGTTACATCTGAAGCTGAAAGCCCAACTCCACCTTTGATAGAATTGTCTCTTAATTAGTTTTCCCTACCCTCCCAAGTGTAACCCACCAAGTCAAATCCTTACCTTCCCCTTCAATCCAGCAATCATTGCTGTGTGACCCTCTCCCGCACAGTCTTTCATGAAAACCTTAATTTTCTTAATGTGCATATGCACCATAACCCCATCCAATCGTATGGGTAAGGTGAGCTCTGCAGGACCATTGGAGACCACCATGAGTATAGAAGATAGAACTGATGTGACAGAATTTTGTGGTACCAGAGAAGGACATTGAAACAAAATAGTACTAAATAGATTTATTACAAATTATTTAAAAATTATTTTTCAAATAAAATCAATTCAGTTATTTGATTCTGATCTATATGACCTATCGGTCAATATTAAGTTTGTAGATCTCTGTTAGTACAATGTCAAGAGGTTGTCGCGTTTCACATCTTTGCTTCCTCAGGACCTTCTATTCTTGACTTTAAAACAGAGATCCTATTCAAAAAGAAAAAAAGAGCACACATATTATTTGCATTTTGATTAGGTGTGAGTGCAACACATTCATTTTACCAAACCAAACAATTAGGTGAGAAGACATACATGGAGGGCCACTTACATCTGGAAGGGAGCCCACAATAAGCGACGTGCCAAGTGTCATAGGAAAGCGATCCGAAAGCTAGTGTCTTCAGATAATAAGTAGATAAGTATATATAATACTATAATAGGAGCGCTGAGATGACCTTAAGGTTCTATTCTGAAAAATACCAAAAGACATAAGGTTGGTACGTAGTAGTGGGGGATGAGGTGAATACATGGTGAGATATTTGCTGCAATAATATGATACTTACTGGGGAAAAAAAAACAGAAGAAGGGGCGAAAGAAGGGAAGAATCCCCCTCAGCCACAGATAGAAACATTGCAAGCTCTGCAGTTAATTTGCCAGCATGGCCCCTATATAATCCATACAAAATGCACAGTCATTATTTTAACTTTCAATATTTTTATCTTTTATTTTTCAAGTAACAAGACAATGTTGTAGAAAGTACATTCAATGAACCACATGACCTATAAATGTCAGATTAAGCATAAGTGTCTGAATGTCCTTCCATCAGGTTATGCAGAGATACAACACCTCAAAACTTTAAACTGAAAAATAAAGTACACAGTCATTATTTGAAATGCTGAATCCAGATACAAAAGCTCTCAAAGAAACAAGTAAAGGGGTATACCTAATATTGTCAAGGGTATTGCTCAATGGTGCTGTTCAAAACACAGTATTTTAGTCTCACTGTAGGGTATTATTGGAGATCTGCAAATAATCCAAGATATTGCGGTAAGAACTAATGGTGCCATTTCATGAGCATACATATAAGTTCAAGTGAGAAAAAAAGACCTCACTTATATAAAAATCTTTTCTAATCCTATTTATTGCATTCAGCCAAAAGATCTATGAGATAAATAATTATAGGCAACCAGTGAGTTAATCAAAGCTAATCCAAACATTGTTAAGTAACGTATATTGTCAGCATATGCCTTACATCTACCTCAGTTTGTTTCCACCACACAGAACAGCACCATCAAACAGTCCATCTATCAACCAACTGATCTAATAGAGCCAGTGGTTGGTGCCAAAACGGCATCTTAATTGCTATCTGATACAGGTTAGGGGAGGTGAGGATGCTGTCAGGCTATAGAGCGTCTTGAATTGACCTTCCTTATTTTAGTCCGGTCGTACATCACGTACAAATCTGTCGGACTTTGGTGTGATCGTGTGTAGGCAAGTCCGTTTGATCGGAAAGTCCGTCGGAGGTCCACCGAAAGTTTGTCGGATAGACCGTCGGACCAGTCCGGTCGAAAAGTCCACTCTTGTGTATGCGGCATTACACCTACCTCAGTTTGTTCCCACCACACAGCACCATCCACCAGTCCATCTATCAACCAACTGATCTAATAGAGCCAGTGGTTGGCGCCAAAACGACATCTTAATTGCTATCTGATACAGGTGAGGGGAGGTGAGGATGCTGTCAGGCTATAGAGCGTCTTGAATTGACCTTCCTAATACACAAATCGCCGCCCGTGATCCCGCGCATGCTCCGAATCACATTCCCGGCCGAAAGACAAACCAAAACCCTGCGCATGCACCGTAGAGGCGGCGCGAGTATCATAATAACGGGCTGTAGTGACAGAACTGTCCTGCAAAGACCAGAATAGACACAATATAATGGAGCCAGAGCCAAATCCTCATATCAACCATACCCTCATGTTTATAGCCATAAACAGTACATCACAAATCGCACTCTAATAAAATTGCATTTTCATTATTTCAAATATGTAGCACGTCACCTGAGTACAAATCTCACCACAATTGCCCGGTCAGAGGGCAATTTAAATGTATTTGCATATTTATTGTAAAGATTGTTTATGCTGCACCCTCATCCAAAAATCAATCCAAATGCAATTTTGACATTATCATTAGTTTACAACTATTCAGTATGACAAATGCAATAAATTCACGTTTGATTATATTTGTTCTTAAAGAAACAGAACACAATAGGACATACGTGTATATATGGATCAGACTACAGTATATTAGGATATGTATATTCTGTGGGATTTAGGATGATTTCTGAATATATAGCAGGAGTTATAGTGTGGTTAGCCCAAAAACGGTTTGTAACTGAGAGCCTCATTAAGGCCTGGTGGGAGGGTGGCATTTAAATTAAAAATCCACCTTGCCTCATGCTTTTTTGTCTATATTTCCTCCTCTTGGATCCTCAAAAACCCTTTAAGGACAGTAAATTGTACCATTGAGGTGCCGTGTTTATGTTTAAGAGCTACATGTCTGCCAATGGGAGTGTATAGTAGGTTTTTTTAAAGGCAGGGTTAAATATGGTCATAGATTCTTTTCCAAAAGTTCCCAAAATGTCTTTCCAACGTAGAATGATCCACATTTACAAAAAACGATATAAATAACACCTTTCGTTTGACAATCGACATGATAATTAATATTATGTATGTTTCCATTAGGCAAAGTGAAGGATACTCCTTCTAAGATCCAACTACAATATTTACACGTACCGCATCTATAGATGCCCTTTCCTGCCGTGGGTTTCTTGTATGATGACGTGCCCAGTGTTCCATGCTCCTGTTTAAATATGTCCAGATCGAGAAATGATATTGATCACGAATCACATTGCATAGTAAATTTAAGATTATATATATTGCTATCTAGCCTCTCCATGAATCTCAATAGATTCAGCTCACTAGAGTTTCTTTAAGAACAAAAATAATCAAGCGTGAATTTATTGCATTTGTCATACTGAATAGTTGTAAACTAATGATAATGTAAAAATTGCATTTGGATTGATTTTTGGATGAGGGTGCAGCATAAACAATCTTTACAATAAATATGCAAATACATTTAAATTGCCCTCTGACCTGGCAATTGTGGTGAGATATGTACTCAAGTGACGTGCTACAGTGTCTGGGTATGCGATCTGTAAATATGCCACTACATATGGAAGCCCTGGCATGGCTATAAGCTGGGGGCAGGAGTGCTGATTTTTTGGCCCCTTGCCCGACCATGGTGGTGGGGTTGAGGTGGTAGGAGTCAGGGGAAATCCGACTTTGTGGCACATATCTATATTTGAAATAATGAAAATGCAATTTTATCAGAGTGCGCTTTGTGATGTACTGTTTATGGCTATAAACATGAGGGTATGGTTGATATGAGGATTTGGCTCTGGCTCCATAATGACATAGTTACATAGTAAGGTTGAATAAAGACACCAGTCCATTCTGAGTGAGTGTGGGTGCATCTCTACAATTGTCCCTATCCCCCCCTATACATTGTGTCTCATTAAGATGCTCATCTATTATATTATTATTTATTTAAGGTACCCATATAGCGCCGACAATTTACATAGCGCTCCACACATGCATCGCACACTCACATCGGTGCCTACCCTCAAGGAGCCCACAATCCAAGGTCCCCAACTCATATTCATATACTAGGGCCAGTTTTGGACAGAAGCCAATTAACCTACCAGCATGTCTTTGGAGTGTTGGAGGAAACCCACACAGGCACAAGGAGAACATGCAAACTCCAGGCAGGTAGTTTTGTGGTTGAGATTCGAACCAGCGACCAATTTTTACTGCTAGGCGAAAGTGCTACCCACTACACCACTGTGCCGCCCACATAATATTGTGTCTATTCCGGTCTTGCAGGACTGTTCTGTAAATGCAGCCCGTTGTTATGATACACGGGCCAGCTCTACGGTGCATGCGCAGGCTTTCGGTTTGTTTTTCGGCCGGGAATGTGGTTCGGAGCATGCGCGGGATCACGGGCAGCAATTTATGTATTAGGAAGGACAATTCAAGACGCTCTATAGCCTGACAGCATCCTCACCTCCCCTCACCTGTATCAGATAGCAATTAAGATGTCGTTTTGGCGCCAACCACTGGCTCTATTAGATCAGTTGGTTGATAGATGGACTGGTGGATGGTGCTGTGTGGTGGGAACAAACTGAGGTAGGTGTAATGCCGCATACACAAGAGTGGACTTTTCGACCGGACTGGTCCGACGGTCTATCCGACAAACTTTCGGTGGACCTCCGACGGACTTTCCGATCAAACGGACTTGCCTACACACGATCACACCAAAGTCCGACAGATTTGTACGTGATGTACGACCGGACTAAAATAAGGAAGTTGATAGCCAGTAGCCAATAGCTGCCCTAGCGTCGGTTTTCGTCCGTCGGACTAGCATACAGACGAGCGGACTCTTCGACCGGACTCGAGTCCGTCGGAAAGATTTGAAACATGTTCCAAATCTAAAGTTGCCTATAATTATTTATCTCATAGATCTTTTGGCTGAATGCAATAAATAGGATAAGAGACACAATGCTTGTTGTATAGTGATATCAACTGTATATAGAGATGGCTTTTACAAGTTAGACGGTAGGTGTGCATATTGTTGTAAAATATTTGAAGTGAGGTCTTTTTTTCTCACTTGAACTTATATGTATACCCAGGAAATGGCACCATTAGTTCTTACCGCACTATCCTGGATTATTTGCAGATCTCCAATAATATACTAAAGGGAGACTAAAATACTCTGTTTTGAACAGCACCATTGAGCATTACCCTTGACAATATTAGGTATACCCCTTTACTTGTTTCTTTGAGAGTATTTGTATCTGGATTCAGCATTTAAAATAATGGCTGTGCATTAACTGCAGAGCTTGCAAGTTTCTATCTGTGGCTGAGGGGAATTCTTCCCTTCTTTCTCCCCTTCTTCTGTTTTTTTTCCCCCAGTAAGTATCATATTATTGCAGCAAATACCTCACCATGTATTCACCTCATCCCCTAATACTACCTACCAACCTTATGTCTATTGGTATTTTTTCAGAATAGAACCTTAAGGTCATCTCATCGCTCCTATTATATTATTGTATATACTTATCTACTTATTATCTGAAGACACTAGCTTTCGGATCGCTTTCCTATGACACTTGGCACATCGCTTATTGTGGGCTCCCTTCCAGATGTAAGTGGCCCTCGATGTATGTCCAGTGTTAATTTTGTCGACTAAAACAACTAAAACATTTTATTTGACTAAATGAATATTATTTTAGTCGACTAAAACAACTGAAATTACTAAAATACGACTAATACTAAAATGGCATTTTAGTCAAAAGACTAAAAAGGGACTAAAACTAAAATGCCATTTTAGTCAAAAGACTAAGACTAAATTGAAATTTGACTTCAAAATTAACACTGGTCTGTAGTGCATGTTCATACCTCAATGTAATAATAAATAACATATTAGATTTTTCACTCCAGCAGTATATAATGAGTTTGTAAATTGTAGAGAATTGTTAACTAATGCATTACAATCGAATTACACCCATTAGATTTTAGACGAGTTTTAGTCGACTAAAATATACTGGAGATTTTAGTCGACTAAAATATAGGACATTTTAGTCGACTAAAATGTACTGGAGATTTAGTCAACTAAAATGGGACTAAAACTAAAATGCCATTTTAGTCCTAAGACTAAAACTAAATCGAAATTTGCTTCCAAAATTAACACTGTACATGTCTTCTCACCTAATTGGTTGGTTTGGTAAAATGAATGTGTTGCACTCACACCCAATCAAAATGCAAATAATATTTGTGCTCTTTTTTTCTTTTTGAATAGGATCTCTGTTTTAAAGTCAAGAATGTAAGGTCCTGAGGAAGCAAAGATGTGAAACGCGTCCACCTCTTGACATTGTACTAACAGAGATCTACAAACTTAGGTCATATTGATCAGAATCATATAACTGGATTGATTTTATAAGACAAATAATTTGTAATAAATCTGTTTAGTACTATTTTGTTTCGATGTCCTTCTTTGGTACCGCAAAAGTCTGTCACATCAGTTCTATTTTCTATACTCATGGTAGTCTCCAATGGTCCTGCAGAGCTCACCTTACCCATACGATTGGATGGGGTTATGGTGCACATGCACATTAAGAAAATGAAAGATTGTGCGGAACACACAGCAATGATTGCTGGATTGATGGGGAAGGTAAGGATTTGACTTGATGGGTTAAACTCGGGAGGGTAGGGAAAACTAATTAAGAGACAATTCTATCAAAGGTGGAGTTGGGCTTTCAACTTCAGATGTAACTATGCCTAAATGTCTACAGTGTGCTATCTAGGGTGCTGATTCTATTTTTAACTGTATAAATAATTTTCCAGTTCATAAAAATGCGAATGATGTTTGGAGTCATTTATTTCTTACTTCATTATTCAGTGATTACTTGTTATGACCTAGCATACATTAAATGTAATGTTTTCTAGTAGGTAATAAAAAATACAGAAAGAAATCAAAGGAATCTACAATAATTTTCCATTTCATTTACATTCTTTTACTCTGCATCATTTCACTTACATAAGAGTGTGCTGCTTGCTAGTCCTTATGGAATCTGTACTGCACAAGGAAACCCAGAGAAGGACACAGAAGATTCAATGATCTATTTTCTTCTAGTAAAATTTAGATTACTACAGTAACCACCATGTTTTTAAATTGTATATTTTTAAATAGTAGCATTGCATTAGAACATTGTAGAGCAAGGGTAACAGCCTACCTGCACCCATTGTAGAGCAAGGGTAACAGTCTACCTGCACCCAATGGAGTACATACACTTGGCACGTCACTTATTGTGGACTCCCTTCCAGATGTAAGTGGCCCTCGATGTATGTCTTCTCACCTAAATGGTTGGTTTGGTAAAATGAATGTGTTGCACTCACACCTAATCAAAATGCAAATAATATTTGTGCTCTTTTTTTATTTTTAAATAGGATCTCTGTTTTAAAGTCAAGAATGTAAGGTCCTGAGGAAGCAAAGATGTGAAACGCGTCAACCTCTTGACATTGTACTATCAGAGATCTACAAAATTAATATTGACCGATAGGTCATATTGATCAGAATAATATAACTGAATTGATTTTATTTGAAAGATAATTTTAAAATAATTTGTAATAAATCTATTTAGTACTATTTTGTTTCGATGTCCTTCTCTGGTACTGCAAAAGTCCGTCACATCAGTTCTATCTTCTAAAATTTCACAAAGGATGAGGTACCCCCATAGCCCATACAACTTTAAAACACCATGAGTATAGCTTACCCGTAGGAATGAATGGGACCATAGCTTGCATATGCACTAAAAGGAAGGAATATTTTCCCTGAAAAGACTTTGGGGCACCAAGCAAGCTATTAGACCCAAGCACTGTCACATGACAGAGGGAGTGATATCACCACTCCCTCTAGCATTCTACTCTAGCCAACATTGGGGACTTTAGTGCGATGGAAGGAGTGGTGGGGATCCACTGTCAAAGTGAGAATCAGTGGGTCAGGGGAGAATCATTTTGCAAAGACACTGCCCTGACTGGTCAAGGTGACAGTGTCTCTTTAAGTCTACTATCCCGCCAATATTGCTTACTTCTTGATAAGTATTCAGTAATCTGTTCTTCAATAACTACTGATGCTAAGACTCAGAAAGGCAGTTTCAAAACTTACCAGACTCAGTTTTTCCAGTAGATAACACTGCATTAACCTGTACTCTACGCCATCCATTTCCAACCTCATTATTGTGTAAGCTCTGCATAGTTTACTACAGAGACAGTAAACAGTGACAGGTCTGTCAATGACTCATTACACCTTCATAAATATGAATGTGTACTACGCACACAATTTACATTGACCTGACATGATAAAACTTGATGAAATGCAATAACAGTCCCCAGGGTCACAAGATAGTCTTCAGTGATGTGCTCAGGTGAATATAAAGCCTTCTACAGGTTGTTGTAGCTATATAGTATTCCCTAACATTCCACTCTAATAATAAATACTTTGAACGTTGTATTCTCTATGAAGAAGGCCTTGTCTGTCTGAAGTGATGGGTCTGCACTAAGGAAGAGCAAAGTGATTTCCATGAAATTGATTTTGCTGCATAAAAAAACAACCAAACACTCAATTTTGTTCAACGAGTTGCTTGGGTGAATATACATTTTTCTTTCCCGAACATCACGGGACACAGAGCCACAGTAATTACTGATGGGTTATATAGGTATCACTGGTGATTGGACACTGGCACACCCTATCAGGAAGTTCAACCCCCTATATAATCCCTCCCCCTTGCAGGGATACCTCAGTTTTTACGCCAGTGTCTTAGGTGATGGACGTGTAAAGATGTCCTGTGCTGAGCTCCAAAGGGAATATCCTAAGATCCTATACTGGGGCAAGCCAGGCGAACCGGATCCATTCAAAGTGTCTTTTCATGGCCGAATTGAATGGTACCCGGGCCTCGTGTCCGAAGAAACGAGGTTTTACCCGTAATGCTTCTCTTTTTAGAGAGCTGGACCCCGCAGATCAGAAAATGGCTTTAAACTTCCTAATTTCTGGCGAGGTGCTTTACGGTTCCAGAACTGTTGGATCCCCCTACTGATGGGGGCCCCAGTCTCTGACGGTTTTTTCAAACGGAGCCCACCGTGAGAGGTGAAGATTGGGTCTGTGTAAACAGCACCCTGCGGCTGGATAAGGTAAGAGGAGATTCCACAGAATTTTTGAGTTCTAGTGGCTTTTCTCCTTTAAGGTAAATGCATGCTATGCCTATTGTGACCACCGGGGGCTGCCAAGAGCACAAACCTACACATGCTGAATGTTTGTCTCAGGTGTTGTAATCGCTGTGTATGTCCCAGCGTATCAAGCAGGCTGCAAGCAGGTAAGGTGGATGGGGGGATTTCTCATGTTTGAATGTTCCCCCCAGGCTAGAGAGGGGCCACAGGGGTCTAGAAAATGGTTATACCACCAGGGCTCTGTGGCCTAATGGCCACCATCTCTGAAGATAGCCGTTCAGGCAAATCTTGTTACCAGTCTCCCTCCTCCCCCCCCCATACCCAGCCTTTTCTCCAGAGCATGACAGGAGAGTCGGCAGTGCGGGAAGCGCTCGTTTTTTTCAAAACTCGAGGGGGGGGGGCGGTAGAGGAGGGGGCGGGATGTCAGCACAGAGTGTTTAGACTCCCACTCAGGCCAGCTGCAGGCTATTAAAGGCACTCTGTACAGGTGCACTCAGCCTTCTGAAAGACACAGAGCTGACGGTCACATGTAAGGTGGGACACAGGCATTCTCCTAGGCAGCATTTACTGAAGTAACACCAGACTGAGCATTGGGTAGCAAGGCTTTTAGCCAGACTACATCGCTCAGCGGACAGTGTTCATTTGTATACCTCACACCTTGTTGCTTTGCACTATGGGTAGAAGAGGTTCAAGCACCCCAGGAACCAGAGACACTAGGGGATCTCGTTCAGGTTCTGAGGGCCCCCTGTCGGCAGCATCCTTCCCCCCTAAAGATGGGCCAGGGATGGCTAGCCAGGGAGAGCCATCGGGGTCAGGGGCTACACCTGCTTCTGGCACTTCAGCCCCTGTATATATTACACAAGAGGTTTTTTCCTCAACCATTAATGGTCTAGAGGAAAGATTAATGGCCGTGATTACGTCTTCACTCAGTGGAAGAAAACGCACTAGGCTTTCCTCTGTTCCCCAAGACCCTCAGACAGAGGAGCTCTGGGATAAAGGAGATGAATCCCTTTCAGAGGATCGGGATGGGATGGATGATTCCTCTTCGGAGGATTCAGGTGGAGAGGGACCCTCTGCGACTTCCCAAGAGGAGAAAGTCTTAGTGCAGATCCTCACTGGATTGGTCCGCTCCACATTTAAGTTGCCCATACCTGAAACTGCTAAAGAATCCTCTTCTGCTTTGGGGTCACTGAAACCTTTCCAAGCAGCACATGCTTTTCCTGTTCATACTTTACTTGAAAAGCTTATTTATTCTGAGTGGGATCACCCAGACAAACGTTTTTTTCCGCCGAGAAAGTTTTCAACACTTTATCCGATGGAAGAAAAGTTTATTTAAATGTGGGGAATTCCGGCTATTGATGCCGCCATTTCCTCAATAAATAATAGCCTGACTTGTCCTGTAGACAATGCTCAGATGCTCAGGGATCCTGTAGATAAAAGGATGGAATCCCTATTGAAGGATGTTTTCTCCTTAGCAGGATCAGTGGCCCAACCTGCAATAGCAGCGATTGGAGTCTGTCAATACTTAAGAGACCATGTTAAGCAGGTCATCAAAGTATTACCTGAACAGCAGGCCCAGGGGTTTGCTAACCTTCCAGCGGCCTTATGCTTTGTGGTTGACGCCATTAGAGATTCTATCGTGCAAACCTCCCGTCTTTCACTGGGGTTGGTGCATATACGTAGAATCCTATGGTTGAAAAATTGGTCAGCCGAAGCACCATGTAAGAAGCTACTGGCTGGGTTTCCATTTCGTGGTGCAAGGTTGTTTGGAGAGGATTTGGATAACTATATCAAGAGAATCTCTTGTGGGAAAAGCACTCTCTTACCTGTCAAGAAGAAGAGTAAGCGTCCCTCTTTCAAACGGACTCTTTCCCCAGCGCCGGGGGCTTCAGCCTCCAGGCAGTCTCGACGGCCGCCTCCATCGGGGTCCAGAGACAAGAGTCAACCCCAGGGACAAAAGAAGTCCTGGGGAAAGAAGCCTACTAGGCAAAACACTAAGACCTCTGCATGAGGGGGCGCCCCCGCTCACTCGAGTGGGGGGAAGACTGCGACAATTCTCAGAGCTCTGGCAGGAGGACTTCCAGGACAGATGGGTAGTCTCCACGGTAACCTTAGGGTACAAGCTGGAGTTTCAGGAATTCCCTTCTCCTCGGTTCCTCAGATCAAATGTTCCCAGAGACCCAGAGAAGAAGCAGTCGCTCCTTCTAGCGTTAGAGCGACTTTTGTCGCAGGAGGTCATTATGATAGTTCCCGCAAAGGACCAGGGATTGGGCTTCTATTCCAACCTTTTTACGGTCCAAAAGCCAAATGGGGATGTCAGGCCCATTTTGGACTTAAGGGATCTGAACCGATTCCTAAGGATTCAATCCTTCCGCATGGAATCAATTCGAACAGTAGTTCCCACCCTGCAGGGAGGAGAATTTCTGGCATCAATAGACATCAGAGATGCATATCTGCATGTGCCCATTTTTCCTGCTCATCAGAAGTTTCTGCGCTTCGAGGTAGGAGGGCGCCATTTCCAGTTTATGGCTCTGCCCTTTGGGATAGCCACTGCACCTCGAGTGTTCACAAAGATCTTGGCTCCTCCTCTGGCCAGATTAAGGGCTCAGGGTATAGCTGTCATAGCATACCTAGACGACCTGCTCTTGATAGACCGGTCGGTAGCCTCTTTGAATGGAAACTTGAGGACCACGGTCAGGTATCTAGAACACCTGGGTTGGATCCTCAACTTAGAAAAGTCTTTCCTAAAACCAGTAAGAAGACTGGAATATTTAGGTCTGATTATACATACAAGCCAGGAGAAAATATTTCTACCCCAGGCAAAGATCACTGCTTTGAGAGAGCTGATTCTGACAGTAAGGACCAAGAAGGGTCCCTCAGTCTGCCTTTGTATGAGGCTACTAGGGAAGATGGTGTCTTCATTCGAAGCAGTTCCCTATGCTCAGTTTCACTCAAGAATGCTGCAACACAGTATTCTGTCGACCTGGAACAAGAAGGTTCAGGCATTAGACTTTCCGATGCACCTGTCGCATGCGGTGCGTCAGAGCCTCAATTGGTGGCTCATACCCGAAAACCTGCAGAAGGGGAAATCCTTTCTACCGGTTACCTGGACGGTGGTAACAACAGATGCCAGTCTGTCAGGTTGGGGAGCAGTTCTGGAACAGGCTGCGGTCCAAGGAGTATGGTCCAAGACAGAGAGGACCTTACCCATCAACATTCTGGAGATCCGGGCGATACATCTAGCTCTAAAAGCCTGGACTATCAGGCTACAGGGTTGTCCGGTCAGGATCCAGTCCGACAATGCCACAGCAGTGGCTTATGTCAATCATCAGGGAGGCACCCGGAGCCGAGCTGCTCAAAAAGAGGTGAACCAGATCTTAGTCTGGGCAGAGATGCATGTGCCATGCATATAGGCAGTTTTCATCCCGGGAATAGAGAATTGGCAGGCGGACTATCTAAGTCGCCAGCAGTTACTTCCAGGGGAATGGTCTCTGCATCCCGACGTCTTTTGGGCCATATGCCAAAGATGGGGGGTTCCAGATGTAGATCTGTTTGCATCCCGATTCAACAAAAAGATAGACAGATTTGTGGCAAGGACAAAAGATCCTCTTGCATGCGGGACGGATGCGTTGGTGATTCCGTGGCATCGGTTCTCACTGATTTACGCATTCCCGCCTATTCTGCTACTACCACGACTCCTTCGCAGGATCAGGCAGGAAAGGAAGTCGGTACTTCTGGTGGCCCCCGCTTGGCCCAGAAGGACTTGGTATGCAGAAATAGTAAGGATGACGGTAGGTTCCCCGTGGACACTACCGGAACGCCCAGACCTGTTATCTCAAGGTCCAGTGTTCCATCCTGCCTTACAAACGATAAATTTGACGGTTTGGCTATTGAGACCCACGTTCTGAAGAGTCGTGGGCTCTCAGGTCCTGTCATATCTACCTTGATTAATGCAAGGAAGCCAGCTTCCAGGATGATTTATCATAGAGTCTGGAAAGCTTATATAACCTGGTGTGAATCCAGAGGTTGGCATCCCAGGAAATATGTCATAGGTAGAATCCTTGATTTTCTACAGATGGGATTAGAGATGAAGCTGGCCTTGAGTACCATCAAGGGCCAGGTCTCTGCTTTATCAGTATTATTTCAGCGGCCACTTGCTTCGCATTCTTTGGTCCGAAACTTTATGCAGGGGGTGATGCGTCTTAATCCTCCGGTTAAAGCGCCCCTAAACCCCTGGGACTTGAATTTGGTCCTGGCTGTGTTACAGAAACGGCCTTTTGAACCAATAAGTCAGATTCCTTTGGTCTTGTTGACAAGGAAATTAATTTTTCTGGTGGCCATCTCTTCTGATAGAAGAGTATCAGAATTAGCAGCTCTTTCCTGTAAGGAGCCTTATTTGATTATACACAAGGATAGAGTGGTACTACGCCCTCATCCTAGTTTTTTACCGAAGGTGGTTTCTGATTTTCATTTAAACCAAGACATTGTTCTACCTTCCTTTTTTCCAGATCCCTGTTCTCCGGAAGAGAGATCTCTACATTCGTTGGATGTAGTAAGAGCAGTTAAGGCCTATCTAGGGGCAACTACTCAGATCCGCAAGACGGATGTTTTGTTTGTGCTGCCAGAGGGTCCCAATAGAGGACAGGCAGCGTCAAAAGCTACCATTTCTAAATGGATTCGACAGTTGATCATTCAAGCTTACGGTTTGAAACAGAAGATTCCTCCGTTTCAGATCAGGGCACATTCCACAAGGGCTATTGGTGCTTCTTGGGCAGTGCATCACCGGGCCTCTATGGCTCAAATCTGCAAGGCCGCAACCTGGTCTTCAGTTCATACATTCACCAGATTCTATCAGGTGGATGTGAGAAGGCATGAGGATATCGCCTTTGGGCGTAGTGTGCTGCAGGCAGCAGTACAGGGTCCTCAGGTCTGATTGCACCCTACTTGGTCGTGGTTCCCCCCCCCCTCAGGTAGCATTGCTCTGGGACATCCCATCAGTAATTACTGTGGCTCTGTGTCCCGTGATGTTCGAGAAAGAAAATAGGATTTTTTAAAACAGCTTACCTGTAAAATCCTTTTCTTTCGAAGGACATCACGGGACACAGAGGTCCCACCCCTCTTCTAATACACTATATTGCTTGGCTACAAAACTGAGGTATCCCTGCAAGGGGGAGGGATTATATAGGGGGTTGAACTTCCTGATAGGGTGTGCCAGTGTCCAATCACCAGTGATACCTAAATAACCCATCAGTAATTACTGTGGCTCTGTGTCCCGTGATGTCCTTCGAAAGAAAAGGATTTTACAGGTAAGCTGTTTTAAAAAATCCTATTTTTTTAAAATCTACTTTATTTCTTTTTGAAGGTGTTTTTTGGGGTGGTGTGTGTATTTGTGTATTGTCACTTTATTATTTTTTTTTTTCCACTGTCTGTCTTTTCATTTATTTCATTCTGTAGAAAATCATGAGCAAATCGAGGGGTAATTTTTTGGCTTAAGAACAGGTCGAGGATAGCTGAATGGACCTTTTATAACCCTTAGGGGTTCTTCAAAGCCCATTGCATGCCTAAAAAAAAAACCACACACACCAACCAAATACCAAACGCAATTCCCTTCCCTTTCGATGTCAATGCATTTTACAAAATTGGTGAAAATTCACAAAAATCCCCACATGGTGGAGGATAATTAGTAATGTTGGGGGGTGTAATTATAATTTAACACATACAAGACATGTTTTTTTTTATATAAGTTTACTTCTTTTTTACTGCTCTGTAAATATTTTAGTTTATTTACTTATTTTTGCTGCTCACAATTGTATATTATTTAAAGTGGACCTTGAGGGGCGCATGCGCGGCTCTCGATCATGGTGGACGTCTTCTTAGTGAGCTCCGGGCTCCGTCCGCTCTCTGAGACCTCCGTTCAGCGAAGATAGATAGCAGAAGCATTGGGGGTAAGCCTGTTTGACCACACTTCTCCTCGGGCACCCATAGGAAAGGTTGGCCAGCAGCGGCATGGCTACAATCCACTGTTTGGGCCGCGCCAGGGATCCGACATGGACCGGTACAATACTAGGCAGCAATCCTCGGCCTCGAGTTCCCCCACTGACCCTTTCGCTGCAATGGATCCCTTACTGGGGACGGAGGAAGCTGGGAATCCCCCTCCCCTTGCGACACAGGTCTAGGGCCCCATACCCTCCTCTGTACCAGCAGTCCTTACCCCGAACGTCCTGAAAGCTAAATCTGATGCCAAACTGCAGCTTCTGCTTCAGCAAATCACCCAATCCATTTCGGCTGCTGTGAGCAAGATATCTGCAGAACTGAGTGGGGAAATCACCCAAATTGGGGAACTCACAGACACGCTAGAGCATAAATTTGATGAAATGGTGAACTATATGCAGGCCATAGAAGATGAGAACTCCAACCTTAAACACTCAGTCTCCCAGCTACAGCAGCAGGACTTAGAGAACAGGGAAAGAAGACAAAATCTAGGCTTCCGTGGTGTCCCTGAACAGGTGGGAGACTTCGCTTTGCGCCCCTACCTACTGGAGCTCTTAACACCCTGTCTCCCTCGGCGGTGGACGTGGACTGACGCCTGGACAGGGCTCATCGTTCTCTGGGTCCGAAACCTCCGGCTGGAGCTAGGCCCAGAGACGTAATTGTGAGGTTTCACTTTTATGATAGCAAAGAGGTCCTGACCTTGGCCACACGCAATAAATCTCAGATCATGTATCAGGGGGCTAAGCTTCAGATTTTTAGTGACCTCTCCCCCATCACATTAGCAAAACGGAGAAACCTGCGACCAATAACAGCACACATGCAACATCACCGGGTCCAGTATTACTGGGGATTCCCCTTTCGCCTCGTCGTGTCCAGGGATGGTGTCCAATACAGCCTTTGAGATCTTCAGGAAGGGGAAGCCTTCATGAAAAGTTTAAACCTCCCCCATTGCCTGAAGAAGATTTGCTACCCCCCAGGGCAAGTCCATCAATTTCCTACTACCCCCAGCCGCTTCTGGACCCCCGTGAAAGGTCAATCAACGTAGCAGGTCTCCACACCTCAACTCTCATGTTTCTCCAAGCAACCTCCTTTGATCTTCCTGGACAGACCTTTTGCTCACTTTTGTCTTTTTTCCCCCTGTAGTTTACAGGGTGCACAGTGCTGTGTGCTGGACTTCAGTTAGTATGAGTTACCCTGATATTTTGTTTTAGGGGTACTCCTTTCCCATACCCGTGGGGTATTGAAGGTAAAGTTACTGTTACTGTTTTGTTGCTTCTTCATGTCTGTTTTTGATGAGCTACCTTTTGCCAGACTTTTATCGCTACTGCCAAGTTCACAAGGAGAGTGGGCGCCCCCCCCTCTCTCTCTCTCTCTCCTGAGTCCCCTTGCTGGAGACCCCCATGTGCCTCTACCCGGCCTTTGCCATGGTGCAAGGCCTCCTGAGATGCAGCTGGATCTCAGGCTTTCAAATCTTGTTTTTCTTTATTTTTTGGATGTTTTTGTTTTTATATCTATTTTTATTTTTGTTTTCTTTCTTTTTCAACATATCCAAATTTCTGTTTTACTTCTATTGTTATGGTTTTCTTCTCATGAGGTATATATGTTTTTCCACAGGTACCATAGGGGTAGTCCCTTTTGTTATGCTCAAAATTATTCACCTAACAGTTTTCAGGCCTTCTATGTCATTTCTCTTCTCAGGGTTTTTACACTAATGCTAGCGACTATTGACGCTTTGTCCCCATGACGTTGAGAATCATGTCATATAATGTAAAGGGTCTGGGCTCCATTCGGAAACGCTGGATGGGTTTGAAGGTGTTCAGATCCTCAGGAGCGGATGTGATCATGCTCCAGGGGACGCACTTCCGGGCGGGAGGTACGCTGAAATTTGCTTCCACGGGCAAAGCAGGGGTGGCAATTTTAATTAAAAAATCTTGCCCCATCAGGATCCAAAATGTACATGCTGACCCCATGGGAGGTATCTGATCCTGGAGTGTGGCTACATGACCTCTTCTTTCACTTTAGTCAATTTATATGCTCCCAACACTGGACAGGTTGACTTTCTCAACATGGTTTTTGACTCACCTCAATATTGCTCTCAACCCTTTATGATTGTAGGAGGGAACTTCAACCTGATCATGTCCCCAACTAGAGACAGACAAGCCATAATACGGGATGCTCCCTCACGGAGGATCACTTCCCAAGCCAATTCTTTTCGCAAATGTATCAGATCCCACCAACTTTTTGACTCCTGGAGGATTAAGCACCCTAATGCTAAACAATACACTTTCTACTCCATGGCCCACAAAATGTACTCTCGCCTAGATCACTTTTTTATTTCTGCCCCACTCATCCCTTGCATTGTAGATTCTGACATATCTCCCATCACTTGGTCGGATCATGCCCCTATTGTACTGGATGTCATGTTGTCTCACACCCCTACTAGGACATGCCATTGGCGCCTTAATGACCATCTTCTGCAATCCGAGGTCTCACGCACTAAATTGGCTGCAGACATAAAGGAGTTTTTTCAACTCAATGTGGGAAGCGCACAAGGTGGTCTTCCTCTGAGCTTGTATCTCAGAGGGCTCCTGCATAAAAAAAAGACAGAAATAGACTTCTACAGTCATTGTCGGTTACTCTGCAGAAAGCAGAATGTCAGCTGTTGCACAAACCCAGTGTCAAAACTGCGTAGGGTCACCTCCCTTAGGGAACAGATAAAATCTTTGCACCTTGGTAGGGCGGCTAAATCCATACTCTGGGCGAAACAAAAATTTTATTAATCTTCTAACAGGCCACACAGGATGTTGGTCAACAAATTACGTCCGCGCCCATTTAATTTGTTCCCTGACCATCTCCTTCGGGCTGATGGGTCTAGAACCCATTGCCCCATGGAGATATCCAAGATCTTTGGCAATTTTTAACGCAAGCTGTACAACTGTCTTACCCCTGACAACCATTTTAACTTTACCCAGGAAAAGTTTGACAAATTCTTTTCTGGTCTTAAACTTTCAAAATTGTCCCCCTCCGATCTGGCCAGCCTAAACATAGCCATAACTGCAGAAGAACTTCTATATACAATCTAGGATCTTCCACCCCATAAATCACCAGGCCCGGATAGGTTGCCCTATTTTTATTATAAGATCTTCCTTGACATTCTGTCCCCTCATATGCCAACTCTTTATGGTACCGTGCTCAAAGGACAATCCCCGCACTCACAGTTTTCACACTCTTATATCTCAGTTATCCAAAAACCGGGTAAGGACCCCTCCATTCCAGATAATTATAGGCCCATAGCCCTCCTAAACTCGGATTACAAAATATTCACAAAAATTCTTGCTTCTAGACTCTCCAAACATATTCCTAAACTCACTAATAGGGACCAAGTGGGTTTTGTTTCAAATTGACATGCAGGGGAAAACACCCGTCGGACTATAAACTTGATTGATCTATTGAATAGATCCCCCCACTAGGCGCTTGTTCTGAGCCTGGATGCACAAAAGGCCTTTGACAGGTTGACAGGTTGAGCTGGCCTTATATGTTCTATATGTGCATGCGTTTGGATTTAAAGGCCCCTTTTTCAAAACTTTAGAGGCTCTATACTCACAAGTCACGACTCAGGTTCAGATGTCATCCTTTTTGTCACCTAGCCTCCCCATGACTAATGGTACTCGGCAGGGGTGTCCCCCATCCCCACTGCTTTTTATCTTGTGTTTGGAACCCCTTGCCGAGTCCATCCGTCTACATCTGGACATACGTGGGGTGGTGATGCGACAAAGGGAATATAAGCTATCGCTGTTTGCAGATGACATTCTGCTTACTATAACAAACCCGCTATTATCCCTCCCCTCACTGCATAGTCTCTTGTCCTCATTTAGCGCCATCTCTGGTTATAAGGTTAACACTACAAAAACCAAAGCTCTTCCTCTACACATACCACCGTCTCTCCTATCTCAGCTCAAGGAATACTACCCCTATAAGTGGTGCTCCACCTCTTTCAAAAACCTGGGAGTTCACATTACCCCCACCTACTCCTCCCTCTACTCTGTAAATTACCCCCCCCAGTCGCAGATATCAATAAATCTTTACAAAGTTGTTTGTCGCCATCCCCCTTTCCCAACTTAAGGCCATTCAGAGAAGTTTCCAGAAATTTATTTGGAATGGTAAGGCTCATCGCATTGCAAGTTCGGTTGTCCTTGCCTTGAGATCTAGGGGGGGCCTGGGGGCACCGGATATTGCTAAATACTATTATGCCTCCCACTTAAGGGTTATTGCTGAGGTCATGCTTTTTTACATGAGAAGATGGGCTCATCTGATAGGTAGGCCCATCAGCTCTCAGATGTGGAATAGGATCTGGTCCTCCTCTTTTAAGTCTTCCAAGTGTGTTTTGCAGAGGGAGACATCCATCAAGATTCTCATGCTTTGGTATAAGACTCCTGAAGTTATTCATAAATACGACCCTTCGAGCTCGGCTAACTGTTGGCGATGTGGGTTGGCCGTGGGCTCTTTATTTCATATTTTTTGGCAATGTGCTCTGATACAGCCCTTTTGGCATGAAGTAAAGATACTACTACAGAAAGTGGTGGAGGTATCTCTACCGCTTGACCGACTACATTACTTATTGGGCCTCCCTTTCTCAGGTATTACTAAAAAAAGCAACCGGCTGATTTCGTATATCCTTCTTGCTGCTAAGAGACTTATTCCTCTGTGCTGGCTATCCAACACCCCCCCCCCCCCCCATGGTCCAGACTTCACCAGCTTATTGCTGAAACTCGAAGAATGGAATACTTGACGGCCACTGTACATGATACTATTCCCCAATTTGACAAGATCTGGGAGCATTGGGACAGATCGGAATATGGGACTCATTTGCCATCCAATGAGTCCTGAAATGTCTGTGTTCCACTCTCTGAATTCACTTGCAGTGTCCTTGCCCCCCCCCCCCCCAACCCTCCCAGGTACACACTAAATGGTACCCCCTAGAGCAGGGGTCCTCAAACTTTTTAGACAGGGGGCCGGTTCACGGTCCCTCAGACTGTTGGGGGGCCGCACTATAGTTTAAAAAAAATATGAACTAATTCCTATGCACACATCTTATTTGTAGTGCAAAAAAAAAAAATAAAGAACCATTGTAATCAATATAAACTTATCAGTATTTCACAGACTCCCCTCATTACAGAACCACTCCCAATCACATACTTCCCCCATCACAGATCCCCCCATATCAGTCCCCCACCATAGCACAGAGTCCCCCACATCAGTCCCCCACCATAGCACAGAGTCCCCCACATCAGTCCCCCACCATAGCACAGAGTCCCCCACATCAGTCCCCCACCATAGCACAGAGTCCCCCACATCAGTCCCCCACCATAGCACAGAGTCCCCCACATCAGTCCCCCACCATAGCACAGAGTCCCCCACATCAGTCCCCCACCATAGCACAGAGTCCCCACATCAGTCCCCCACCATAGCACAGAGTCCCCCACATCAGTCCCCCACCATAGCACAGAGTCCCCACATCAGTCCCCCACCATAGCACAGAGTCCCCACATCAGTCCCCCACCATAGCACAGAGTCCCCCACATCAGTCCCCCACCATAGCACAGAGTCCCCCACATCAGTCCCCCACCATAGCACAGAGTCCCCCACCATAGCACAGAGTCCCCCACATCACAGATCCCCACCATAGCACAGAGTCCCCCACATCAGTCCCCCACCATAGCACAGAGTCCCCCACATCAGTCCCCCACCATAGCACAGAGTCCCCCACATCAGTCCCCCACCATAGCACAGAGTCCCCCACATCAGTCCCCCACCATAGCACAGAGTCCCCCACATCAGTCCCCCACCATAGCACAGAGTCCCCCACATCAGTCCCCCACCATAGCACAGAGTCCCCCACATCAGTCCCCCACCATAGCACAGAGTCCCCACATCAGTCCCCCACCATAGCACAGAGTCCCCACATCAGTCCCCCACCATAGCACAGAGTCCCCACATCAGTCCCCCACCATAGCACAGAGTCCCCCACATCAGTCCCCCACCATAGCACAGAGTCCCCCACATCAGTCCCCCACCATAGCACAGAGTCCCCCACATCAGTCCCCCACCATAGCACAGAGTCCCCACATCAGTCCCCCACCATAGCACAGAGTCCCCCACATCAGTCCCCCACCATAGCACAGAGTCCCCACATCAGTCCCCCACCATAGCACAGAGTCCCCCACATCAGTCCCCCACCATAGCACAGAGTCCCCCACCATAGCACAGAGTCCCCCACATCACAGATCCCCACCATAGCACAGAGTCCCCCACATCAGTCCCCCACCATAGCACAGAGTCCCCCACATCAGTCCCCCACCATAGCACAGAGTCCCCCACATCAGTCCCCCACCATAGCACAGAGTCCCCCACATCAGTCCCCCACCATAGCACAGAGTCCCCCACATCACAGATCCCCACCATAGCACAGAGTCCCCCACATCAGTCCCCCACCATAGCACAGAGTCCCCCACATCACAGATCCCCACCATAGCACAGAGTCCCCCACATCAGTCCCCCACCATAGCACAGAGTCCCCCACATCAGTCCCCCACCATAGCACAGAGTCCCCCACATCACAGATCCTCACCATAGCACAGAGTCCCCCACATCAGTCCCCCACCATAGCACAGAGTCCCCCACATCAGTCCCCCACCATAGCACAGAGTCCCCACATCAGTCCCCCACCATAGCACAGAGTCCCCCACCATAGCACAGAGTCCCCACATCACAGATCCCCACCATAGCACAGAGTCCCCCACATCACAGATCCCCACCATAGCACAGAGTCCCCCACATCACAGATCCCCACCATAGCACAGAGTCCCCCACATCACAGATCCCCACCATAGCACAGAGTCCCCCCGTGTGTCACAGATCCCCACCATAGCACAGATCCCCACCATATAGCACAGATCCTCACCATATATCACAGATTCCCACCATATAGCACAGATCCCCACCATATAGCACAGATTCCCACCATATAGCACAGATCCCCACCATATAGCACAGATTCCCACCATATAGCACAGATCCCCACCATATAGCACAGATTCCCACCATATAGCACAGATCCCCACCATAGCACAGACTCCCCCCTGTGTGTCACAGATCCCCACCATAGCACAGATCCCCACCATATAGCACAGATCCCCACCATATAGCACAGATCCCCACCATATAGCACAGATCCCCACCATAGCACAGATCCCCACCATATAGCACAGATCCCCACCATAGCACAGATCCCCACCATAGCACAGATCCCCACCATATAGCACAGATCCCCACCATAGCACAGATCCCCACCATATAGCACAGATCCCCACCATAGCACAGATCCCCACCATAGCACAGATCCCCACCATAGCACAGATCCCCACCATAGCACAGATCCCCACCATAGCACAGACTCCCCCCCGCCACCCTTACACTTACCTGTATCACGCAGGACACGAGGCATGGTAGGTCCGGATGGAGGGCGGGACTTTGGAAGTGAGGGGCAGGTGATTGGTTCCTGGGACCGCTCTGATGCCTAGTAACCAATCACCTGCTTCTTAGCACAGAAGGTCCTTTGCCCGGCCTGTCATGTTTCCCGTCCTGTGTGATGGAGGGAGCAGAGGGCAGGGGCAGTGCTGAAATTTTAAAGGGGCAGTCCGCGGGCCGGATCAAAAACGCTAGAGGGCCGGATTCGGCCCGCGGGCCGTAGTTTGAGGACCCCTGCCCTAGAGATTCCTGACCATACTTGTATACCCTAAACTAGCTTTGACTTACATGTATGACCTCTGGATATTTCTTTGTTCTGCTTATGAGTTGATTTTTACTCTTTTTTGAGCAGTGCAGTTCACCCCTGTGTTCTGCCTTTGTGGACATTTATACTGTGTTTTTCAACCTTATGTTTTAGTCCTGGAATTCAAACGTTCTGTAACCTTTTCCTTTGTAAAAAATTTAATAAAAAATACAATAAAAGTAAAAATATAATAAAAGTGGACCTTGAATCACTACATAATAGTAATACCAAAATGTTGCTGTGAGGAAAAGGTTATACCATATACTTACCTAACCCTTGTCTCCCACTAGACATGTGCACACTGAAATATTTTGTTTCGGAATTTCGGTTTCATCCGAAAAATACATTTATTTAGTTACTCTCGAAATTTGTTTCTATTTATTTTGTTTCATTAAAAAATGCATTCGTGCAAAAATCCAAATTAATTAAGGAACAAATCTGTCAATTGAAGGCTTATGGTGTCTGTCGGATGTTCTAAGAAGATTCGACGAAGCAGCTAAACTGTACGACGCCGCAATCGTACATTTCCGGTTGAATGCTCCGCCCACAAGCTATAGTAGAATTCTAATGTTTGACTAGTAATAATTATAATTATTGGTTATTATTACTAGTCAAACAACAGCTCACGGCGATCGTATGTTTTTAGCTGCTTCGTCGAATCTTATTGCTTAATATTATCTGTCGAATCTTCATCGAATCTTATTGTCGAAGCTTATTGCTTAAGCACTTCAGCATTTGGCTGGCCAAAGACCAGAGCTTTTTTGCGATTTGGCACTGCGTCGCTTTAACTGACAATTGCGCGGTCGTGCGACGTGGCTCCCAAACAAGATTGACGTCCTTTTTTCCCCACAAATAGAGCTTTCTTTTGGTGGTATTTGATCACCTCTGCATTTTTTATTTTTTGCGCTATAAACAAAAAAAGAGCGACAATTTTGAAAAAAACCCAATATTTTTAACTTTTTGCTATAATTATTTATCCCCCAAAAATATATAAAAAACATTTTTTTCCTCAGTTTAGGCCGATACATATTCTTCTACATATCTAAAAAAATCGCAATAAGCATTTATTGATTGGACACTTTTGGCACTATTTTGGGACCATTTACATTCATACAGCGATGAGTGAACATTCATCATCATCATTTTACTTCCCCCACCCATTCCAGCAGCGACCACTAATGCCGTGTACACACGACCGGAACAAATCCGTCTGACAATTTGATCATGTGTGGGCTTCATCGGACCTTTTCTGTCGAAAAATCTGTCAGACATTAGAAATAGAACATGTTTCAAATCTTTCTGACGGACTCGAGTCCGATCGAAAAATCTATTCATCTGTATGCTAGTCCGATGGACAAAAAAAGGACGCAAGGGCAGCTATTGGCTACTGGCTATGAACTTCCTTATTCTAGTCCGGTCGTACGTCATCACGTTCGAACGATCGGACTTTGGTGTGATCGTGTGTAGGCAAGTCCATTTCGTTGGAACTCCGTCGGAACTCTGTCGAAAAGTCCTTCGGAGTTCAGTCCGACAAAAAGTCTGGTCGTGTGTACACAACATAACAGCTCTTTTACTATTGTCTCTATAATGTTGAATCTTTTCTCTCTATGTCGAATCTTTTCTCTCTATGTCGAATGATCTTGGACTAATAGAGTTAGCTTAGGCACATTCGACCACAGGTTCGATAGACACAGATCGCTATTGTCACCGTCATGTCGAATCTTCTATCTATCTATATCGAATTGTTGGGATTGCAGCTTGCAGTCCAACCAAAAGTGACGGTTCTGCCAGCCGGAGAACCTGTCAGTGGTCGGAGGTAGAGGGAAAGCTGTCTCCAGGAAGGGACTATCCGCCTTATTACCAGGGACCATAGTGAGTAGCTGAAGCAAGTACCAGAGCAGAATTCTCACCAGCTGGGGACGGTGAAGAATCGGGAAACTTCAGTGGGAATCAAGCCAGGGACCCAGCCAGCTGAGGTGATGCTTGCAGAGCAGCCTTGTGTGTGAAGCTAGGGATGGAGCGGGCCAGCGTGGGTGAAACTTGAGAGGTATCTAGAGTGCCAAGCTAGGGACCCAGCAGAGAAGCGGGGGTGACACTTGAGGAAGATACCACCGTGATTGAAGGAGCTCAAGGGATTCAGTGATAGTGAATCAGTGGGTCTAGTGAGAGACCGGGAGCTCAGTGTATTGGAGAACTACAAGGATCGATTGTAGTGAAAGTGAAGGAACTGTTAAGTCTTGTGTTTGGAACTGTTAAAAACTGTTGCCATAGGAGACAGCATTCCTGCACATGCAGATGTGGCGTCTTGCTGGATGCCTTTTCCTGCATGGCTGTCCTCCTATTGAAGTCTCGGAGTCTGCCAATTAATCTTGCAGCTACCTAAGTGTGTTCTGGCCCTAACCCTCTCTCCCCCAAAGATGCAGAAAGGACTGTTAAGAGAAATAAAACCTCTTTTGCATCCAAGAAGTGTCTGGCACAGAATAACTTTAACCATCTTACACCCAGTATGCCTCACAACCCACTACATACAGAAGTATTTTCAGCTCTGGCCCTAGAGGTTCTCATCAGACCAAAGGAGGCCTGGGACCTTGCTACGCTAATGCCCCGTACACACGGTCGGATTTTCCGACTGAAAATGTTCGATGGGAGCCTGTTGTTGGAAATTCTGACCGTGTTTAGGCTCCATCGGACATTTTCCATCGCAATTTCCGTCGCACAAAATTTGAAATCTGGATCTCAAATTTTCTGACAGCAAAATCCATTAGCATAAATTCCGATCGTGTGTACACAATTCCGGCTCACAAAGTTCCACGCATGCCCAGAATCAAGCAGAAGAGCCGCACTGGCTATAGAGCTTCGTTTTCCTCTGCTCGTGTTGTACGTCACCGCGTTCTTCACGTTCGCAATTTCCAACCAACTTTGTGTGACCGTGTGTATGCAAGACAAGTTTGAGCCAACATCTGTCGGAAAAAATCCATGGATTTTGTTGTCGGAATGTCCGATCAATGTCCGATCGTGTGTACGGGTCTTTAGAATACACAATTATTATAAAATTTCTCTTTCCCCCTCCTGCTATCTATCCTGCACAGACTGAAAATAGGTAAGTATACATACACTATAATACCAAAACTATTGGGACGCCTGCCTTTACACGCACATGAACTTTAATGGCATCCCAATCTTAGCCTGTAGGGCTCAATATTGAGTTGGCCCTCCCTTTGCAGCTATAACAGCTTCAACTCTTCTGGGAAGCCTGTCCACAAGGTTTAGGAGTGTGTCTATGGGAATGTTTGACAATTCTTCCAGAAGTGTATTTGTGAGGTTAGGCACTGATGTTGGACGAGAAGGCCTGGGTCGCAGTTTCCGCTCTAATGCCGCGTACACACGACCGGACTTTCCGTCAGAATAGACTGCGGCGGTCTTTCTGACGGAGTTCCGCTGAAACGGACTTGCCTACACACGATCACACCAAAGTCAGTTCGTTTAGAACGCGATGGCGTACAACGGGACTAGAAAAAGGAAGTTCAATAGCCAGTAGCCAATAGCTGCCCTTCCGATGTTTTCGGTCCGTCGGAATAGCATACAGACGAATGGTTTTCCTGATAGGAACTTATTCCGTCGGAAAGATTTGAAACGTGTTCTATTTCTAGGTCCGTCAGAATTTTAGAAAGAAAAAGTCTGATGAAGCCCACACACGATCGGAATGTCCGATGGAATAATTCCGTCTGACCTTTTCTGCCGGTCGTGTGTACGCGGCATAACTCATCCCTAAGGTGTTCTATTGGGTTGAGGTCGAGACACTGTGCAGGTTAGTCAAGTTCCTCCCCAACTCATCCATGTCTTTATGGACCTTGCTTTTTTGCACTGGTGTGCAGTCATGCTGGCCATCCCCAAATTGTTCCCACAAAGTTGGGAGTATGAAATTGTCCAAAATGTCTTGGTATGCTGACGCCTTAAGTGTTTCTTTTACTGGAACTAAGGGACGAAGCCCAACCCCTGAAAAACAACCCGACACCATAACCCCCCCTCCACCAAATGATTTGGACCAGTGCACAAAGCAAGGTCCATAAAGACATGGCTGAGCGAGTTTGGGGTGGAGGAACTTGACAGCAGGAGGGAAAAAAAATACTGATTACCGAGCTTCTGTTACATCACGTGATCAGCTGTCATTGGCTGACAGCTAATCACGTGGTAAGGGGCCAGAATCGACCCCTTACTCAGATCTGTGATCAGCCGAGTCTCATAGATTCGGTGATCACAGAGCGTACCAAGCACGACCCGCAGGGTCACGCAGACAGCGCTCGCTCGGGAGGATGTCCATGGACACCCTCCCGGCAATTAAGGCCTGCGCTGCAGCCGTCTTTCGGCTATAGCGCGGGCGGCCAGTAGTTAAATTCATTTTAAACTGCATGTCTATTTAGGACTACCTTACCCCTGGGGTGACAACACTGCAATCATTTCACTGCAGAAACAGAATTGTTATCCTGTTAAATAAAAAAAGAAAAAAACAATTAATCTACTGGCAGGATCTACAGTTAAATGAACACTTAAACTTTTCAGTGTTTGTGTTGTTGTCACCTCCAGGCAGTATTAGAAGGGAATGAGTAATGAATAGTGCTAATTTATCCTGTATCGGGCCCGTTATTAATTTTGAGCCCACGAGGCCAAGGGAGAGCGTCAGCCTTACACTCCGCACACCCTTCACTTTTCAATCTTGCTACAATAATGGTTTATAATTTGTGCTTGTTACACAGACAATACAGCAAGCTTTCAGCCAGCATTTAAATCAACCAGTGTGCTTGCGATGATATGTGAATGGTATTCAGTTAATATTTCCTCTTATTTCGTTTCAGGTTTCCCGTATAATTGAACTGCATTCCCAGGCGTCTGTTTTTTCATTCGCCTCCAATGCTATGCAAATTCATCCTGCAGCTTGGACAATGTTGGGAGAAAATCATTTTCATTAGAGTTTAGTATAAGTGGCGAAGCTATTTCTGACTTCCACCGACATAATTGGAATAATAACCTTCCGGTCCTGTTCCCAACGAGGATGTCGAATACTCCGTTAGGATGGCTCTGTCTTCTAGACAATTTTTTTTTTTTTTTTTACACCTTTATTTTTTTTTACACCTTAAATCTTCCTTTTAGCTGTGTAGTTAATAGAAGATTATTCAATATTTATATTGTGCCAAAATCTTTTTTGCTCACTTGCAGTTGCTTCTTTTGAAAAGTATCTTTGCCTTCCAGGCCCATAACAGTTTTCTCCCAGTAATGGGGAATCTATACGAGTGGCTGCTGTCATACACATTTATCAGAAAAATCACAGGGTATGGAGGATAGATCAGTTTTAATAGAGCTAGGATCCCGGTGCTGTAACAATTTTGGTATGGGGACAACTCACAACTTATGCAGAATAGGGGTCATTTAGTTTTCGTTTTTTGTCTTATAGGTTGTTGTCTTATAACTACAAGTTAACTACTATTAACTACTATTGTCTTATAACTACAAGTCCCATCATGCCTCTGCCTTTGGGAGTCGTGCTTGTAACTGTCAGCTGCTTTCAATGCCTCATGGGACTTATAGTTCTGCAACAGCTGGAGGGCCACAGGTTGAGCACCCATGGGTTACAGTGTTACTAAACCCACAACAGTAAAATCAGTCTATATATGCAGTAAGGCACAGTGGTGTAGTGGGTAGCACTCTCGCCTAGCAGTAAAAAGGGTCGCTGGTTCAAATCCCAATCACGACACTACCTACCTGGAGTTTGCATGTTCTCCCTGTGCCTACATCGGTTTCCTCCCACACTCCATAGACATGCTGGTAGGTTAATTGGCTTCCGTTCAAAATTGTCCCTAGTATATGAATGTGAGTTGGGGACCTTGGATTGTGGTCTCCTTGAGGGTAGGGACCAATGTGAGTGTGCGATGTATGTGTGGAATGCTGCGTAAATTGATGGTGCTATATGGGTTACCTTAAATAAATAATAATATAATAGATGAGCATCTTAATGAGACACAATGTATGGGGCTAGAGAAAATTGTAGACACGCACACTCACTCAGGATGCACTGGTGTCTTTATTCAACCTTACTAGCTATGTATATGTTATACTGACCGTGGAACCTAAGGGGTTAATCCTCCCCATTTTGTAAAAGTGTTTTATCCTGACTTCTCTGACCCTCTCCTCTTTCCACTGTCCCCAATCCATCTTCTGATAGTACCTAGCGTTGGGAGTCACTCTGCACATGCTCAGTTTGGTGTGTATTGCTTGAGAGTGTGAGCATGTGATCAGCACAGGGCCAATCAGCACTGTCCAGACAGAGGGTCAAGGATCATGTAGCCTCATAAGACAGTATGAGGATAATGAAAACTCCTCCTACAAGTTTTACCCAGATGCTGATAGAAGCCACAAGACTACTATACACTGCTGTTGAGAAAAGGTATTTAGCTGTTTAAATTTACTAAAATAATTGCATTTCTATGTTCTGTGTACTGTGGGAGACCAGATATAGTGAATGCAGGGTCCTGGGTTTAGTAACACTTTAGGTTAGTTTTAGGCTTAGCTTTAGGGGTTACATGTTGCAGGGATTAAGTCTTAAAGTATACATATCATTTTTTGGCTTGGCTAAAGTAGGGAATGTTTTTTTGTTTGCTCTCTGCGTCAGCTTCAATCACTTAGTGAGCTGTAAAAGTACTCATATTAAATGTGAACCCAGAGAAACATAGAAGATGAATGACATAAAAAAAAGTACTTGAGTGGTCCATGGTCTCCCCTTTTGTGTGTTATTTTTGTTTTTTTTTGTTTTTCTTTTTACATTTTGTCTGAATATGGATCTCTGTTTGTCCCAAGCATGTTTAGATTCACTTACTGTTGACTGACTAACTATCTCTGCCGGAAGTCTGCTCTAAACCTCAGCTACTCTTTCAGGAGCATAGCACTTCCTAATGTTTATTTTGAAATTTACACCTGTTAGTTTGAGTATATGTCCCCATGTTCTTGATCTTGGCATTATACTGGAAATACTGCCCTCCTGAAACATTTCCACATCCTTAAACTCCAAGAAGATAGAAAATATACAATGCAGCTCTGTAATCATTCATATACACCAGAGGTAGGCAACCTGGGGCCCTCCAGCTGTTCTGGAACTACATTTCCCATGAGGGATTGCAAGGCTAGCAGTTACAATTACTCCCAGAGGCATGATGGGACTTGTAGTTCTGCAACAGATGGAGGGCCCCAGGATGCCCACCCCTGATATACACTATATTGTCAAAAGTATTGGGGCACCTGCCTTTACATGCAAATGAACAAATGGATCAACCAGACCAGTTTAAAAAAACCAAACTAATTGCGAAGCAGAAACCAAAAGATATTTACATGTCTTTGGTGGGTAGATAAAGAGACACAACCCTGCAATAAAGGATTACTCGTATAACTGAATACAAGACTAAGCAAATGCCATTGTTTTCCCAGGTGAGATGAGCCACTATCAAACAATGTTTTACAAGAAAATTGTGGAGGGTGTTTACCCAGCTGGACACTTCTAATGCCCCGTACACACGGTCGGACTTTGTTCAGACATTCCGACAACAAAATCCTTGGATTTTTTCCGACGGATGTTGGCTCAAACTTGTCTTGCATACACACGGTCACACAAAGTTGTCAGAAAATCTGATCGTTCTAAACGCGGTGACGTAAAACACGTACGTCGGGACTATAAACGGGGCAGTGGCCAATAGCTTTCATCTCTTTATTTATTCTGAGCATGCGTGGCACTTTGTGTACACACGATCGGAATTTCCGACAACGGATTTTGTTGTCGGAAAATTTTATCTCCTGCTGTCCAACTTTGTGTGTCGGAAAATCCGATGGAAAATGTCCGATGGCGCCCACACACAGTCGGAATTTCCGACAACATGCTCCGATCGGACATTGTCCATCGGAAAATCCGACCGTGTGTACGGGGCATAAGAATTGTAAATGAGACAAGAGTTAATAGATATCGGGCTTGTCTACTTAAAATCCTAAACTATGTAGGAATCCAAATACATCACCTATATCCATGTACAATCTATAATGAATATCATAATGTGCCTAATATGCCTAAAAGGATTTATTACATTTTGGTTATATGTTTAAGGCAATCATTTATTGAAAATTATACCATCTATACAGTTATCTAACGGAACCCATTGTTTAGACTCTAGGAATTGTTTATACAGCTAAAATCTAAATATTCGTTGAGTCTGTACAAAGTTTGTTTTAAACATTTCTGAGAGACAGAATTCTGTCTACTCAGTAATATTTTAAAATACATATGATTATTAGTCATTCAAATTATATATTATATTCCAGGTCATAGATACAATTGTGACTTTAGTGTCTACTGACCCAATGATTATTCTGTCATAAGGTAAAAATATAATATTTTGATGTAGAACAAATTAGAAGTAAGAATTGTTTTACGATACCAATCATTGTTATAAAAGACATATAAATCGTGACTACATCTGCATAAAAATACACATATAGCATGTGTTGTTCCAAGTATTCATACATAGTATTCATACAAGAATTATACGTTTATCCATATAGATAATCATTTTATGTGATATTGATTAATCAAAATCATACTGAGTGTATTGTATATTGTACCGGTTACCAGAGTCCCTGAATAATATACATATATTCATCAGCACCAATATACAAACAGATACACATTATGAAGACAGAACATATTATTTAACAGATAGTTCAGAACAAGTTTTTCTGCCCTCAGACATGCCTAGTGGTTGAAGATGATATTACCTGAATTCAAAAAAGTTAATTGTTAGATTTTTTTTTCAACCAATGGAAAAGAATTCATACCTTTTGGGTTGAGCTTATTATCATTTTTATTATCTTATTGTCTAAACATGGTATTTAGAAGCAGGACAGATGCCATGAGAGAGGCTGAATCACACTCAATCACACATGCAGACACACACGCTCCCTTCATCAACTCATACCTCTACATTCATGAAGATTCCTGGACACCCTATGTTTTGTAACTCGGGGGTCGCAAGAAGTAATTCCTCTTTAAGAGTAGCCATCTTGAAAGCCACTGCATCCATTCTAAAAACTCTGGTAACCAGCAATTCAGACCAGTAGCTATTTTGGAACGGGTAATTATGTCATATTGATTTTTACCTTATATACAGTTATGTCATCTTAAATATTTACTTATTGATTATTATATAGTTGAATAACTATTTCCCTTGAATCAGTAACCGCCTTATAGATTTTTCTCTAAAAGATTACATTTTCAATATTATTCATTTGCGCAACTTTCATTCTATTGACGTAACAAACGTCTAATTTTATTTCACGTTGTTAAATTGGTGTTCCACCCACAATTTTTTTTTTTAAAAGTCAGCAGCTACATACACTGTAGCTGCTGACTTTTAATAAGGACACTTACCTGTCCAGGTAGCCCGTGATGTGGGCCCCCCGAGGCCGATCCGTCCATCGGATCGGGTGAAGGCGCCGCCATTCTAATTAAGGGAAACCAGCAGTGGAGCCTTGCAGCTTCACTGCCAGTCTCCTACTGTGCATGCGCAAGTCGCGCGGAGCTTTCTGAATGGCCGGCTGTCTTCTGGGACACACACTGGTCCCAGAAAACAGTGGGGGGGACTCGCCGACGAAGAGGATATGACGTCCTGCGCTGTGGACCGGATGGATCAAAGTACAGGCTGTACTTCATAAAAAGGTATGTTAGCAGAAAAAAAAACTAGGGGTGGAGAGGTGGTCTTTCGTTTAAGCCCACCTCTCAAAACTGGGTGGAACTCAGTTTTAACCACTTACTTACCTGCAGTATAGTAACGGTTGAAATTTTTTACAAAACAGACGTTCTGTCTTATTGTGATTTTTACAAGGTTATTGATTCTACAGGGAGGTTTATTATTGCTGTGTCCTTTCAAAGGTACTACACTCCCATTTAGCGGGTGTTTCAATTCATATTCAAGCTTTTATGTAGCACAATTATTATTTTAATTTTATGTAACATTTGTTTTGTCAACCCATCAATATATAACTATTTCGTATGGTTATATGTCTGGGAAGTTTATCATTGCTGTGTCATTTCAAAGGTACAGTACAACATTCCCATTAGTGGGTGTTTCAATTGAGACTCTTAATTTTGTGTAGCACAATCGGTATTTTCATTTTATGTAATGTTTGTTTTTGTCAACCAATATATACAGTATCTCACAAAAGTGAGTATACCGCAAACATTTTTGTAAATATTTTATTATATCTTTTCATGTGACAACACTGAAGAAATGACACTTTGCTACAATGTAAAGTAGTGAGTGTACAGCTTGTATAAAAGTGTCAATTTGCTATCCCCTCAAAATAACTCAACACACAGCCATTAATATCTAAACCGCTGGCAACAAAAGTGAGTATACCCATAAGTGAAAATGTCCAAATTGGGCCAGATTTGCCATTTTCCCTCCCTGATGTCATGTAACTTGTTAGTGTTCAAAGTCTCAGGTGTGAATGGGGAGCAGGTGTGTTAAATTTGGTGTTATCACACTCACTCTCTCATACTGGTCACTGGAAGTTCAACATGGTACCTCATGCAAAAAACTTTCTGAGGACCGAAAAAAAAGAATTGTTGCTCTACATAAAGATGGCCTAGGCTATAAGAAGATTGCCAAGACCCTGAAACTGAGCTGAAGTACAATGGTCAAGACCATACAGTGTTTTAACATGACAGGTTCCACTCAGAACAGGCCTCACCATGGTCAACCAAAGAAGTTGAGTGCACGTGCTCAGCGTCATATCCAGAGGTTGTCTTTGGGAAATAGACGTATGAGTGCTGCCAGCATTGCTGCAGAGGTTGAAGGGGTGGGGGGTCAGCCTATCAGTGCTCAGGCCATATGCCACACACTGCATCAGATTGGTCTGCATGGCTGTCATCCCAGAAGGAAGCGTCTTCTAAAGATGATGCACAAGAAAGCCTGCAAACAGTTTTCTGAAGACAAGCAGACTAAGGACATGGATTACTGGAACCATGTCCTGTGGTCTGACCAAGATAACCTTATTTGGTTCAGATGGTGTCAAGCGTGTGTGGCGGCAACCAAGTGAGGAGTACAAAGACACAAGTGTGTCTTGCCTACAGTCAAGCATGGTGGTGGGAGTGTGAGTGTCATGGTCTGGAGCTGCATGAGTGCTGCTGACACTGGGAAGCTACAGTTCATTGAGGGAACCATGAATGCCAACATGTACTGTGACATACTGAAGCAGAGCATGATCCCCTCCCTTCAGAGACTGGGCTGCAGGGCATTATTCCAACACGATAACGACCCCAAACACACCTCCAAGACGACCACTGCCTTGCTAAAGAAGCTGAGGGTAAAGGTGATGGACTGGCCAAGCATGTCTCCAGACCTAAACCCTATTGAGCATCTGTGGGGCATCCTCAAAGGGAAGGTGGAGGAGCGCAAGGTCTCTAACATCCACCATCTCTGTGACGACATCATGGTCGAGTGGAAGAGGACTACTGTGGCAGCCTGTGAAGCTCTGGTGAACTCCATGCCCAAGAGGGTTAAGGCAGTGCTGGAAAATAATGGTGGCCACACAAAATATTGACACTTTGGGCCAAATTTGGACAGTTTCACTGGGTGTACTCACTTTTGTTGCCAGCGGTTTAGACATTAATGGCTGTGTGTTGAGTTATTTTTGGGGGACAACAAATTTACACTGTTATACAAGCTGTACGCTCACTGCTTTGGATTGTAGCAAAGTGTAATTTCTTCAGTTTTGTCACATGAAAAGATATAATAAAATATTTACAAAAAAGTGAGGGGTGTACTCACTTATATACTGTATATAACTATTTTGTATGATTACATGTCTAGTGAATAAATGTAATATTTTTAGACTGTGGTCATATTTGATTGATCTTGTATCTCAAAAATATTGTCATTTAAAAATTACTCAGTCATAAATACAGTGCAGGAAAATTATCCTCATAAGCATGACAACCCGATAGAACACCTTTGGGATAAATGAGAATGGAGACTGTTGAAGCTGTTATAGCTGCAAAGGGTGGGCCAACTCAATATTGAACCCTACAGGCTGGGATGCCATTAAAGTGTATGTGTGTGCAGGCGTCCATTATTTTTGACAACAAAGTGTATCTTTAAATGTATTTTTAAAATATAGAAGAAATGTAAGTACCTGAATTTGACTTGGCGTGTTGCCAAAGTAGCCTGTTATTTTTTTTGTGTCCTTGGTACGTTTCCCTGTTTGCCTTCCTGTTTGGTGATAGTACAGTCTCGAGCTTGACACTCCTATCTCTACAGTCCGAAAAAGTGTGAATTACAGTGGCAGGGGTGTTTTTTTGAAGCACCTGATTAGAGCCAGAGGCTAATAGGCTTCAAAATAGGGTGGGCTCGTGGTGCAGAGCATTGCGCCAGGAGCCCACCCAGGTGTTACAAAAGCGAAAGAACATTCGCTATTGAAACACTGATCCTCAATCCGGCCAATCAGAAACAGGTCAAGCCGCCACTGTCTGATGCCTCGTGTGCATGAGGCATTAGCAAAGTTTGATAAAATAGGGAAGGTTTAAAAACACTGTCTATGTCTTGGTGGTTAAGGGAAAATCGTCCCTTAGTAAGCTGTCATGGAAGCACGTGTTCCCAGTGAAAGATTTCCCCTCAATTCGTGTTCAGGTGACATCTGTAAAAAAAGAGGTTCTCACACCTCCGATATAATTTTATTGCAAAAGCATTTTTGTTATGTGGTGTGCTTACTCTATATATTACATTTTTTTACATATCACTTTCTATTCTGGTATTGATAGTCACCGGCACTAAACATGTGCACTGCCAAAAGATTAGTTTGTTTTAGTTTAATTCGTTTTGTTTTTTTTTTGTTTTTCAGGTCATTCGTTATGATTGCAATTCGTAAATTCGTACATTTGTACATTCGTACATTATTACATTTGTACATTCGTAAATTCGAAAATTCATACATTCGTAAATTTGAAAATTCGGAAATTTGAAATTCGAAAATCCGAAAATTTGAAAATCTGAAATAATAACTAACTACAGTGGAACCTCGGATTACGAGCATAATCCGTTCCAGGAGTATGCTCGTAATCTGAAATACTCGCATATCAAAGTGAGTTTTCCCATTGAAGTCAATGGAAACGAAAATAATTTGTTCTGCATTGACTTCAATGGGATGCAATACCGCATGTGGCCAGAGGCGGGGGGGCGCCGGAGAGCCTCGGAAACGGCCGAAAAAGCCCGAGGACACTTCGGGCTGACCTCGGCAAACCTCGGAAAGACTTCCTACACGAGATTTGCCGAGGTCAGCCGAAGTGTCCTCGGGCCTTTCCGTGCAACGGGGTCGATCGGCTCTGCTCGGCTCCAGCGCCCCCCACCTCAGGCCAAAAGCGGTACTGCACACCGCTTTGGCCTGAATCGTGCTCGTTTTGTGAGACAACACTCGCAAACCGTGTTACGATTTTTAAAAATACAGTGCTCGTATTGCGAAGCGCTCATTAACTGCGTTACTGGCAATCCGAGGTTCTACTGTATTAAATTATAGGTATTGGAATTTCCTTTCAAATTTGGCTGTTTGTGAACATAACGAATACGGATTTATCCGAAGTTACGAATTATCCAAAATAACGATTGCCGCATCTAAACAAATGGAACGGAACAAATTAATAATAATAAATAATAATAATAAAAAGTTTGTATTATTATTATTATTGTTATTTATTATTATTAATTCATTATGTTCCATTCATTTAGATACAGCATTCGTTATTTTGGATAATTCGTAACTTCATATAAATTTGTATTTGTTACGTTCACTAACAGTCAAATTTGAAAGGAAATTCCAATACCTATAATTTAATAGTTAGTAATAGTTAAGTTAGTATGAGTTAATTATTATTTCAGTTCTCCAAATTTTATAATTTTCTAATTCTCTAATTTACGAATTTACAAATTTCCGAATGTGCGAATGTACGAATTTAAGAATGTAAGAATTTCCGAATGTGCAAATTTATGAATTTACGAATGTAGGAATTTACGACTATTCAAATTTACGAATATTCGGAAAAATTTGTTAAACGGTTTTCGTTAATTTGGATATTTCCCAATTAACTAATTTGTTGAAATTCGTTAAAAAACGAATAAAGAACTAAATGAATTGTCTAACCAGCACCACTAGAAGATTTTCCCTTCAGGAAGCAGCACCAATAAAAACCTTACAGAGGTTTCAAGGCTTTCTGACTCTATCCAAAACTGAAAATGTTTGTGTTTTTTATGCATTTTAAAGGCTCATTTAGGTCATGTTGAAGCAGAAATAAATCCTCCTATCAGCTGAGTATGGTATCATTTTAGCCTCTCTTTAGAACTGCAGTTGTCACGGTCCTTGCCATGTGACCAGGTAAAACACCAGCCATGTAAGGGCTTGGAAGATTGGTTATGAGCTGACATAAGCATTCTGCCAACTGTGACAATTATTACCAGAGGATTGCCTTGAAAATTGCATACACTGCGCATGTCAGGACGTAAATTTAAACCGCAGAAAACAACAATTGTGTTTTTTGTTTAGGGATTAAATAAAACGTATTGAATATTTCTAACTAGAACTTTCTTTTGGGGAACAGTTCATTTGCTGGGTTTGATCACAATAGTTGATAGATCAGTTGATATCATTTTCTAGGTTATATAATAACCTTAAATAATAATTAGACCCCTATTCTTTTTCTGATTTAGGAATTATAGTGTGTGTCTGCTTGTGTGCTTCTGTCTCCCCTGCAGTCGGGGAATTTTCTAGGCTTGCATTGCGAGTCACAAAAATGTCTTTGGTGTATAAATTAGATCTGTTGAATTGAACTTATTTTACACAATGTTGATTGGTAATACAGTGTAATATACGAGAGGTGTCTAAAAAGTTCTGTGAATGGTCCGATAGCTCAATGGCAACATGGGCCAGGTGCGCGCGCATGCACATGGCTATCCAGAGACATGTTGAGAAGCGCCACCTAGCGTGGAGTACACGTGACCTTCAGGGTTAACCCGCTGCAGGCAGTCAAATGTAGTCAGTGTGAGAGGTAGAGTTACGATGCAATGGAGCAAAGAGGGAACATCAAGCTCTGCTACAAATTGCGAAAATGGAGACAGACGCATGAAATGTTGGTGCAAGTGTACGGGGCGGAAGCCATGAGCAGAAAGTGTGTTTTTACGACTGGTTCAAACGCATTCGCAATTCCGGGAAGGAAACAACTGAGGATGAGCCATGTTTGGGTCGGCCGTCCACAAGCAGAACCTCAGACATGATTGAGCGAGTGAGACAAATGCTGGCACGAAATCAGCGACTGACTCTACGATTGATGAAAGAACAAAGTGTACAGTAGCGCTATAGGGGTGTATTAAAAGCACATATCAATACAACTTTAACCACTTTGCGACCAGCCGCCGCAGTTTTACTGTGGGAGAATGGCACGGTTGGGTGAAACAGCATCGCTTCGCCCTGTGGCCACTAGGGGTGCGTGCGTGCCGTCGGAGGCGAGTGCCCAGCGGTCGCGATCACCGCCGGGCTCCCGTGATCACTCGTTACACACCAAGAACTCGGTAAACACACAGATCCCGGTTCTCTGAGGGGAGAAGAGACTGATCGTGTGCTCATACAAAGTATGAACAGCGATCTGTCATCTCCCCTAGACAGTCCCCTCCCCCTTCAGTTAGAACACAGAGAGGGAACACAGTTAACCCCTTGATCGCCCCCTAGTGTTAACCCCTTCCCTGCCAGTGACATTTTTACAGTAATCAATGCATTTTTATAGCACTGATCGCTGTGTAAATGCCAGTGGTCCCAAAAATGTGTCAAAAGTGTCCGATGTGTCCGCCATAATGTCGCAGTCCCGATAAAAATCGCAGATCGCCGCCATTACTAGTAAAAAAAAAAATAATAATAAAAATGCTATAAATCTATCCCCTATTTTGTAGACGCTATAACTTTTGCGCAAACCAATCAAGATAGGCTTATTGCAATTTTTATTACCAAAAATATGTAGAAGAATACATATCGGCCTAAACTGCGGAAAATAATTTTTTTTAGATATTTTTGGGAGATATTTATTATAGCAAATATTGTGTTTTTTTTTCAAAATTGTCGCTTTTTTTTTGTTTATAGCACAAAAAATAAAAACCACAGAGGCAATCAAATACCACCAAAAGAAAGCTCTATTTGTGGGAAAAAAAGGACGTCAAATTTGTTTGGGTGCAGCGTCGCACGCCCGCGCACTTGTCAATTAAAGCGACGCAGTGCCAAATTGCAAACAATGGGCTGGTCATTCAGCAGCCAAATCTTCCGGGGCTGAAGTGGTTAAGGAACAATAAATCAGTCCAATGTAAAAACCATAAATGAAGGGTGGTCAGGCAGCGCCTGGCGGTAACACTCTTGTGTATAGTAAACACATATTTATTAGAACATCATAGTATAATGAATCAGGAAGGAGTCCATAACAATAGGTTTTCAGACAGCACTTGAAGGCAGCACCCTTAGGCCTCATGTACACTGCTGCTGGTAAACGGACGTTTAGGAGCAGTTGGGCCTTTTTTCAGCTGCCCCTGAACTCTCCTTTATGTCATCTTATCAGTACATGTACACAGGGTCGTTTATAGTCTTTTCCAGGCAGTTGAGTTAAGCTCTTTTTGGAAAGCAAAAAAATGCGTTCGGGATAGATGTTCAGAGGCATTTGAAACGTCAAATGCCTGTAACAGCTTGTAAAACGGTAACTCGCGTTTAGCCGCATTTCGTTTCCAGGCGTTTTACATTTTTTACTACAAAAAAAATGCTTCTAAATGCAAATGCGGGATGTAAAAGCGGCAAAACGGACGTTTTTAAACGTCGGTTACTATCTGTCAAGTTGAATCATTCATGAGAGGTTTTAACCACTTCAGCCCCGGAAGGTTTTACCCCCTTCCTGACCAGAGCACTTTTTACAATTCGGCACTGCGTCGCTTTAACTGCTAATTGCGCGGTCATGCAATGCTGTACCCAAACGAAATTTGCGTCCTTTTCTTCCCACAAATAGAGCTTTCTTTTGATAGTATTTGATCACCTCTGCCGTTTTTATTTTTTGCGCTATACACGGAAAAAGACCGAAAATTTTGAAAAAAAATGATATTTTCTACTTTTTGTTCTAAAAAAAATCCAATAAACTCAATTTTAGTCATACATTTAGGCCAAAATGTATTCGGCCACATGTCTTTGGTAAAAAAAATGTCAATAAGTGTATATTTATTGGTTTGCGCAAAAGTTATAGCGTCTACAAACTAGGGTACATTTTCTGGAATTTACACAGCCTTTAATTTATGACTGCCTATGTCGTTTCTTGAGGTGCTAAAATGGCAGGGCAGTACAAAACCCCCACAAATGACCCCATTTTGGAAAGTAGACACCCCAAGGAATTTGCTGAGAGGCATGTTGAGCCCATTGAATATTCATTTTTTTTGTCCCAAGTGATTGAACAATGACAAAAAAAAAAAAAAAAAAAAAAATTACAAAAAGTTGTCACTAAATGATATATTGCTCACACAGGCCATGGGCATATGTGGAATTGCACCCCAAAATACATTTAGCTGCTTCTCCTGAGTATGGGGATACCACATGTGTGGGACTTTTTGGGAGCCTAGCCGCGTACGGGGCCCCGAAAACCAATCACTGCCTTCAGGATTTCTAAGGGCGTACATTTTTGATTTTACTCCTCACTACCTATCACAGTTTTGAAGGCCATAAAATGCCCAGATGACATAAAACCCCCCCAAATGACCCCATTTTGGAAAGTAGACACCCCAAGCTATTTGCTTTGAGGCATGTTGAGTCCATGGAATGTTTTATATTTTGACACAAGTTGCGGGAAAGTGACAAATTTTTTTTTTTTTTTTTGCACAAAGTTGTCACTAAATGATATATTGCTCACACAGGCCATGGGCATATGTGGAATTGCACCCCAAAATACATTTAGCTGCTTCTCCTGAGTATGGGGATACCACATGTGTGGACTTTTTGGGAGCCTAGCCGCGTACGGGACCCCGAAAACCAATCACTGCCTTCAGGATTTCTAAGGGCGTACATTTTTGATTTTACTCCTCACTGCCTATCACAGTTTCGGAGGCCATGGAATGCCCAGGTGGCACAAACCCCCCCCCAAATGACCCCATTTTGGAAAGTAGACACCCCAAGCTATTTGCTGAGAGGCATGGTGAGTATTTTGCAGCTCTCATTTGTTTTTGAAAATAAAGAAAGACGAGAAAAAAAAATTTTTTTTTTCTTTTTTCAATTTTCAAAACTTTGTGACAAAAAGTGAGGTCTGCAAAATACTCACTATACCTCTCATCAAATAGCTTGGGGTGTCTACTTTCCAAAATGGGGTCATTTGGGGGGTTTTTTTGCCACCTGGGCATTCCATGGCCTCCGAAACTGTGATAGGCAGTGAAGAGTGAAATCAAAAATTTACGGCCTTAGAAAGCCTGAAGGCGGTGCTTGGTTTTCGGGGTCCCGTACGCGGCTAGGCTCCCAAAAAGTCCCACACATGTGGTATCCCCGTACTCAGGAGAAGCAGCAGAATGTATTTTGGGGTGTAATTTCACATATTCCCATGGCATGTTTGAGCAATATATCATTTAGTGACAACTTTGTGCAAAAAAAAATAAAAAAAATAAAAAATTGTCTCTTTCCCGCAACTTGTGTCACAATATAAATTATTCCATGGAATCAACATGACTCTCAGCAAATAGCTTGGGGTGTCTACTTTCCAAAATGGGGTCATTTGGGGGGGTTTTGAACTGTCCTGGCATTTTATGCACAACATCTAGAAGCTTATGTCACACATCACCCACACTTCTAACCACTTGAAGACAAAGCCCTTTCTGACACTTATTGTTTACATAAAAAAATAAATTTTTTTTGCAAGAAAATTACTTTGAACCCCCAAACATTATATATTTTTTTTAAAGCAAATGCCCTACAGATTAAAATGGTGGGTGTTTCATTTTTTTTTTTCACACAGTATTTGCGCAGCGATTTTTCAAACGCATTTTTTGGGGAAAAAACACACTTTTTTACATTTTAATGCACTAAAACACACTATATTGCCCAAATGTTTGATGAAATAAAAAAGATGATCTTAGGCCGAGTACATGGATACCAAACATGACATGCTTTAAAATTGCGCACAAACGTGCAGTGGCGACAAACTAAATACATTTTTAAAAGCCTTTAAAAGCCTTTACAGGTTACCACTATAGATTTACAGAGGAGGTCTACTGCTAAAATTACTGCCCTCGATCTGACCTTCACGGCGATACCTCACATGCATGGTGCAATTGCTGTTTACATTTGACGCCAGACCGACGCTTGCGTTCGCCTTAGCGCGAGAGCAGGGGGGACAGGGGTGCTTTTTATTTTTTTTTTTTTTTTCTTTATTATTATTATTTTTTTATCTTATTTTTAAACTGTTCCTTTCATTTTTTTTTTTTTTTAATCATTTTTATTGTTATCTCAGGGAATGTAAATATCCCCTATCATAGCAATAGGTAGTGACAGGTACTCTTTTTTGCAAAAATTGGGGTCTATTAGACCCTAGATTTCTCCTCTGCCCTCAAAGCATCTGACCACACCAAGATCGGTGTGATAAAATGCTTTCCCAATTTCCCAATGGCGCTGTTTACATCCGGCGAAATCTAAGTCATAAAATGCTCGTAGCTTCCGGTTTCTTAGGCCATAGAGATGTTTGGAGCCACTCTGGTCTCTGATCAGCTCTATGGTCAGCTGGCTGAATCACCGGCTGCATTTTCAGGTTCCCTGTTGAGACAGGAGAGCCAGAGAAAAACACGGAAGACGTTGGGGGGGGAGGGGCATTCCCTCCCACTGCTTGTAAAAGCAGTCTAGAGGCTAATTAGCCGCTAGGATTGCTTTTACATGAAAGCCGACCGCTGGCTGAAAAGAATGATACCAAGATGATACCTAAACCTGCAGGCATCATTCTGGTATAACCACTCAAAGTCGTGAATGGCGTACCTGAAGACAAAAAAATGGTTAACAATAAAGCACAGTAAACGGTAAAGTATAAAAAATTGCATACCTGAAAAGCAAACATGATAAAACATAATAACAATAAAACATTGCAGAATAGAATACAGTAAAAAAGAACAGAACAATAGAGAGAGAGAATAGAGAGAGAAAGAACAATAAAACGACAACTATTTTTTTTTTATTTTATATTTTTGTATGTGTTTTTTTTTTTTTTTTTTTTACACTTTTTTTTGTAACTAACTTTTATAACTGTAACCGGTTCCAGGTTCGGGTCTCTCAAAATGCGATGGCATCTTGGGAGACCCTGTGAAAGTGTGCCTAGTCTGTGCAATGCTGTACCCTACGCTAATACTCAACTAGTGCATGGTAGTGTTCAAAATATTCACCAATGCAAAGACCAGGATTGTCAGGACAGGAGGGACAATAATAGCGGGTGTCACGCCTATATCCGCGCTTGCTGCAGACACGACATCTTTTTTGGGGGGGTTCGTTGGGTAGGGGTACTCGGGAGGACATAAAGAAAATGCCTCTCATGCAGCCGACTGCATTTGGTTGGGGATGTGAATGGGGGAAGTACGGGCGCTGCAGAATTGGTGGGTTCCCAATTAGGATTGGCGAATGCAGCAGGAAGGGCACTATGGGCACGACGGGCCTGTGTTTGTCTTTTTGGTGGCAGCGGGACACTACTTGTGCTTGCCACCTCACCAGCTTGAACTGCACTTATGGGACTCGCCACGTCACCAAGTGTTACTGCAGTGCTGGTTTGACTACGACCGGGGTGTACTAGGCCGCTGGTGCTTGCCAGTTCACCAAAACGCTACTAAAAAAAACTGTTAGCGATCGCAAGGATCAGGCCTGACTCTGCGAACGCTGCAGTTATGCGTTTAGTGTTTTGTAAGTGTCAGTGATCGATCGATACTGCACTTGGGTGGGCTGGGCTGGGCCGGGCGGAGGGGCAAAACGCAGGTGCTAGCAGGTATCTGGGCTGATCCAGCTAACACTGCGTTTGTGGGAACCCTAAACTGCTGGGGACGCTAGTATAGATCTGATCGGATCAGATATTGATCCGATCAGATACTATACCACTAAGGGAGGCGTATGCTGCGTGCGTGGGTGTTAGCGGTACTGGCGCTAACCTGACGCTGCCTGGGGCTGGTGCTTGCCAGTTCACCAAAACGCTACCAGAAAAACTGTTAGCGATCGCAGGAATCAGGCCTGACTCTGCGAACGCTGCAGTTATGCGTTTAGTGTTTTGTAAGTGACAGTGATCGATCGATACTGCACTTGGGTGGGCTGGGCCGGGCCGGGCGGAGGGGCAAAACGCAGGTGCTAGCAGGTATCTGGGCTGATCCCGCTAACACTGCGTTTGTGGGAACCCTAAACTGCTGGGGACGCTAGTATAGATCTGATCGGATCAGATATTGATCCGATCAGATACTATACCACTAAGGGAGGTGTACGGTGCGTGCGTGGGTGTTAGCGGTACTGGCGCTAATCTGACGCTGCCTGGGGCTGGTGCTTGCCAGTTCACCAAAACGCTACCAAAAAAACTGTTAGCGATCGCAGGGATCAGGCCTGACTATGCGAACGCTGCAGTTATGCGTTTAGTGTTTTGTAAGTGACAGTGATCGATCGATACTGCACTTGGGTGGGCCGGGCAGAGGGGCAAAACGCAGGTGCTAGCGGGTATCTGGGCTGATCCCGCTAACACTGCGTTTTCGGGAACCCTAAACTGCTGGGGACGCTAGTATAGATCTGATTGGATCAGATATTGATCCGTACAGATACTATACCACTAAGGGAGGCGTATGCTGCGTGCGTGGGTGTTAGCGGTACTGGCGCTAATCTGACGCTGCCTGGGGCGACGCATATCACCGCCAGGCGATCGGGGGGCTAAACCTTTATTCGGTAATAAACGGCGGGTGCCCTGACACTATAAAAAATAAACGAACTAACCAGCGTCACCCGTAACAGTTATACGGTGATCAGTGGTGAAAGGGTTAACTAGGGGGCAATCAAGGGGTTAAAACCTTTATTAGATAGTATATGGGGGTCCATGTCGCTATAAAACGCTGACGGCGAACCTAAATATTTACGTCTCTAACTAGCGTCACCAGTGACACTAATACAGCGATCAGAAAAAGGATCGCTTAGTGACACTGGTGACAGGGGGTGATCAAGGGGTTAAAACTTTATTAGGGGGGGTTAGGGGGGTATCCTAGACCTAAAGGGGGGTAATATTCACTGCCCTAACACTGTAACTGTCACAAACTGACACTATGCAGTAATCAGAAAAAAAAAAAAAAATACTGCTAATGTCAGTTTGTGACAGGGGGGGGGGTGATTGGGGGGGGATCGGGGGGCGATCGGGGGGGGATCGGGGGTGTAAAGTATGCCTGGCATGTTCTACTGTGTGTGTTTGTGTTGTGTGGACTTACATGTCTTCTCTCCTCGGCGCTGGACGGAAACTGCCAGACCGAGGAGAGATGACATCACATCCTCTGCCTGTGTGAAACTACACACAGGCAGAGGAGGATTCCCATTGGCTGGGAGCGATCGCGAGGGGGGGGCCACGATCGGATGGTCTCCCCCTCGCCTCCCGACGCTCCCAGTCAGATGCCGACCGCCGATGGCACCGGGGGGGGGGTCCGATCGGACCCCCCGCCCGCGGGAGGCAGATCACGTACAGGTACGTGATTCTGCCTGCCCGTGCCATTCTGCCGACGTATATATACGTTAGGCGGTCGGCAAGTGGTTAAAACGTCCCGTGTACATTAAGCCTAAGAGCGAAGCAGGTAACTCTGTAAGTGAAGGCTGTTGCTTCAAAACGCGTTGCCGCCCACCCTACGTCAGCATGCCAAGCACGCCCTTCGTGTGACATCACGTCCGGCTCGGCGCCATCTTGCGTTCCACGCTGGTTCTGGTGATGATGGGCCGCTTCCTGCTTCCATCAAGCAACACAGCCTGTCCTCAAGGCTGGCCCGGCACCAGGAGGGCTTGGAGAGACTGACGACTATACACTTTTGTGCCTGTATTACTCATCTATTTTATGGGTTGCCATTTGTTTTTATTCATATTAAACCACTGATTTTAATGCTGCATTCAGTCTGGCGTCCCTCTGTTTCTGCTCTACGATTGATGGTGGAGGAAGGTCCCTTTCACACTGGGGCGATGGGTGCATCGGCGGTAAAGCGCCGCTATTTTTAGCGGCACTTTACCGTCAATTTTGCGGCGCTATTCAGCCGCTAGCGGGGCACATCCCCCCCCACCAGCGGCCGAGAAAAGGTTAAAACCACCCGAAAAGCGCTTTGCTGGCAGTATAGCCGCACTGCCCATTGATTTCAATAGGCAGGAGCGGTGGAGAAGCGGTATACACACCGCTCCTTCACCGCTCCAAAGATGCTGCTAGCAGGACTTTTTTAGCGTCCCGGCAGAGCACCGCTCCAGTGTGAAAGCCTGAGGGCTTTCACACTGGAGACACAGTAGCGGCTGTTTTAGGTCGGTTTGCAGGCGCTATTTTTAGCGCTGTAGCGCCTGCAAAGCGCCCCAGTGTGAAATGGGTCGAATTGGGCATTAGCAAGGACACGTGCGCACCATCATCCGCAAAGATTGGGGTAAGCGGAAGATCTGTTTCCAGTTTGTGACACACAAGCTGACAGACGAACAGAAAGCAAAACAGATGGAAATCCTCTGGAGGTTTTGTTACCATGTGTGACCAGGATCCATACTTTCTGCGAACAATCGTCACAGGGAGACCTGGTCCTACCAGTTTGATTCGGAATCCAAGTGGCAATCTATGGAATGGCGTTCCCCATCTTCCCTGCGACCCAAAAAGAGAAAGGTGCATGTTTTCACACGTGGCGGCAATCCAAGAATGCGTGACAGCAGTACCTCTGCCGGGTTAGCCCCCCCATATCAAAATTTTTGAAAAAATCTTATGCAGTTTGTTAGATCTTTGTTAGATCAGGTTAGATCAACCGTTGTTTGCGTTAGATCTCACACAGAAGAAGCGATATTAACAGTTATTTGCTGGGGGGGCTAACCCGTCATCAGCCCCCCCTTATCAAAAAATTGACCAAACAGTTAGCTATTTTGGAAGCAATTTGTTAGATCCGGTATGATCAAGTGTTTTTAACGTTAGATCTCACATAATTAGAGACTTATTAAGTGATTAATGAGGGGGGGCTGGCCCCCCCTTATCAAATTTTCAGCCCAAAAATCATTCAGGCTAATAGATATTCGTTAGATCCAGTAAGATAAAGTGGTTTTAACATTAGATCTCACATCATTTCAGAGATATTCCACATCAAAACAGAGATATTAGGTGGTACATATGGACGGGTTAGCCCCCCCCCCTTATCAAATTTTCGGGCCAAAAATCATTCAGGCTAATAGACATTCATTAGATCCGGTAAGATCAAGTGGTTTTAACGTTAGATCTCACATCATTTCTGAGATATTCCACATCAAAATAGAGATATTAGGTGGTACATATGGACGGGCTGGCCCCCCTTATATTCAGCGCAATGAAAATCACACCCAACTTTTGCTGCGGCGCAAAAACTTTTCCTCAGCTGCGGGGGCCCAACTTATGATCCTGCACACAGGCCCACTGCTTTCAGAAAATGCCCCTGACCTGAGCTCATCATTGCACATCCATTCCAGATGCTCGCATCACATACATCACATACATCACATACATCACATACAAGCACGTGGGCTGGATGCGAGAGGTGAATCAGCAGGATGAGTGTTCCAGGACAAGTAGATGTGTCTCATCTCTGCTTCCTTTTACCACTCTGCATATCACACATATCATAGATGAGAAGAGAGTACAGTGGTGGGAAAAATGAGCAGGAGGGGTTTAGATGTGGGACATAAGAACAGGAGGGTACAGCCGTGGGGCAGATGTGCAGGGGGGGTTCAGTTTTGGTGCAGATGAGAAGGAGGTTCAGTGGTGGGACAGAAAAGCGGGGGGGTAGAACAGTGGGGCAAATGTGAAAGGAGGTGTATTGGTGGGACAGATGAGCAGGAGGTTACAGTGGTGGGGCAGGAGAACAGAGGGAACATAGGTGGGGCAGAAGAGCAGGGGGTACAGAGGTGAAACAGATGTGCAGGAGGTACATTAGTAAGGCAGATGAAAAAGCGGGTTACAGTGGTAGGGCAGATGAGAAGGTGATTCAGTAGTAGACAGAAGAGCATGGGAATATGGCGGTGGAGCAAATGTGCAGAGAGGTACAGTGGTGGGGCAGATGAGAAAAATGGTACATTGATGGGGTAGATGAGCAGGGGGGTTACAGTGGTGGGGCAGAAGAGCAAGGGGGTACAGTGGTGGTGCAGATGTGCAGAAGGTGCAGTGGTGGGAGGGATGCGAAGGTGGTTCAGCAGTGGGACAGAAAAGCAGGGGGGTACAGTGATGGGGCAGATGAGCGGGGGGGGGGTTTAGTGTTGGGCCAGATGAGAAGGGGGTTACAGTGGTGGGAAAATGAGCAGGAGGGGTTCAGTGTTGGGGCAGATGAGAAGGGGGTTTAGCAGTGGGACAGAAGAGCAGGGGGTACAGCGGTGGGGCAGATGTGAAAGGAGGTGTATTGGTGGACAGATGAGCAGGGGGTTACAGTGGTTGGGCAGAAGGGCAGGGGGAACAGAGGTGGGGCAGATGTACAGGGGGGTACAGTGGCAGGGCAGAGGAGAAAGGAGGTACATTAGTGGTACAGATGAGCAGGGGGTTACAGCGGTGGGGCAGAAGAGCAGGGGGAACAGAGGTGAGACAGATGTGCAGGAGGTACAGTGGTGGGGCAGATGAGAAAGGGGTTTACAGAGGTGGGGCAGATGAGAAAGGGGGTTACAGAGGTGGGGAAGATGAGCAGGGGGAACAGAGGTGGGACAGATGTGCGGGAGGTACAGTGGTGGGGCAGATGAGAAAGGGGTTTACAGTGGTGGGGCAGATGAGAAAGGGGGTTAGAGAGGTGGGACAGATGAGCAGATAAGTTCAGTGTTAGGACAGATGAGAAGATGGTTCAGCAGTGAGACAGAAGAGCATGGGGGTACGGTGGTGGGGCAGATGTGCAGGGGGTTACAGTGGTGGGGCAGATGTGCAGGGGGTTACAGTGGTGGGGCAGTTGAGCAGGGGGGTACAGTGGTGGGGCAGATTTGCAGGTGATACAGTGATCTGAGGTGTGAAGGTGTATGAATTGGGGCTGATCTGAGGCGTGAGTGCAGGATGTTAATTTCTCACTACTAAAGTAGTTTACAGCATTTAGTTTATAAAAAATCCTTTTCGTGATTGAGATTGTGAAGTTGACTAAAATCAGCACGCTCAATTTCTTTGAAAACATTTTTTGGCACACTGCTCAAAAGGCTGCTTACCTCCTGGCCTATCAGTTTCAGATCCACTTTCAGACGATCCCTGAAAACTCATCTCTTCAGAGAAGCCTATCTGGCCCCCACCTAACAACTGTACATTTATCTTCTCAATCAGCACATCACCCATAGTTATTACCTCTTGTATCTCTTGACCTTCCCTCTTAGATTGTAAGCTCTAAGGAGCAGGGCCCTCTGATTCCTACTGTATCAAATTGTATTGTATTTGTACTGTCTACCCTCAAGTTGTAAAGCGCTACGTAAACTGTTGGCGCTATATAAATACTGTATAATAATAATAATAATAATAATTAAAGATGGAAAATGGGCTGTGAAGCAAGACCCGCTGTCGCCCAAAACTATTTTCTCATTTTCAATAATCAAAGAAGGTAAGGAAAAAAGGATAGAAAAGGTAAGAGGAGAGAAGGGGTGGGGAGTAAGGCTGGGGAGGGGGGGGGGGGTGAAATGGCATTGGTTCAGGATAACTATGGTGAACGGGCTCCGGAACTTATCTGTGACATCAAGTCCCAAGAAGGGCAGTACCCTCTGCGGAAACAACAAACTGCTTCCATAGTCCCCAAGTTTTAGAGTATTTTTCCTGTTGGTGTTGTGCAGTGAGTACTAGATCTTCTATCTCATTTGGAATGGAGTTTTTATAGAGTTTGGCTCAGATGGAGGAGACATGTAGCAGGAAAAAGCTGGATCACCAGGAACCTTGTATTCCGTAAATTTTTGCGTGGTTTATCTGTCTCCCAGAAGTGGATCAATTTAGGGCACGACCAAAATATGTGAAGTAGTGTTCCTCCATCCCCCTGGCATCTCCAACATTGGTCAGTAGTTGCAGGGTGAGGTACCACCTTGTTAACAGTTTATAGTTGGTCTCTTTAATTTTCGTACAAACCGATGATTTCAACGAAAATATGAGGACATGTTGTATCTGAGCAGATGTAAATGTACGCCCCAGCTTACTTTCCCATTTGTTCAAGAACAGTAAGTGTGGTTGTTCAGCCAGACAGTTCAAGAGGGCGTATGTTTTGGATAGAGCCTGTGGAAGGGAACCCTCTTTGGAACAGTATGCTTCAAAAGGATGTCAGGGGACGATTAAATCCCTGTGGATTAGGCAAAGTATTGAGAAAGTGTTGTAATTGTAGCACTGTCCACAAGGAAAGTTTGAAGGGCTCATTAGCACTACTGTGGAAGGCCATTGGCCTCCCGTTAGGAAGTGGGATGCCTGGACCCTACCTGTTTGGCTTAGGGTCCGAAACATTTGGGGTTCCAGACCAGGGAGGAACCACGGTTTTTCTATGATAGGGAGCAATGGGGAATCAGGGAAGAAAGCCGGTTCTGTGTGCTGACCTGGGAGCATATGCGGAGTGTTGTACCCATTATGGGGTGTGACTTCAGCACAGGCGGTAGTTGGTCATAGCACCACAGAGCCCCTGGCAGCAGAATGTCAGTCTGGGCCTGTTCCAGTTGTGCCCACAATTTAGAGCAGCAATGCCAAAATTTATTAATTTTAAGCTACTGCCACAGGGGCCTAACTTCTCATATAAAATAACGAACTGTTATGTATTTATCATAGATTAAATAAAACATCTCACTGATCAAACTGCAACAAGCTTTTATCTCTACTTACATTGCGATTATTACTGATTTCTGCCATGTGCATGCTAGGTTTAATGCAATAGTAACTTCATCTAACAATTACCTACTAACTTGGATGTTGTTATTGGCAAAGAATATGAAATCTCTGAAATGATGTGAGATCTAACGTTAAAACCTCTTGATCTTACCGGATCTAATGAATATCTATTAGCCTGAATGATTTTTGGCCAGAAAATTTGATAAGGGGGGGCTAACCCGTCCATATGTACCACCTAATATCTCTATTTTGATGTGGAATATCTCTGAAATGATGTGAGATCTAACGTTAAAACCACTTGATCTTACCGGATCTAACGAATATCTATTAGCCTGAATGATTTTTGGCCCGAAAATTTGATAAGGGGGGGCTAACCCGTCCATATGTACCACCTAATATCTCTATTTTGATGTGGAATATCTCTGAAATGATGTGAGATCTAACGTTAAAACCACTTGATCTTACCAGAACTAACGAATATCTATTAGCCTGAATGATTTTTGGGCTGTAATGGAAATTTGTAAGTTCTGTATATAATTGTATTGTATTTTGTATGTATTGCACACTGCCCTCACTGTGCACACGGCACTAATAATGTTTTCAGTAAATGTTTACATTCTTTTGAGTCCTGATTAGAATAAGCCTGCCTATGTAACGCCCCTTGTTACCATAAACGTACAATTGTAATATTAATGTGATACCTACGTAATCATGTGCATAAAAACCTTCAATTGCGTCATAATAAAGCAGAACAGTAATTTGGAAAGATGCTGAGCGTATCTTTTGTGTCTGTTCCCTACTGCAGTAGATATTATTAATTTGGAACCACTAATCAATATGAGGATAGGAGTTGCCTATCATCAATTCAACCGAGTCAGCATTTGATAAGGGGGGGCCAGCCCCCCCTCATTAATCACTTAATAAGTCTCTAATTATGTGAGAGCTAACGTTAAAACCACTTGATCTTACCGGATCTAACGAATATCTATTAGCCTGAATGATTTTTGGCCTGAAAATTTGATAATAACGGGCTAACCCGTCCATATGTACCACCTAATATCTCTATTTTGATGTGGAATATCTCTGAAGTTATGTGAGATCTAACGTTAAAACCACTTGATCTTACTGGATCTAACGAATATCTATTAGCCTGAATGATTTTTGGGCCGAAAATTTGATAAGGGGGGGCCAGCCCCCCTCATTAATCACTTAATAAGTCTCTAATTATGTGAGATCTAACGTTAAAAACACTTGATCATACCGGATCTAACAAATTGCTTCCAAAATAGCTGACTGTTTGGTCAATTTTTTGATAAGGGGGGGCTGATGACGGGTTAGCCCCCCCAGCAAATAACTGTTAATATCGCTTCTTCTGTGTGAGATCTAACGCAAACAACGGTTGATCTAACCTGATCTAACAAAGATCTAACAAACTGCATAAGATTTTTTCAAAAATTTTGATATGGGGGGGCTAACCCGGCAGAGGTGACAGCAGTTCTGCAATCAATTCCTAAAGAGGCCTTTGCTGACAGTTTCCAGAAGCTTTATGAACGTTGCCAAAAGTGTGTTGTGAAGGATGGCCATTATTTTGAAGGCCAATAAAGGTAATTTGTTTGTATCTTCTGTTTTGTTTGTTTTGTTAAACACACCTTGTATGTGTAATACACGTGTACTAATTGTTATTATATTTCTAGATACAGATCTAGATTGTTCATTGCTGCTTGAAGAAGCAGAGTTTGTCTGAAAAATGTGTCCAGCTCTGCCGATTACCCTATCTGTAAACAACCTCTACAATTGACGGTCTGGATTAGACTTATGCATGTGTAAAGTGCACTGTACAGAATAGGGGGTAAAAGCATATGATTATGTATGGATGCTTAACCTCTTCCTGCCCGCCGGCCGTCAAATGATGGCTGGGCACTGCGGCTCCCATTCTGGGTGGACGTCATATGAAGGCCCTCCAGAATGACCACTCTCGCACGCCCCCAGGCTGCGCCGTGTTGCTAGGACACAGCACGACCCCGATCTGTGTAAAGAGCCGCGGGCTACAGCTGACAGAGTGTGAGGAGAGCCTTTCAGCGGCATCTCCTCACAGAGGACAGCTAGGGATGTAATCAGGGCACTGATCATCAATGTCCTGATTACAATTAAGTGCCAGCAATGCCACTGCCAGCAATCAGTGCCAACCAGTGCCCACAACTGGCACCAATCTGTGCCCACAAGTGCCAGCAATCAGTGCCCACAAGTGGCAGAAATCAGTGGCCATCAGTGATGCCAGTCAGTGCCCATGCCCATCAATAACCATCACTGTTGCCCATCAATGCTCATCACTACTGCCCATGAATGCCACCCATCAATGCCCATCAGTGTCCATCAGCACCACCCATCAGTGCCGCCTATCCATGCCCACCAGTGCCACCTATCTGTGCCCAGTGCCCACCAGTGCCACCCATCAGTTCTGCCTATCAGTGCTCATCAGTGCCACATATCAGTGCCCAAGAGTGCGGCATATTCGTGCCTCCTCATCAGTGCAACCTAATCAGTACCCATAAGTACCACCTCATTAATGCCCATCAGTGCTGCCTCATCAGCACCTTTTTAGGGAAAAAAAAAAACCCAGGAGTGATTAAATACCACCAAAAGAAAGCTCTATTTGTGTGAATAAAATGATAAAAATTTCACATGGTTACATTGTAGCATGACCGCGCAATTGTCATTCAAAGTGTGATTCTTCCTGGTTGCTGCAGGCTATTATACTTTATACATGTCCCTTTGCTTTATTAAACAGGCCAGTTTCCCTGACAGTATTAAAAACTATTAATACCCTGCTTTCACCCCAATCATACTTTCACACCACATTTCCAATCTTCGCTCAATTTAAATCACTTCTAAAATCATGTAACTTTTTTTTATCAACCAGCTTGGGACACAATCTTCCTAATAAATTATTTATGGCAAAATTATCGCGTACCCTCAAGACTTTGATTATATCCACTGTACAGTATATTGTAGCTGCAGTTTCCCATGATGCTTCACTTCTGCTGAAGCTCTTGTATAAATCATTTATCCTGAATAACTGCGCATTGGTTCATAACTAGAGCCAAAGTATCATCGTTAATACCAAAGTTCCACTTTCCAGTCTTGCAGACACACATTCTTTTAATCCGCCCAATTTCACTTTTATCGTTGTATTAAAAGAGGACGCTAAGCAAAACATAAAACTCTGACATAGATATGTAAAGTGAAAAGTATTAGGTTGTGGAAGAAGCAACTTTGGAAAGAAAAAAAAAATGTTCCATACTTTTTTATGCCTTTAGTTTTAATGCAGAGCTTTCTGTTGCATACATTTGCAAATACTGTTAATGTAGAAGCAGCATGGTCATGTCAAGGAGCCTTTGTATTGTGTTACTCTTATGCCGCGTACACAGGATCGGTAATGCCACCAGCAAAACTCCAATGAGAGCTTTTTGTTGGAAAATACGACTGTGTGTATGCTCCAGTGGTCTTTTGCTGGCGGAATTCCAGCCAGCAAAAGATTGAGAGCATGTTCTCTATTTTTCGGTTGGGAAAAGTTCCTATCCAAAAATGTGTTCGTCTGTATGCAATTCGCGCATGCTCGGAAACAATTTGATGCATGCTTGGAAGCACTGAACTTAATTTTCTCGGCTCGTCATAGTGTTGTACGTTACCGCGTTCTTGACGGTCAAAAGTTCAGAGAACTGTGACCGTGTGTATGCAAGGCAAGCTTGAGCGGAATTTCGTCGGAAAAAGTTTTTTCTGACAAAAATTCTGATCGTGTGTATGCGGCATAAGAGAGCACCAACAATGAGATGTGTATATATATATAGATAAACGTGAAATGAGCTGAGATCAGGCATACCTGGAAGATTATACAAAACACAGTATGTGGCACACATGGCTGAGCTAAGTTGAGACTGCAGACAGATGCCTCTGCATAAAAAGAGGTTGCCCCAGGAGATGCTGTTACTTCTCCTTCCACAGGCACAGGACTCGGCGCTCATTTGCAACAAAGGTATCCAAGTATTCAACTGGAGGCAGATCCTGGGAGCACTGCCAGTGGTTTACTCTATTAGTTCCCCACATGTCCCTGTGGAGAACAGCGACATACTGAATGCAATCTGTAAGGAGTGCCAATGTTTTTCCCTGTTCTTTTAGATCTGGGCAAGGTGCTTCTATTGCAAAGAATTCCTCTTCAAAGGAATGCCAGAGTTTAAGGAACATGGAGACATTGATCTAGATGCGTATCACCAAACCTATTCCCGGCAAGCCCCAGCAACCGAAAGCGGAGGATGGGGTTTCTTAGTCACCTGCAGGGCCCATGAAAGGTCCCCTTGGCCCTGATCTGGTTGGCTTGATCCCCACAGTGCAGCCGGTGTTACATAGTTACATATAGTTACATAGTAGGTGAGGTTGAAAAAAGACACAAGTCCATCAAGTCCAACCTATGTGTGTGATTATATGTCAGTTTTACATTGTATATCCCTGTATGTTGTGGTCGTTCAGGTGCTTATCAAAAAAGTTTTTTTAAACTATCAATGCTCCCCCGCTGAAACCACCGCCTGTGTAAGGGAATTCCACATCGGCAAGGATGTGGAATTCCCTTCCACAGGCAGTGGTCTCAGCAGGGAGCATTGATAGCTTCAAGAAACTATTAGATAAGCACCTGAATGACCGCAACATACAGGGATATACAATGTAATACTGACACATAATCACACATAGGTTGGACTTGATGGACTTGTGTCTTTTTTCAACCTCACCTACTATGTAACTATGTAACATCCTTACCGCTCTTACAGTAAAGAACCCTCTACGCAGTTTAAGGTTAAATCTAATTTCTTCTCATTTTAATGAGTGACCATGAGTCTTGTTAAACTCTCCTCTGCGAAAAAGTTTTATTCCTATTGTGGGGTCACCAGTACGGTATTTGTATATTGAAATCATATCCCCTCTCAAGCGTCTCTTCTCCAGAGAGAATAAGTTCAGTGCTCGCAACCTTTCCTCATAACTAAGATCCTCCAGACCCTTTATTAGCTTTGTTGCCCTTCTTTGTACTCGCTCCATTTCCAGTACATCCTTCCTGAGGACTGGTGCCCAGAACTGGACAGCATACTCCAGGTGAGGCCGAACCAGAGTCTTGTAGAGTGGGAGAATTATCATTTTATCTCTGGAGTTGATCCCCTTTTTAATGCATGCCAATATTCTGTTTGCTTTGTTAGCAGCAGCTTGGCATTGCATGCCATTGCTGAGCTTATCATCTACTAGGACCCCCAGGTCTTTTTCCATCCTAGCTTCCCCCAGAGGTTCTCCCCCCAGTGTATAGATTGCATTAATATTTTTGCCACCCAAATGCATTATTTTACATTTTTCTACATTGAACCTCATTTGCCATGTAGTTGCCCGCCCCATTAATTTGTTCAGATCTTCTTGCAAGGTTTCATCCTGTGGAGAAGTTATTGCCCTGCTTAGCTTAGTATCATCCACAAATACAGAGATTGAACTGTTTCTCCCATCCTCCAGGTCATTTATGAACATATTAAATAGGATTGGTCCCAGCACAGAACCCTGGGGGACCCCACTTTCCACCCCTGACCATTCTGAGTACTCCCCATTTATCACTACCCTCTGAATTCGCCCTTGTAGCAAGTTTTTAATCCATGTACTCACCCTATGGTCAACCTCCTCATAGAAGGTTAATAGATAGATGGTTTGGCAAGAATGATTCTTCATGAATCCAAGCTGATTACTGCTAATGATACAGTTTTCTTTAATAAAATCTTGTATATAGTCCCTTATCATCCCCTACAGGAGCTTGCATACTATTGATGTTAGGCTAACTGGTCTGTAATTCCCAGGGATGTATTTTGCCCCTTTTTTAAATATTGGTGCTACATTGGCTTTTATCCAATCAGCTGGTACCATTCTCGTTAGTAGACTGTAATTAAACATTAGGAACAATGGTCTGGCAATTACTTGACTGAGCTCCCTAATGACAATATATACTTATTGGGGCATGATTGGCAGCAATATATGTATGTATATGTGTAAATCTTCAGAAGAGGAGATATATACATATACATATATTGCTGCCAATCATGCCCCAATAAGTATATATTGCCCTGTTATTATATTATTTTATTATCATCATCAATGTTTTTTAAACTTTTTTTTTGTGTCACTCGCAGTGCGCATGCTCGGGAAACGTTCCAGGCCTTGTTTTGAGCTCCTCTCCACCTTGGCCAGCCCCCACTACAGTGGAGCAGCAGTGAGAGGCGAACAAGAGCATACATCGCTTCCCATCCGGGATAGGACCATCAACTGAGGCCACTTTCTTCTACTCTCCACTGTGGGACTAATCGTATGCCTGCTTTTTACCTCCTAAATGTGATTTGTTCAGCTTTAGTACTATTAAAACTTATTATACTTCTGCACCCAGAGGCGCCTCTCCCTTTGTTTATTTACAGTGTACTGGAACATGGTTTCTGTTCCCATATGACGGCTGCGCCTGTGCGGTGGATCTCTACATCATCCCTATGGTCTGTGGACTTTTTTTCCCATACCTGTTGGACGTTTGTCTATATATATATATATATATATATATATATATATATATATATATATATACACATATACATATATTATTGCATTCCTTCCCCACTCCCCTCCCCCCTCTTCCTCCCCTTCTTCATTTATTTGACTCATTACTTATGGGATAAATTGTGTTCAATTCTTTGTGCATATACTTGTCCCAATATGGTCTGTCCTCCCTTTTTTACTGTTTATACACCTAAAGAATTTCTTGGGATTTTTTTTGCTCTCCTCCGCTATGTGTCTGTCGTGTTCTATCTTAGCCACCCTAATTGCACCCTTACATTTCTTGTTGCATTCTTTGTAAAGTCTGAATGCTGATGATGATTCCTCAGCCTTGTATTTTTTGAAGGCCTTCTCCTTTGCTTTTATTTGCATTTTTACATTGGAGTTAGGCCATCCAGGATTTTTGTTCGCTCTTTTAAATTTATTTCCCAATGGGATGCACTGGCTCATGCCCTTATTTAATATGCTCTTAACCACATGCCAAAAACAAAAAATAGTTTTTAATATATTTTTGGGGATATTTATTATAGCAAAAAGTAAAAAATATTGATTTTTTTTAAAAATTGTTGCTCTTTTTTTGTTTATAGCGCAAAAAATAAAAACTGCAGAGGTGATCAAATACCACCAAAAGAAAACTTTATTTGTGGGGAAAAAAGGATGTCAAGTTTGTTTGGGTGCAACGTTGCACGACCGCGCAAATGTCAGTTAAAACAACACAGTGCCAAATTGCAAAAAGTGCTCTGGTGTCACGTACCTGACGGTAGAGAATGATGTGCAGGGAACGGCCTCTCTTGCTCCTCTGATTCTGGCCCCCTGATAGAGTAGACAGGAGGAGCAGAAGTGCAGAGTCGCACAAGTGCCAAACAGTTCGTCTTCACTGTAATGTGGAACAGCGGCAGGTGGCACGGTGCTGGAGCAGGGTTCTCCAATGAGCGGAAGATGCAGGTCGGGCAAGCCGGGTCAAACACTGGCAGGAACGTCAGGAACAGAAGCGGAGGCAGGTGCGTAGTCTGGATGCAGGTAGGGTCCGCAACGGGCTGGCAGCGTGGTAGTAGAAGGAGCAGGCAGATGCGGAGTCAGAGCAAGCCGGGTCAGATGCAGGCAGCAGGTAGCAGAGTCAGAGGCAAGCCGGGTCGGTAAACAGGTGCAGATATCATGGGTAAAGCAGGCAGGAACACACGGGAACGCTGTAGATCGGACAGCACTGGATGCAAGCACAGACCAGGTTTAAATAGCCCCTTGGTAATGTGCACACAGGTGAACCGAAGGTGTTCTGACAGAGGCTGAGGTCACAGGTCGACTTCTCCTTTGGCCATCTTGAGTACTGGCTAGTCTTCCCTGACAGGCTGAGGTCACAGGTCGACCTCTCCTTCGGCCATCTTGAGTACTGGCTAGTCTTCCCTGACAGGCTGAGGTCACAGGTCGACTTCTCCTTCGGCCATCTTGAGTACTGGCTGGTCTTCCCTGACATCTGGTCAGGAAGGGGGTAAATCCTTCCGGGGCTGAAGTGGTTAAAGCGAACCCATCTCTCCTCCATGTTTTTTGTTCCTAAGATTTTATCCCAATTTATATCTTATAGCAAGGTTCATAGTTTAGGGAACTCCTTTGAAATTCAGTGTCTTTGTATTCCCCTTATTTTTCCTATTTGTGTGATTTATACTGAAGCCAATTGACCTGTGATCGCTGTTTCCTAAAATTGCCCCTTATTTCCACATCCGTGATGAGGTCTGTATTGTTGGTAATAAGTAGGTCTAGTAACACTTTGTTTCTAGTTGGTGCGTCTACATTTGACCCATTAAATGGTCCTGCAAGACATTTAGGAACTGGCGAGCCTTAGACGAATGCGCGGTTCCTTCCGCCCAGTCTATGTCTGGATAAATAAAATCCCCCATTATGATGACACTTCCCATCCTTGCTGCTAATCCAAATTGCAATAAAAGGTCTGTCTCCCCCTCCCCCCTCAGGTTAGGGGGCCTATAGCATACTCCCAGTATTATTTTCCCCCTAGTTTCATCCCTTTGGAGCTCTACCCATAAGGATTCCACCTCCTCCCTAGTTCCATTAGTAATGTCATCTCTCACATTCACTTGTACATTATTCTTGATATACAGGCATACCCCTCCCCCTTTTTTACCCTCTCTATCCCTGCCATAAAAGGAATACCCTTGAATGGTTGCCAGCCAATCATGAGAGCTGTTGAACCAAGTCTCTGAAATTTCCACAAAATCGAAATCCTCCTCGTACAACAGTATCTCTAGTTCTCCCATCTTGTCCACCAGGCTCCTGGCATTGGTGAATATGCCACATAGTTTAGACCGGTCACATACTGTCCTCTTATTGGGTGTTCCGAGATTGCAAATAGGATTTGTTACTATACTTACCTTGGGTTTGTGTGCTTTGATCAACCTACCACTAATGCCCCCACTACTACCCTCTGGAATATGTTCCGCACTGACTATCTCTACCCCTGAACCCTCCCCTCAGATTTTGACCCAACATTGCCTCTTCGGAGCAGAATGTCTTCAGACCTGCGAAAAGTTCCCACCAGAGGCACCAGAGCTCTTCCTAAAGTTATCACTATAGAATGCAGCAGCTCCAACTCTACTATCTCTTTGATGGAGGTGTCCAAACCATCCCTCGCTGCTAGAAAATGTATGGAACAGGAACCTATCCTGACTCAATTTCAGTTCACTTGCGAAACCAGAGTACACCTGGCATGATGAGGTTGCTCTCCTGGTAGCTTCCGAGTCTTTGGCTTCCACCACTGTTTCTGTGACCAGTTCAATTCCTAATGTTCCAGATTCTGCTAATGACACATCTCATAGGGATTAGGACAACCGACTATCTTCCATGTCCAGCAGTGATGAAATACTGCTGGACATAAAAGCTGGCAGAGATTCCACCCAGACAAGTTTCTGTCAATACAAAAGAGTCACCTACATCTTCAGCTTGTTCAGAGTCCTTCATGTCTGCAGAAGAGCGGCAGTATTCAACCAGAAACTGCCAACATGCCCTAAATGCGTATCCCCCTTCTGGAGCAGCAAGGAGTAAACACCTAACCTGCTTGGTGTGGGTGCAGGTACCTAAACTATTTCATATAGGCACAGCCAATCCAGCTCAAAAGATATCACACAGCCAAATGTTTATCAATTGCACATATATGGGAGAGATATTCAGAAGAATAACGTAATTGGTTTTTGTTCACTTCCAAGTCTAGAAGTAAAAGGACTTTTATTAACGAAAAAATAGATTTTTGTCACTTACTGGGAAACAAGTGTTGAGAGTACAAGTGTAACTAGGGTGTATCAAAAGAACTTAGATACTGGGAATTAAAGCTATTTGGATTAGGGCATGGTAATTGTGGGGCACTCCGTTGCCCCAGAAGTGCGAAAAAAAAAATTTTTTACCTCAGGGTTCCTAATCTGCTGGTGGGAATGTGTGAATTAGTAACAGTGGAGGAGCAGCCCAAGAGTATTAAGGAGCCAGAGGTAGCCACAGCAATGAGATGGGTGCCTAGTTCTTATCTGCCTCCTGGGAGAGGCTGTTATGGCTCCATTATTATCTGGTCCTCTACAGTATCTGCGGGACCTGTATGGCTAGACTTCCCATGTGTTCCAGAGGCCCCTTTCCAACTTACTGATGCTAAACAGCAGGACATTTCTGAGATTGGGGTATAAGAACATTTGCAGGTGCCAAATTATAGACGTTCCCCCGAGATTCTGTGCTGATCCATGTGTTTCACCGGTACTTCATAGAGTGGAACGATGGCAGGCACCTCTGCATGAACAAAGTGGTGCATTCCTGGAGGGGGCGATCTACATTATTATGTACACTGACAGTATCCCGTCACTGAGGAATGGAGAGACTTTCCGAACCCTAATTATTGGTTGCGAAATCTCTTTGCTTATTATAAAAGTCGCATTTGGGTATATCCATACTATGTATGTGTTTTATTGTTAAAGCGTTTGTTAACCCCAAAAAAAAAAAAAAAAATAGATCCTGCTCCTTTAAAGCATGTTATAGGACAGTGCTTGTTCTGTGTCATTTGGCCGCCTGTAATACCTAAAAAACCTGGTTGATCCTGCCAGTTTCTCCCCTCTCCTCTGAAAACTGACCATGGTAATCATGGCTGTTGAGCCCTGACACCGTGGTCAGTTTGCATGCCTCCGTCATCTGCAGCCTGCTGACCTGTGTCTCCTCTGTCTCCTGTGTCCTCCTTCCCCCACCCCTACCTGCCTGTCAGCTCATGACAGTGCCGCCCCATCCGCTAAGGTCTCTCCTCCTCTCCTCCTCCCCTCCCAAGTGATGTCAGTGGGTGAATCTCAGCCCCTACCGTTGCATCTGGCAGAGGAGGAAAGGATAAACCCAGACGGTCAAGTGAATGCGAATCTTGGCTCTTACACGAGGTATTTACAGCATTTTAAAAAAAATGCAATACTTGTATGGGCATAGTCCAGCACTCTTAAGGCTCCATTCACATCTCCGTGTATGGAGGCGATAATCTCGGTAAATATGCGGAAATAGAATTGCGGGATGGCCGTCGCCCGTAAGAAGCTTCTGTATTTCTTTTGGGCGTTTTACCACTATTGCGAATCGTGAGCAGAATTGCGGTGATTCAGCCTGCAATTCGGAGCGCGGAGATGTGAACAGAGCCTAAAGAAACCCTATGACAGCTCTCTTAGATCTATTAAAGCAGAACTAAACCCATCAATTTAACAGTTTCAAAAAACAGTTACATTCCAGGCATGCTGGGAATGCTAACTTTCATATTTGTTTGTGCTCTCCACCAAACTGTCAAACCATCAAATGGCTGGTTTAATAACTGATCAAATGTGCAGCACCACGGAAGTTGCAGATCAAACAGAGGCTAAGATGGCAGCTTCCTTGGTTAAAATGGATAGGAGGGTTTTGTTTCACTTTAACTCCTGGGGGGGGGGGTAAGATTTCTACCGAACTAGCAGACAGTAGCACAAGGGACACATCACACGGAAGGTAAGTAATTTCCCTTATGCTTACCTATTTTTGTAGTGCAATTAGGCCACATCTACCATTTTGTGGCAGTATGCTACATGCCCCACATCATTACTTTCCCTAGGGTACTCAGAGGTGCCCCAATTCTTTCACAAAACTAGTTACATCTGTTAACAGAAATTCAGTGCAGCTATCTAACCGAAGGACTGATAAGCTAAAATATATTACATTTTCATCTTTTGGTTCAGATATGCTTTTAGATAAGTATTACCAGTATTTAAAAAAGCAAAGATTCGTTACCTACATGTGTGTGCGGGTGGGAGGTGGTGGTTGGTTTACTGCAGTTGTGCTTTGAATTTTCAGCATTTGCAAACACCTGAAAGCTATGCTTAGAGTAGACTGACCCTATAACAGCACCAAATGGAATATAGTCATTTTCCTTACCTACATGTGTGTATGTGTTTGGGGGTGGAGGGTGGTCATACTGCAGTTGTGCTTTTAATTTTCACCATTTGCAAAAACCTGAAAGTTAGGCTTTAGGTAGACTGACATGATAGCAGCACCAAATGGAATATAGTATTCTGTGCACCATGTTGTATGTACTAAACAAAGGTAATTTTTTGCGTAAAAAAAGCAAACCTGTTCTGCCGCGTACACACGAGCGGAATGTCCGTCTGAAAAAATCAGATGGGAGCTTTTTATCGTATATTCCGACCGTGTGTATGCCCCATCGGACTTTATCTGTCGAAAATTCCGATGGACTTAGATAGAGGATGTTCTATATTTTTACGATGGAACTAATTACTATCGGAAAAACGCTCATCTGTATGCTGTTCCGATGCACCAAAAACGACGCATGCTCTGAAGCAAGTACGAGATGGAAGCGCTTGGTCTGGTAAAACTAGCGTTCGGAATGGAGATAGCACATTCCTCACGCTGCAAATTCTGTGATCTTTTAATGCAGCGCATTCTTTTGTGCTTTATAATGCTAGAATAATGAACTTGTTTTGCTGCTGATATTCACACAGAGTTCTGACAAACTTATTTTTTTATTATTTCTCGTGATCTAATGAATATTCTTTTATTTTTTAAAACCAGATCTCCAGAATAATGTTTTGAATTATTTTTTACAGTCATCTTTTTTTATTATTTTTTATTTCATCAAGATCTCCTTTTTTTTTGGATTATTCAAAAAAAAAATTTCTAGTGATCTCCATAATTTTTTTTTTTTGTGTGTGTGTGAAGTTTCCACAATAACATTATCATCTTGTATTTTTTATTAACCTCAAGGAGGTTGGTGTCCCTTGTTAATTTGACATTGTATTTTTGAAATGTACCTGTCTACTCACAAACTGTCCTATTTTTAGAAAAACACATAGGCAAGTGTTTTCAGAAAATAAAATCTCCATTTATTCTGGGTAACAAAATAAAGAGGAAGCCAATGCTGGAGAAACTTTTGGAATTTGCAAAGCCTTTTGGCCCCCAGGGCAGACATCAAGTCTGTGGAAAATAAAATTGTTAGCTTGAGGACTCCATATAATTTGGAGCCCAATCTTGTCCAGGACTCCCAGAGATCAGGACCAGCAGCAGATGACATATATGTCCCCAGGCTGTGGTACTACACCAGCCTGCCTCTTCTGTCAGACCAGACTGAACCCAGGCCATCACTTTCTTCTCTTCACTTCCCTCCACCCTTCCTTGGAGGCTGTGGCTCTGGTGGTGGACTTGTGGCTGGAGGAGGAGGAGGAGGAGGAGGAGGATGGGCGAGCTCATATACGTGGCTGTTCTCAATTCAGCTGGCCCCTCAACCCCTTCTGAAGGGCCTCACCAAAAATTCCCTCACAGAAGAAGCGTTGTCCCTCCTCCAATTTCATCAATCTAGTGGCTAAATAGCAGCCTAGGCCTCTTCAGCTTTAGGGGTTCTGAGGACATCAGTTGCTTTCCTAATGAGGACCAGTGCTGCCTCCTCTGTCCTTGTCCCCTTCCTGGGCCTTTTTGTTGTAAGGCGGAGGGGAGGCACCTGGGATTGGGTGAGGCTCCTACTGGGCCCAGCCACCTCCTGGGTGACACTGGGCCCGCCCACCTCCTGGCTGACACTGGGCACAGCCTCCTCCTGCCTGCCACTTTCCAGACCCTCCTCCTGGCTGAGCTCATGATGTGTATAAAAAAGGGACATACTTTCAGTTTTTGCTTCATCAATCACACACAATTTTTAACTCATGACTTGCAAATTGAATGTTACTAAATAGAAAAGACTATCATTCTGACCCCAGCATTTTTCATTTTTGTCCCAAACATTTTTGGCCACTACTGTCTATTGATATGTAAATCTATTTGTTGTAAATCATTAATTTGTTATCAATTATAACATCTAGTTAACATCATTAATATTAGGACAATAAATATTTCTAAAAATAATACACCTGGCTCCAGCTGGGCGCATCCACTTCTTCCAAGATGGAAGGCCCAGGTTGTTCCTCGTCAGCCTCTGCTGGGGTTGAGGGAAGGGTGGAGGAGAGGCTGCAGGGAAGGGTAGAAAGTGATTCCCTGGCTTCAGTCTGGTCGTCCAGAAACCACAGTTTGTTGAAGTACCACAGCCTGGATACATATACTTGCGCTGCTCCTGATCTTAGTGATTTGTGGATCTTATTATGCTCCTTCTTATACATGTTCCTCAAGATCCCAATTTTCTTTTCCGAGAACACGATGGTTGCATCGGGGACCCGAGTCTTCACAAATTCCAGAAGTTTCTCCAGCGTTGACCTCCTAGCTTGTTTTTTTATAATATAAACTGTGTTTCACCTCCCACAAATTCCTCATCTCCCTGTACCTGTCTATGAAACTGGCCATGAATTCTGGGTCCTTAAAGTGATTCATACTTCCTGTAAGACAATACACAAGACAAAAACACTAATGTCAGCCTAAACTCTCATAATCTTATCCCAATATAGGCCTCAATCTTGAAGCAGTATAGGCCACTGATGGCCCAAGTTCAAATTTTACCTTCGTTCAGGACGCTCGCCACTTCCGTTCCTCCTTCCTCCGCACACAGATCGTACATACGACACATGCGTGTTAGCTTAATATACACTGCGCATGCGTAAAACTCCACCCGCGTCCACCACCCCTGACGTTCTTTCTAGAATATTCCCCGCTCCTTCTCATTCAGCGTGCAGTAGGAGTGACATGGCGGAGACACAGCAGGTGTGTGTTAATTCTAGTAATGAGGAGGAGGAAAGCCCAGAGCCAGAAACGTTCCGATCCTGGAGGAGAAGATTTAAGGCCTCAAATATGGCCTTTGTAGAGATGGTGGAGATGATGGACATCTTGAGGAGGACCGATTATGATGGGAAGCATGGACCGTACCTAAACCAAAATGTGAGAAAGGCCAAGATCATGACTAAAGTTGTGAAAAGTCTGTACAGGAATTTTGGGGTACGACGATCCAAGGAGCAATTGAGGAAACACTGGTCAGACCTGAAACTGAGGGAGCAGGATCAGTATAGAAGAATCAAGAGTGCTTCTAAAAAGTAAGTAGTTGTCGTGTGTTCCGAATATTATTATTACTTGCATGCTGCTCCATGTGCTTTTCTTTACTGTTGTACAGTTTAAAATGGCGACTTTCATGTTCGTGGGCACATTAATCAGTTGTAGGAAACATTGTTTGCTCATTAAATACGATGTTTTGGGCAGATACAGGTAAATACATTTGGTCATGCCTATTTGTATAAAAATACGTTTTGTACATTGCTGTCTAGATGTGTTTGTAACTAGAATGAAATACAAGCTTGATTCCGTGTAATGTAAGGAGAGGACACTCAGCAGCTGTTTACACATCTGGACTCAGGAGCACTAGTGTGGGACACAAGAACAAACTATTAAAGGTGTCCCACACAGGTCCTCCAGTGGATACTAGGGGTGTCACCATGTGTGAAAAATGTCAGAAAAAGGTAAGTATTCCAGCTTTGGTAAGGTAAAAAATCATGTCTTCAGCTTGGAACTCTGCCCAAAACAGACAATTGTAGCCCACTTCCCAGCAATGTTTCATATTCCTATTTCTGGACTCAAATATCTGTGTGCTAAGTATATCTTTTGTTTCATTCTCATAGGGGAGAAAAGACTCGGAGGACACCTCTCAGAGGACACCAGGAACTCCCCACCTGAGAAAGAAGGGGAACTCAGAATAACAACACACCCCGAGGATCTGGAGGAAGGAGAGGTGGAGGAAGTCGGTGAGATTGTCACCACAACAGGTGAGTGTTTGACACCCCAGCTTCAGGTAATATATGTATGCCTGCACATTTCTAATACATGTTTTTACTCAAATTTTTAGGTGATGTGCTGGTTGCTGAAGAGCAAGCTGAACATTTCACAAGTGACAGTGCACAAAGGCTAATCAACAACATCATGGTGTGGAATGGTGAACTTGACATCATAAGGAAGAAACTCAATGTTATGGAACAACAAATGAAGAACATGACTGATATGTTGGGGAGAATCTGAACTTCTTCCAAATGCCACCATTTTAACATTTGTTGGACTTTACAAAAACTTTTTTTTGACATTTTAAAAGCCAAATTTTGAAGATGCACACGGTGTGTCAACATGTGCTATCTGCCATCAGGGGATATCAATGTACGCCTTTTGTGGGTGCAACCTCTTCCTCTTAACTCTAGTAGGTGAGAGGAAGGGGTTGCACCCCCAAAACACGTCCATTTATCCCCCCATGATGGGAGATAGTACATGTTGACATTAGGCATGGGATCAGGACTCCCAAATTGTGTGCATCTTCAAAATTTGGCTTTTACAGGGGTGATATCACCCCATCTGATGAAGGCAATATCAAAACATTTTTGACACTATAATGTCTGATATTGCCTTCAGTTTTTCTACATTGAACTTTGTAAGTTCCAGAGTTGTGTATGTTATGTTTAGAAACATGCGTGTTGATACCAAAAAAAAAAAAAAAAAAAACTATTGTAAAAAACTTGAGAAAAAAAAAAATTTACATCAAAATTTTATAACGCACATGCGCACTGAGTAAAAAGCTTGATAATCAACAATGGCTTCTTCTTTCAATGCTCAATGCTCAATACCAGTTTTTGAAGTAATTTTGTGTTTACAGTGACAATGGGGCTTATTTATTAAAGGAAAATCCACTTGACACTACAAGTGCACTAGCAGAACCTAGGAGACAGCCAAAAACAAACACAAGCAATAAAGAAAATTCAAGATTTTATCAGATATATATATTTTTTTATTAAAAAAATATATACACATTGTCTGGCATAGCAATGGCCCCCCCTACTCGTAAAATAATTTACATACTTCTACCGAACTTCATGGGCGCTTTGGGATGCCAAACCAGGACGGCCAGTATCCAGGCCCGTCAGGGGATTCTCAGAAAGTCCGGCCTCAGGCCCAACTGAGGCAATATAATTTGGGGCATTTTTCCTTAAAAAATTGTGCAATATGCAGCAAGATAAGATGATGTGGTTAATTTTGTAGTCCGCCATGTGTACTGCTGTCAGAAACAGGCGGAACCAGCTGGCCATTATCCCGAAGGCATTCTCAACGACTCTTCTGGCTCTGGCCAGCCGGTAGTTAAAAACCCTCCTCTCCGGGGTGAGGGTCCTCTGGGGGAATGGCCTCATCAGGTGCTCGCCCAGACCGAACGCTTCATCAGCAATAAAGATGAACAGAAGTCCTTCAACGTTGTCCGCATCAGGTGGCAATGCCAGGCCACCAGTCTGGAGACGTTGGTAAAACTCCGTCTGTGCGAAGACTCCTCCATCTGACATCTGGCAATTCCTCCCCACGTCCACATAGAGGAACTCATATTGTGCCGACACCACCGCCATTAACACTATACTATTAAACCCCTTATAGTTATAATAGTAAGACCCCAAATGGGGTGGTGGCACAATGTGGACGTGCTTACCATCTATAGCCCCTCCACAGTTGGGAAAGTCCCAATGGTCGGCAAAATGGGATGCCACAGTCTGCCATTCCTGTGGCGTTGAAGGAAACTGTGGAGTCAAAACAGAAAAAAAATATTAGTACTTTTGCACATAACATTGCAAGCAGATTAGAAACAAACATTCTTGGCCGACATCAGTATAACATTTATTTTAAGGAGTATTTCAAGACAAAAATATAAGGTCGACTTATCAGATTCCTTCTCCCCTCTGATGGCCCATTGTAAAAATTTTAGGTGGGGGAGGGTTCGAGCTGAGTTTGGGACCCAAAAAAAAGCCTATGGCACGCTGCCTGAATTTAAGGACAACAATAACATTTGGACACATTATAGGGGGTGTTTAGGGTAAAGCACTACAATAGAGCTGACAAAATACATTAAGTGATTAGGCTAGGTGTATATGGGCCCAGGATACCATGCTGGGGAAGTTAGTGAAGGCAAATATGCATGTAGGCCGAAAAAGGAGCATTAAAAGATTACAACATACATGAGGACAAAGGGGACATTCACAGCATATTACAATCATGTTAATTAGGGAATGATGAAAGAAATACAATACATTAGCAAACATTAAATACATAGAATGTGATGTTAAAGGAGAAAACTTACCTTAATATAGTCCTTCTGCAGGACCTGAACAATAGCAGAACAGGTCTCTGTGATAATGATCTCCAGAGCCTGGGGGGAGATGCCTGTCGAGAACTCGAGGTCCTGCAGACTTCTCCCCGCCAAGTACTGTAACGTGGCGACTAGCCTCTGCTCCGGAGTGATGGCTTGCCTCATGCAGGTATCCTGCCTGCTAATATAAGGGGTCAGCAAAGCCAACAGACAGTGAAAAACGGGGTCCGTCATTCTGAGAAAGTTCCTGAAATCATCAGGATTATTCTCCTGGATCTCACGAAGCAAAGGCATATGAGAGAATTGGTCACGCTGGAGCAACCAATTCTTGGTCCATGAACTCCTCCCCACCCTGTTCATGGACTGGGCTTGGGTCCAACTATGAACCCCAACACCAAGCCCCCGCATAGCACGAACTCTACGACCAATACATACCCGCAACATGGCTTCAAAACGGTCGGCTGGTCAGAACTAACTAACAGAACACTCTGAAGAACAGCAAGGCTTGTGAAGAGCGATCTGAAAATCAGAAACGAGCAGACAAGAACACACTGAAAAACAGATGCGAACTGCCTACATGCACTAAAAAGCAGATACAAACCCACAAGCACAAACTGAAGAGCAGTAACAAACTGAAAAGCACGAAAGCTGAAAAGTGCAAATCGTCTCTCACCAAACTTCTACTAACACGAGATTAGCAGAAGGAGCCCAAAGGGCGGCGCACTGGCTATTGAACTTCCTTTTTCTAGTCCCATCGTACGTGTTGTACGTCACCGCGTTCTTGACGGTCGGACTTTGGTGTGACTGTGTGTATGCAAGACAGCTTGAGCGGAATTCCGTCGGAATTCTGTTGGAGAAACCTTCAGGGCTTATTCCGACGGCAAAACCGCTTGTGTGTACGCGGCATTCCAGGTAGAAGGTGTGAAAAGGGCAAACTTTCAGGTAACCTTACTTCATATTCAACCAGATATAACATTGTTAAAATGAAGAACAATAAGGCTCCATGCATACTGGCATAAAAAACGCTGCTTCTACAGGAGTTGTGTGTTCTGCCTGTAGAAGCAGCTCAATTTTATCCTATGTGTCCGTGCAAATTAGGACAATTAGAGGCATATTTTGAGCCCAACGTTTAGAACAGGGGTCTCAAACTCAAATTGCCTGAGGGCCACATGACAAGTTTTCATATCCCATGGGGGGCCGCATGCAAACTTTTAAAACTTCAAAAGCAATGAACTATACCAGCAATAATATACTATACTATACCCAGCACTGGTGTCAGCAAACGCATTATACCCAGTACTGGTGTCCGTAAGCGCATTATTAACCCAGCATTGGTGTCAGCAAACGCATTATTAACTACCCAGCATTACCCCTCCCACACTGCACAAATAGCCACACACTGCACAAATAGCCCCACACTCCATAAAATACCCCCCACACTCCATAAAATACCCCCCACACTCCATAAAATACCCCCACACTACACAATTACCCCCCACACTGCACAATCACCCTCCACACTGCATAAAATACCCCCCACACTGCACAAATTTCTACCCCAGTCACCCCACTAAGGACTTTGCCTCAGTGTGATGGCTCACTCACCTCTCCTGGCAGTCAGGATCATCTGCCTCCCAAATCCTCTCCTCCTGGCTTCCATACAGGCCTAGTGACAGGGGACCCAGAGAACACAATCTCCCGCCCTGAGGTGGCAGCAGGACCCTGGTTTGGAGCTCTGGTCGATCGTCAATGCCTAGGTGGGCGGATCGATGAGCGGATCCTTCCTCCGCTCCATTCTCAGCTCTGTTCTCTCTCTGGGCTGCAGCAGCGTGCAGCGGAGAGGACAGAAGAGATGGAGAGGTAAAGCCGATGGCCGATATATGATGACGATTTTTGTGGCCGATATTTTAGGCCAATTTGAAAAAAAAAAAACCTCACCCACTCCACTCCTCCCTGCTTGCTCCTGTCACTCTACCAAACACTTGATGTCCTCAGTACAGATGGCACTGGTTGGCTTAGGCAGGTGGCACTGGCAGGTGGCACTGTCTGTCACTGGCAGGTGGCACTGGCAGGTGGCACGTTGCACTGTTTGGAGGGTGCACTGATTGGCACTGACAGATGGCACTGGCAGGTGGCACTGATTGGCAATGGCACTGGCAGGTGGCACTTATTGGCAGTGGCACTGGTTGGCACTGGAAGGTGGCACTGGCAGGCATTGGCAAGTGGCACTGGTTTGAAACTGGCAGGTGGCACTGGTTTGGAACTGGCAGGTGGCACTATTGGCACTGACAGGTGGCACTGATTGGCGTGGCACTGGCAGGTGGCACTGATTGGCGTGGCACTGGCAGGTGGCACTGATTGGCGTGGCACTGGCAGGTGGTGGCAGGTGGCACTGGCAAGCACTGGTTGGCACTGGCAGGTGGCACTGATTGGCGTGGCACTTGCAGGTGGCGGAAGGTGGCACTGGCAGGTGGCTTTGATTGGCAGGGGCACTGGTTGGCGGTGGCACTGGCAGGCACTGGTTGGTGGTGGCACTGATTGGCGGTGGCAGGTGGCACTGGCAGGTGGTACTGGTTGGAGGTGGCAGGTGGCAATGGCAGACTGGTTGGCACTGGCAGGTGGCACTGATTGGCAGTGGCACTGGCAGCTGGCACTGACAGATGGCACTGACAGATGGCACTGATTGGCACAGGCAGGTGCCACTGGCAGGTTTCACACTGAGCGGAGTGTAACAGTGTGTGAAACTGACAAGGAGCTGTCCACACTCAGCGCTTGATGCTTGTGTGAAGCTGACACGTAGCACAGAGGAGAGAGACAGAGGGATCTGTCAGAATTGAGGTTGATGTCGGGGTGGGCGGGACCCGGCCGAGGTGGGCGGGGCCAGCAGCTGTCAAACACCAGCCAATGATTGGGCTGCTTAAGAAAAGGGGCGGGCCACATACACGTAGCTGCCCGCCCAGATCCCATTGGCTGGTGTTTGATATTGGCCGGGTCCCGCCCACCCCGGCCGGGTCCCGCCCACCCCCGACATCAACCTCAAATCTGACAGATCCCTCTGTCTCTCTCCTCCTGTTACGTGTCAGTTTCACACAAGCATCAAGCGCTGAGTGTGGAGAAGGAAGGAAGAGCAGCGGCCAGTGCTATATATCGACCTAATGGCCAAATATCGGTCGACCTCTAGTCCTTTATCAGCCCTGCCTGCGGGCCATTTTTAACCGGTCCGCGGGCCGCAAATGGCCCGCGGGCCGGTACTTTGAGACCCCTGGTTTAGAAGCAGGAAAAAAAAACCTTTCTGGTTTTTTCAGAAAAAAACTTAAAACTCTCCTAAACTCATCTAGGCTTTGTACAAAAAATGCTCTATATGAGCGTTTTTTTTTACTCCCAAGAGAACAGACACTTTTTTAAGCCCAGTGTGCATAGAGCCTTATGCCGCATACACACGATTGGACTTTCCGACAACAAGCTCACCGTCGGAAAATCGTACCGTGTGTACGCGGCATTAGAGTATAGACGGAGCAATGCTGCTATATTTCTGGGACCCAGCAGAGGAATATTTTCTGGCAGACCTAGAGGGAGAATTGCATTATGGGAGTTAGCATCTTCAGTTTATAATAGTTATAATGAGGATGAATAATTTAGTAGGAAGCCTGTGTTGTATATCGATTGATAAGGAAATATGTGACTTGATTGAAGATGGAATTTACATAGAGTGAAGATGAAAAGTTTTAGCGTGTGACTCTATATAGAGAAGAATTGAAGTCTGTCTAATTAGCGGACAGCTATTGTGCTCAGATAAAGTATGCACATAAATAATTGACTGGCAAACTTTAGGACAGCAATGTGTGTGTAGAGTCCCAATCAATCATAGTAAAAGGGAAATGTCATTAAAACCATGTTTGTTGCCTTTGTCTTCATCTAAAGGTGCTTATACTATTAAGTGTGTCTTATTGGCTGCATAGGCTTGTGCAAAGGTGTAACTATGGGTGTAGAATTGTGTACATGGAGGTTTTCTGTTAGTTTTTAGGTTTTTTTTATGGACTTTGATGGATGAACTGGATGGACTTCTGTGTTTTTTCAACCTGACTATGTAACTATGACAGACATCAAGCTCTATGCCCTCTTTTGCTGCACTGCAGCTTTGTGACAGCTTATGAACCACTCCTATTTAATTAAAATTATTTTTTTAAGTATAATATTTATTATTTTTTATAGACAATTAAGCAGATATGATGGTTAAGAGCAAAGAGAATATAATCAAGACACAGATGAAGATAAACTCCCAACTGATAATATGACATAGAGCAGACATGTGCAGAACGGAAGAATTTGTTTAGTTTCGGATAGATTCGTTATGTTACTAATTTTGTTTTGTTGATTCGTTTCAGAATTTGTTTAGTTTAGTTTAGTTGAATTTCATTTTGTTTATTCATTTTCTAATGAATTCCAAATTTTCAAAACGATTCGAATTTGGATTGGCCGAAAAATGATGATTCTGTGTGAAGAATACCTGTAGCTGGTTATTAAGGAATAGGCTGGGAAGTCAGCCGTCACGTCTTTAGCAACCAATGACTCATCAGCTGTCAGCGGGCTTCCCCACTGACAGCTGAAATGTAAACAAAAGAAGGAAGGGGTCCTTGTCCCCATCAACATGTTCAGGGCATGTGGCCTAGTATGGTTCAGGAATGAGTGCCCCCCCCTTTCCTGCCCTGCTTGGCTACATGCTCGGATAAGAGTCTGGTATGAATTTTAGGGGAGACCCCACGCTGTTTTTCATTTACATTTTCTATTGCCGGAATTCTTTTGCTTACATTTCAGCTCTCAGAAGGGAAGTCCGCTGACAACTGATGAGTCATCGGTTGTTAAGGACCTTGCGGCCGGCTTCCCGGCCCGCTTCTTAACAACCCCCTATTTTTCACACAGAATTTGAATTTTTTGATTATTTTTTGACTGATCCGAATTTGAATAGTTCCAAAAATTTGGAATTAGTTTGAAAACGAATAAACGGATGCACTTTGTCTACGACCAGCACTGTTGGCTGTAGACACAGAGCCTGCTTGCCCTCTTTTAGTGGCCTGTGAGCGTCTGCCTTTCCTTGGTGGCCTTCCAGACATGCTATAAAATTGGATTAGCAAAACACCGCCTGAAGTTTACTAGAAAAATTACACCAGGAATGGCCTGCAGTCAGGTATAGGCTTGGCTAGACTAGTCTGCACTGCAGATCACTGAATCACCTGCCTGTCTGAAAGTGTCTTTGAATCTGTGAGGGGTTACAGTGTTGTGGCCTAAGACCCAATTTTTCTGCCCCTGTTTAACAGGGGTGTGTAATTACAATTTTTGATCTAATATTTCACAGCAGGGCCCATTCCTGCGCCCACCAAGAGTAACTGTGAGGGCTTACAGTGTTGTGGCAACACCACCACACCACCACCAAAGGACCAATTTTTCTGATCTTGTTCAACAGGGGCATGTAATTACAATTCTTGATATAATATTTCACAGCAGGGCCCCAAGAGTGACTGTGAGGGCTTACAGTGTTCTGATACCACCAACACCTTAAGCCCAAATTTATGCAGAGTATATACGGCAGGCCATATAGTATATACAGGCGGTCCCCTACTTTCAAACATCCGACTTACAAATGACTCCTACTTACAAACGGAGGGAGACAACAGGAAGTGAGCGGAAATCTACCCCTAGGAAGGGAAATTCTCTCCTGTAAGAGTTAATATGGGAAAAAGGTGTATCCACTGATGCTTTATCACCAATCCTTGTTTCCCTAAAAAAAACACATTTTCAAAATCCAATTGTCATTGGGACAAAAAGTGAGGTGAAATCTTCTGAACAGGGGCACATACAGCAAAACAAATGTTACAGGGGTGATGATGACCCTTCCCTATGTTATCCAAAAAGCTTAAAAATAGATTTTTTGACTGGAGCTACACTTAAAAAATGTACCTGTTCCAAATTACAAACAGAACAAACCTACAGTCCCTATCTTGTTTGTAACCTGGGGACCGCCTGTATACTGCTGCTGTTCAGAGTATATTGGGCCTGGGGGCCCCACTCTTTTTCTTTTATTTAATTTGGGTGCGGGGTTACCCCTAATATCCATTCAAGACCCAAAGGGCCTGGTAATGGACTGGGGGGGGTACCAATGCCGTTTTTGTCAATAAATTTCGACATTACATTACATTACAGCCACAAGCAGTTTTAAATTACTTTTATTCCTTTAGAAATGTCATTTTGTGCAGGGACTGTTCTAAACACTGTTCTAAATACTATAGACGTCCCCCAGGTACGATATTTAAAGGAATATTTCACTTTTATTTTTTCACTTTAAGCATCATTAAAATCACTGCTCCCGAAAAAACGTCCGTTTTTAAAACTTTCTTTTGCATTAATCCACGTCCCCTGGGGTAGGACCCGGGTCCCCAAACCCTTTTTAGGACAATAACTTGCATATTAGCCTTTAAAATTCACACTTTTGATTTCTCACATTCGAGTCCCATAAACTTTGATGGTGTTCGAATGTTCGCACGTACTTTTGGTCCGTTCGCATGTTCTGGATGCGAACCGAGCCTGGGGGGTGTTCAGCTCATCCCTAAAATAGAATAGTATATACTATATCACTCTAATGCCCTGTACACACGGTCGGACATTGATCGGACATTCCGACAACAAAATCCATGGATTTTTTCCAACGGATGTTGGTTCAAACTTGTCTTGCATACACACGGTCACACAAAGTTGTCGGAAAATCCGATCATTCTGAACGCGGTGACGTAAAACACGTACGTCGGGACTATAAACGGGGCAGTAGCCAATAGCTTTCATCTCTTTATTTATTCTGAGCATGCGTGGCACTTTGCCTGACGGATTTGTGTACACACGATCGGAATTTCCGACAATTTTATAGCAAGCTCTCAAACTTTGTGTGTCGGAAATTCCAATGGAAAATGTGTGATGGAGCCTACACACGGTCGGAATTTCCGACAACAAGGTCCTATTACACATTTTCCGTCGGAAAATCCGACCGTGTGTACGGGGCATAACAGTTAGAGAAAACAGTATTATTCAAGATGGAGAAATAAAGAGGAAAAATGGCGCTGCTAAACAAATATACATTAACCGTGAATACTACACTCCTATTTTATTTTAACCCCAGTTTCATTGATGATAACTGGACCTTTCCCCCACCCGCCAAAAAAAAAAAAAGCTTGCTTTAACTCAGTTATCAGTGGAAAGGACCTCCTCTGTAAACCTCTTTAAATTGGTGGTCACTGGGAAGAACTTAAGGAAAAATCCTTATTTACTATATCAGTAGTTAATTTAAAGGTCCCTTCTTCAAAAAGTGCTTCTTATCAAAGATGCTTTGCAACCGCACCTTAAATGCACTGTATTGCATCAAAGGGTAAAGAGTAGGATTTTAAATACCCCTATAGTGATCACACAAATACACTTACTGTATGCAAGAAAAAATATATACAAAATCTTTATTGTTAACAATAAATAATTTCAAAGCACATATCAAATGGTCATAGCTTGCATACTGATACCAACAAATCATTGTCCACAACAAACATACATGGCCATTGGTCGAGATGAGGAACTAGGGTTGACGTGTTTCACGGAAATAACCGCTTCTTCAGGACCTCTTAAAAGCACATGATCACAAAAATAGGTTCTAAGAACAAAATATATATATAAATATATAGGGGGAAGGGGAAGGGAAAACAATATACCCGTATTTATCGGCGTAAAACACGCGCCGGCGTATAACATGCACCCCAAGTTTAGGAGGGAATTTTAAGGAAAAAAAACTTTTAAAGGAAAAAAACTTACATTTAAATGCCCATCAATGCAGCCTTATCAGTGTCCGTCTGCAGCTTTGTCAGTGTCATCTGCAGCCTTGTCAGATCATTTGCAGCCTTGTCAGATCATTTGCAGCCTTGTCATTGTCCATCTGCAGCCTTGTCAGATCATTTGCAGCCTTTGCAGCCTTGCCATTGTCCATCTGCAGCCTTGTCAGATCATTTGCAGCCTTTGCAGCCTTGCCATTGTCCATCTGCAGCCTTGTCAGATCATTTGCAGTTTAAATATGGCGCCGCTGCCAAGATACACAGAGCCGGTCCTGTGTATCCCCGCTCTTCTCGGCTCCGCTCGCAGTCCTGCCCAGTCCCGCCCTATGATGGACATAACACAGGTCCAATGGCAGAACTGGGCGTGACTGTGAGCGAAGCTGAGAAAAGCCGATATACATACATAGCCGAGTGTACTCGGCTAGGCTCGGCTAGCTCCGCTCACAGTCACTCTCAGTCCCTGTGTTATGTCCATCATAGGGCGGGACTGGGCGTGACTGTGAGCGGAGCTAGCCAAGCCTAGCCGAGTACACTCAGCTATGTATGTATATCGACGGCCGGCTCGCTCCGCTCACAATCAGAAGGGGATCAGCGGGGATCGGCGTATAACACGCACCCGTGATTTTCCCCTGACTTTAAGGGGAAAAATGTGCGTGTTATACGCTGATAAATACGGTATGTAAATATGATACCTTTTTCTGGAAAATTTCGAGACTATACCTCAATGGATTTTCCACCAGTACAATTTTATATACTGTGTGAGCTAGTTGAAAAATACCTAAATCAAGATCTGCTAGAACAGAGTGTCATATTTACATTGTTTTCTCTTCCCCCGCCCCTAGCCTAGTTATTATGTTTTTCTTTTGACTTAGCGACTATTACAAACAAAATTATATATATATACACAGTGCTTTTTTTCTCAAACAATAGGCGCTGGAACTTAACCACGACCCCACAAAACCCCTCCCCCTACACACACCCTCCAAATCACATCAAATAGTGGGTGTGGTTAGTCAAATTTCACGAACAGTAGGAAAGTCTCAAAGGGGCATTAAACACCAGGATTGCATTACATACAGAGTGCAGAGCTGTCACTTGTAAACACAGAAACCAGACTTCTGTGTTTACAAGTGATTGTGGTGAGCAGGCACCAAAGGGTCTGAGCCAAAGGTGGTGGAACTGAGTTCCACCAAGTTCCCCTGAAAAAAAGCCTTGTATATATATATATATATATATATATATATATATATATATATATATATATATAAATATATATATATATATATATATATATATATATATATATACAGTTGTGCTCATGAGTTTACATATCCTGGTAGCATTTAGGATTTCTTGGCCATTTTTCAGAGAATATAAATGATAACACAAAAACGTTTCTCTCACTCATGGTTAGTGTTTGGCTGAAGCCATTTATTATCAATCAACTGTGTTTACTCTTTTTAAATCATAATGACAACAGAAACTACCCAAATGATCCTGATCAAAAGTTTACATACCCTGGTGATTTTGGCCTTATAACATGCACACAAGTTGACACAAAGAGGTTTGAATGGCTATTAAAGGTATCCATCCTCACCTGTGATCTGTTTGCTTGTAATTAGTGTGTTTGTGTATAAAAGGTCAATGAGTTTTTGGACTCCTGACAGACCCTTGCATCTTTCATTCAGTGCTGCACTGACGGTTCTGGATTCTGAGTCATGGGGAAAGCAAAAGAATTGTCAAAGGATCTGCAGGAAAAGGTAGGTGAACTGTATAAAACAGGAAAGGGATATAAAACAATATCCAAGGAATTAAGAATGCCAATCAGCAGTGTTCAAACTCTAATCAAGAAGTGGAAAATGAGGGGTTCTGTTGAAACCAAACCACGATCAGGTAGACCAACTAAAATTTCAGCCACAACTGCCAGGAAAATTCTTCGGGATGCAAAGAAAAACCCACAAATAACTTCAGGTGAAATGCAGGACTCTCTGAAAACATGTGGTGTGGCTGTTTCAAGATGCACAATAAGGAGGCACTTGAAGAAAGATGGGCTGCATGGTTGAGTCGCCAGAAGAAAGACATTACTACACAAATGCCACAAAGTATCCCGCTTACAATACGCCAAACAACACAGAAACAAGCCTCAAACCTTTTGGCAAAAAGTCTTTTGGAGTGATGAGACCAAAATTGAGGTTTTTGGCCACGACCATAAATGCTACAGCCGAACATTAACCATGAGTGAAAGAAAAGTTTTTGTGTTCATATTCTCTGAAAACTGGCCAAGAAATCATAAATTCTGCCAGGGTATGTAAACTGCACAACTGTATATATATATATATTTTGTTTATAGAAACTATTTTTGTGATCATGTGCATTTAGGAGGTCCTGAAGAAGCGGTTATTTCTGCAAAACACGTCGACCCTAGTTCCTCATCTCGACCAACAGCTGTGCATGTTTGTAGTGAACAATGACTTGTTGGTATCAGTATGCAAGCTATGACAATTTGATATGTGCTTTTAAATATTTTATCGTTAAAAATAAAGATTTTGTATATATTTTTTCTTACATAAGTGTATTTGTGTGATCACTGGAGTGGTATTTAATATCCTACTCTTTACCCTTTGTTGCAATATATTGATTATAAGGATGATACCCTCCACTGGCACATCTTCATAGTTGGAACCTCCCCTACATACATCCAACAAACACATAAAGAATTTTTGATAAATGCACTAATAATGCCATAGGCGCACTTACATTTCATTTACAGTGTGCTTGTGGTGCATTTCAATAGAAGTGTATGGAGGTTACAAATTACAGAGCATCAACACCTGCCAAACTCTGCAAATTTCTCACCGCAATGCGTGGCAATGCTAACGCTACAGTGTGAACACCTTCATCTGCTCCCTATTTTAACTATTTTGAGTGGCATTGATAAGTATTTAGGAAGAGTTAAAAACACAACCCAATCGCCTACTTTTAATGCCTCTGTGAAAGAGCCCCTAAGGTCTGCTTCAAATTTGAGATCAGTGGAAAGTAGACATGTGCACTGAAGTTATGAATTATCCGAAATAAAGAATGCCACATCTAAACAAATGGAATGGAACAAAATAATAATAAATAATATTAATAATATGTTTTTATTATTATTATTTATTATTATTAATTAGTTACGCTCCATTCATTTAGATACGGCATTCGTTATTACAGATAATTTGTAACTGTACATTTGTATTCATTACGTTCTCTAACAGCCACATTTGAAAGGAAATTCCAATACCTATAATTTAATAGTTTGTAATAGTTAAGTTATTTCAGATGTTTGAATTTTCAGGTTAACAAATTTTCGGATCTTCGGAATTTTGAATTTTCGAATTTCCGAAATTTTGAATTCCCAAAATTTCAAATGTCCGAATTTTTGAATTTCAAATTTCTGAATTTCCGAAATTTCGTATTTTCGAGTTTCCTAATTTCCGAATTTAGAATTTTCAAATTTGGAATTTTTGAATTTCGAATTTTCGAGATTTCGAATATCCGAATATTCGGAAATTCGATAATTCAGAAATTCGGATATTTACAAATTTGTATAAATTTGTTAAAAAATGAATTTGGAACTAAACAAATTGCAAATGTCTAATCCCTATTGTGGGGTCACCAGTACAGTATTTGTACGTTGAAATCATATCCCCTCTCAAGCGTCTCTTCTCCAGAGAGAATAAGTTCAGTGCTTGCAACCTTTCCTCATAACTAAGATCCTCCAGACCCTTTATTAGCTTTGTTCCCCTTCTCTGGACTCTCTCCATTTCCAGCACATCTTTCCTGAGGACTGGTGCCCAGAACTGGATGGCATACTCCAGGTGCGACCGGACCAGAGTCTTGTAGAGCAGGAGAATTATTGTTTTCTCTCAGGAGTGAATACCCTTTTTAATGCATGCCAATATTCTATTGGCTTTGTTTGCAGCAGCTTGGCATTGCATGCCATTGCTGAGCCTATCATCTACTAGGACCCCCAGGTCCTTTTCCATCCTAGGTTCCCCCAAAGGTTCTCCCCCTGTGTATAGATTGCATTCATATTTTTGCCACCCAAATTCATTATTTTACATTTTTCTACATTAAACCTAATTTGCCAAATGTTTGCCCACCCCATTAATTTCTTCAGATCTTCTTGCAAGGTTTACACATCCTATGAAGAAATTATTGCCCTGCTTAGCTTGGTATCGTCCGCAAATACAGAGATTGAGCTGTTTATCCCATCCTCCAGATCATTTATGAATAAATTAAATAGGATTGGTCCCAGGACAGAACCCTGGGGGACCCCAATTTCTACAGTGGACCATTCCGAGTATTCCCCATTTATCATCACCCTCTGAACACGCCCCTGTAGCCAGTTTTCAATCCATGTACTCACCCTATGGTCCACGCCAACAGACCTTACTTTGTACAGTAAACATTTGTGGGGAACTGTGTCAAATGCCTTTGCAAAATCCAGATACACTAGATGGAAAACATGTAAGAATCCGCACCACTCTGAAAATTATTATTTGATATTATTATCATTATTATTATATTATTATTATTATTATTATTATATATTTTCAGAGTGGTGTGGATTCTTACATGTTTTCCATTTTTCACCTTCTTCATTATTTAAACACGACATCCAGTCCTGCTCATCGGCTGTTCCCTAGGCTTATTATGCATGCCCTCGCCTCAGCCCCGGGGCTGACATTTAATTGGACATCCCCCATCCCTCTTCCAGCAGCTGTGCTATTACACCTGTTCCATTAGCGGACATGTAAGAGTCTAGATTTTTTGCTTTACAACATTTTTATATATTCTTTTTTTCCCCCTACATAGGGAATTCCTATTAGTACATTATTCTTTACCATTCAAATTCATATTTATATATATCATTGACATCACACTCCTGATGATAAGATGGATCCTCAAAACGCGAGTGTTTTTACGTCACCACAGTTTGATTTTTTACCTAGATCTACTATGTACCTGCTTATTTATGCCATCATGTATCTATATGATATGAAATCATTTTTTAAATTTATGTATGTCAGCTTTCTATGGAATTTGTTTTTTATGATCGAATAATGTATTTTGAGAATATTTTTTCTTGTCTGTATAATAAATCAATTTCTACTTCATATATTCTTATTGTACCTTTACCTGATTTAGTGACTCGCCTCACTCAAAGTCCCATGATCACTGTTCTTTGCATACTTATGTATATACTGGGATGGAAGCCTATCACCATAGAGGTGGGTCGGTTGTGGATTTTTTTTCTTTTTTGGTCCGTCGCGGCATGAAGAAGAAGATGAATAGACATTGTGGGACTTTTTTATTTTTTAATAAAGGACTTGTCCCCAAGCTGTGTCTTGTCGTTTTTAATATTTTGACACTTTTTTGTGAAATGGTAGGGGGGGGAGGCTGGGATCTGGGGGTCCCCTTGTTAAAGGGGGCTTCCAGATTCCGATAAGCCCCCCCACCCGCAGTCCCCCACAAGCATCAGGCAAGAGTTGTGAGGATGAGGCCCTTGTCCCCATCAACATGGGGGCAAGGTGCTTTGGGGGGCTACCCCAAAGCACCCTCCCCATGTTGAGGGCATGTGGTCTGGTACAGTTCGGGGGGGGGCGCTCTCTCGTCCCCCCTCTTTTCCTGCGGTCTGCCAGGTTGCATGCTCGGATAAGGGTCTGGTATGGATTTTGGGTGGACCCCTACGTCATTTTTTTTAATTTTGGCACAGGGTTCCCCTTAAAATCCACACCATTCAGGTCTGGTATGGATTTTGGGGGGGACCCCTACGCAATTTTTTTAAAAAATTGGGCGCAGGGTTCCCCTTAATTTCCATATCAGACCCGAAGGCCCTTATATGGATTTTAGGGGGACCCCCATGCAATTTTTTTTTTAATTTTGGTTCGGGGGTTCCCCCTAATATTCATACCAGAACCAAAGGGCCTGGTAATGGACTGGGGGGGACCCCATGCACTTTTTTCAATTAGTTTTATCTATATTGCCGAGACCCAACAATTCATTACAGCCACGATCAGTTTTAAGGCTGGGTTCACACTGCTGCGGTGGCAGACATCGTATGTGATTCGCAGCGCACTGCTGTTCACATCACATGCGATGTCTGTGCTGTGCGATATCAGCCATACAGATAGTATGGCTGATATTGCACCGCATTCGGTCCAAACTCGCACAGGACCCTTTTTTTTGTTCGGACCAGAATCGGATCGCATGGGTGTTCACACCTATGCGATCCGATACATGTCCGAATTGTCAGTTCGCAGTGCGATATGCGGGCTGAACTGGGGGTGTCATTAACATTGTATGACACTCCCCAGCAGTTCGCATATGGCAGTGTGAACTGCTGTGCGAGTTGGTGCGATGCGGGAACCCGCAGTAAATTCGCTGCGTTCCTGCACCGCAGCAGTGTGAACCCAGCCTTAATGACAATTTTTTCCTTTAGAAATGTCATTTTGCTATGGTAATGTTCTAAACACGGGAAAAATGCGCCACTTTACAGGCATACTATAGACACCACCCAGGCATGATATTTAAAGGAATATTTAATTTTTATTGTTTCACTTTAAGCATTAAAAAAATCACTGCTCCCGAAATAACGGCCATTTTTAAAAAAATGTTCACATTGATACATGTCCCCTGGGGCAGGACCCGGGTCCCCAAACACTTTTTTTGACAATAACTTGCATATAAGCCTTTAAAATGAACACTTTTGATTTTTCATGTTAGTGTCCCATAGACTTTAACGGTGTTCTGAATTTTCCCCGAACACCGCAAATTGTTCGGTGTTCGCAGAACATCCGAATAGCCAAAGTTCGGCTCAAACTTATGCTAGGGCCGAATTGTTCGCCCAACCCTACTAATCACATATACTAGCCATCCAATTATATAGCATGGCATAGTTCATGTTATCGTTATTACCAATCAAGGAAGATCTAGGGATAATCTAATAGGCATAATCTTCAAACATTTATAATGCATTAAATTGTATTAATCTAAACATCAAACAATCCTTTGGATTGATTTTTTTGTTAATCGGTCTTCTTAAACAAACCCTTGTTTCATTATTTATTGTCTATCGTATAGCATAGTTGCATAATAATTCTGTTACACTTTCCAGCCTGTGCAGGATGAATTTTTATAATCTATTTTCACTATAGGAACATATGTAGAGATTGGAAAGGGTTACAACTAAATCACAAGGCACATGAATGAATGCATCACTCAATAAAAAGAAACCAATGAAATTTGTATTAAATATCTTCACTTTTTAAAAGGTCCGGCCTAGGAGGAGGTTGCAATTATTACATGATGCTCATAAGCCAGAATTTGGAGAGACACTATGCTGTCAGCCAGCCTTTAAGAGAAAGATGCTGATGTACTTGGAGGGTTCCCGTAGGCAAGCCGTGGTGGCACCCGTAGGCATTGCACAACACTTGCTTCTGGGGATAACTTGATGTTAAATTAATACTATTTAAACATCAATACCAGGTATAGATATTTTATACATAGTTACATTGACCCAGCTTGGACCAATGTAACTATGTATATATCATACCTGGCTGATGTCCCTTGTGCAAATCAGAGCAAAGCTTTCTCTGAATGATGTCCTTGCTGAGCGGTCAACCACTTGTGTTCAAAATGCAGCAGGCAGCTGCACAGCATGGCACAGAGAATCAAGTGGAGATCCCTGGAGTAACGGTGCCTACTTCTGTGATATCCAGCTTACAGGGACATAAACCAGGTACAGTATGGTATATACATAGTTACGTTGGTCAAAGCTGGACCAATGTAACTATGTATAAAATATTCATACCTGAAATTTATCTCTAAAGTCTAAACAAGTACCAAAACCAGTCACTATTTTACTATGTGATGCACAAACCTCATAAAGTAAAGAAAAACCTTATTTACCTTCCCTGAAATATATATATATATATATAGATATATCTATATATGTAGATATATAGATATATCTATATATATAGATATATATTCACACAAAAATAGCTTTTCTTCAGCTTATTGAGCAAAAACAGTCCATAAACTTATGGTATAACACAAAGATACGGCTCACCGCCAGCATAAACCTGGCCCGCTACAGGGTTTAAAGTCCCAGGAGTCCAGAAAAAAGTCAAATGAGCCCATCAGTGTCTCACACAATAAACAACCCATAGTCCTCTCACAACTGTGTGCTGTTCCACATCACACCTGGGTGCTTCCTGTTTTTTTCAGCCCTCTCTTGCAGGTGGGCTAACCAACTCAGGACCAAAGTACCAGTAGCCAGGGTTGTTGGTTCTCACCTGAAAGTCACAGAGCCTCTGGAATTTTGGGACCCATATGAGGACTTAGTAGTCCTGGGAAAACTAAAATAAATGTTTGCCCCCTTTTATTGGATCACAACAGAACCCCTTACCCTGCATGGGTGAAAATCCCTGAGTATACCAACTGTGTCTTGTCGTTCCCCTTCAAGGGGTTCTAAATGCTCAGGGTTTTTTACCTTCATGCATTCTATGCATGAAGGTAAGAAACCTTCTGTGTGCAGCAGCCACCCTAATAATCACCTGAGCCCCATCTCGATCCAGTGATGTGCACGAGAGCCTCGACTCTTCGGGGACACTCATTCCTCATCAAATACACACACATACAAGCATTGCCCACCTCTGGAGAAGATTGAACAAAAGAAAATGACATCATGTGACCAGTCTAAAGACATCTGGAAAAGGGGTAATTATTTAAAAAAAAATACAGCAAGGGGTCACCCAGTCAGGTGGAGCACTGAGAGCAGAACATTTGTGCTTTAAGGTTACTGGTGTTGAATTACCCAAACATGAACTGGATCCACAGTTGTCCAGAAGAATGATAAAATGATAAAAATGGGGAAGAGTAATTGCTTTGTGTTAAAAATAGCCCACAGGGCTTGCATTGCTTTTCCGTAAAATATAAATATTCAATTCTGCCTCTTAACGATTTTCTGCTCCCATCTGGCAAAAAAGTGCATTCGTAGTAAACCTCTGCCACTGTGGAGCACCTGAAAATGAATTATGCTGAATAAAATGCAAGAAATCACCACAGCGAGAAGCAGACAAAATGATAGGCCTCTGAAAAGCTTGAATTATCTGGAAAATTGAAACAAATGTTCTATTAATGTGTAATTTATATACAAGTTCCTTTGGCAAACCAATCTGAGACATGTTTGTGCATGAATAAAACAGATTACAATCTGCTATGATTACCAACTGTGTAATGTTTTAACATAATATGCTTACACTTGAAATGTAAACTATTTGTAACTTAAAAAAAAGTTTTATACAGTATATAAGAAAGCAGAAAGACCTGCAGTGAGTGGGCTAATGAGTATATTTAGAAAAAAATGCATTTCCAAATCTAGGAGCGACAGACTATCTGTACAACATTTCTACTTCACAGCAACTAACCTCCCTAATATTCTATGAACCTTAACCCAATATAAATGTAATAATAGCTCAAATATTTTGGAAGTGTTCTCTGAGTGGAGAAGGACAAGAAATCTCATTATTTGCAACTTTCTAGTCCTTGGACCAGACTCATGCTCGCTCTTCCTCTGCCTATCTGTCTGGTGCCAAATCACCATTGGCCTAGGCCTGCCAGAAATCAATGTGTAGAAAAAGCCTGTCCGCACACTTCCTCCTCGTGTTTGAACCTGCAGCAGGTATGTAAAACCCCTGCATTTCTGAAGGTAAAGGGTATGAGGCTGACCTAAGATCTGAAAAAAGTGCAGGAAATTAGGCTGATCTGAGATCTGAAAGTGCAGAAATTGGGGCTGATCTTGGGTGTGAAGGTGCAGGAATTGGGGATGATCTGAGTTCTGAAGGAGCAGGAATTAAGGCTGAGGTGAGGTGTGAAGATGCAGGAATTGTGGCTGATCTCCAATGTGAAAGTGCAGGAATTGGAGTTGGTCTGAGTTGTAAAGGTCAGAGAATTGGGGGTGATCTGAGGTGTGAAGGTGCAGGAATTGAGGCTGATCTGAGGTCTGAAGGTGCAGGAATTGGAGCTAATTTGAGGTCTAAAGTAGTAGAATTGGGGCTCATCTCAGGAGTGCAGGTACATGAGATGGGGCTTATCTGAGGTGTGACAGCCTGTGTTTGACATTGGCTCCTCTCATACTTGCCAACACTCACGAATTTGCCGGGACAGTCCTGAAAATTAGCTCAATGTTCCACCTCATCTTTGCCCTGGCCGTTGTCCTGGAAATACAGCCTCGCTTATGTGTGAGCCGATCCCAGCCGAGTACACAGCAGCTCAGCTTGACATCCTCTTGATATAGGCTTGCAGTACCTCTTCTCTCCAATAGTAGCCGCTATATAAAAGGGGGGCATTTCTACTAAGCAGGCATGGGCTTCAAGTTTTGAATAGAAGCAGTGCCTATGCACATGTGGGCAGCTGAAACACTCCAGGTCTCGATCTGCCCTCAGCACGTACAGTACTCGTGCCAGCATAAGAGAATGTGGAAGAAAATGGTGTGAAGGTGACTGCACAAATAATAGAGATGAGGTGTTTGGCCACAGAGTTGTGATGAGGGAAGGGGGGCTCATTTCAAGCAGTTTTTGATGGGGGGGGGGGGGGGGCATTGGAGGCAGTGCTGTGTCCATTCATTCCTAGAAGATGATCCCTGGTGACTGGACATTCAATTCACCCTTTTATTACTGGCAGATCAGTTGGAAATGTGTGATTAACCCTTTGTTTGCTAGAAGATATATGTGTTGGAAGTCATAATTATTAACAATTTTATTGCTAGCAGATCCCTGGTAGAAATGCACATTTACCACTTTAATAGCTAGATTAAAGGGTTAATCATGCATTTCCACCAGGGATCTGCTATCAAAGAAAGGGTTAATCATGTGCTTTCATCAGGGGTCTAACGACAAAGAAATAGTTAATCATGTCCAGCCACCAGGCCAGCAAGGATCTTCTAGAAATAAAAAGGTTAAAGTGTTTGCTAAGGCATTATTATAAGTCTATGCCAGCCCCTCTATTACAGGCTGGCATAGCACACTGTGTAAGTTGTATTTAAAAACGAGCAGTGTAAATATTGAATATCAGCTGTCTTTAGGCCGGTCACATCATTCCTGGCCGCTTTCCAGTTCTGATAGATGTCTTATGAAATAGGACTTTGGAAAAATGTGATCTTTTATGTCTGCCAGACACTCTTTTCCCTCCAGCTTGACAGATTGACCGTGTCATCAGTCACAAGCAGTTATGGCTGCCTTAGTAAATGAGCGTGGGATAGAGCCAGGCTTCTCCACAGTTGTTTTTATAACATACCACTTCTTGTTTTACCTGTTACCAAAGGTGTTACCAAAAGCTGAACATCCCTCCCAGAGATTACAAAAAGATATATCCAGATGCCCAAGTCAGGATCTTACGAGTATGCATTTTGTCTGTATGGGCACGTTTTCTGGATGTCCAGTGGAAAATGCTACTGCAAAGGCCACAGTAAAACGTGTTATCAGAAGTAGTTTCTAAGTACAGAGTGCCAGAAAGTACAGAGAGTAACAGAGGAAATCATTTTTATAGGAGAGTCCTTACTAGAAGTTTTGAGGTTTTATTTTTACACCCCCTACTGTCTACAATGTAGTGGAAAAAGTAGAGTAAGAAACTAGAAAACTTTTGCCTGAATGTTTTCTTATATTTTATGAAGCCCCTAAGGGGATTTGGACTTTCTTCCTATGGGATTTGGTTTGGGAGTGTGTTACTCACTTGCTTATATTTTGTCTCAGCAGTTGAAGTCCTCCATTCGGATCTCACAGAGAGAATTTTGCTGATCTTTTAAGGTTTTTGATAAACTCATTTATGTGTTTTCTCCCCAATTCCAGATCCTAAAAGTTTGGAAGGATCTAAAACTAAAGCCAGGTGACTTGTTGATTATTAAGAGACATTTATATATAAAGAAATATTTGGACACTCAATACAGCATCTATTTCAAGTACAGTTGTGTAAAACTTGAAGGAAAAGTCATCTGGATCCACACCAGACACTGCAAAAATGACTAAACTAAAGAAATCTCTGTGTTTGATTTGTTTCCTTGTTGCGATCACAGTCTAGGGTACTGTTTATTCAAATACTTTAATTGTAAGGGATATATATATATATATATATATATATATATATATATATATATATATATATATATATATATATATATATATATATATGTAGAATTGTCTGTGTTTACATATGCTGATAAGTCAGCATGCCAACGATTAAGCTAGAAGGCCATTCTGGCCACAGCAGTGTACAGCCAGTACTCTGTAAATATGTCTTATCAAACATTTGTTTTTCACAATGAAAAGTCATTTGTAATGAAAAAGCTGCTCAGCTATTATTTTATCCACAATAGAGTTTTTGCCTCTTTGGCCAGGACTACCTCCACTACCTCCACTAGAGGTTCCAGGTTAAAGGTGATAGCAGGTATGGTTAGTGATCAAAATATTGATCACAAGAGAGGAGACTGTTAAGGAAATTGTATATATAATTGTATTCTATTTTGTATGTATTGCACACTGCCCTCACTGTGCACACGGCACTAATAATGTTTTCAGTACATGTTTGCATTCTTTCTAGTCCTGATTAGAATTAGCCTGCCTATGTAACGCCCCTTGTTATCATAAACATACAATTGTAATATTAATGTGATACCTACGTAATCATGTGTATAAAAACCTTCAATTGCGTCATAATAAAGCAAAACAGTTATTTGAAAAGATGCTGAGCGTATCTTTTGTGTCTGTTCCCTACTGTAGTAGTTATTATTAATTTGGAACCACTAATCAATATGAGGATAGGAGTGGCCTATCTATAAAATGACCAGGTCAATAGTAAGGATGAAACAAGGAAAAACATGTTAATAGAAATGTCACTGTAAAAACGTAAACTTAGCCTACTTTAAAAGTTAGCTTCAGTGAGAAACTGATTCTCTTTCATTGACAATTTTTTAATATTTGGAGAGTAATTAGTAATTGGTCATCCCCATAAGTCTGACACAGGAGTTCATCTTGAAGGCAGACTGATTTGCTCAACTAGTTTCAGGCCCTGTAGGGCAGTGTAGTAAGTCAGTAGTAGGTAAGGAGGTGAATAGAGGCCAGTAGGATGTCAGTAGTATGTAGGGCAGTATACAGAGGTCAATAGTAAGTAGTGCGGTGTACAGAGTTTAGTCATTTATAGGGCAGTGGGATGTAGGGCAATGTACAGAGGTCTGTAGGATGTTGGGCAGTGCACAAATGTCAGTAGTAAATAGGGCACAGAGGTCAGTAGGATGTAAGACAGTGTACAGAGGTCAGTAGTATGTAGAGCAATGTACAGAGGTCAGTAGGATGTAAGGCAGTGTACACAGGTCAGTAATAGGTAGGGCAATGTACAGGAGTCAGCAGTTTGTAAGGGAGATTATAAGGGTTCTGTATGGAAGAGGATTGGGTCAGCATAACTGTGTACAGCGGTCAGTAGGGAAGTGGAAGGTGTCGGTAGGGAAGTGGTAGGTGTCAGTAGAGCTATGGACAGTGTCAGTGGATAGAGTAATGGACAGTGTCAGTAGGGCAATGGACAGTATCAGCAGGGCAGTGGACAGTTTCAGTTGAACAGAAGATAGTGTCAGTCAGTAGGGCAGTAGAAAGTGGCAGTCAGTAGAGCAGTAGACAGTGTCAGTAGGGCAATGGATGGTATCAGTGGGGCAGTGGAAGGTGTCAGTAGGGCAGTGGACGGTGTCAGTGGGACAGTGGATATTGTCATTCTGTAGGGCAGTGGACAGTGGCAGTCAATAGAGTAGTAGACACTATCAGTGGGGCAGTGGATGGTGTCAGTAGGACAGTGAATATTGTCACTCAGTAGGGCGATGGATGGTGTCAGTAGGACAGTGGATAGTGTCAGTCAATAGCAGTGGCGGCTGGTGGTTTTTTGTTTGGGGGGCGGTGAACAACTGACCCCCCCGAGGGAACTTAAACCCTCCACCACCACCCCGCTGTCCACCGGTTGGCCCACCGGCACTTACCCCATCTAGGCGGCGGGGACCAGGCATCCATGCAGCGGCGGTGGGGACTGGGCATTCATGCAGCGGCGGTGGAGACTGGACATTCATGCAGCGGTGGCGGGGACTGGGCATCCAGCATCCGCAGACATCAGCGGGGACCGGGCAGCTCTTCTCCTCCTCGTTTCTGCTGTGCATCACCTCCCTTTCTCCTAGGCATCCAATAGGATCGCCTGTCCTTTCAGTCAATCAGGTGACGGGTATCAGTCCCGCTTCCCGATTGGCCAGGAGGAGGATCAATATTGCAACAGGGAATATTCATTCCCTGTTGCAACACATCTGGGTGGGCCCCAGACGCATCCTCAGTGTCCTGAACCCACCCTATTTTGAAGCCTATTAGAGTCTATGGCTCTATTAAGGTACTTAAAAAAAAAAAACCTGGCCGCTGTAATTCATGCTCCCGGTGAGCCGAAAGGGGACGGACGCATGAATAGGGGGTGGCTATGGATAGATTCATGCTATGCATGAATCTATCCATTACCAAATAAGGGAAGAGAGAGGGGGCGGCACCCGGGCGCCCCTAATGGACAGACTGCCCCTGGTCAATAGAGCAGTGGACAATGTCAGTAGGGGAATGGAAAGTATCATTAGGGCAGTGGACAGTGTCTGTAGGACAGTGGATAGCACCAGTCATTAAGGCAGTGGGCAGTATCAGTTAGAAGGGCACTGGATGGTGTCAGTTAGTAGGGCAGTGGATGGTGACAGTTAGTAGGGCAGTGGATGGTGACAGTTAGTAGGGCAGAGGATGGGATCAGTAAGTAGGGCAATGATTTGTGTGTGTATAGGGGGTCACAGGAGGGTACAATCTTCTTTCACATGCAGAGAAGGAAAGTGCCGGCTACACACTACTCCTCATTTTTCCAGTGCGCTGATCATGACCAGCCCTTCTCTCTTGACCATCCCATATGATGTCATACACAAGCTCCTGGGATGGACATGAGAGAAGGGCTGGCCAGGATCAATGAAGCATACTAGGATGCTCCTTCCTTCTGCTGCTCTGCATATGTAGGAGGAGCAGTCCGGGGCTGGCAAGACAGGGACGCGATCTACCCATCATCTAGCAATTTTTTTTTTAAATCTATCTGTTATAAGCATACTATTATAATGTGAGACACATTACTCTTCTATATTACGCTGCTATAGTTTGTATTTTATATAAAAACAAACCTTATATTTCTTCTTCTTCTGCGTTCCCATCTTGCTTGTGGGCAGGGGAAGCCCACAAGGATGATCTTCCGGGATATGGTGCTGCTGAACTAACCAGCATGCACTGCCCGATCTCGCACATGCGCATTATGCACACATAGCGGGGGAAAATTCTCTGGTAGCCATCACAAGGAGCGTCGTCGTCGGAAGTGCCCGTCCCGTTGTTATGGCAACCTAGCCCTCGGCGCTGCCCACTGACTCCTGGGAAAGGATGACACAAATCTAGCAAACACAGGCACCGAGGGAAATTATGTTAAGCGCCACGGAGAGGAAGTGGCAGAATACAAGGGACCCCATAGCAACAGCGCTAAAGTAGGGGGTAAAACTTTTTATTTTTTTCCAAATGTTGATGCTGATGGATAATGCTGTTGATATCTTTAACTACTTCAGATTTGGCTGCTCAATGACCCGGCCATTTTTTGCGATACGGCACTGCGTTGCTTTAACTGACAATTGCGCGGTTGTGCGACACTGTACCCAAACAAAATTGGTGTCCTTTTTTTCCCACAAATAGAGCTTTCTTTTGGTGGTATTTGATCACCTCTGCAGTTTTTATTTTTTGCACTATAAACAAAAGAAGAGCTACAATTGTGAAAAAAACACACTATCTTTTACTTTTTGCTATAATAAATATCCCACAATTTTTTTTTAAAAAAAGCAAATTTTTTCCTCAGTTTAGGCCAATATGTATTCTACATATTTTTGGTAAAAAAAATCGCAATAAGGGTATATTGATTGGTTTGCTCAAAAGTTATAGCGTCTACAAAATAGGGGATAGATTTATGGCATTTTTATTACTTTTTTTTTTTTTTTACTAGTAATGGCGGCGATCTGCGATTTTTAGTGGGACTGAGACATTGCAGTGGACAAATTGGACACTTTTGACACATTTTTGGGACCATTGACAATTATACAGCAAGCAGTGCTATAAAAATACACTGATTACTGTATAAATGTCACTGGCAGGGAAGGGGTTAACACTAGGGGGCGATCAATGGGGTTAACTGTGTTCCCTGTGTGTGTTTTTAACTGTAGGGGGGATGGGACTGTCTAGGAGGAGAGAGAGATCGGTGTTCATACTTAGGATGAACACACAATCTCTCTCTGCTTCCCTGAAAGAACCGGGATTTGTGTGTTTACACACACAGATCTCGGTTCTCGCTCTGTCTCGTGGGTACCTGGCAATAATCTCGTCCGCCGGGCTCTCACGTCGCCTTCGGGCACACGCTGCGGGCATGCGCGGGTGCCTCCAGTGGCACGCGCGTGCCCCTAGTGGCCAAAAGGAAAAGCGACGTAAGGTATCGATTTGCTCAGCTGAGCCAACCTGCCGCAGAGAAACTACGGCGACTGGTCGGGAAGTGGTTAAAGTACATTTTTTTCGGGTGGAACTCCGCCTTTAAAACAATTGACACACGCCTACTTTGACAGTTTTTCACAAAATTGAGTATTCTCTTATAAGAAAAAATAACTGCATACTTTCTATATTTTCTATTACCTCCCCTCCATTATGTGAATTCTGGTATGTTTGACTGAGCACATAAGAGTGTATGGCAGGGGTCTCAAACTCAAATTGCCTGAGGGCCACATGACAAGTTTTCATATCCCATGGGGGGCCGCATGCAAACTTTTAAAACTTCAAAAGCAATGAACTATACCAGCAATAATATACTATACTATACCCAGCACTGGTGTCAGCAAACGCATTATACCCAGTACTGGTGTCCGTAAGCGCATTATTAACCCAGCATTGGTGTCAGCAAACGCATTATTAACTACCCAGCATTACCCCTCCCACACTGCACAAATAGCCACACACTGCACAAATAGCCCCACACTCCATAAAATACCCCCCACACTCCATAAAATACCCCCCACACTCCATAAAATACCCCCACACTACACAATTACCCCCCACACTGCACAATCACCCTCCACACTGCATAAAATACCCCCCACACTGCACAAATTTCTACCCCAGTCACCCCACTAAGGACTTTGCCTCAGTGTGATGGCTCACTCACCTCTCCTGGCAGTCAGGATCATCTGCCTCCCAAATCCTCTCCTCCTGGCTTCCATACAGGCCTAGTGACAGGGGACCCAGAGAACACAATCTCCCGCCCTGAGGTGGCAGCAGGACCCTGGTTTGGAGCTCTGGTCGATCGTCAATGCCTAGGTGGGCGGATCGATGAGCGGATCCTTCCTCCGCTCCATTCTCAGCTCTGTTCTCTCTCTGGGCTGCAGCAGCGTGCAGCGGAGAGGACAGAAGAGATGGAGAGGTAAAGCCGATGGCCGATATATGATGACGATTTTTGTGGCCGATATTTTAGGCCAATTTGAAAAAAAAAAAACCTCACCCACTCCACTCCTCCCTGCTTGCTCCTGTCACTCTACCAAACACTTGATGTCCTCAGTACAGATGGCACTGGTTGGCTTAGGCAGGTGGCACTGGCAGGTGGCACTGTCTGTCACTGGCAGGTGGCACTGGCAGGTGGCACGTTGCACTGTTTGGAGGGTGCACTGATTGGCACTGACAGATGGCACTGGCAGGTGGCACTGATTGGCAATGGCACTGGCAGGTGGCACTTATTGGCAGTGGCACTGGTTGGCACTGGAAGGTGGCACTGGCAGGCATTGGCAAGTGGCACTGGTTTGAAACTGGCAGGTGGCACTGGTTTGGAACTGGCAGGTGGCACTATTGGCACTGACAGGTGGCACTGATTGGCGTGGCACTGGCAGGTGGCACTGATTGGCGTGGCACTGGCAGGTGGCACTGATTGGCGTGGCACTGGCAGGTGGTGGCAGGTGGCACTGGCAAGCACTGGTTGGCACTGGCAGGTGGCACTGATTGGCGTGGCACTTGCAGGTGGCGGAAGGTGGCACTGGCAGGTGGCTTTGATTGGCAGGGGCACTGGTTGGCGGTGGCACTGGCAGGCACTGGTTGGTGGTGGCACTGATTGGCGGTGGCAGGTGGCACTGGCAGGTGGTACTGGTTGGAGGTGGCAGGTGGCAATGGCAGACTGGTTGGCACTGGCAGGTGGCACTGATTGGCAGTGGCACTGGCAGCTGGCACTGACAGATGGCACTGACAGATGGCACTGATTGGCACAGGCAGGTGCCACTGGCAGGTTTCACACTGAGCGGAGTGTAACAGTGTGTGAAACTGACAAGGAGCTGTCCACACTCAGCGCTTGATGCTTGTGTGAAGCTGACACGTAGCACAGAGGAGAGAGACAGAGGGATCTGTCAGAATTGAGGTTGATGTCGGGGTGGGCGGGACCCGGCCGAGGTGGGCGGGGCCAGCAGCTGTCAAACACCAGCCAATGATTGGGCTGCTTAAGAAAAGGGGCGGGCCACATACACGTAGCTGCCCGCCCAGATCCCATTGGCTGGTGTTTGATATTGGCCGGGTCCCGCCCACCCCGGCCGGGTCCCGCCCACCCCCGACATCAACCTCAAATCTGACAGATCCCTCTGTCTCTCTCCTCCTGTTACGTGTCAGTTTCACACAAGCATCAAGCGCTGAGTGTGGAGAAGGAAGGAAGAGCAGCGGCCAGTGCTATATATCGACCTAATGGCCAAATATCGGTCGACCTCTAGTCCTTTATCAGCCCTGCCTGCGGGCCATTTTTAACCGGTCCGCGGGCCGCAAATGGCCCGCGGGCCGGTACTTTGAGACCCCTGGTGTATGGCTTGGGGAGCATATGCCAAAGACATCAGGAACCCCATGGAGTTGATTTACTAAAGACAAATAGGCTGTTCACTTTGCAAGGGAAATTGTACTTTGCAAGGGAATTTGCCCCAGAACTTGAAAATGAATGAGGTGAAACTCTGCTGACTTCCATCATCCAATCACGTGCAAACCAAATTGCTGGGTTTTTTTTTCCTTGCACATGATTGGATGATGGAAGTGAGCTGAGCGTCACCGTATTCACTAAGCTCTGGGGAAAATTCCCATGCAAAGTACATTTTCCCTGGCAAAATGAACAGCCTGTTTGCCTTTAGTAAATGAACGCTCATAGATAATAGACATATCAGTATTACAGACAGTGTTTCCGACTTCCAGAGTGCTGTATAGCAAATGATTGGCCGACATAAATTTGGATTTACGGTACAATTTTTGCGGTTGGTGAATTGTTTGGGTATCCAATGACACCTGCATACTTTTTTCACTAGAGTTATTGGCTAAGTGGTGGTTCTCTGTCTATAATAGACAAAAGTAAAGGAAAATATGGCTCATTATTAACCACTTCAGCCATCATGACCAGGCCATTTTTTGTGATACGACACTAAGTTACTGTAACTAGCAATGGCGCGGTCGTGTACCCAAATCAAATTTATATCCTTTTTTCCCACAAATAGAGCTTTCTTTTTTAACATTAAAGTTTATTGAAGGAAAAAAAAGGTAGCAGACAAACATGGAAAATAATTCACTTACAAACATGTGATATGAAGAAGCATATAATCATAAAAAACAATATCCTCTAGATCAGTAGGTGGTGAGGAGCTACACCAGAGATCGCCAGATGGACCAGAGGCATTGCCTGAGGCCTCTGGTTGGAGCGTGGGCCACCACCTATGTAATGAGACTGTTCCAGTCGTTGTGTTCAGAGGAGAGAGGGAACAAAGTTGGGATGAGAAAGATAAAGAGAAAAGTTAAGGGAGGAGAGAGAGTGTGTTTGCACTATCAGGATATAACAGAGCTTCTGAGCCAATGTTATATATTACATACATTTTCCAGTCAAGAATATGCGATATTTGACACAATTAATCGAGAAAATCCAGTGTATCATCATATGAATTAAATCGTGAGAAAGAAACGTAAAAGAACCTTCAGAAGCAGGGCACTTCCAGAGGTTTCTGAAAGTCATACTTGGCTTAACAAATCAGCATAGGCCTGGGAATATCTGAAGACAAACCAGGGAGACCAAGTCTTGTGGTAGCGCTCTACAATCTCATTAGATTGGGCTGCAGTGTTCTCCATCTCACAGATGTAGGAGACCTTATGCAACCAGTCTTTCAGTGTGGGAATAATTGTTGATTTCCAGAAAAGCGGGATAAGTGAGTTGGCTGCATTTATCAAATGTCTGGAGAGAGAGGATTTGTAATTCTTGAAGGAGAAATTTGAGATGTGCAGCAAACAACGGGCAGCGTCAAGCTTAGGTTTGGTCTCCGTGATTTGAAAAATAGCCTTTCTGACTTTGGACCAAAATGGTGTTATCATGTCACAGTTCCACCAAATGTGGAGCAGAGTACCTTTTTCTTTGTTGCATCTCCAGCATGTGTCAGGCGTCTGGGGATACCATTTGTGTATTTTCTCTGGGGTGGCATACCAGCTGGTCAGTACCTTATATGAAGTTTCCTGCATTCGTGTGCTAAGTCAGCATTTATGGGACAATATACATGCCTTCGCCCACTGGTGATCGGTGATCTGAACTCCCAGTTCCTCTGACCATCTCTCTCTGAACCTGTCCATGCCCAACGTATTCAAATTTTGCAGCCATTTATATGGGATGGAAGTGGTTTTCGCTACCTGTTCTCCATCAAAGCACCCCCTCTCAAATTCCGTGAGGTCTCTCATAAAGTAACTTCTGCGAGTGGTATTATTGACATAACTGCGTACTTGAAAGTACGACCACATAGGCATGTGGGGCATCTTGTTGTCTGTTTTGAAATGGTTAAATTCTTTCATTATCCGGTTGGTGAAACAGTGCAATGCAAGAAGGGGCATCTTTGAATCTACTGGGCTCAATAGATGGTATTCTGCTCCTGGTGGAAAGTCCGGGTTGTTCTGTAATGGAGTGAGAGGGCTTAGGGGTGTGGAGAATTTGGAATGTTTGGTTAGAGTGTGGAAAATGTCCAAAGAAGTACCTATGAGAGGATGCGCCTTCATAGAGTGGGGATATTTTGTTTTGGATATCCACGGTGAAAATTGAAGTGGGACAGCACACATGTCATTTTCTATGGAGACCCATTCTTTGAGCTTTGGGTGGCAGTGCCAGTCAATAATACGAGCAATGGGTGTGGCATAGTAGTATGCTTTGAGATCAGGAATACCCATACTGCCCACCACCTTGGGTCTAGTTAGAAGGGAAGATTTTATACAAGGTGGTTTGTGAGCCCAAATGAATTTCATCTGTAATGAATGTAGGTTTTTAAAAAAGCACTGGGGTATTTTGATAGGTAAAGTGCTGAGAAGGTATAGAATTTTTGGCAGGACAGTCATTTTGCATATAGCCGCCCTGTCAAACCATGAAAAGTGTGCTGGGTGCCAGTCCTGTAGGTCTTTCTTGATAGATTAGAGAAGAGGGGGGAAGTTGCGGTCAAAGATCGACAAGAGTCTTGGGGTCAACCAGACCCCAAGGTATTTAATGGCTGATTTTTCCCATGAGAAAGGACTATTGTTCTGTGCTGACGTTCATTGCTTCGGACTTAGAAAAATTTATTTTGAGATTGGATATGTATCCATAGAGGGAGAACTCTTTCATGAGAGGGGGAATGGAAACATGTAGGTCGGTCAGAAAAAATAAGAGATCGTCTGCATATGCAGCAACCTTGAATTCCTTCTCTGTCATCGGAAATCCCCTGATAGATTAGTTTGCGCCTGATAAACGGTTCAAGCGATATGATGAAGAGTAAGGGGGACAGTGGGCAACCCTGTCTCGTACCATTTTTTATGTTGACATCATCCGACAGCGAACCATTTATCTTAAGCTTAGCTGAGGGGTTTTGATATAGTGCTGAGATCCAAGTCAGCATATGTGGACCCAAACCCAAATGTTTGCAAGTCTCCAACATATAATCCCAAGCTACTCAATCAAAGGCCTTCTCCGCATCTGTTGACAAGAGAAAGCCCTCGATCTTTCGCTGGTGAGCCGATAGATCAGGTCTAAGGATTTCTTGACATTGTCCCTGGCCTCGATACCAGGCACAATGCCTGCCTGGTCTGGGCCAATCAAGTCACAAAGTAAAGGTTTCAACCTGTTGGCAATGATCTTAGCCATGAGTTTGACATCCAAGTTCAGCAAAGAGATCGGCCTATAACTAGCGCAATGTAATGGGTCCTTGCCATACTTGGGTATCACTGTGATGTATGCCGACAAGAAGTTAGTCGGCACCAGTCTCTGTTTGGACAAAGAGTTTAGTGCATCCTGGAGGGGAATAGATAGTAGGTCGATAAATGTCTTGTAGTAGATGGCGCTAAAGCCATCAGGGCCAAGTTTTTCAAGTCTTTGATAGCCATTTTAATTTCTGAGACATCAATAGGACTTTCTAGTTGGGAGATGTCATCCTCAGCAAGGGAGGGGAGATTGGAGTCCTTCAGATAGTCTTTTATAGTCTGTGATCTTTCTTTTGATCTATCTTTTGAAACGCCTGTCAGTTTATGTTGAAGCCGGAGATTATATAGAGCAGTGTAATACTCTTGGAAATGTTGTGCTATTTTGTCTGTGGCTCTATCTATTTTACCCCCTTTGTTTTGGATGCCCAAGATATTGTATTGGCCTACCCGACCTCTTAAGGCCCTGGCTAGTATCTTACCAGTTTTGTTGCCATGCTCATAATATATCTTTTTCTTAAAAAAAAGAAATCTCTTGGACTTGGTATCGAACATTTGTTTAAGGGTTCTCCAGGATTCTAATAGTAATGCCGCCGATCGGATTGTGAGGGATTGTTTATGTAGGGATTCTAGTACGCAAATTTTATTTGTCAATTTGGTAATTTCTTTGTCTTGTTCTTTCTTTCTTTGCGTTCCCATTTGAATTAGTACCCCTCTAATATAGCACTTATGTGCGTCCCAAACCGTCAACGGATCCACGTCGGAGGTGATGTTATGTTTGAAAAAGTCAGTCAACGAGGTGGTCAGTTTGGGTAACAGAGTTGGGTCTGTTAGTAGGAAAGAATTCAATCTCCAGATATTAGATTTGGCTGGGGGTTCTAGAAGATTCAGGGCAATGGAAATTGCGGCTGTGATCTGAGAAAGTCTGTAGCCCTATGTTTGCCCCGGAGAGTATTTGGAGATCCCTCTGTGAAATGAATAAGTAGTCTATTCTCGCGTGGCGATCTTGTGGAATTGAATAAAAAGTGTAGTCTTTGTCTTCTGGATGTAAGAATCGCCACGTATCGATCAGGTTTAGTGAATGTAAGAGGGTTTTGATTTTCTTTAGAATTCTGTAAGTGATATGTGTCTTCCCCGAGGAAATGTCATCTGATGGGTTAAGAGGGATGTCGAAGTCCCCACCCAGGATCAGACGACCTGTACTAAAGCTCGTTAGTTCTTTGATCATTTTTTGGCAAAATGTAAGTTGTGCAGTGTTAGGAAAATAAACATTGGCTAAGGTGAGGGTAACCCCATGACACACCCCTTTGAGAAAGATAAATCTACTCCCCAGTTCAACTAGTTTATCAGACAATTCAAACTTAGCATCTTTACTCACCAAGATTGAGACTCCCTTTGACTTGGAGGTGTCATAGGTGGCATGGTGTGCCTCAGTAAAATAAAGGTCAGTAAGCCTGGCTATATGATTTGTCTTAAAATGTGTTTCTTGGAGAAAAACAAAGCTAGGCCTATATTTTTTAGTTCTCTAAGGAGAGTAGCTTATTTCTCTGGGATGTTCAATCCCTTGACACTATGTGAGATTACTGTGGGATTACGTCCTAGGTCAGAGTAGGCCATGGCGAGAGCTCAGAGAGAGATGGAAGTATGTGCCTGCAAATACAGCTCAGAAAATATTGATTAAACGCAATCACAACTGGAAATACTTAACGCTTTAAACACCTGAGTAGAAATAGAATGGATTCTGAGAGAGTATAGACAAAGAATAAGAAACGAAGTAGGGATGGAGAGAGAAGGGCACTCCTGCTTTAGACGTATATCACGTCCCAGGGGGTCCAATTTAGTGTGCATGGGTGGGCCCAGGGAAGCCTCACCCAAGACACTATTGCGGGGTCGAGGGAGACACCCGATGAGAGAAAAAACAGCTACTACTTTGTCAGGTACACGCACGTGTATATATACACATGCAAGATATACAGAAAAAATAGTCAGCAAATAACATGGAAACTGCCAGACCGCGGCCCAGCTAAATCTTATGTAACATGCATAATGGTCTAATCTGCACCAAAACTGAAGGTTGGTTAACGATGAACAATCATCTGAAACTATAATTAAAGTCATACCGAATATATGTTACTTTAACTTCCCCAGGGCAAGTCTGAGGAGGGACATGAAACTAACTCCCTCATTCCAGACAGCCCTGGACCAGTGCGATCACTCAGAAACATTTATTGTAACATGCCATCAACAAAATCTACAAAACTTTTGCTAAGTAGTTGCTAAGTAGCTATACCAGGACAGGAGACCTATGACCTAGTGTGCAGTTTGGAGTAACTAAGTACGACCTATCAAATGGACTGCTCCTAGAAGAGGCCTAATTTGGGAACCTGTAGCATGTCAGGTTGGTCATTCAAACCCGCCAGGATTCTGCGAAAGTCCAGAAACAGTATAATGCCTGGTAGTGCAGATGCTGTGTCATCTTAAGGCATCTAGAGGTAGAGTCCATCAAAGATCCAGGCAGAGTATAGTTATAGCAGGAAGTATGGGTACCAATGATCAATAAGTCTCCATTATAATCAACTGAACCTGCCACCTACCTCGGACCAACAATGAATAGGTCTCTGTGTTTAGCAGCAAGCGTTGCGCATCTTATTGTGAGCATTTGTGCACGACCAGGACCCTGTAATGGTCATATAAGTTCATCACCAACCTGGTATGATATCTAAAGTTGAACAAAGAAAAATTCCTATGAGCCAAAATGAACCTAGTGCTAAAAGTAAGCACTACACAGCCGCATACATGAATCACGCCTTGTAATGCGTGTAAAATATTAAATAAATAAATAAATATGATGCGCTAACCGTGCCCTAATCCTGGCACACAGAGATACAGTGCATATACAACAGAGTTTAAAATAATTTAACCCCAATATGTGCTATATCCCCAAAGATAAAAAACTCTCCCCCAGAAGGGGGTACTCACATTTTGAGGGTGCGTCAGTGCACCACTCAGAAGAGGCATATAACCTCGAGGGGCCAGGACAGAGTGTTAGGCAGCAGCAGCTGTCTGTGCTGGGACGGTCTCCATAACCTCACTGCTACATCCATTACCTATTGTTTTATTCAGGTTATATGCCTCTTCTGAGTGGTGACGCACCCTCAAAATGTGAGTACCCCCTTCTGGGGGAGAGTTTTTTATCTGTCCTTGTTAATAAACCCTTTTTAAACATTATCACACCATATGGTTCCTTTCTCTTTTTACCTATGATTTGAGCCTATGCTGGAGCCTGTTTTCCTGTGATCCACACTGAGCCCTGGGTGGCTCATAAGCATTTCCTGACCCTGTCTAGCGACTTAGTCACATTCCCTAAGGTGAGCGCTTTACCTTGGGGGGGTCACCTTTTGTTTCACCATCGCATGATATGTGGCACATGGAATCGCAGCACGTTTGAAAACATCATCACTGAAGCACAGTTGTCATCACTTTCATTAAGGACTTTTGTGTTTAATATATGTCTATTTTATGATGGACGATTAAGTATATGTATTGTGTGACACTCTGCACTTTTTGGCTGGCACACAACATTTTTCAGCTTTTGTTTGCATATTTGAATCATTTATGAATAAACGTTATTTATTTTATTATTTATTTGTTTATTGCACTTTTAGCACCTGGTTTGCACTGATTCAGTTTGGAGCATTTTGTTGATATTACCATTTCACATGCTCACTGCACTGTTTATTTGTGCACATTAAGTTTGTTTATCTTGGAGGATATAGCACATATTGGGGTTAAATTATTTTATACTCTGTTGTATATGCACTGTATCTCTGTGTGCCAGGGTTAGGGCACGGTTAGCACACTCTAGCGCATCATATTTATTTATTTATTTATATGATATCTAAAGTTGTCTCCAGTTTATCAACAAAACAAGCTTGAATGCATGGAAGGCTAATACCTTCAGTCCTCCATTATGCTCCTGGAAGAAAGTGATCGGTTGCGGGGTGTACCCGCCGACTGGGCATCATGGCGGTGTTGTATCTGCTTTTTGGAGTGATGTTTCTCCAGTGTCTTTAAAGGGGAATGAGGTGGGCTCCGTTCCTTGGGTGGCAAGGTAAACTCCTGGTATCACTCCGGTAGTTCAATCAGGGCAATTTGGAGGCCACTGCAGCATTCAGGGAGGTGGTCAGGTGTGCGGAGCGTGTGCTGTCTGCCGTTGTGAGTGACTAGCAAGGCAAAAGGGAAGCGCCACGTGTATCGTATGTCCCTCTCCTGCAGTTTGTCTAGGAGAGGTCGCAGGGCCCTGCGATTTTTCAGGGTGATCTGGGAGAGATCCTGAAACAGTCTGATGCACTCTCCGTTGAACATTATTTGTTCATTCCTGCGAGCCTTGAACATTATCTCCTCTTTGAGAGCAAAGTTTTGCAAACAGCAAATAATGTCCCTGGGGGGCAGAGTGTCTGGACCCCTAGCTCTCAGAGCTCTGTGTGCCCTGACAAACTCAATGTCTGTGTCTTCCGGCTTTTCTAAAAGGCTGTTGAAGACTCTCTTCAAGACTGAGGGGATTTGGTCAGCAGTGACAGACTCTGGGATACCTCGGACTCTAATGTTATTGCGTCTCCCCTTGTTGTCAAGATCCTCCAGATGCCTGTTCAGTTCGATAAAATGAAGGGCATGAGTGGAGACAACTCTGTCCAGTCTGCTAATTGTAATGTCTCTTTGCTTCCCTGCTACCTCAGCAGTGGCAATCTTTTTCTGTAATAACAGGAAGCTGGTTTTGAGGTCCGTGATGGCCGTGGAGAACGAGGCCTTAATGTCGGCTGCAAAGCTTGACATATCCTCGTATGTGAAGGGGTGATCAGAGCGTGCACCTCTCCTACCGTTCTCCTCTGCTGCCGACTGTGAGTCTTCACTAAAGTCCTCGTCCGGACGAGCCGGCGCCATCTTGCCTCCCGCCGAGACTTTCAGAACAGCAGCCTGGTTCTTGAATATGTCGGATATGTTTCTCCCAGCGCTTGCAGCCATAGAGCGACGGGAGCGAGTGTGATGAGAGTGTCTGCTCTGTTTGTTCATCCTCCGATGATTTTGGTGCAGAAAGACGGGCTAGGGCCGCGTGTCTGACGGAGCTCCTCAGCTAAGCTGCCATCCCCACCGCACGCCAAGCCACGCCCCCAAAATAGATGATATTTGATCACCTCTGCGGTTTTATGTTTGCGCTATAAACAAAAAAAAATTTTGAAAAAAAAACTTTTTTTTTTACTTTCTGCTATAAAACATATCCAATAAAAAAATGGAAAAAATATAATTTCTTCATCAATTTAGGCCAATATGTGTTCTGCTACATGTTTTTGGTAAAAAAAAAAAAAAAAATCCCAATGCGTGTATACTGATTGGTTTGTGCAAAAGTTATAGAGGCTACAAACTATGAGATAGATTTATGGAATTTTTAATTTTTTTTACTAGTAATGTTGGTGATCAGCGACTTATAGCGGGACTGTGACATTGCGGTGGAACAATCGGACACTAAGTGACACATTTGGGAACCAGTAACACTATTACAGTGATCAGTGGTAAAAAAAATGCACTGTCACTGTACTAATGACACTGGCAGGGAAGGTGATAACATCAGGGGTGATCAAAGGGTTAAAAGTGTTCCTAGGGAGTGCTTGCTAACTGTGTGGGAGGTGCTTCTACTATGAGAAGGCAGAGATCCCTGTTCCTGCATAGCAGAAACACAGGATCACAGCCTTCCCTTCTCACAGATTGGCGATCTGCCTTGTTTACATAGGCAGACTGCCGTTCTGCTTCTCTCGGGAACGATCGGCAGGTCTTGGTAGGTTTGCAGTTGTGTCATACTCTTTACATTTTCAGATGATGGAATGATCAGTGCTCCGTGAGATGTGCAAAGCTTGCGGTATTTTTTTTATAATCTAACCCTACTTTAAATTTCTCCACAACTTTATCCCTGACCTGTCTGGTGGACTGTAATTACTGATTGATGACTAATTGAAGGCAATGGTTGACTAGATGAAGGCAATTGGTTTCACTAGATTTTAGTTAGGGGTATCAGAGTAAAGGGGGCTGAATAGAAATGTACGCCACACTTTTCACATATTTATTTGCAAAAAAAATTGAAAACCATTTATTATTTTCCTTCCACTTCACAATTATGTGCCACTTTGTGTTGGTCTAACACATAAGATCCCAATAAAATATATTTATGATTGTGGTTGTAACAAGACTAAATGTGGAACATTTCAAGGGGTATGAATACTTATTCAAGGCACTGTAAGGGGGTAAAACCTTCTGGGGCTGAAGTGGTTAAAATATTACCATTGCTTGTCAACAACTAAATGGACTAAAGAACAAGACATGGTTGAGTAATTTTTCTGACCACAGGTGCAATCCCAGATGTCCTCATAACTGACAAACAGCCGACTAATTGATTAAACATTTACTTAGTGTGTATATATATTTTATGTGTATTACAAAAATATGACTACTGCCAGGAACTATTTAATGTTCTCCAAGAAAGTATTGAGGAGATGTCACATGTTTTTAAGTGGCTTTATTGCCCATTAATGAAGGTTAAGTGGATATAGCTACATTGCGCTTGATTAGTCAAGAGATTTTTTTTTTTTTACTTTCAGCAGACTATGGTAAAAAAAAAGTACATAAAATCGCAAAGAAATCAGCAGCTATTATCTTATCTTTCTTCTCTATAAGAAGACAGTAGCTGCTTCAGCCCAGCACAGCCTACCTATTACTAAACTATCACTTTCAAATAAACTGACCCTTTAACCACTTCAGAACCGGAAGATTTTACCTCCTTCCTGACCAGAGCATTTTTTTGCGATACGGCACTGCGTCGCTTTAACTGACAATTGCGCGGTCGTGCGACGCTGTACCCAAACAAAATTTACGTCCTTTTTTTCCCACAAATAGAGCTTTCTTTTGGTGGTATTTGATCACCTCTGCTGTTTTTATTTTTTGTACTATAAACAAAAGAATAGCGACAATTTTGAAAAAAAAAAAAACGCATTATTTTTTACTTTTTGCTATAAAAAATACCCCCAAAAATATATAAAAAAAATATATTTTTTTGCTCAGTTTAGGCCGATATGTATTCTTCTACATATTTTTGGTAAAAAAAATTGCAACAAGCGCATATTGATTGGTTTGAGCAAAAGTTATAGCGTCTACAAAATAGGGGATAGATTTATAGCATTTTTATTTATTTATTTTTTTACTAGTAATGGTGGCGATCTGCGATTTTTATCATGACTGCGACATTATGGTGGACACATCGGACAATTTTGACACATTTTTGGGACCATTGGCATTAATACAGCGATCAGTGCTATACAAATGCATTGATTACTATAAAAGGTCACTGACAGGGAAGGGGTTAACACTAGGGGGCGATCGAGGGGTTAACTGTGTTCCCTGGGGGAGGGAACTAACTAGAAGAAGTGACGGATCGTGGTTCCTAGCTAAACCTAGGTAAACGACATTTCAAAATCATTAATATTGTCTCTAATGCACTAAAATGGAAATGAAAGAATCCTTGTCTCTGGAGAGCACTACAATATGCTAGTTTTATGCTTTATTATTTTATGCTTACCTTTTCCAGATGTTTTCACATTATAAGTATGATCCTCCTTCCTTCAGATCTTCTCCACTGATCCTGAGTCCAAGGCATCTATTCCTAGTCATTCAATTTGAAAGACTAAAGCCGGCCATACATGTTTTGAAATTTGAATGGTTTAGCAGGAACTAGCTGAATTTTGATCCTATTATGGGCACCCTGGTTGTACACCAGCCTGTCAGGTTTTCCCAAATGATTGGTGCCACCAGCAGAATGCTGCAGGAGGGATTCCCTCATCAACAATGGCTATGGTGATGGGGGAATCAAGCAATTTTCTTTCTTTTCACCCAAAGCAAAGAAAATTGCATAATCTATGGCCTGCCTAAGGCTAGGTTCACATTTATGTGTTTCCTTGCATCTATGTTTGCATGGGCACAGCAGCTTATTCATTTAAATGGACTCCTGTACCTGCGGGAAATACAGGGAAAAAGTCCCTGACCTTTTCGTAAAAACACGGCCGCAAGGAAACCGCATTTTGCCAAAGCTGCTCACGGGAAACAGTACCACATTTTCCAATGCGTAGGGGTGGCATTAAGAATTTAGCAGCACATTTTTCCTGTGGGTGTTGGAACGCGTGCAATTTACATGCTTTCCCGTACCCGCAATAGAGTGAACCTAGCCTAAGGACAATTTTGTTTTAAATCCTGCTGGGAGATTTAAAAAATCCCAAAGTTGGGATTTAAATAAACTGTTTCTATGCAAAGAGTTTACAGTTTTCACAATAAGCACATGGATTTTAGCTATTCAAACAATGTAATAAAAGTCCACTAATGCAGAGACCTGTCTATATTTTTTAGCAGTGCACAGCGTTGGCTCTTCTGCCATTTCCACAAACCTCCCATGGGACTGGCGCATATGTCAGGAGAGGGTTGTATAAATATATTACAGTTTCTCTATGAACCAGGATTTAATTCTCTATCCATAAGAAGCTTATAGAGTCACCCTCCAGCATGGATAATTCTCTGTCGATAGGCAAGGCTTTGATGTGTTCATTATTCAATATAGCGACGTAACTGTACAACATGATGCATTCAGGCAAACTATTTTCATTTATTATTTGCAATTATATACACAGTAAATTGTTCTATAATTATTGTAAAGCATGTAAATCAAGAAAAGGACATTTGAAGGACCACTGTCAGGAAAAAATATTGAAATCTAATAACTGTATGTGGTTATTGTATGTAATGATATCATTCAGAACAGGAATTATTTTCTTCATTTCACATAGCTGTATTTATATTTTTTCACCTCATTAAGGTCTAATCTACACCGCACCAGGCATGATGGGTCCGTGACGTCACAAGGGGCAGAGTCTCCATGTGATGTCACCACATAGCCACGCCCCATGGTAATATAAGAACTGTCAGACACCGGAGCTGACAGAACAGTGGGCGTCTTCGTCGGGTTGGTGTCACTGGGGACATTATTCATTTTTAATAAAGGACTTGTCCAAAACTGCCTCCTGTTTTTCTTACAGTACACAGTTTTTTGGGGGGTGAATGGATAGGGGTACTATGTACCCCATACTCATTCACATAGGGGGCCAGGATCTGGGGGCCCCCTTTCTTAAAACCCCCTGCCCACACAGCCCCCACAACCAGAGCCTGGGGTTGCGGGGAAGAGGGGGTGCAGAGCCCCCTGCACCAAAGGACCCCCCATCTTAAGGGCATGTGGCCTCGTATGGTTCAAGAGGGGAGGCACTCACTTGTCCCCCTCTTTGCTGGCCTGCCAGGCTGCATGCTCAGATAAGGGTCTGGTATGGATTTTGGGGGGGGACCCCACGCCATTTTTTTTTCAATAAATTTTGCATTGCTAACATTGGCCCTGAGCCCATGTCGCATGTCACAAGTCAACTCAGTTAAGATGCTGATCTGACTTGGATAGGACTTCCACTGAAATCGGACCCAAGTCGGACCAAAGTAATGCAGGTATCTTTTCAAAGTCAGCCCGACACAAGTCGGACCATTTAAGACAGCTCTCGTAGGGAAACATTGTTTTTACATGTCATGCTCTCACAAGTCATAGCAATTGTTGCACCAGTGTGAACCAGGCCCTAAGGTTAAATATGTTTTACAGCTTTCTGTCCTTCCCCCGCCTCCCTAAACACTTACCTGAGTCCTCAATTGATCCAGCGCTGTGCACAGCTGCATCTCTTTTCTTCCCACTCTTCCTCGTCACACAGGGACTCGGGTAGCAGCAGGAGTCAATGGCCTTTTGTGTGTGTCTATGGAGCGTGACTAAATAGACATATACACAGCTCGGGAACAAGCATGCACTGTGTGCCCCCATAGCAACTGGCTTGCTATGGGGACACACGGTGAAGAGGATGAACCAAGATCGCTGGAGGGAGACACCAGAAGAGGAGGTTCAGGGCCACTCTGTGCAAAACCATTGCACAGAGCAGGTAAGTATAACATGTTTGTTTTTGTTTTTTTAAATTGTGCCTTTAGTAAAACTTTAAATATGCCTGTGTGAACAAGGCCTAACAGTATCGTACAAAGAGGCATAAATTCAGGCAGCTGACAAGCTGGGAGAGGCATTTATGAAGGGGGACAGTGTCTACAGGGGGGGGAAGGTAGTATAAAAAGGAAGTGGAAGCAGTGTATAGAGGGAAAAGAGGATCATTGTATACAGGGGAGCAGTGTGTAGAGAGGATGGGACAGATTGTGCATTTATTTTGGAATAATTTCCTGGTTGTGTTTATTTGTTGTTTCTATAAGAAAAATGGACCAGAAGGTCAAGGGACAGGATCAATAAAAGAGGAACACACTGGCTATAAATAAGAACTGGAACAATTTATTACATAAATAGATAAGCTCTGAAGAAAATCAGGTAAACCGATTGAAACGCGTCAGTTGGACGCCCCTATTTTTCACAGCCACCACCTGGAATGACTTTTTCACCCCCTCATTAATTCATGATTTTTCCCTCTTATCCTCTCAAGTTAACGCTGCTGTAAGGATACCTGTTGGATGGACACACACACAACAAAACTACTGCCTTTTCTGATCCTACAAGCCTTCCACAGCTGGGATCTCATTAGCCATTGATCACTCTCCTTACCAGCACGTCAAATCGAGCTGGACTGTGGAGCGCTCCGTCCCAACTGTGAGCTGTCAGAGCTGAGCCCTCTTACGCTGCACGGCTGTTGTGCCTGGCATCCACGAGGAAGCTCTTTGAGAACACACAGCGGGAGTCCAGCGGGGCTCCGACTTCTAAGCGCTGAACAGCCAAGGAACCTCGGATCCAGACGTGGCAGCCCCTATACAAGTAGGGAATATCTGGTTGCAATACCATACCATGGCACAGAGCAGATAAGTATAACATATTTTTATTTGAATTTAAAACAACCAGCTTCAATATCACCCTGTCTTGAAATAAAAAAAGAACGCTCCCATTTCATGTTAAAAGTGGATGTAAACCCTCACATATACCCAGTGACGTGAAAAGCCTCAGATGATACACAGAGATGTAACAAATCCCCCTACATAAGTTTTACTTGTATATCTGCTGTCTTCCCTTTTCTACACTCTTTGGAAAGTGCAGATCATGTTAAAAATCTTTCTTCCTGTTTCAGCATTACATAGGGGTGGGTAGGGATACTGGATTTACACTGTGTAAGAACTGATTGGAGGAAAGAGACCCCTCTCCCCCTCCCCTCCACATAGGCAGAGGAACGAAGGAGCATGCAAAGCTGCAGTCTGAATAGACAAGCTCTCTACTTATCTACCTCTATGCAAAACCTTAGGCCTTATGCAAAACCTGCAATTTCGTCCAGCATGGACAAAAATCCTTCACCACCAAAGGCAAGACCTATGTGCTAAAAGAATTCTTTAATTGTTCGTCCGACTTCGTCATCTATGGCCTAAGGTGTCCATGTGGCCTAATGTACGTGGGCCGGACAATTAGAGCATTAAGACGAAGATTTGGGGAACACAGAAGGCTTATAGAGGGCGGAACAGATCCCCATAGTGTTCCAAGACATTTTGCCTCAGTCCATCAAGGTTCTACGGAGGGCCTAAAGGTGTGGGTTATCGAACAGATCCCAAGGTCCGTCCCAGCGGCCGAAAGATTTAAGAGGCTCTGTGCACGTGAGACCTTTTGGATTTATACTCTAGACGCACTCTCGCCAGGTGGAATCAATGAAAGTATTGAGATTGCAACTATCCTGTAAAATACATTGTATTTATTTTAATATACCCTTTCATATCTGTTTACCATCATCCCCCCCCCCCCCTTTTTTATAACTAAATGAATGAGCTGTTCTAATGATACATATTGACCTTCAAAGGTATAAAAAGCTTATGGCCCTATATGTTTTATTTTTAAAAAACATATATTATATCTAATTTTCCTCGACTGTTATTGTTATTTATTATTCATTATTTCTATTATTCTTATTTTTACCTGTATTTTTATTTTTACTTATTTTAACCTTATGAGTCATATACATGCACAGGGGCCATGTAGCAGAGGTTTTTCCATTCTTCCATGTGTGCGTATGCTCATGACCAGAGGCATATTTGTGCACATATATGTAATGTAAGTAATAGTTTTGATCACTCTAGTAAGGCTCAACCTTTATACCATCCAACTACTCTCCAATCTAATCATTCTATTTAATTACCATTTTGACGTGTCCTCACGTATACCTCTCTTATTTTGCCCCCTTAATCAGGCATAATTCCTATGTATGTATACACTTATATTTATACGATTAATTATTATTTATTATTTATCATTTATTATTTATTATTTATTATTATTTATTATTTTTTACATATTTTTTTATCCATTTTTTTTTTTTTATCCATTTATTTATTATCCACTTCTCATTATTCATTTATTTATTATTTAATCATCCATTTACCTATATTACCATTATTAATTTTCTTTTCTTTTTTACTAACATATATTTACCATTATCATTATGAAATTCTTCCCTTTCTTTCCCTTTTTTTTCTTATTATTTATTGAGACTAAGTTTTGATATGCACCTTATCACCTGCTAAGAGTTTGTTCGCAATTTGCAATTTGTAATATATACACATGGCCACCCTTCCCCTCCTGTTGCTTCGTCCCCCCCCTCCCTTTCTCCATCTCTTTTCGTTTCCCATTCCGTCCTCCCCCCCCCCTCCCCTCCCCCATCCCCCTTCCTCCTCCTTGTCCACTTATTCCCGCCCCTATGTTCTTTTTAAACCATCCTCATGATTTACTGGCAGCTTGATGAAGGAGCGCGGCTACCGTGACATTGTAGCCCGTACGCTCGTGAAACGCGTCGCATCCCAGTGACGTCACAGCCCCGCGCCTGCTTTCCACCAGCGTTCCTGGCCTCGCTTTGGAGTATCTCATCACCGCGGCCGGCTTCAGCGGTGGCTCAAGCACAGCCGTACGCACAGCAGGAGACAGCGATGCAGTGACTGATCTGACGGACTCCCCTCCTCCAGGAAATCAACTACATGATATGCTTTATTTTAATCCACTAAATGTGAGTGTTTTTCTACAGTGTTTTTATTAAATTCAGTTTACATACTGCACTTAGAGGCGCCTCTCTTCCTCGTTTTTTTCTGCAGATCTTTGGGGCTTGTTTTCAGCTCTTTTTGGAAGGCAGCCATCTGTGTGGACTTTTAACTCTTTATTGAACTGGCTTTGCTCAGATAGACTTTTTATGGACTTCAATAGTCATAGTTACCCTTTGTTATTAACTAGATGGTAATATAGAGATATCCAGTTTTTTGCGCCTTTACTTGCTTACTCTAAGCACCCTCCCTGACATAAATTTTCAGCTACTGTTATCTCATGTGTCAGGGAACTTATCAGAAATGACTTATGCTGATAACAGAGGAATGGAGCACCAAAGAGAAACCACACTTAGAGCTTTGTAGCGAGATATCACTACAGATATATGTGCTTAGTTTAACTTTCATGAATGGGGTTTACAACCACTTTAATTTAGGGCCTGTGGTGATGGGCCTTTTTTTTCACATCAAATGGGTTTTGAATACCTATAAAAGTTTATAGGAATGCAAATCCTATGGACGTGGGTCAAAAACAGTTTAAAAAGAGGTCAAAGGTGGCAAAGACACCTGTCAATTAATTCTGAGTGATCTTAGAAGCATCTCAAACTGATGTCATTGACACAAGAACAAAACCTGCTTAAGGAGTAAAATTGAAAATGATAATGTCCCTGAAATTTTGACACGAAACTGAAGATTATGGTAAAAGTTCATAATTTAGGTGAAAAGTATTGGAGTCAAAAGAAAAAGGTGAAATTAAGATTATTTTTGGTGTTTTTAAAAGATGGAATTGGCCCTAAGGCTCCGCTCACATCTAGGTGTCCTGGATTGCAGGCAGAATCGCCACAATTCTGCTGGTGATCCTGAATCATGTCAAATCGCCTGACGGGCGTGTGTGATTGCCGTCACTTCCAATGGCACCCCGTTTGCGGCGCAATTTTGCCACGATTGTCGCCCCATGAATCGTGATGAAATTGCGCAAACAGAATCGTGGTAAGCCTGTCGCCCAAAAGAAGTTCAAGAACTTCTTTTGGGTGACAGGCGACTCGCGATTCTGTTTGCACGATCCGGGATGCCTATATGTCAACGAGCCTAAATGGCTAACAAGGGTTACAATAATTTTTTTCAGTTTTCCTGGATCTATTTCTCTTTATTAACCTCAACATTTTACATGTTGTTTACAGAAAGAAAAGAAAAAAATGAAAATAAAAAAAAAAATGTAAAAGTACAAAAAATAGAGAACACAAAACAAATAGAAATAGCTAAATTAAATATATTATGACAAATAGCTAAAACACGCACACTGCATTAGCTCTCTCATGACCAGAACCAGATATTGCTACCCTTCCTCTTTGCAGTGAACCTAATAAACTCTTCAGTAGAGCACTAAGGGCCATGTCATACACAGGGCAAGTTTTCGATACATTGGGGCTCTGAGCAAGAATCAAATCAGAGATTGGTGATGCTATAAAAAGGGGAGGTGGAGGAGATCTGTGAAGCTACGGAGATAGAAGGAGGAAGGGATGAGGGATTCAATATAGAGTAGCGGCAGAAATGAGCAATTAAGGTGAGGGAAGGTGAAGGCGATAAGTGACACTATGGTGAGGGAAGGAGGAGGGGGAGATGAGTGACTCAGTGGACAGTAGAGACAGAGATGAGCAACACTATGGTGAGGGGAGGTGGAGGAGATAAGTGATACTATAGAGAGGGGAGGTGAAAGAAATAACTGACACTATAATGAGGGAAAGTGAAGAAAAAAACTGACAACATAGTGAAAAGAAGGCGTAAGGGCAGCCAAGAGGAGCTTTTTTAAAAAAATTATATATATATAAGAGCCTCTGTTGGCATCTGAAATCTGTTTGTCTTTTAAAGCCCTTCCTGGCAAAGTGAAAAAAAAAATCCTTAACCCCACAAAATCCACAAAGCACCTGCCTGCTCCCATTTACAAGGGTTAAATAGAAAAACAACCAAACCTTGGTTTTCACCCACCCAAGTATATTATGTCCCAAGCAGTCACTGCTGGATTCCAGGCCTGCCACTAACTGGATCCCATGAAGAAGTCGATGTGACGAAACATGGAGGGGCGTGGCTATACGGCAACCTAGTCCGACGTGTGACGCTCTGCGGTGTTCGGCTGTGACGGGTCTGTGCTGCTGACTGGCTAACGAGTGGAGGGTGAGGTAATTAGCTGCATCCTTGGTCCGCCGTGACCATAATATACCACTAAGGCTCCTTTCACACTGGGGCGGTTTGCAGACGCTAAAAATACCGCCTGCAAACCGCCCCAAAACAGCCTCCGCTGTTTGTTCAGTGTGAAGGGGAAGAAAAAATCTCCTGTCAGCCGCATCTTTGGAGCGGTGAAGGAGCGGTGTATTCACCGCTCCTAAACCGCTCCTGTCTATTGAAATCAATGGGACAGCGCGGCTATACCGCGGCAATACTGCAGCTATAGCCGCGCTATACGAGTGGTTTTAACCCTTTTCGGCCGCCAGCGGGGGATTAAAACCGCACCGCTAGCGGCCGAATACCGCGGTAAAACAGCGCTAAAAATAGCGCTGTTTTACCACCGACGCCCCCTACCGCCCCAGTGTGAAAGGGGCCTAATGCTCAGTTACAGGAGTTACCCTGAAATGCTTTTTTATATTGGAATCATGTGAGTGCAATGGTTGATGATTGTGTGCATTTGTTTTAATAAATGATTTTACGATATCACGCTATTGGAGGCACTTTTATCATTTCATGTCTAAAATTGGAAACGCATCCTTTTGTTGAACACTGCTGGAGATCGAGGAATTTAACTTACCCTGATTAACCCTGGTGGGTTGTTAAAACAGCTTACATGCCGAGCATGAGAGTGCAAGGCAAATTTTTGTGATGAGTGCGGTTTCAAAGGAGTGATTCACAGTCACAATCGGTGTGGTGGAAGGAAATTTTAAGTGCATAAGGAGATTATTCACTGAACACTTTGTGGAATATTTCACCCTGCATAGACTTTTATGATTTTCATGTTTGTTTATAAATTTATCCTATTTTTTCATACCACTATTTTATTTTATTCACTTAAGGTATAATGCCCATTTATTTGGATTCATTATGGATACACGTATTTGCCTACTATTAATATAATAGATTGGATGTCACTATATTGAGGTGAACACAGCGCCACTATTTTTTCTGATAAAAGACCTTGTTTTCAGTTTAACTTTATTTAAGCTGGCAGCTTTAGGGACTTTTTTGTAGTATACACAGGAGCGCAGTGGGGGAACAGCAAGTTGGGGTGCGCGGAACTTGTTGACCGCTTTTAAGGTGATGAGCAGTGCCTGGTTTTCTCCACACATACCGCTTACAATTAAGGCCAAAAAGTTCTATCTTGGTCTCATCAGACCAGAGAATCTTATTTCTCACCATCTTGGAGTCCTTCAGGTGTTTTATAGCAAACTCCATGCGGGCTTTCATGTGTCTTGCACTGAGGAGAGACTTCCGTCGGGCCACTCTGCCATAAAGCCCCGACTGGTGGAGGGCTGCAGTGATGGTTGACCTTCTACAACTTTCTCCTATCTCCCGACTGCATCTCTGGAGCTCAGCCACAGTGATCTTTGGGTTCTTCTTTACCTCTCTCACCAAGGCTTTTCTCCCCCGATAGCTCAGTTTGGCCGGACGGCCAGCTCTAGGAAGGGTTCTGGTCGTCCCAAACGTCTTTCATTTAAGGATTATGGGAGGCCACTGTGCTTTTAGGAACCTTAAGTGCAGCAGAAATGTTTTTGTAACCTTGGCCAGATCTGTGCCTTGCCACAATTCTGTCTCTGAACTCTTCAGGCAGTTCCTCTGACCTCATGATTCTCATTTGCTATGACATGCACTGTGAGCTGTAAGGTCTTATATAGACAGGTGTGTGGCTTTCCTAATCAAGTCCAATCATTATAATCAAACACATCTGGACTCAAATGAAGGTGTAGAACCATCTCAAGGATGATCAAAAGAAATGGACAGCAGCTGAGTTAAATATATGAGTGTCACAGCAAAGGGTCTGAATACTTAGGACCATGTGATATTTCAGTTTTTCTTTTTTAATAAATCTGCAAAAATGTCAACAATTCTGTGTTTTTCTGTCAATATGGAGTGCTGTGTGTACATTAATGAGGAAAAAAATGAACTTAAATGATTTTAGCAAATGGCTGCAATATAACAAAGAGTGAAAAATTTAAGGGGGTCTGAATACTTTCCGTCCCCACTGTAGCTCTGCACATTCCTTCCTGCCTTTGCCAATGTGGAGGGGGGTGTGACATACAGCTGTCTTGGCTGTATGCCAATAATCCACTCCCAGTGCTGAACAGGAAGAGAAAAATCTGTAACACGATGTGCACTTTCTAAAGGATATATACAGCTGAAGACAGCAGATATACATGAAAAACGTATGTAGGGAGATTTTTTTCATCTCTGTGTATCATCTGAGGCTGTTCACTTCACTGGGTATATGTGAGGGTTTACATCCACTTTAAGGTGTCCTTCTCTCATTGTATAATTCCACATTGTGTGTCTCCTAGGTGTGAATCCACATTCTTAATTTAGTCACCTTTTGTTTCTGTCTGTCTGCTAGTAGTGTGTCCACTTCACCTCGTTACCAAACTATTGTGGGATGTTTATATGTAGATGTTAATTAGATTACTGTTTGATTAGATCACTGTTGGCTATGAGTTGCTAGCTGTTGATTAGCTTAATGTTTATGTTTGTTAGCTGTTCGTTAGATGTACTGATATTACTGTTTAAAGTTTGCATTGTTTAGGATAATGTGATTAAGCTCTTACCTGGTTTTGTGCGGTATATATTCTGTGTGAATTTACAGTAAAGTCAGTTGTTGTTTGCACCTAAGCTAGTGTCATCTAGTTCTTGGGTGCAATGCTCAGCTATAATATCTGGTTCCTGGTTCCAGAGTGAAGGAAGCTGTATCTTGGAGGTTCGTCACACTTCACTCCATCATTTGTATACCTTGTAAATTTCCAAACGTCATTGGGATTGAGACAGGGTTATGAACAAGCCAAGTGGAGAGGATAATTACAGCAATACCAAAATGGAAGCAATGGGGTTGATTTACTAAAGGCAAATCCACTTTACACTGCAAGTGCACTGCAAGTACACTGCAAGTACACTTGGAAGTGCAGTCGCTTTCGATCTGAGGGGGACATGCAGGGAAAATAAAAAACAGCATTTTAGCTTGCATATGATTGGATGATAAAATCAGCAGAGCTTCCCCTCATTTCAGATCTTACTCTCAGATCTACAGCGACTGCACTTCCAAGTGCACTTTCAGTGAACTTGCAGTGCAAAGTGGATTTACCTTTAGTAAATCAACCCCAATGGTATCATTTCTCAATGCCTGAACTGGCATTGGGAAATTAGACCCAGACAAATGCAAGCAATGTGTACTTGTCTTTGTGTACAATGTTTGAGTCTTTCTTTCCACAACTTGAGCATTGTCTTGTTAGCACATGCAGTAGAGTTTACCACCTCTCTGAAAAGCAGACTGTGGTGCAACACTTTTTAGAACCAGTTGACCGGTCGCTTAGAGGTGATATGTCACCTCTTGAACACCACTGAAAGCTCATCGCACTGCGCCACTACCATATGCCTTACACATGGTTACAGAGCACTCTTATTCAGTTGGCAATGGTTTTGCCTGCCAAACATAACATGTTGCCCATGGCAATGTGTGCTAACATGGCCACTGCCTGTGTTAGCTTGCGGCTTGGCAGTGTCTCTAGCCACCGTAGACCTAATTTACATGGGCAGCAAAGGGGTGCTAAAAATTGACAGTTGATCCTTGCTGCCCGTGTAAACCAGGCCTATGACTGGCTGAAAAATGTGTTATAAAGTAACAATTTTTCCATACACCACTCTGCTGTGCAAAACACCAGTGGCTTTTCTAATACCTGACCATCCAGAACTGTTATATAAACAGGCTGCTAAGCAGGACTTCGATTTCAATGAATTTTTCAGAGGTTAGAGCTGCTTTGAAGGAAAACTGCCAAGTAGCTTTGGAACTGCTCTCAATGGGACTCTGAAAGCACTGAGAAGCAGAGATCCAAGGCAGTGACCCACATCTCTCAGCATAACAAAAGGGCCCTGCTGCAAGCTGAAAACATCTTTTATGGGTTATGCTCTTAATTGCACTACAAAGATATTAATACACCTCACTGAAGCAACAACTGTCAGTTTAACTAGTCAGTAAAATGCTAGTAGCAAGCTGCATATGTAATGCGGTGGAAATAACTGACGGGACAAGAGATTGCACTCAGACTGGATCAGCTTTACCAAGCATTCGCAGAGAAATAATTATGCTGACATTTTTAAAGTGGAACTCCAGCCAATTTTATGGTAAGGAGTTAGAACATTTATCAGGGTTTTATTGTTGTCTATGACAGGTAGAGTCAATTTATTTTATTTAAAACATTTAACACCTAACTACAGCCAAATAGTTTTTTCTTTTCAGTTTTTGAACTCTAAACCTTTGGGGAGAATTTCCTTTACGTCTTGTCCCTGGAAAGCTCATACAAAAAATAAAGGGATTGGTTGTCAATAGAACAGAAGGGAACAAAACAGCAAGATGTTCTGTGACTGGACAGGGCAAATCCTCCATTTACATATTGCCATGCATTCTGGGAGATGAATTCCAAGAGTTTTGTGAATGAATGAGGGGACAGGAAAAGGAAGGAGCAACAGCACAAGTCCTTCACAGTTTCAACTACTGTGATTGTAAAGGAGTACATTTTATTCAAATAACAGTAAAAATATGGAAATTGCTGCACTAAACCACTAAGTGAAAATAAATTGAATATAAAAAGCTGCTACTGCTAAAACAAATAATGTCCAAATACATAAAATATAAAAAAATAAGTATGGCTCCAGATATGGAAACCCAATCTTCAGGGCTCAGTTTGAGTCTTCAAAGCAGGTAAGGATTAAACCTCTCCTTTAGCTGACTAAGGCAGGTTTCTGTGTCTGTGATGTCACTCCTCCTCGTGGCCGAATTTAAAAATTCTCTGACTTCCTGTTTTCTTTCTTTACCGATCTTGATACTATATGTCCCATGATCCTTTGGGACTCTGTCAGCAAATAACAAACATGTCATACACACCTGCTTTGTGCAGTGGTTTTGCACAGTGCAGTCCCGACCCTCCTCTTCTCGGGTCCCCCGCCAGGTCTGGGTCCCTCTCCTTTGCTGAGTGCCCCCATAGCAAGCCAGTTGCTGTGGGGCACTCATGTGTGCTCGCTTCTGAGCTGGCTCTCTGCTCTCTCCGCCCCCTGCTCCCGCCTCCCTGACTGCAGTTGACAGCAGCGGGTGCCAATTGCTCCTGCTGCTGCATTTCAGCCAATCAGCAGGGAAAGACCCAGTAGAGCCTCTGGTCTTGTGGACATTGCTGGATCGAGATCGAGCTTAGGTAAGTATTGGGGGAGGGTGTACACTCAGGGCATTTTTTCAGGGGGAACTTGGTGGAACTCAGTTCCACCACCTCTGGCTCAGACCCTTTGGTGCCTGCTCACCACAATCACTTGTAAACACAGAAGTCTGGTTTCTGTGTTTACAAGTGACAGCTCTGCACTCTGTATGCAATGCAGTCCTGGTATTTAATGTCCCTTTAAGACCCTCCTACTGTTTTTGTGAAATTTGACTGAACACACCCACTATTTGATGTTATTTGGAGGGTGTGTGTAGGGGGAGGGGTTTTGTGGGGCCGTGGTTAAGTTCCAGCACCTATTGTTGGAGAAAAAAAGCCCAGCGTACACTGAAGGTTTTTTACCAGTAGATCACTGCTTTGGGGAGTTTTCGGGCATCACAGGAAGGAGGGTTTTTACACTAACCTGTAGTGAGTAGGATATGGGATCCATTTATTATTAGAGTCAAATAATGTCACTGATGCTGTGTGCCCAAATTTTTTTAATTTTTTTTCACTGGAAGTCAGCTTTAAATATTTTCTTTAATAGCTACGAAATAAATAAATCCATTCTGCTTGCACCAAATTCTTTTGTAAACATATATATTATTTTGAAGAAGTAGCAGTGACATTGTACATAGACTGTACAGAGAGCAGAGCTGTGGGAGGGGCCTAGCAGGCTCCATCCACTACAAGCTACCTACAGAAAACTATAGGAGGGGGTGGAGACAAGACCTGTCACCCTGCACAAAGAGAAAAAGCAGCAGTGGCCGGTCTTTATTACAGGAAGTTCCTGCCCAGAGGCAAATTTTCACATGGAATTATTGCACAAATCTAGATTAAATATACAGTACAATACACACCAAGATTCAAAAAATACACATGACTCTTGTATTTAGACTTTTTGGTCTCATTCAACACCTGTCACTCCCTGGACATATAAACACATCCCTCTGCATGTAGGGGTCTATATGTCTGTGTGAATAAGGCCAAAATGTGGACATGACTAGAATCATGAAAGACCTGGGGCACCTTGGGACAGAAGACAGAAACAACTATAGCACCCTCTTACCCCCAAAGCACATGATGAGCCCCAGAGGCAGGGAGGGCTAGCATTTCACTTCAGGGTCTCGTCCTCGACAATAGTGGAACATTGTAAACAGAAGGACACCAGTCACTTTTTGATGCAACTCACACTCAGCATTCCTGGAAGAGAGGGCTAAGGCACAGGACACCTATGAATTTGGCACACTCCAGATAGAGGACAAAAAAGTACTTGCATTCTTCACAGATAGAGGACTATCAAGCCAACCCAACATACTATGAAATCAGTTCCTGACTGCAACATCAAACTGGTTCAGCTACTGACTTCTTGGGGAGAGACTACCATACTTCAGTTAGGGACCAAGCTTCAATAAGTTTCTCAGGCTTCCCAGTTGGGTTGAAGTTCCTCAGTAGTGCTTCAATCTCCTTGTTCAGTATACTAGACTTCAAACTTAAAGTGTTACTAGACCCACAACTGTAAAATCAGTCTGTATATGCAGTAAAGCATGTGCGTTATACTAACTGTGGAACCTAAGGAGTAATCCTCTGCATTGTGTAAAAAGGCTGTTTGATCCTGTCTTCTCTGATCCTCCCTTTCTTCCACTGTCCCAATCTATCTGTTGGTAAGATGGCCTTTGGAGTCACTCTGCATATGCTCAGTTTGGTGTGTATTGCTAGGGAGGTTTTTTCTTTTCTTGGGGGGTGCATGTGATCAGCACAGGACCAATCAGCACTTTCCAGGCAGAGGGTCAGCTAGGCTGTCTGAGACAGCATGGAAGCCAAATCCAGGAAGTGACCTCATTGCTTAAGAAGGAACCAATTAGCTGTTCCAAAATGTGTTGCATGTTAATGACATCACTTCCGGTTTGTTGTCTACGCTGGTTGTTCGTCTCTTTCCACAGAGGTCATGTCAGGTCACCTGGAGGCTAGGTGACAGATGCACTCTGTAGGAGTCGGAAGTGCACCGCTAGGTAGTGGACCCTAGGACTGACTGCTGCGGATTGAAACCTGGGAAGTTCAGGAATCAGGTCTACTGGATCACTAACACAGATCCCACTGGGAGCTAGAGCATAGATTCCCCAGGGCGCAGAGTTTAAGAGCCAGCAGGTGTTCACCAGAGCCTCTAGTAGTGAGGATGGACTGAGCTGCAGTCTGGCTCCAGGTCGCGGCCCCCAGGGTCTCACAGCTCACGCTCACAGGAGACTACAGGAGAAGAGGAAGGAGACAGCAGGCTGGAACAACAAGGAAAGTAAGGGATAAGCCAAATGTCAGGGCGACTAGCAGACAAGGATAAACATAACACGCCAAAGGTCAGGGTCAAGAGCAGACAGGGAAAGTCGAGAACAGGCCAAAGTCGGTAACTGGAATCAGACGTAGGAAACACAGCAAGCACACACGAAAGCTAACACGCAATGGTTGATCAGCACTGCTGGCTTGCAGTGCACAGGTTAATATAGAGTTCCCTGATAGGGCCTGGGGTGGGACCATGCTTAGAGGAGAGGGGTATAAAACCAGCCAGGTGTGAGTGGCTGGCCTCTTAGTCTGAACACATGAGGAGAAGGTAAGCTGACAGAGAAAGATTACTGCATAACCAAGACAGTACCCCCCCTCTTATGAGGCCTCCCCCCTCCTCCGCCTGGGCCCTGACTTAAAGGGAAACTCCAGATGAAACCTCCTCAACAGACAAGGCACAAAGATCTCAGATGCAGTGATCCAAGACCTCTCCTCAGGAACAAACCCTTCCCAATGTACGAGGTACTGAAGAAAGCCTCTACGGCGCCGGGAATCCAGAACTTGACTAACCTCATACTTAAGATTATCCTCAGAGACCGAAACCGAGGTAGGGAGAGGGCGAGAGGACTTATTGAGGGCTAAAGGCTTCTTAGGAATGGGTAAAGGCATAAGAAGACCATCAGGAGTCTGAGCAGGGTCCCCCAGACCATTAAAGATGAGCTGGACATCCAGCACAGGATCATCAGACTGGGCAGAAGTCAGTGGATCCCTGAGACCAGGTTGGTTAGAAAGTGATGTGTCACAGAAGTTAAGCTGGATAGCTTCACTGGGCATAGGCTGAACTGGTGCAGAGGCCGACTGAACAGCATTGCCAGGTGCAGTGACCACCAGAATCGCAAGCGACTGTGGAACTGGTGGATGAGTCAGCCTGGGTGTGCGTCCAAGGGGGTCCAGGAACAGGCAAAGGTAAATGACCATGCAAACTGGAGTGAATGATTGGCTCAAGTTCACAGGTGGGCTCCTCATCCAGAGTGCCACATGACCCAGAGAGTGCCTCAGCCCGACTATTGCAGGAGAAATTCCAGAAATCGCTATATGCAGCGGGAAGAGCAGAAGATACTGGGATGGTGGCAACAGGAAGTTTCTCTTTTGGGGTAACCTTGAGTAGCCAGGAAGAGGAACAGGAGGAACCCCAAGCCAGGATCCATCCAGCAGTCCAGTCAATGTGTGGAGAATGGAACTGTAACCAAGGAAGACCTAATATGATAGGAGATGAAGCCTTAGGTAAGACAAGGAAGGATATCCACTCCTGATGGAGTGTCCCTACCAACATCTTAACAGGGAGGGTCTGGAAGCGGATAGGGCCCCCTGGGAGAACAGTGCCATCAATCACCAAGACCAACAATGGCGTTGAAAGGGGCAAAAGAGTAAGTCTCATGGAAGATGCAGTTTCCCAATCCATGAAATTGCCAGCGGCTCCGGAATCCAGATGTGCCGAGACCAAACGAGAGGAAGCGCCGACATGAAGGAACACAGAAAGAAGAAGACGAGAAAGTGAAGGTGATATTTCAGGGTCTAATACGCCACCTTCCAGATGTATTAGCCCTGAGCGTTTTTCCGGACGAAGAGAACAAGTGTCACGAAAATGACCTTTGGCCCCACAATAGAGGCACAGACCCAGAGTTCTGCACTTAGCTCGTTCTTCAGGAGACACCTTGGTCCAGCCCAGCTGCATAGGTTCCTCAGAGGACAGGGGGTGCTCCTCGGATCGAAAAGAAGGGACTGGGAGCTCAGGCTGCCTAAGGAACGGGGAGTGCTGGCGTCTTTTTTCCAGGGTCCTCTCCTGAAAGTGAATATGGATCTGGTTACACAACGTGGGATGGGATAGGGACCAATGTGAGTGTGCAATGTGTGTGTGGAGTGCTGCGTAAATTGACAGCACTATATGGGTACTTTAAATAAATAGGGATAATTGTAGAGACACACCCACACTCACTCAGGTTGAACTGGATGGACTGGTGTCTTTATTCAACCTTACTAGCTATGTAACTATGTAACTATGTAAGGTGATGACACCGTCCAGATCAGCAGGAAGGGATCTTCCTGCTAATTCATCATTCACTCTAACAGAGAGGCCATGTAAAAAGGCTGCAACTCGGGTCTTATTTTTCCAGTTCTATTCAGCTGTGAGGATACGGAACTGAAGAGCCTACTGTCCCACAGAAGCGGACTCTTGACGGAGACGTAAAAGAGCGCTAGCCACTGAGGAGACACGACCCGGTTCCTCGAAGATATTCCGAAAAAGTTTCAAGAAATCAGACAGGCTAGAAACCACTGGATCATTCAGTTCCCACAGAGGGGCAGCCCAAGCTAGCGCCTCGTCGGACAGGAGGGATATAATATAGGCTACTTTCGCCCGATCGGACAGGATGTTTTGGGGCTGAAGTTTAAATTGAATTGTGCACTGGTTAAGGAACCCCCTGCAAGCCTTGGAGTCCCCAAAGAAACGGGCCAGAGCTGGCAGTTGTAATGAATGTGTGGCTGCGACTGGTGTGATAGGTGCAGCAGCAGATAGCGGTTGAGGTTGTTAAACCGGGGGTCCTAATGAGGCCTGAACCAGTTCAAAACGGGATGCCAAATCCTGAAGGAATCGCATCACCTGGGTCTGATGCGATTCCTGGGTCTCAAGTTTGCTAACTAAGCCCTGCAATGGATCATCTGCGGGTTGCGGCACATCAGCTGGGTCCAGGGCTGATCAAACTGTCAGGTCACCTGGAGGCTAGGTGACAGATGCACATTGTAGGAGTTGGAAGTGCACCGCTAGGTAGTGGACCCTAGGACTGACTACTGCGGATTGAACCCTGGGAGGTTCAGGAAGCAGGTCTACTGGATTACTAACACAGATCCCAATGGGAGCTAGAGCATAGATTCCCCAGGGTGTGGAGTCTAAGAGCCAGCAGGTGTTCACCAGAGCCTCTAGTGGTGAGGATGGACTGAGCTGCAGTCTAGCTCCAGGTCGTGGCCCCCAGGGTCTCACAGCTCACGCTCATGGTAGACTACAGGATAAGAGGAAGGAGGCAGCAGGCTGGAACAACAAGGAAAGTAAGGGATAAGCCAAATGTCAGGGCGACTAGCAGACAAGGATAAACATAACACGCCAAAGGTCAGGGTCACAAGCAGACAGGGAAAGTCGAGAACAGGCCAAAGTCGGTAACTGGAATCAGACGTAGGCAACACAGCAAGTACACATGAAAGCTAACACACAATGGTTGATCAGCACTGCTGGCTTGCAGTGCACAGGTTAATATAGGGTTCCCTGATAGGGCCTGGGGTAGGGCCATGCTTAGAGGAGAGGTTATAAAACCAGCCAGGTGTGAGTGGCTGGCCTCTTAGTCTGAACACATGAGGAGAAGGTAAGCTGACAGAGAAAGATTACTGCATAACCATGACAGGTCACTTCCTGGATTCGGCTTCCATGCTGTCTCAGACAGCCTAGCTGTCTTCCCAGTATCCAGGAGAGTCGTGGCTTCCATCTGCCGGCCACTTCAGAATATGCTACCATAGAATTACACCTCCGGATATCCCTGAGGCTCCTTGGGACTACCAGAACGCCGGACCACCTGCCATATAACTAATATGATGTGCTCCTATTCATCCACCCTTTTGCAAGTGTTTTTAACCCTTTTGGGAAATATAAAGTTTTACTTCTGCACGTAGAGGCACCTTTTTTTCTTTTTCTTTTACTTCCAGAGTTTGCTTCTCTCTTCAAGTGCTGCCAGAAGTGCATGAAGACCCTCTTCTATTTCTACATAGACTGATATCTGCTTAGTCTGTTTCAGAGCGCCCTTGTACACACTTTTATCTTAAGTCTATCTTTCAGGAAGACCGATTCCCTATTTGTAAATTCGGATGGGCCCAGGAAGGAAGCACTGGCTTCCCATTTCATGATCTCTAGATGGTTCCGACAGACCATAGTTTAGGCATATAGTCTTAAGAAATGGGTTCTTCTTTTGCATCTAAGCTTAACTCCACTAGGACAGCAAGTGCTGGTTGGGCTTTCTGCATCAGGCCTCTACTTCCCAGATTTGCAAGGTGCCACCTGATCTTATCTTCATACATTCTCTAAGCTCTACCTAGTAGATGATTCTGTCTGATCTAATACCAGCTTTGAGTATAAGGTCCTTTAGAAAGCACTTTAAGCTGCAGGCAGCCACAGTTTACGTTGCTTATGTAAGGCCTGTTAGTGGTTGTTTGTTGCATTATCCATCACTCATTTGGACTGCTTTTGGATGTCCTGAATGTTTGAGACTTCCTGTGTTCCTCAAAAGACAAGAAAGAAAATATATTTTTTTTAATCACTATAAAATCCTCTTTCTTAGAGTGCATTGAAGGACATGAGTTCCACCCCTCTTGGTACTCTTTTGCTACAAAAACCTGAGGCATGCTGGCCTACAACTTTTTGTTTACCAGTGTCCAAACTTCCTGAAGGTGATATCATATTTCTAACTATTGATGCACTAAGCACCTACTAGACTAGTGTAGGCACCAGAGAGTATTTCTCTCAATGTGAATGCTGATGTACCTGACCTTTTTGACATAAGGTAAATTGAGTTTTCAGGAGCAGTATTTGATCTGTATATTATATTACAGTAAGTTGAATTCGTATTTATTTTAGCTTCTCGTATTTTTCAAATGCAAAGAAGAAAAGACCTTTTTTGTGCTGCCCAGCAGGGGTGTTTGTATTACAAGGCTGGCAGAAAAGAATGAAATTTTTTTTTGGGAGGTCCAATAAATGAATTTTATCTGTGTATGTGGCTGTTTGCCTGAGGGTTAGCTTTAGTTGATTTATCTGGAGTTGTTTGATGTTTCTACATCTTTATTTGCAGTACAAATTATAGGCAGTATTTTTGATTATTAATGTGGAATGCAGTGCTTTATAGCACCTCCGGGAAAGTGATGTGGAAGTATTATGTATCTGTATTTATGGTTGTCTTTAAGTAAACAGTCATTTTTGGAAGCCTCTGTGTATGGCATTATCTACTGTGCATCCGGGAAAGTATTCACAGCGCTTCACTTTTTTCCACATTTTGTTTCTGTTACAGCCTTTTTCCAAAATATATTAAATTTTCCTCAAAAATCTACAAACAATACCCCATAATGACAACATGAAAGTTTGTTTGAAATCTTTGCAAATTTATTAAAAATAAAAAAGGGAATAAATCCCATGTGCATACTGTAAGTATTCACAGCCTTTGCTCAATACTTTGTTGAAGCACCTTTGGCACCAATTACAGCCTCAAGTTTTTTTGAGTATGATGCTACAAGCTTGGCACACCTATTATTGGGCAGTTTCTCCCATTCTTCTTTGCAGGACCTCCCAAGCTCCATCAGGTTGGATGGGGAGCGTTTGGTACAGCCATTTTCAGATCTCTCCAGAGATGTTCAATCGGGTTCAAGTCTGGGCTCTGGCTGGGCCACTCAAGGACATTCACAGAGTTGTCCCATATCCACTCCTTTGTTATCTTGGCTGTGTGCTTAGGGTAGTTGTCCTGTTGGAAGATGAACATTTTCCCCAATCGAAGGTCCAGAGCACTCTGGAGCAGGTTTTCATCAAGGATGTCTCTGTACATTGCTGCATTAATCTTTTCCTCGATCCTGACTAGTCTCCGAGTTCCTGCCACTGAAAAACATCCCCACAGCATGATGCTGCCACCACCATGCTTCACTGGAGGGATAATATTGGCCAGGTGATGAGCTGTGCCTGGTTTCCTCCAGACATGATGCTTGCCATTCAGGCCAAAGAGTTCAATGTTTGTTCCATCAGGCCGGAGAATTTTGTTTCTCATGGTCCGAGAGTCCTTCAGGTACCTTTTGACAAACTCCAGGTGGGCTGTCATGAGTCTTTTACTGAGGAGTGGCTTCCGTCTGGCCACTCTACCATACAGGCCTGATTGGCGGAGTTCTGCAGAGATGGTTGTTCTTCTGGAAGGTTCTCCTCTCTCCAGAGAGAAATGCTGGAGCTCTGTCAGAGTGGCCATCGAGTTCTTGGTCACCTCCCTGACTAAGGTCCTTCTCCCCCAATCTCTCAGTTGGCCAGGAACTCTGCTCTAGGAAGAGTCCTGGTGGTTCCAAACTTCTTCCATTTACTGATGATGGTGACCACTGAGCTCATTGGGACCTTCAATGCTGCAGAAATTTTTCTGTACCCTTCCCCAGATCTGTGCCTTTATACAATCCTGCCTCGGAGGTCTACAGACAATTCCTTGGGCTTCATGGCTTGATTTGTGCTCTGACATGCACTCACAGGCATGCACAGCCTATTGCATTAGGGTGTGCACCCCAAAGCTCAAACAGACAAAAGTATTGGGACGCCTGCCTTTACACACACAGGAACTTTAATGACATCCCAGTCTTAGTCCGTAGTGTTCAATGTTGAGTTGGCCCACCCTTTGCAGCTATAACAGATTCAACTCTTCTGGGAAGGTTGTCCACAAGGTTTAGGAGTGTGTCTATGGGGATGTTTGACCATTCTTCCAGAAGTGCATTTGTGAGGTCAGGCACTGATGTTGGATGAGAAGGCCTGGCTCACCGTCTCCGCTCTAATTCATCCCAAAGGTATTCTATCAGGTCGAGGTCAGGACTCTGGGCAGGACATTCAAGTTCCTCCACCCCAAACTCACTCATCCATGTCTTTATGGACCTTGCTTTGTGCACTGGTCCAAATCATTTGGTGGAGGGGGAATTATGGTGTGGGGGGGAGGGGGGATTATGGTGTGGGGTTGTTTTTCAGGGGTTGGGCTTGGCCCCTTAGTTCCAGTGAAGGGAACTCTTATGCCCCATACACACGGTCGCATTTTCCGACGGAAAATGTGTGATAGGACCTTGTTGTCGGAAATTCCGACTGTGTGTAGGCTCCATCACACATTTTCCATCAGATTTTCCGACACACAAAGTTTGAGAGCAGGCTATAAAATTTTCCGACAACAAAATTCGTTGTTGGAATTTCCGATCGTGTGTACCCAAATCCGACGCACAAAGTGCCACGCATGCTCAGAATTAATAAAGAGATGAAAGCTATTGGCTACTGCCCCGTTTATAGTCCCGACGTACGTGTTTTACGTCACCGCGTTCAGAATGATCAGATTTTCCGACAACTTTGTGTGACCGTGTGTATGCAAGACAAGTTTGAGCCAACATCCGTCGGAAAAAATCCTAGGATTTTGTTGACGGAATGTCCGACCCTGTGTACGGGGCATTAAGGTGTCAGTATACCAAGACATTTTGGACAATTTCATGCTAACAACTTTGTGGGAACAGTTTGGGGATGGCTCCTTCCTGTTCCATCATGACTATGCACCAGTGCACAAAGCAAGGTCCATAAAGACATGGGTGGTGGAAAATTACCTTCAAGTGCAAAAATTCACATTATAATAGTAACTAAACCAACTAAAAGGTTGTTTCACTTGAGATTAATCTGTATGGTAAATATCTATAGGAGAGGTTTCCACCATCCCTGCTAAGCTTATTTTTATACAATATGTCTTATTTTCAGCTTGATGTGTATTATGTGAAGTTGCATATCACAGAGATCGGTATTGTGATAATATTGAAGTTTATTGAGATTTCCATACATTAGAGGATTCCACCATTGTTGTTAAGTTATTGATCAGTAAGTTAGCGCTGCACTTTTTTTTTTTGTGTGTGGTGTGGGAACACATAACAGTGCTTAGTGGCCGGCCTTTCAATTACACTTTTTTATTTTACCTCCAGTAGTTTATTGTAAATAGTGGTGTGGTGATTACCTGTTATACTACAATCGGGATGTGGCATTAATAAACAACAGATTTCAGTTGTGCCCCACCAGGCCGGCACCCCCTTGGACAATGTGCCTGGCGGGTGAGTTCATCACCCCGATCCCTGCACTCAGTGCACTGATGGGCACTGATTAACAGCACTGATTGGCAGCACTGATTGGCACTGACAGGTGGCACTCATTTGTACTGGTGTGGAACTGACTGGCACTGACAGGTGGCACTGATTGGAAGCACCGATTGGCACTGACAGGCGGCATTGGCACTGACAGGCAGCACTGGCACTGATTGGCACTGACAGGTAACACTGATTGGAAGTAATGATTGGCACTGCCAGATAGCACTGATTGGAAACACTGGCATTGGCACTCGGTGGCACTGATTGGAAGCACTGATTGGCACTGATAATGATTGGCAATGACAGGTGGCACTGATTGGAAGCACCAATTGCCACTGACAGGTGGCACTGGCATTGATTGGCACTGACAGGTGGCACTGATTGGAAGCACTGATAGGTGGCACTCATTGGCACTGACAAGTGACACTGATTGGAAGCACTTGGCACTCATTAGCACTAACAGGTTGCACTGACTGGAAGCACTAATTGGCACTGACAGGCGGCACTGGCACTGATTGGCACTGACAGGTGGCACTGATTGGAAGCACTGATTGGGACTCATTGGCACTGACAGGTGGCACTGATTGGAAGCACTAATTGGCACTGACAGGCGGCGCTGGCACTGATTGGCACTGACAGGTGGCACTGATTGGAAGCACTGATAGGTGGCACTGATTGGAAGCACTAATTGACACTGACAAACTGACAGGCGGCACTAGCACTGACAGGGGGCACTGATTGGCACAGACAGGTGGCATTAGTTGGAAGCACTGACAGAGGAGAGGGGAGGTTTCCAGGGGAGTACCTAGAGCATTTGGCACCCGGGACGGGTCCTATATCTGGCACCCAGCACCCCACATTAAAATGTAAAAACACCCCACTGTGCCCCCTGCATACCTCTGCATCCTTCAATAACTCTTTGTCACTACTGCGTACCCCCCTCTCCACAACTGCACCTCTGGACCCCTTTACATCACACAGCACCCTGCACCACTGGACCCCTTTACATCACACAGCACCCTGCACCACTGGACCCCTTTACATTACATAGTTACATAGTTACATAGTAGGTGAGGTTGAAAAAAGACACAAGTCCATCAAGTCCAACCTATGTGTGTGATTATGTGTCAGTATTACATTACATATCCCTGTATATTGCGGTCATTCAGGTGATTATCTAATAGTTTCTTGAAGCTATCAATGCTCCCCGCTGAGACCACCATCTGTGGAAGGGAATTCCACATCCTTGCCACTCTTACAGTAAAGAACCCTCTACGTAGTTTAAGGTTAAACCTCTTTTCTTCTAATTGTAATGAGTGGCCACGAGTCTTATTAAACTCTCTTCTGCGAAAAAGTTTTATCCCTATTGTGGGGTCACCAGTACAGTATTTGTAAATTGAAATCATATCCCCTCTCAAGCGTCTCTTCTCCAGAGAGAATAAGTTCAGTGCTCACAACCTTTCCTCATAACTAAGATCCTCCAGACCCTTTATTAGCTTTGTTGCCCTTCTTTGTACTCGCTCCATTTCCAGTACGTCCCTCCTGAGGACTGGTGCCCAGAACTGGACAGCATACTCCAGGTGCGGCCGGACCAGAGTCTTGTAGAGCAGGAGAATTATCGTTTTATCTCTGCAGTTGATCCCCCTTTTAATGCATGCCAATATTCTGTTTGCTTTATTAGCAGCAGCTTGGCATTGCATGCCATTGCTGAGCCTATCGTCTACTAGGACCCCCAGGTCCTTTTCCATCCTAGATTCCCCCAGAGGTTCTCCCCCCAGTGTATAGATTGCATTCATATTTTTGCCACCCAAATGCATTATTTTACATTTTTCTACATTGAACCTCATTTGCCATGTAGTCGCCCACCCCATTAATTTGTTCAGGTCTTTTTGCAAGATTTCCACATCCTGCGGAGAAGTTATTGCCCTGCTTAGCTTAGTATCGTCTGCAAATACAGAGATTGAACTGTTTATCCCATCCTCCAGGTCGTTTATGAACAAATTAAATAGGATTGGTCCCAGCACAGAACCCTGGGGAACCCCACTACCCACCCCTGACCATTCTGAGTACTCCCCATTTATCACCACCCTCTGAACACAGGTCCCTGTATCACTGCACCCCTTTACATTACACAGCACCCTGCACCACTGGACCCCTTTACATTACACAGCACCCTGCACCACTGGACCCCTTTACATTACACAGGACCCTGTATCACTGCACCCCTTTACATTACACAGCACCCTGCACCACTGGACCCCTTTACATTACACAGCACCCTGCACCAATGGACCCCTTTACATTACACAGCACCCTGCACCATTGGACCCCTTTACATGACACAGGACCCTGTATCACTGCACCCCTTTACATTACATAGCACCCTGCACCACTGGACCCATTTACATTACACAGGACCCTGTATCACTGCACCCCTTTACATTACACAGCACCCCTCAGCACAGACCCCCCTTCAGCACAGACCCCTCATTCAACACAGACCACCCCTTCAGCACAGATGAACCCCCCTCTTCAGCACATACCCCCCCTCAGCACAGATGGACCCTCCCCTTCAGCACAGATGGACCCTCCCCTTCAGCACAGACAGATCCCCCCCATTCAGCACAGACGGACCCCCATCCCATTCAGTACCTCAGATCAGCGTGGCACAGGCACAGCAGGGCCCCTCCCCCTGTGTACACATAAACATTGGAGGGGGAGGCGGCTTCACTCTGCTCGCTGTGCCTGTGTAATATCCTAGCAGGACCGAGCAGCTATTGAACATCAGCCAATAATTGAGCAGCTTGAGAAAGGGGGCGGGGCTACATACACGTAGCAGACCCATTCCATTGGCTGGTGTTCAGATACCTGCTTGGTCCCGCCCACCCCGACATCATACATGAAATCTGACAGCTCCTCTTTCTCTCTGCATGCAGTTACCATACAGGACAGTGTCACACTGAGCGGATCTTTCAAGCCCCAATATCAGCACAATGTTATACTGACTCACAGGAAGTGCAGGGTACACACTGCACATCGGATACAGATGGCATGGGGCTAAACACTGCTTGGGGGATTAGGGTGTGCCCAGGCACACCCCGTGGGCACGCCTATGCATGCACTGTTAACTATGGGACCTTACATTGATAGGTGTGTGTCTTTCCAAATCATGTCTAATCAACAGAATTTACCACAGGTGGACTCCAATCAAGTTGTATAAACATCTCAAGGATGATTGGTGGAAAAGGATTTGAGTGTCATGGCAAAGGCTGTGAATACTTACAGTATCTCACAAAAGTGAGTACACCCCTCACATTTTTGTAAATATTTTATTATATATCTTTTCATGTGACAACACTGAAGAAATGACACTTTGCTACAATGTAAAGTAGTGAGTGTACACTACTACTTTGCTGTCCCCTCAAAATAACTCAACACACAGCCATTAACATTTAAACCGCTGGCAACAAAAGTGAGTACACCCCTAAGTGAAAACGTCCAAATTGGGCCCAAAGTGTCAATATTTTGTGTGGCCACCATTATTTTCCAGGACTGCCCTAACCCTCTTGTCAATTGACATACAGGGGCAACCCTGTATGTCCATTGACACACTAAGCACAGCTGTCCCCCCCCCCCACTCTCATCTCACTGTCTGTGATTGATAGCAAGAGGAACCAATGACTCACATTGCTGTCTCTAAGCCTATGAGAACAGAGAGAGCAGAGAAAGCCACTCCTCTCAAACACAGCGCTGAATCAAGATTGGGCTGAGGTCAATGTAAGGGAGGGGGGGGCTGGGGGTAGAGCAGAACACAGAAGGTTTTTTTACCTTAATGAACAGAATGCATTAAAAGGGTTGTAAACCCTCAAGGTTTTTCACCTTAATGCATTCATGAAAAACCTTCTGTAGTGCAGCAGCCCCCCAGAGCCCCCCTTTTACTTACCTGAACCCGATCGTTCCAGCAAAGGGGACAAGCACAGCAGCTCCAGCCATTGTCTTGGGTCCTCATTGGATAGATTGACAGCAGCGGGAGCCATTGGCTCCCGCTGCTGTCAATCAAATCCAGTGACACGGGAACCGGAGGGTGGGGCCTGCTGTCTGTGTCAATGGATGCAGTAGTAGGACTTGGGAGCGCGCCCGCACTAGTGCCCCCATGGAATGCGGCTCTCCGTGGGGGCACTCAAGAAGAGGAGGAGCCAGGAGCGCCAGTGGGGGACCCCAGAAGAGGAGGATGGCTGCTCTGTGCAAAACCCTTTCACAGAGGAGGTAAGTATAACATGTTTGTTATTTAAAAAAAAAAACTAACCTTTACAACCCCTTTAAGGCAAAAAGCTTTACAAGCTTTACAATTCTAGCTTTACAACCACTTTAAAAGTAAATGTAATCACTAATCCTTATATTCAAAAGTGCACGACTAGAGCTGCATGATTAATCGATTCAACCCCCCTCACGATCTTAATCCGGCATTTCCACGATTTAGTGCAGCGCTGTTCTCTGCTCACAGCTGACACCTGTCAAAAAAAAAAAAAGCAGCCTGCCAAGTTTATCACAACATTGCACAGCGCTGAGATAAACAGAAACATTGTATCATTTGGTTCTTTTAGATCAAAGGGATGAGGTCAGTTTAACCACTTAAAGGCTAAAGCCTCGTACACATGATCGGACTTTCCGACAACAAAACCGTGGCATTTTGTACGAAGGGTGTTGGCTCCAACTTGTCTCGCATAGACACGGTCACACAAATGTTGGCCAACAATTACGAACGTAGTGACATACAAGACGTATGACGAGCCGATAAAAAGGAAGTTCAATAGTGGCGCGCCACCCTTTGGGCTCCTTCTGCTAATCTCGTGTTTATCTCGTGTTAGAAGTTTGGTGAGTGACCATTTGCGATTTTCAGCCTTGTGCTTTTCAGTTCATTTCTGCTTTTCAGGTTGTGTTTGTCGGTTCGTATCTGTTCTTCAGTGCATGCTTGTCAGGTCGTTTCTGTTTTTCAGTGCTTTCTATTTATAATTTGTTTCTGATTTTCAGTGCGTGCTTGTCCGGTCGTTTCTGATTTTCAGGTCGTGCTTGTCAGGTCCTTTCTGATTTTCAGTGCGTTCTGTCAGTTCGTTCTGAGCAGCCATTCTTTAACTAGCCATGTTGCATTCTCATCGGAGAGATCGTGCTGTTGTTGGGCTTTGTGTTATTGCTTTGACCCAAGTTCAGTCCATGAACAGGAGGAGGAGGCGTTCTTGGACCAAGAATTGGTTGCTTAATCATGACCAATTCTGTCATATGCCTTTGCTGTGGGAGCTCCAGGAGAATAATCCTGAAGATTTCAGGAATTATCTCTGGATGATGGACCCCGTCTTTCACCGTCTATTGGCTTTGCTGTCCCCTTATATTATGAAGCAGGACACCTGCATGCTAGCAAGCCATCTCTCCCGAGCAAAAGCTCGTCTCCACCTTGCGGTATTTGGCGAATGGGAGAAGTCTCCAGGACCTGAAGTTCACGACTGGGATCTCCCCCCAAGCTCTGGGAATCATTATTCCAGAGACCTGTTCTGCCATAATTCAAGTCCTGCAGAAGGACTATTTTAGGGTAAGTTTTATCATTTAACATCACATTCTATGTATTTAATGTTTGCTAATGTATTGTATTCATTTCTTCATTCCATAATTACCATGATTGTAATATGCTGTGAATGTCCTCTTTGTCCTCATGCATGCTGTAAGCTTTTAATGTTCCTTTTTTGTCCTTGATGCATATTTGCCTTCACTAACCTCCCCAGCATGCTATCCTGGGCCCATAAACCTCAGCCTAGTAACTTAATAATTTATTTTGTCGGCTGCATTGTAGTGCTTACACTAAACACCCCCTAAAATGTGTCCAAATGTTATTGTTGTCCTTAAATTCAGGCAGAGCGCAAGGGACTTTTTTGGGGGGGGGGGGCCCAAACTCATTTGGAACCCTCCCTCCACCCCAACTGTCAACTGATACCAATACTCTATCTGTTGACTTTGCCAAACCCATACAAACTATACCTACCTCTTTTGTGTTCATATTTATGGATGAATTCGCCAAAGCATGTATTACAAGCACCTACCTGAATACTTTCAAATGGTACTGTTTAAAATGTTGTTCTCCTATTATCTTGATAGGTAATTGCAGAATGTAAAAATGTGCTTCAATTTGGACAGTGCATATTCATGTGACACTTCTTACCTGTCTAGTGGGCTGCCAATAGTGTAAGTAAGGACGAGCTGGCCAAAGTAACACACATTATTTATGCATTCAGCTCTCAATGAAGTGGAGAGGGTTACCTGTCCAAAACATCTACCCCCCCACCATAAAATTTTTCCAATGGGCCACCAGAGGGGGTGAGGAATCTGATAAGTTGACCTATACTTTTGACTTTAAATACTCATTTCAATAATTGTTATATTTTTGTTGGCCAAGAATGTTTGTGTCTAATCTGCTTGCAATGTTTTGTGCAAAAGTCGCGCACTTTCTCAATTCAGTGAATCCAAGCCAGAATACGACGAGTTCATCTTGAACTCTCTCGAATTCATACTATCTCACAACGTGTTTTGCTTTGACGGTTCCCACTACCTCCAGGTACAGGGTGTTGCTATGGGGACTTGTTGTGCCCCATCGTATGCCAATCTGTACCTGGTGGAGTGGGAACACTCCCTGATCATAAATGACTCACCGTCTGTCTACATGTGCCACGTCTTAACGTGGCGCAGGTATATAGACGACGTTTTTCTTATATGGGAAGGCCCAGACAAACTTTTGCACAAATTCTTGGCTGCAATTAACTGTAATGAATTCAATCTAGCTTTCACTATGGTATATAGTGAGACTGAGATTACTTTTTTGGATGTGTTGGTCAAAAAATAACCTGACGGCAGTCTTTCAAGTCAGTTGTACCGTAAGCCCACAGCGGGAAATTCCCTGCTACACGCAACTAGTTTCCATCCCAAACCCCTGCTGTCTTCCATACCTTACACACAGTACCTTAGGACTCTACATTTAAAGTAGAGGCTGATAAACTAAGGACTAGACTACTCGAAAGAGGTTACTCTCGATCTTCCCTCAAAAAAGCCTACAAAAGAACACTAGCCTCGTCACGACACGATTTATTGGATACACCAACACAATCTCCTACTGACAATACCATCAGAATTATTACCACATATACCACACAGCATCGATGACTAAAACAAATTCTGAACAGGTACTGGCACCTACTAAAAATGGACCCGCTTCTATCCCCTTTTGTCCCAGATACACCAGCTGTATTACAGAAGGGCTCCATCTGTTGGTGACCGATTAGTTAAAAGTGAGTACAGGTCACACAGGGGGGACACTTGTAAAACCCTGGGCACCTTTTTGTGTGGTGGATGTCCCTACTGCCAGTACATGGACAGGCGTAGGGACATTCACCTACCCAATGGACAGGTATTCCACCCAAGACACTTTATTAACTGTAAGACCCCAGGTGTAGTTTATTTACTCACATGTGAGTGTGGATGCTACTATATTGGAAAGACCATTAATCCCCTATGGAAGAGAATATATCAACATGTCTCAACCATTTCAAAACGTGATCCTGGTGTAACTATCGGCCGACATATAGCCCTAGCACATCCTACCTCGATCCCCAAAATTTACTTTTTGGGACTGGATCACATCCACTTTAGCTCACGAGGTGGTGATTTCAACAAAAGCCTCCTTCAATGTGAACTCAAGTGGATTCATAGTTTACGAGCCACCTTGCCACCAGGATTGAATGAGGCTTATAACTTCAGACCTTTCCTCCCAGGCTTCTTGTCAGGGGTGTGCGAACTTAATATGTAGGTTATCAATCCGGTCCAGATCCCTCCCTATCATTTCAACTATATACAACAACACACTCTGATATATAGTGCTGGTGCGACTTTTGCCTGTTGTTGTTCTATGCTTGGTGTTCTACCATCATTGCCTCCTTGTTTTGCATTGTTATTGTTTTTTGTTCTCCCTGCTCTTCCTCTTCCCTTTACACAATATATTTTTATTATTTATTATTTATTTTGTGCCAATATTCCATCACTCATTTTTTATTCTCCATGATACATTGTGATTGCCTCTTCTGTTTAATAGGCTGGTTGTCTTTTTCTCATCCATCCACAGGGTGGCATGACTGGGCGTCTGTGGTCCCGTGGTGCTGCTTGTGCGCCTGCACCCGGTGGGTGGGCTCCCCCTGCTGCAGCCGAGGACGGTGACGGCTTCTCCTTCCCGTCTTGGACTGGCTGTGAGGGGTGGAGCGTTCACATGCCTTCGCCGCCGTCTCCATGACGATGGTGAAGCCTTCCCGCCGGTGGCACATTGACGTGTGACGCCATCGCGCCAGTTATGGGAGCGGCTGCGCCGCGTGCCCCTGTGCCTGAGGTACACCCCCTGAGGCACGTCCCCGCCCGCAGTGCGTGCTGACGTGGCGGCCGGGACGGTCTCTCGGCTTGCCTCTGATTGGCCATCGTTCACACACCCTCGATCCTAATTCTCCTCAGCTGAGTTTAAACACAGCTGTTTCGTTTTTAGCAATCCTGTTCAGTGATCTATTGCCCCTATATATAGGCTACTCCTTTTGCTCACATCCGGATGTCTCATGCCAACACAGTGGCAGACACCGGACTGTCAGCAGCCGATGCCCCTAATTTTCCATCCTGACTTGGCAGACACTGGACTGTCAGCAGCAGATGCCCCTGAGTTACAATCTTGACTTAGGTAAGAACCATGTCTTTTATGGAACTGGCACCATATAGGGACAGTCCTTACACACTTATGGATCTCTCTAAAATACATACCTTTTTGGCCTCTCTTTTTTGTGCAATCTTCCCCCTAATGCTGACATTGTTTGCTACAGGGTGGATGTGGCGTCCCTTGTGAAGGTGCCCATGCGACCCAGCGTGTTATCACTGGCGCTCCCTCTGTCACCTGTGGACCCTCACAACCAGCATGTTGATACTTTCATCTGTTTTTTCTTTATGACATGAGCTTCATTATGTAAGTACTATGATTTTTTGTTACATAAGAATGGCTATAAAATAGACTATTTATATGGTCCAGTTTTTTGCTATGTTACTCATTAATGTTCATATCTATGTTCTAGAGACAAGAAATAATTTTCCTCCACCCATCTGTATGTAAAATTATTTCCCTGAAGAAGGAATATACAAGTGTGACTACGGTCTTCTCCGAAACATGTTGGGAAATATGCATTAGCCACCTACCCCCACCAGATCCACCCCATGCGGGTTGATGGTTTGGGGTTGCTGGCATTGAGTGATATTATTCATTTATGCTCTATATGTCTTTGACACAATTTTTTGTACAGATATCAAATACCGATTGTATATGTCTGTCTTGTCTTTCTAGACATTTTTATTAATTTTTTGTACATTAATAAAGTTGGCACTACTGGTGCCTTTTATATTTATATACTCTCTTTACTCTCTTCCTGCCTTCTTATGTGCAAAAGTAGTATTTTTTTTTCTTGTTTGACTCCACAGTTTCCTTCCAACCCACGGGAATGGCAGACTGTGGCTTCCCAGTTTCTCCACCAGTGGGACTTTCCCAATTGTGGTGGTGCTATCGATGGGAAGCATGTCAGGATCATCCCACCACCCAACTCAGGGTCGTACTACTATAATTATAAGGGATTTAGTAGTATAGTGATGTTGGCGGTGGTGACGGACAATTATGAATTCATCTACCTGGACATTGGGAAGAACGGCCGTAACTCTGATGGAGGAGTGATCGCCCAGACGGAGTTTTACCGGCGTCTACAAAATGGCACCTTGGGGTTGCCACCTCCGGAGGAGAATGTTGCGGGCCTCAATTTCGTGTTTGTGGCAGATGAAACCTTTGCTCTGGGGGAACATCTGATGAGGCCGTTCCCCGTGAGGAACATGACCCCAGAGCAGAGGGTTTTTAATTACCGGCTGGCATGTGCCAGAAGAGTGGTTGGGAATGCCTTTGGTATAATAGCCAGTCAGTTCAGGCTTTTCCTTACGTCCATCAACCTGGCTGAATACAAACTTAATCACGTTGTGTTGAGCTGAGGCATTCTGCACAACTACCTTCGAAAGAATGCAGCCAGCTATTTGGCCTCAGTTGCGAATGAGGCCGACTTTTCAGCAGAACCTGCAGCAATGATGACCTCGAAAGTGGCCATCCTGGTTTGCACCCGCGAAGTCAGGCAAAACTATGTTACTTTGTGGGTTAGAAATATATCGTTATTCCCGCGCTATCAGGTGAAAAATGAACTGGACTTAACTGGGAAAAGCTGCCTGCACCAAACCCTGCGGGTAAAGAATACTATAACTAGGTGGTGCCGCGCTAATCCTAAATAAAATCGCTATAATAACTTAAAGTGGTGTGATATACATAAAAACTGTAATATTTAAAATATAGTAACAGTGTAGGAGTGATGGCAACAGCCGTGTAATGCCGCGTACACACGGTCGGACTTTTCGTCTACAAAAGTCCGACAGCCTGTCCGACAGACTTCCGGCGGACTTCCGGCGGACTTTCGGCGGACTTGCAGCAGACTTTCTAACGAACGGACTTGCCTACACACGACCACACAAAAGTCCGACGGATTCGTACGTGATGACGTACACCGGACTAAAATAAGGAAGTTCATAGCCAGTAGCCAATAGCTGCCCTAGCATGGGTTTTTGTCCGTCGGACTAGCACACAGACGAGCGGATTTCGGGGTCCGTCGTAGTTACGACGTAAAGATTTGAAGCATGTTTCAAATCTAAAGTCCGTCGGATTTGAGGCTGAAAAAGTCTGCTGAAAGTCCGGAGAAGCCCACACACGATCGGATTACCAGCCAGCTTTAGTCCGTCGGCATCCGTTGGACTTTTGTAGATGAAAAGTCCGACCGTGTGTACGCGGCATCACACTCTCCACTCGTATGGCAACAGCTCTGAGTGGTGAAATGGTAATCTTATGTGATGACAATAATCAATAAATGTATCCCATCATGCCCATAAACCAATATCAATATTATAAAAAGTGTCACTAAACATTAAATAATAAATCAGTACATATCTCTCATCATATCCATAAGCAAATTATCAATAGTATAAAAAGTGTCAATTAATAATAAAGTGCATAATGCAATCTAAAGTGACTCAGAATGTATAATAAACATATACTACATAAAGTGACATTGTGCAACAGTGCAAAAAACAAACAATATGGAGTATTCAGAAATCCTCATGTGTTTTAACATACAATCTTTTGATATAATGCGACTATAACATCCTAGCCTTTTAACAGCCTTTTAATTTTGGCCATTTTCTTCAATAGTGCAAACGTAACTTATTTGATACATGAGGTGATAATCTCTTCTTCAGCTAACTATTATGTTGTGCTGGGGGTCTGCTATACACACACATTGTTATTGCTGTTAATGTATGTAATGCATTAATGATAAAAATATTCATCCTTTTCAACTCCATGAATTAATTGCTTGGAGTCGCTAAAATGGCCTGATTTTGGCACATTTTACAGCATAGTGGGGGTTATTTACTAAAGGCAAATACACTTTGCACTACAAGAGTGCACTTGTGGATTTGCCTTTAGTAAATAACCCCCATTGTCACTGTAACTACACCAACTTAAAAAATGAACTGGTATTGAGCATTGAAATAAGAAGCCACACATTGTTGAGTATAAAACATTTTACTCCAAGCATATTCACATGTGCGTTTTGGAACAAACCAACATCTTGATGTATAATGTATGTTCAACATAAATTTGCCTTTTTTGGGTTAAACAGGCATGTTTAAAAACATAACATACACATCCCCAACTCAGGAACTTACAGTTAGACTTTGCTAAAGTGAAGGCCATATGAGACATTAATATGTCAAAACTGTGTTGATTTTGCCTTCATCAGATGGGGTGATCTCACCCCTCTAAAAGACAAATTTTGAAGATGCACACAAATTGGGACTCAAAATTTGGATTTCCCTCATGATCCCATGCCTAAATTGTGTGTTGTTAGGGGCAACTTTTAAATAAGTTGCTTTAAGTTTATATTGCTTTGTCAAATCTTAGCTCTTAAAGAAATAGACACAGAAACAGAGTATCTGTATATCAATCTACGAGCCCTGATGTCCCGTATTGATCTGAACTGTCTTGGTTTATTGAATCTTTTTATAGGATTGGTTACATAAACGCAAATATCAAAGTACAACATAGATATCAGATAATAAAAGCAGCTTCGACAGATAATGGTGTATCAGCAGCCAAAGGTTACAATAAAAGCAGTTTCATTGAAAGAATAATGTGTCAGCAGACAAAGGTTAATTTCATAAGAGACTGCAACGCAGGCATTTCATAACAGACTATATTTCATAACAGATTTTACACGTAGGCATTAGATTAAGTAAGAACTCTGAATCAAATCCCTAACCTTAGCAATTTCCCCCTTTGACATCATCCTCTCCTTCCCCCTGGGTCCTCATGAATAAGTTCTAGTCAGTTTTTCCCCAGAGTCCTTTCCCTGACCGCGAGTTGTCAGAGGGGTAAAACCCATCCCCCTAGGTATTACCAACATCTTAAATTCAAGAAGAGGAGTTTTGTAGGAGTAGGGTGATGTCAATACACATTTATCAGTATGTCCTGTCTATTCTCCTAATTTTCCTATTTATTTTCCTGTATACACATATATTTGTGATTGTAAGTGAAATTAATATTAAAATAATAATAACCATTGGACTTAACAACCAGTGAAAGGTATTGGTTGCTGTAGAAGACATTCCACTAAATATATCCCACCAATGTGGTGCAGTATCCTGTTGTATCTGTGAGGAAAGATGCACTAGTCTACCTTTGTCAATTATTGCAGATACAAGGTTATTCTGTAGGGTATGTTCTAGTGTTTCTATGTGTCATCTTAACAACTCTGATTGTTCCAAAACCTGTTTTAGTGGGTCTAAAGAAATTATAAAGGGTGTAGTGTCAGTGAGATTATGTAACTCATAAACTGAAGAGAATACTTTATCGGCGTCTGGTTCAAAAAGATAGGTGTCGTTACCCCATTGTAATATTTTAATCTTTTTTATACATCCCGCAAACGGCGCCAATTTATTTAACGCTAACATGGTGCGGTTGTCATTAGTAATGATACAAATATGCTGGGGTCCTATTTCTATGAATCTATTGTTCACATTTATGGGTGTTCTTTGCATTTTGCATATGCTAGTTTGGTATTTTAACAAGCAAGGTTCATATACTGGGGAACTTCTGCCACATACCATTCCCTTATTAGTTCCTTCACATAGATTTAAATCATGGGTTCTGTTTCCTTTATCTACATATTTCCCATATATTTCTGGATACCAAAACTCGTTTTTAATTACTAGTGGTATGACCACTATTTTACACATTTCCGTTACGTCTGCTACCCGGTATGCTTCAAACCTTCCTACACACCATTTATCCTCACATTCTACCTTATCCCCTTTTACTTGGAACCATACACCATCGTCAGTTAGACCTTTAAAATATTTCATCCAGGTATGATAATTTCCCAACTGTAGTTCAGTCCTGGCCCTATTTATTTGTATATGATAGGATAAGAGGTTAAAAGAGCACTGTGTGAAATTTACAAACTGTTGACTTTGATTCCACAGCTGGAGCTCTGCTCCTATAGTGTGATTTATTAACCCTCCCAAAAATTGTAATAGGGGTATTTCTTGCAGTTGGGTTTCAAAAGCGGTGGGTAACCATTTGTTGTGATAGTTAAGCTGTCAGCTATGTGTCCCCCTGCATGCTTCCATCTGTTGTTCATTTCTTCTATTTCGACCGAGTTTAAAATTCCCATCCCTGTACCTGTTAATCCCAATAGAGTATCATACCATTCCCGCTTATACCTACACTCCGGTATTGGGGGAAAGGTGATATTGAATTTTATTTTTGTTTTCTGTTGTGATGTTGATACATTTATGCAAGTGTTTGGTACGGGTGTTAATATGGAACATTCATTATTGGCGTTACTTTTTCCTCCATTTGTATGTGAAATCCATAGGCCTCTGCATTCCAATACCACCCATCATTTCTCTCTTCCCTCCACCAAGAGGCACAGAGGAAAGTACTTGATTGATTAACGGTAATATCTGCTAGATTGAACATCCCTTCTGATATATTTTCTCCCCCTGCTTTATGGACTAATATTTGGTACATTTGTCCTACCACCCGTTCCCGGGCTTGTTTCCACGTCTGCGAAAGGGATATTTTATGGCACCTATGATTTTTACTGTTATTGAAAGGAAAGCTCATATTGTCATTCCACTGGAAGGTTATAGTTACTTCTGAGAGTGGGTCCGCCTGTATCCATGCAATACCTACATCTATATGAAATGGTCGCCTGTGTCCTTTAACAGTGTAATTACCTACATCATAATATTTATTCATCTCATATCCTGAATCATTTGCTACTTTAGGATCATCTATAACCCATTGAAAATTTGCTGTTTCCTCTACCTCAATTACATTAATACCAGGAGTCCATGCATGTATTTGTAAAACAACAATCTTCAACAGAAAATATGTAAGTAGATATTTCATCATGTTGTTTTCTCGGGTTGTTTCTTGCAGTGTGATGCGTGTATCCAGGTAGGTTTTCCTTCCAGCTTTACTGAAGTGGCCGTGGTCAGAAGCACTTGATAAGGACCTTCAAACCTTGGCTCCAATGTCTTTCTGGTGTGTTTCTTTACATATACATAATCCCCTGGTAGCAGAGTATGTGTACCTGCTATTGAATTAGGGTCTGGAAGAGAAGAATACACACTTTTGTGGATCTTAGTTAGACGTTGTTGTAATTGTATTACATATGCAGTCAAACTATCACATTGCAATTGCATACTCTGTGGAAAGTATAAACCTAATCTAGGTGCATTCCCAAAAAGTATTTCATATGGGGATAATCCTGTTTTTCCTGTTGCAGTATACCTTATAGAGAATAAAGCCAAAGGCAGACATTCAGGCCATGGCTTGTTTAACTCTTGCATGGCTTTTTGTATTTTTAACTTTATTGTCCCATTTACTCTCTCCACTGATCCCGAACTCTGTGGGTGGTAAGGGGTGTGAAAACTTTGTTGAACCCCTAACATGGTCATTACATTCTGCATGATTTCTCCTGTAAAGTGTGTTCCCCTATCTGATTCTATGGTTTCAGGAAGACCAAACCTAGGTATTAACTCAGTGATCAGTTTCTTAGCTGTGGCTTTTGCTGTAGCTGATTTTACTGGATAACTTTCAGGCCAACCTGAGAATAAATCGATACACACGAGGACAAACTCAAAGGGGCCGCTCTTGGGCATTTGTATGTAGTCAATTTGCAGTCTCTGGAAGGGGTATTGGGCCCGGACCTGGTGTTTTCGTGGGGTTTTTACTCTCTGTCCTGGGTTATTCAGGAGACAGATTTGGCAGGCTGCACAGTAGTTTCTCGCAGTACTACTGAATCCAGGGGCGAGCCATCCTTGGTTCACAATCCTATACATGGAATTGGAACTAACATGTGTGGGTAGGTGAACTGCCGCTGCCATTGCTGGGTACAGAGAGGCAGGCAGGCATATTTTGCCTCCTTCCCTCCATACATTGTCAAGGTCTAGTGCTGCTCCCATCCTGACCCACTTATCTTTCTCGCTCTCCCCTGCTTGCTCCTGTAATTTACTCAGCTGCTGCCATGTTGGTTCTGGGATACTCACCTCTACCGCTGCTAAGGTCTCAGGGCTTCCTTCCCCTAGAGCTGCCTGTTTTGCAGTCAAATCTGCAAATGCATTTCCTTTTGCCTCAATTGTTTTTGCGCTCGTGTGTGCCGCTATCTTCATGATGGCCACTCGTTTAACCTTTTGAAGATTGTTCAGGACTCTCTTAATCCCTTCTCCATGTTTTACAGGTGTACCTGCTGCTGTCAGATAACCTCTAGCCCTCCATATGTGACCATAATCATACACTATACACCATAAACGTAGGCGGAGTCAGTGTAAATATTCCCTTCTCGTCCTTTTAAGTATTCTAGGGCTTGTTCTAAAGCTTTTAATTCTGCTTCTTGTGCTGACATGTGGGCTGGTAAGGGCTGTGCGTCAATTACCTGTGTATCAGTCACTACAGCATACCCTGTGTGATATTTACCCTTGTCATCAGCAAACCTACTGCCATCTATGTACAAAGTGTGCTCAGCGTTTAAAATCGGTGTATCTGTAACATGTGGGAATCCCATTGTCTCCTGTTCCATGAGCTGAAAACAATCGTGTTCATCTACTTCTTTAAACAAAAGAGTGTCAGGTTCCTCATTTCCTTTCTCACTAGTACTATTAGCACTATCATTCCCCCTTGCCAAATCTGGTGACTGAAGAGGCAAAAAGGTGGCCAAATTTAAGGTTGTACAGCGCTGAAAAGTGACATTTGGAGGTAAGAGTAAAGTACACTGTAACCTTAATTGCCTAGCCATGGAAATGTGTTTGGGCTGTACCTGAGACAAGATTGCATGTATGTCATGTGTGGTATGCACTACAACTGGATTGTCTAGAACAATCTCTGATGACTTATCTATGATAATTGACACTGCAGCTACCGCCCGTACACAGGACGATGAACCTCTAGATACTGGATCTAATGCTGCTGAAAAGTAAGCGATTGGTCTTTGTTTTACATGTGCCTGTGTCAGAACACCTGTGGCGTGTCCAGTGATCTCAGCAACGTATAGATTGAATTTCTTAGTGTAATCTGGAATACCAATGGCCGGGGCAGAAATCAACAACTTTTTCAAAGTGATAAACGACTCATAAGCTACTTCTGTAAGCACATACGGTACAATTTTCAAACAATCGTATAATGGCTGCATCAAAGCGCTAGCATGTGGTATCCATTGTCTACAATATGACACAATACCTAAAAACATACGCAATTGTTTGAAATTCCGTGGGGGTAACATTCCCTTTATCACTTGAACCCTCTCCTCAGTGAGATGTCTTGTACCCTGTGATATACAATGTCCCAGAAAGATAACTTTTTCCTGACACATTTGTAATTTGTTCCTATTAACCTTGCAACCCTTTTCTGCTAGAAATCGCAACAAATTAAGGGTGGTATCCAAACAAGTTTCCTTGTCCGGGCAACATAACAATAAATCGTCCACATATTGTAGCAATACACAAGAATCTGGTGGTACCCATTCTCCCAACACCGTTTGCAATGCTTGCGAATATAAGGTAGGTGAATGCACCATACCCTGCGGTAGGTGTGTCCAGGTTAGTTGACGATTTTTTATTGAAAATGCGAACCATAGTTGGCATTCTTCAGCAAGTGCGACAGAGAAGAAAGCATTCGCTAAATCTATAACCGTAAAGTACATACTAGTTGAGGGTATTTGTGACAGTAACGTATGTGGATTGGGTACTAAAGGTGTCATCGGGGCTAGTATTTTGTTGATTGCTCTGAGGTCTTGGACCATCCTATACTTAACCGGACTACCGGCTATCGTTTTCTTTTTAACCGGGTACAAAGGAGTATTTGCCGGTGATTTTACTTCTTTTAAAACTCCACTTTTTAAGAAGGATTGGACCTGCATTTCAATGGCCGCCTCTTGGGGTGCACTGAGTGGATACTGTTTTTGTTGGGGTAGCACTGCTCCTGGGATCAGCTGTAGGGTAACCGGAGGTATGGGCAAAAGTCCAACATCAGCTGGATGCTTTTCCCATAGTTCTTCCGGAAGGGATGACAAGACCTGATCCAAATCTGGAGGTGGTGGACCGGACAGTTCAGATTCCTCCTCCAGGTATTGTATCAGGTTACACATCTCCATGTGTTCTTGATCATCCCTTATAGCTAAGGTGACAGTGCCATCGGGGTGATAGGTAATATTAGCTCCTATTTTCTGTAAAATGTCAGCTCCTAGCAAATTAGTGGGGGCTCCTCTAGATACCAGAAAACGTGAAAGGAACATATGGTTCCCTACTTTAACTTTTAAGGGTTTTGTGAGCGGGGCGTCTGCTAAAATGCCATCATATCCAGTTATTAATAAAGTGTCAGGTGATTCTTCTTCAGGGAGTAGTTCAGAATCAGAAAGTAACGAGCGTGAAGCGCCTGTATCAACTAGACAAGAGATTTTCTTATTACCAACCGTTATAGTAGTCTTAAGCATCTTAGTTTTGGATCTTTCTAAAACCGGGGCGAGTCATGCTCGTGGACCATCTCCCTGCCGCCTAACATCACCATTATTGTTGTCCCTAGACCAGTTCCTCCTCTGATTTACTGGGTAATCAACACCCTCCTTTCCTTCATCTCTTATTCTCTTTCTGCAGTGGCGTCTGATGTGGCCAGTCTTGTTACAGTAATAACAAGTAAGGGGTTTGTGATAGGAACCTCTGCTTGGTTCTTGGGTATCTACAACCGTATTGATTGCCGGATGTTTTCGACTTCTGTTTTCTGCTAAGTCTGCTTCTATACCTTGTGCCTTCTGTAACAACGACCCTCTATCTCTAATTGCCCTCCACTCTGGTGTGCAGGCTTTCAGTCTTTCACTTATCTGTGGAATTAATCCTTCCATAAACTGTCTGTTGAAGGTTTGGATCGTAATTGGCAGTGCTAAATCCATTCCCTCATCTGCCATCATACTTTCCATTGATAAGTAAAAGTCTGATACCGTCTGCCCTGGCAGTTGTTTCATGGGTGAAGTGGATCCCCTCTCTTGCTGTTTTGCCTGACAAAAAGCTTCTAATCTAGCAAGAAAAGGCTCCCTTGAGCCGATTTGCCTGACATGTCCGTCTGCCAGATTGCCGTCTGCATCTGCTACTTCCACAGGTCTATGCGGCCTATCTCTGTCATAAACTGATTAAACATAGTTAGGGTCATTTTATGTCTGCACAAATCTTCCCCGTCCTGCCAAGTTGCTCTATGTGTATTCATTAGCTGAGTCACAAATCTATTAAAAGCAGCCGGCTTGGCTACTGGGTCTGGGGCATTCTGAATTAGAGCCATGAGTGTGTCTGCCGACCATGGTTTCCAGGTATGTATGGCCACGCTGCGATTAACCACGGCTGGCGCGTTGGGATGCAGTGGGTCCACGTGTTGGAGATTTGGTAATGTTACCGTTCGTGTGGTGACGTGTACTGGGGCTACAGGTTCCGGGTGAGGTTTTTGCGCCCCACAACGTACACATTCTTGTGCCCATTCGGGGTTTTGTGATCCACAAACCTGGCAAACCCATCCTCTACCCTCAAGTACAGGATATAACCCTGATTTATGTGAATTTTTCTCTATATCAGTGTATGGGGGTGGGATGGTTGAAGTAATATTATTTAAGGTTTCAACATTTTTTGTTCTTCTATCTTTCATATCCCAACCATCACAATCTGGATTATATTTCCACCCCTCTTCTTTTGCTCTATTTGAAACCTTAATTAAGCATTGAACCTGACGCATCCATTGCTTCTCTAACACCTCTCCTTGTCTGTCCCTTTTTATTTCACTCCATACATCCGGGTCTAAACCCGCTGCTCCTTTCACCTTAAATTTACGAAGGACATCCTTTAAGTCCCGCGCTTCATCTTCCCCACAGATGTTTTTAATTATCTGTGGCACTGTGTAATGTGCCACAATTCCCTGACGGGGTTTTGTGTTCCTCTGGCCCATTCTGACAGTCCTGACTAGGTAGCGTTTTGGGACACTTAGTGTACAATATAAAACACTTAACCAAGTTACACTAGTTCCTCGTTGCCTTTTCCTCCTAGGATGCCAGAATACTAAAAACCTCTCCTGAATGAGATTCTTGAAACCGAATTACTTTATATGCTAGTCAACTGACAAATATTATGACCAGACTGACGACTACAACATATACAAGCATTCCTTGAAGTGACCAGGTATCCGACTAGATCTCCGGACTTTATGGAGACCTTATTCCCCCCCCGTATCTGGGATCCCTCTCATACACTCTTATCCCTGCTTTTTGGAGCAGACAGGGCTTACACTCGCAACCCGCCTATGGTTTATGAATTGAATTGAATATCAAACTTAAGCGGCAAACCCCCAAAGTCCTCTTGCGAGGTAAGGGCGCATTCCGTCGCTCATTGGGATGATATTCTTTTAATTCATACCAACCTAGGCAAGGCTCATTCACCTTCTCAACAGACAGACAGACAACAAACAACAAATAATTCCAGCAATATAAACCACAATATGCAGTAATTCTAGACTCACCACTACAGAGGCTGGTGTTTTAAAACCAGGAGAACCGTAACTGACAGAACGGATAGGCACAAATCAGGGGAGCACAGAATATAAGAAAAATAAAGCTTTTTCTTACCTGGCCAGGTTTTTGATCTGTGGTTCCCGGAATACCTGTCCTTTCGTTCCGTCAGCGTAGCTCAGCCACCTCTTGTAGTATCATCGGTGGGTCCCTGTTGTTTCGGGCGCCAAAATGTTAGGGGCAACTTTTAAATAAGTTGCTTTAAGTTTATATTGTTTTGTCAAATCTTAGCTCTTAAATAAATAGACACAGAAACAGAGTATCTGTATATCAATCTACGAGCCCTGATGTCCCGTATTGATCTGAACTGTCTTGGTTTATTGAATCTTTTTATAGGATTGGTTACATAAACGCAAATATCAAAGTACAACATAGATATCAGATAATAAAAGCAGCTTCGACAGATAATGGTGTATCAGCAGCCAAAGGTTACAATAAAAGCAGTTTCATTGAAAGAATAATGTGTCAGCAGACAAAGGTTAATTTCATAAGAGACTGCAACGCAGGCATTTCATAACAGACTATATTTCATAACAGATTTTACACGTAGGCATTAGATTAAGTAAGAACTCTGAATCAAATCCCTAACCTTATCAGTGTCTTTTCCCTACATCTATTTTTTAAATTATCTATAATTTTGCTAAAGCCACAAAACACAAAGTGTGTCAACATGTGCTATCTCCCATCATGGGATATCAATGTATGCATTTTGTGGGTGCAACCCCTTCCTCCAAATTAAAGTAGGTGAGAGGAAGGGGTTGCACCCCCGAAACACGTCCTTTGATCCCCCATGTTGGGAGCTAGCACATGTTGACACACTGGGGCTTATTTCAGAAAGGACAATCCACTTTGCATTACAAGTGCACTTGCATTGCACTTGTAGTGCAAAGTGGTTTTGCCTTTTTGAAATAAGCCCCAGTGTGTCAACATGTGCTAGCTCCCATCATGGGGGATCAATGGATGTGTTTCGGGGGTGCAACCCCTTCCTCTCACCTACTTTAGTTTGGAGGAAGGGATTGCACCCACAAAACACGTACATTGATATCCCATGATGGGAGAATGCACATGTTAACACACCGTGTGCATCTTCAAAATTTGGCTTTGCAATTCATTTAAAACTGTAAAAACATGTACAACATAACGACAGCTTTAAAATGTTTTTTTTTTTTGTTTAGATTTTGCCTAAAATATCCATGATGTTGCTCAGTCTTTTTTGAACATCATGGATGTTTTGTTTCATCTTTTTCAAATCACAATTGCACACCATGATCACTGATCAGGATTTGTGCACTTGCACTGCTGAAATGAGTTTCTTCTTCCACAACATCCACATCATCTAAAAATAAAAAAACACACCATGTATTATAAATATGCAGGCATCCATCTATTACCTGAAGCTGTGGTCTGACCTGTTGTCGACACCATTCTACCACTTTACCCAGCACTTCCTGAACATCTGCATCCACATCTTCTGGGTGTGTGGTGAGTTGCCTTTCTTCATTTGGTGTGGGGTTACTGGTGTCTTCAGATGTCCCTATTCTTTTTTCCCCTATGTAAATACAAAAAAGATATACTTAACAGACAGATATGTTATTCAAGAAAATTTTATTGAGTTTTACAGCTTTACAGAGTATATGTAACATACATCTCAAACCGTGGGATTACAGGTTTAAAGCAATTATGCAGTGTTCAATAAAGTGTGAATACAGACGAACGTTAGTCTGACAATGTTATCAGGTGAACATGTCTTTCAGGATTAAAACTTATAAATCTCAGACCTAGAGCATTGTACTTGCGCTGAGAGGTTACTGCTTAAAGGGGAGGTCTGCAAGGGGTCTACGGTCACATCCGGAAATGATAGGTGGAGCTACCCCGAGTCCATTCACCCCCTAGGGGATCAGTGCTGTGAATGGGTTGGGGTCAGAAGTAGGTATATCAGTGGTACCGGTGACTAGTGATCATAGTGGGTTGTGAATCAGTACCGCTGAGTGACCGAAATCGTTGCAGACGAATGATGGGAAAGACGGTATGTCAGAGGTAATTAAATGCCTAACTTGCTGGTGTGTAAGGTGGGAGGGTATGTTCAAGAGAGAGAATGCCCATTGTGTCTGTGTGAAGAGCGGGGGTAAGGGTCTAACTGAGACGGGGGGGGAAGAGGGAGGGGTCAGGGGGGAAGGCGGCTCTGTGGATTCAGGGAGTCTGGATAGTGCTATATATGTGCTCAAAGATTGGTGAGTGGGGAGGGTGTAGATAAGGTTATTTGTGTGGGTGATTGACGGAAGTGTGACCAGCTTGCCCAGGTGGTGTTAAATTTGGTGGGGTTGTCGTTGGCCTGGCAGATAAGCTTCTCCATCTCCGCTATTCTATCTACCCTCCTGATCCAATCTTGGACCGTGGGGGGTGACGTATTCCTCCAAAAGGCGGGGATGCAAAGGTTAGCTGCGTTGATTAGATGTATGGTAAGCGATTTTCTGTAGGTACTTGGGGAGACAGGGAGGTGGTGTAGAAGGTATCTTTCGGGTGTGAACGTCGGTGTGTAGGTGGTAATTTGGGTGATTAACCGGTGGATTGCCTGCCAGAATGGCTGGATGAGGCTACAGCTCCACCAGATGTGCAGTAGAGTGCCCTTGGCAGAGCCACACCTCCAACAGGTTGAGGGGATGGCGGGGTGGAAGTGGTGAATTTTGTCTGGTGTTCTGTACCATTTTGAGAACACTTTAAATCTGTTTTCCTGTGTGGAGACATTAATAGACCCCTTGTGCATAAGAGTGAAGATGGAGTCCCATTCCTGCGGGGATAGGTCCAGGGAAAGGTCTGATTCCCATTGTCTCACAAGTTTGTCATTTTTGACTACGTGCTGTGCGAACAAGAAAGAATATGTGGCGGAAATGAGATGTCCCTGGGGTTCATTGTCTAGGCAAATTAGTTCGAAAGGGGTGAGGTCTCTGCAATAGGAGGAGTCCTTGGTATGTGATTGAAAAAAATGTCTCAATTGCAGGTACTTAAAAAAGGGTTGATGGTAACTGGAAAGTGTCGAGTCAAGTTCCGTGTAAGGGAGTAACGAGCCATTGCGAAAGCAGCTTAAGGCCCTTACTGGAGTGATGGTCGCTTCCTGTGTAGGATCTTTAAGCATTAGGCCTGGGGGGAATTCTGGGTTGTTAGTTAGTGGAGTCATGGGGCCCGGTGCTGGGAGCAAATGAAGCGTTTTGCAGACCGTTTTGAAGATTGCAAGGGTGGCGCCAATGGAGGGGTGAGAAGAGAAGGTTTCTGGTATGTGTCTGCCATCAACCCATGGGGCGTTAACTATCGGAAGATTTGCAAATGAGTCTTCCAGTTCTACCCAGTCTTTGGCCTGACGGTGTTTGTGCCAGTCTACCAGTCTAGTCAAGTGGCAGGCCCAATAGTATTTTCGGAGATCCGGAAGTCCCAGGCCTCCTATCCGTTTGGGGAGGACCAATCTGTCCCAACTGAGTCTCGGTTGTTTCGAGGCCCATATGAAGGACCTGCAAATGCGTTTGTAGGACGCGAAAAATGCGGGAGGCAATCTGATTGGTATGGCTTGAAGAAGGTAGAGGAGTCTGGGCAGAACGTTCATTTTCAGTATAGCGATCCTACCCAACCAAGAGAAGGATCCCAGACGCCACTTCTGAAGATCTCCTTGGATGGATAGGATCATAGGTGTGAAGTTACTGGCGTATAAGTTTTTCAGGTCTGAGGTGATTTTGATTCTGAGGTAGGAAATGGCCAATGGCTCCCAGCCGAAGGGGAAATTAAGTTTACAGAGATTCACCGTGTCAGAGGGTAGGGTAACATTAAGGGCTTTAGATTTGTCAAAGTTGATTCTCAAGTTCGAGAGAGTTTGGAAAAATTCGAAGTCTGCTAGAAGGTTGGGGATGGTTGTAACGGGATCAGTCAGGAACAGTAATATGTCGTCCGCATATGCCGCTAGTTTGTATGATTTGTGGTGTATGGTAACTCCTTTAATAGTGGGGTTGTCTCTTAATTTGCGGAGCATGGGTTCAAGGGTCAGTATGAATATGAGCGGTGACAGTGGACACCCTTGACGGGTTCCATTGGAGACAGAGAAGGCGTCCGACAGCGTGCCGTTGATTCTTAACCTGGCTGTGGGAGAGGCATAAAGGGCTAGGATCATCGAGAGCATGCGCAAAGGCAAGCCTATTGCCTGAAGGGTGGCTTCCATATAGTCCCATGCTACCCTGTCGAACGCCTTCTCTGCATCCAGTGATAGAAAGAACCCTTTGGTGGACGATTTCCTGAGCCAATGATGTATGTTCAGCGCCTTAGTGGTGTTGTCCCTAGCTTCACGGCCGGGGACAAAGCCAACCTGTTCTAGCGAGATCAGAGACGGTATAAAAGGGAGGAGTCGGTTAGCTAATGCTTTCGCGTATAGCTTAAGGTCCACATTAAGTAAGGATATGGGGCGGTAGTTTGTTACTTGGGTGGGATCCTTATCTTTTTTGGGGATGAGTGTAATGTGTGCCGTGAGCATTTCATTGTGTGAGGGTGTTGAGGGGGATAAAGCGTTGAGAGCTTTCGCAAGGCGTGGAAGAAGAATGGAAGGGAAGGTTTTATAGTAGCAAGTCGAAAGGCCGTCGGGGCCGGGGCTTTTCCCTGTCTTCATTTGTCGCAGTGCTGCAAGGAGTTCTTCCGTCGAGAGTGGGGTGTCAAGGGAGTCAGCGTCTTCTGTGGAGAGAGGTCGCGGTCCATATTGTGTAAGAAAAGTCAGGAGAGCGGTTTTCCGGTTAAGTGAATCGTCTGCGTGGTGGGAGGGTGTTAAATTATACAGTTTCGTGAAAAATTGCACAAATTGTGTGGATATGTCTTCGTTTCTAGAAAATGGATCACCAGCCGAGTTGTGGATTTTATGAATAGTATGTGAGGCCTTTTTGGTTTGCAGTGCCCTCGCTAATAATTTGCTGGATTTGTTCCCAAATTCATAATATAGTTTTTGTGTCAGCATGAATTTTCGTTTCAATGATTTGCTTAGAACTTCTAAAAGCTCCTCTCTCGCCTGTGTCAATTCGGCTAGTGAAGCAGCAGCGATAGAGGCTTTGTGTGCCCGTTCGAGTGTGTGTATACGCGCGGTTAGTTCAGCTATATGTGTGCGGTTAAGTTTGTTGCGATTAGCGGATATGGAGAGGAGCTCGCCCCTGATGACACATTTATGCGCATTCCATGCGATCAGAGGTGTGACGTCAGGGGTGTCGTTGTTAGCAAAGAAGTCAGTTAGTCATTTGGACAGTCTATTTGTGTTAAGTTCATCCGTCAGTAGGGAACTGTCGAGACGCCAAATACGCATTTTTGTGTTCGTAGTCGTTAATTGTAAGGTCATAGAGATAGGGTTGTGATCAGATAGTATGGACGGTTCTATGGTAGCTTTCATGAGGTTGGTCAGGTTATTCTGAGAGAGAAAAAAGTGGTCCAATCTGGAGTATTTTTCATGCGACAGTGAGAAATACGTGTAGTCCCTTTCCTTGGGGTGCATGGTGCACCACGTATCGTGGAGTAGGAGGTTATTGAGCTGTATTTTGATAGCCCTTAGAGCCCTGTAGGTGAGAAAGGAAGACCCGTTGGAGGTATCTATCGCTGGGGTCATTGGGACATTGAAATCCCCGCCGACGATGAGGGTACCGGCCTGGAAGCTAGCTAGCAGTTGCAGAGTCTTCGTGAGGAAGGCAACCTGGCCCGTGTTGGGGGCGTAGATGTTAGCGATAGTGTAGGGTAGTTGATGGAGAGTGCCTCTTATAAAGAGGTATCGTCCATGGGGGTCTTTTAGCGTGTCTGTGATCAGGAATGGACACTGGTTGGAGATGAGGATTGTAACCCCTTTCGATTTCGCCTCTATATTGGAGGCGTGGAGTATCGTGGGGAAATAACGGCTTTGCAATTTAGGGATGGAATCCGTGCGGAAGTGTGTTTCCTGAATTAGCACTATGTGAGCTTTGGAGTGTTTGAGTGATGTTAATAATTGAGACCTTTTTTCAGGGGTATTCAGACCTCTTATGTTGATCGAATACAGCTTGAGCGATTGTGATAGTTGTGGCGTGACTCCTCGGGTGGAGTTACAGTCCGTCATGGCCTTCGTCGTGGGGTGGGGGGGGAGGGGAAAGGAGGGGTTGGTGTTAAGAGGGGTAAGTCTAGGAAGTAAAGCAAGTTTGCTTAGCAAACGTGGGTTAGGTGGAGGAAAACCGAAGAGGTGTGGAGCTGAGTGTCCACTTACCTCCTAATTTATAGATCGGTCGTGTACAGGTCTTGCTTGGGGCGCCGTATCCCTTGAGGGAAACCGCAACTCCAGGCAGGCCCGTATGGGGGTTGACCAAAACCAGGCAACGGAGAGGATGAGGAGAAGAAGTAGTGAGGATAAGAGTAAAGCCCTCCGCCACAGGATAAATTGTGGCTGGATACTGAGGTGCGAGTAGTGAGTGTGTTAGCCAGAGTCGTGAGTTACCAACTGTGGGGTTGTATAGTATGTTCAGCAGTCTACCGTAAAGTCTAGTACAGACAGCGTTAAACGGCTCCAGTTAGACAGTAAAACATTAGGTCTATGTAACTGAGAGAGGCCTTTAGGAGAGGCAGCTTCCAGAGCTAGGTGATGGGTGTAGTAAGGTTCAGGCCTGGCAGAGAAGAAACTGCCGGATTTTATAGCCAATCGAGTATTGTGCCAGTCCCCTCCTGTGGGGGAGGGGAGCGGTGGTGAGGGAGTAGAGGCCAGAGGCAGCTGCTGGAAGCTACCCCCCCGAGGGCTGTCATCTTCTGAATCAATAGAAAACTTAACCGTAACAATGTGCCACTTTTGAAGCATAAAGTAAACATAGGCTAACTAGATGAGGGAGGCTGGAACGGTAGCAAAAGGACCTTGGCGGTATTGAAAGCACCGCAATATAAAATCCGTTATAATCAGAAACAAAACGATAAAAGGATAATTAAATCAAAAACAACAAAACCATGGGATGGGTGTACCGGCCAGTTCATACTCCTGTATGTGGTGTTGTAGATCACGGCAGTCTGGCAAGGTCGGTAGTCTGTTGACGTGCAGGTGGCGGGTGGAGTTTCTCCCTGTATGGCGCCTCTGGGTCAGCCGGTGGGCGGGTATCTGGGTGAACACCGCAGTGATGTTGGAGTCCTCGGTCGTGAAACAGCTGTACTTGCCGGTGAGGAAGCCTGTCGTTTCCACCGGGATGCTGTGCTCCGTCAATGCTTGCGGCTCCTCATACCGGTGTTCGGGCGTGCGGCCTCTGTTATGGGCGGGATTTGTCATCGCGGTGCAGTGTGGTTAATGTAGTTGTGAGTCCGCGCTTTAAGCTGATAGCAAGCAGTAGTGGGCGGGGGCAACGGATATCGAAGCTGAGGCTTGAAGTAAGTGAGTGTCAACTGGGCGAGGTCCGAAGCAGTGATATATCACTGATGCTGCCTTGAAGAGGAAGGTGTCCTCTAGCCCATGGATCCGGCTTATCTGGCCCGATGGTGGGTTAGTGTGACCTTCTGATATAAGTCCAGCATACCGAAAGAAGGTGTAAAAAATAGAAAAACAACATTAAAAGTTCATTGGAACTAGAACTGCGCACAATGTGAACTGACTGGCAAGTTAGCCAGAGCTTTCCAACAGTCACGGAAACTGGTTACACATGCCTGTTCCGGCCTCTACGCGGGCCCCGAGATCTAAGGGAGACATCTGGGCTGTTGGCGCGGTAATTGGAGCGATGAGCCGTGTGGCTTCTGCTCACGGATGGGGAGCGTCTCCGGCTGGGAAGAGGTGTTTGCGTTTCCATGCGGTCATCTCCATCCATCCCTCTTGTGTAGTTGCGGGGGCGAAATGCAGCGTACCAATTGGGGACTGGTATCATGGGGATACCGAGGGTGGCGCAGAAATGTGGGAGATCTTCAGGGACCTTGAGAAATGCTGTGCGTCCCTGTGCGGAAGCGGAGAGGCAGAAGGGGAACTTCCATTTGTACAATATGTGTCGATCCCTTAAGGCTTCCAGCAGGGGTTTCAGGTCTCGCCTATGCTTGAGTGTGATACCGGACAGGTCCTGGTAGATTTGCACTTGCGCGCCATTGTGTAGTATCTGTGGTCTGCCCCGCGCCATTTTGAGTATTTCCTCTTTCAATCTGTAATCCACTATGCAGCATATAATGTCCCTCGGTGGGTCTGTTTCTCTGCCCTTGGGGCGAAGTGCGCGATGTATGCGCTCCATTTCCACCGGGGTGTGTGCAGGACGGTTAAGCAGGGAATTAAAAATGGAAATTATGGCCGGAGAGATCTGGTCCCCTTCAAAGGACTCCGGTAGGCCTCTGATACGCAGGTTGTGCCTTCTGCCCCTGTTGTCAAGGTCTTCCAGGTGCCTCTGCATGTCACGTAGCTGTCGGGTGTGAGAGTCAACTTCTTCCGTTACTGACTGTATGACAGTTTCTTGGTGTTCTGTCACGTTTTCAACCACCCGAACCCTTTCATTCAAAGACTTCAGGTCTAATCTGAGTTCTGAAATGGCCGTTGCTAGGGTCTCTTTGATGTCCTCCGCCACGGAGCATAGGTCCAGAATGGTTAAGGGCGGGTGGGGCCTGAGTTCTATCCCTTCTTCCCCAGCTAAGGGAGGCATCCCCTGAGGTGGTATAGTGGGCAGCTGTTGCGGCTGAGGGGATGGTTGTGAGGAGTGTCCCTGTGTGTGGCGGGAGGGCGCCATATTGCCTCTACCCGTCCGGAACATCTCGGGGATATTCTGCCCCTGTGTACCGACCAGGTCTCTCGGGGACCTCGAGCGGGATGCCGATGAGGTCCTGGAAGCTGTCCCCATGTTCTGTCGTGAGTGCGGTGCGAAAGTACCTCACAATATTAGCGGCTTTCTCCTGTGGCGGACGGAGCTCAGGGATTATGCGACTGTCTCCATGCCAGGTCAGGCCACGCCCCTTCCAGACAGATATGTTAGGCTAGAAATAGTAATATGAAACATTGTTTGGAAGTGTCTTCCAATTGTCTGTTTTGGCAGAGTTCCAAGCTGAATACATGATTTTTTTCACTTTCAAAAGCTGGAATACTTACCTGTTTTGTGCAAGTTTCACACATGGAGAGACCCCTAGTATCCACTGGAGCACCTGCGTGGGACACTATAGCAAGGGTGTTATGGTATTCCACCCTAGTGCTCCTGCGTCCAGATGTGTAAACAGCTGCTGAGTGTCCTCTCCTGACACTGAATAAAGTTGTCATTTCATTATAGTTTCAAACACATCTAGACAACAATGTAATAAACTTATTTTAATTAAAATAGGCATGAACAAATGTAGTTAACCTGCATCTGCCAAAAACTTTGTATTAGTGGTCAAACGAACAATGCTTAATACGAACGATTCTTGTGTCCACGAACCTCAAACTTGTCATTTTAAACTGTACAGCAGTAAAGAAAAGCACATGGACCAGCACGAAAGTAATAATAATAATAATAGGAACACAGGACAAATACTTACTTTTTTGCAGCACTTTCTGATCTTTCTATACTGATCTTGCTCCCTCAATTTCAGGTCTGACCAGCGTTTCCTCAATTGATCCTTGGATCGTCGTACCCCAAAATTCCTGTGCAGACTTCTGACAACTTTAGCCATGATCTTGGCCTTTCTCACATTAGGGTTTCTGTACGGCCCATGATTCCCATCATAGTCTGTCCTCTTTAAGATGTCCACCATCTCCACCATTTCTTCAAAGGACATATTTGAGGCCTTATAGCTCCTCCTGGATCTGGAACTGCCTTGCTCCGGGCTTTCGTTGTTGCTTATAACAGCACACACCTGCTGGGTCTCCGCCATGTGCTCTCCCACTGCCTGGAAAAAGAAGAGGCAGGGAATACACTGGACAGGGGCGGAGTTTCACGCATGCGTAGTGTATATAAAGCCTAAAGCATATGTCTTTTCCCCAGTTGTCAGGGAAGTGTGGTAAGTAGACATCCCCGGGTGAGGGGGTATAGAGAATTCCAGCTGGTGACTAGGAGATACTGAGCAGTGTCATACCTCACCAGTGACATCGGTCCCATTGTGGCTACAGGAAGGCACTCTCCTCCTCTTGCCTCGCTGAGCTCGGTTACCATTCCATGTTGCCAGCACACAGCACAGACACTTCCCCATTTTGAGCTGTTCTCACCCCATGCTCCTCTCCATTCAGGAAATGGCTCACAGCTTCTCCCCAGCCAATGGGAACAGTGGGGTGTGGACTGTGGAAGGCTAAGTAGAAGCCCAGTACTGGAGCGTGGCTGTGGGACCCTAGAGCAGATCGAAGCTGGATTTTGTGGAGAATATGATAATTTGACAGGGAGGCTGCAGGGGCCCTCTGGAACTAGGGGCAGGGTTGCGATTACGACGACCCCTGCAACCCCTTATGCTCCGCCCATGTATAAATATATATATATATTTTTTAGCAGAGACCCTATTGAATAAAATGGCAGTCTTTACAATATTTTATGTAACATTGTATTTGTGCAGCGGTCTGTTAAAAGCATTTTTTTGGCAAAAAATACACTTCAATGAGTTAAGAAAAAAACTAAACAGTAAAGTTAGCCCAATTTGAAAGATGATTGTTGTGCCGAGGATTGTGAAAGATACGTGACCTTTATTCCAAAAATTGTGATTTTCATTTTATCCAAAATCTTGCAGCTCTATGCACGACTATTACATAGAGTAAGGATACCATCCAGCTGATGATACCCTTGCATACAACACTAATTATTTTCTTGCACCGAAATGCACAGTGGCCCTCTGAGACCTCTCCTATGTGATCACTGTCTGTGCTGGCGCTGGCACCTGTAACACTTGTAGACTGGAAGTGAACAATCATGTGCATGACTAACTGCATGAAATGAAGAGACTGCGGGGAGATCAGGGCAACTCAGGACACTCGCTATAAAAACCACAAATCGCAAATTCATACACGTTGTCAATAATCTGTCAGTGCAGGTGTGTCCTCAGGAAAACAAGAATTTATCAATGTTTCATCAGCGTTGCCTTGTGAACTGGAAAATTGGGTGCATTTGCTCCCTATCCTTCTACAAGGATCTGTATGCATCTCTTTACAAGCATTAATTATTATTCATTTATGCATCCCCAGGAGCCTTGGAATGCCTACAGACTTACAGAGCTTTGCAATAACACTGCAACATGTACAAGGGTTATTGTTTAATGCAGAACTAATCTGAGCACCACAATCTCAAAACGCTGTCATTTATTTTTATTTTTAAAGCAAATTCCCCATCCATGCATATCTCCATGATTTATATTGTTGAAAAATCACCTTGTCCCCCCCAATCATTTCTAGCCATTGCTCAATAGGGCAGATAAATCATGTAGCATTTACAGTGCTTTGCAAAAATATTCACCCCCCTTGGCTTTTAACCTATTTTGTTACATTACAGCCCCAGAGCCTGCAACACCTCAGCAAGAGGCACCACTAACCAAACACTGCCATGAAGACCAAGGAACTCTCCAAACAAGTAAGGGACAATGTTGTTGAGAAGTACAAGTCAGGGTTAGGTTATAAAAAAATATCCAAATCTTTGATGATCCCTAGGAGCACCATCAAATCTATCATAAACAAATGGAAAGAACATGACACAACAGCAAACCTGCCATGAGACGACCGCACACCAAAACTCACGGACCGGGCAAGGAGGGCATTAAGTAGAGAGGCAGCACAGAGACCTAAGGTAACCATGGAGGAGCTGCAGAATTCCACAGCAGAGACTGGAGTATCTGTACATAGGACGACAATAAGCCGTACGCTCCATAGAGTTGGGCTTTATGGCAGAGTGGCCAGAAGAAAGCCATTATTTTCAGCAAAAAACAAAATGGCACGTTTTGAACTTGCGAAAAGGCATGTGGGAGACTTCCAAAATGTATGGAGGAAGGTGCTCTGGTCTGATGAGACTAAAATTGAACTTTTTGGCCATCAAAGAAAACGCTATGTCTGCACAAACTAGACATATGCACACTGAAATATTTCGTTTAGGAATTTAGTTATTCCCGAAATTAGTTTTTATTTATTTCGATTTTCGTTAAAAATTGCATTAGTCCGAAAATACAAATTAATTAAGGTCGAATCTGTCATTGAAGGCTTGTGGTGTCTGTCGAATGTTCAAAGAAGATTCGACGGAGCAGCTAAACTGAATGTGTACATTTCTGGTCGAATTTTCCGTCTAGTAGAATTCTAATGTTGTATGACTAGTAATAATTATATTTATTAATTATTTTACTAGTCAACCAACATTAGAATGTCTCTATAGCCTATGGGCGGATGCATTTGACTGGAAATGTACAATTGCAGCGTCGTACAGTTTAGCTGCTCCGTCGAATCTAAGCCAAAGATTCAATGTTTGTATGTTTTTCGTTGCTTTGTCGAATCTTCGTCGTTCATGTTGAATGGTCTACTCTACCGCAACAGTCAGCCAACTTTCACATTCGTTTTTCAATCTCCAAGTGCAATGGCGGGCGCAGCATCCGACGTTGTGTCAGATATAGAAATGGCATTATAATATAGAATCTATAATAATAAATCCCCCCCCCCACAACACGGGCAGCCTCTGAGGCCATCACAAAACTAGCAACACTAGTATCACTTTCACGTTCACAACATTAACACAATAGCAGCAGATTATTATGAACAGTTCACAAGCGCAAACCATCCAACTTGAAGGAGCTGGAGCAGTTTTGCAAGGAGGAATGGGCAAAAATCCCAGTGGTAAGATGTGGCAAGCTCATAGAGACTTATCCAAAGCGACTTGGAGCTGTGATAGCCGCAAAAGGTGGCTCTACAAAGTATTGACTTTAGGGGGTGAATAGTTATGCACATTGACTTTTTTCTGTTATTTTGCCCTATTTGTTGTTTGCTTCACAATTAAAAAAAAAAAAAAAAAACATCTTCAAAGTTTGTAGGCATGTTCTGTAAATTAAATGATGCAAATCCTCAAATCCTCAAACAATCCATGTTAATTCCAGGTTGTGAGGCAACAAAACACGAAAAATGCCAAGGGGGTGAATACTTTTGCAAGGCACTGTACTTTCTGGATTCCATCTACCCTTAGGTCCCCCTATCCTTCAGATGCCAATGAGGCCATCTGGGATTCATGACATCATATTAGCCTGGGCCAGAAACCAGCAAGCAACTGCAAACATGTAAAAGTTTAAAATAAGTAAATATAATTTACCTTTTGTTGGTGTCTGGTTGGGTGTCTTGGCTATGTCTAGGCCCATAACCTATTCAAGATTCTGTATATAGCTCTACAAAACAGACACTGCACAGTCCACATGTGCTTTATCTGCCACTTCCCTGCAGACAGAAAACAGGATATTTATTATCATAGAAAAGACAATAGAGTATACAGTACCATAGATGCAGCTACAAATATAAACACTGCCATCTACTGGCTGAAGAATATATCTGTGGTTGTTGCACAAACATACATGAACAATGCATGCCACAACACTTTCCTACCTACAGTATTTACTAATGCTAGCAGGATACAGAAAAAAAATAGTTAATGTTGATTGAGAGAATTTGAGTTCTTCTTTAAAAAGGGTTTTGTATAACTAGGCAAAATGTTTTTTTGAAAGAATATGAAATAGTTTAAAAGGTAACTCTGCTTTCATGGGAAAAAAATGGCAAATAAAAAAACATAGTATAGCATATTGCAACACAAGTCATATATTAATTGAATGTTATTAAAAACTACCTTTCCTTTTCAATCTGCAAAGCTGTATTTTTCTGTAAAATGCAATTCAATATGGCTACCTCGAGGTGTGCTGTATAGTACACAGATGGTGTACAGAGCGGCCCCCCCCCCAGAAATGTAATTTCCTGCTTGTGTTGATCGGTTTACTAATTTTCCCAGAAGTCTGCATTAAAGGGGTTGTAAAGGTAAAATTTTTATTTTTTAAAAATAACAAACATGTTATACTTGTAAAGAACATAGCACATATCATGAGGGACTCCATTTTAGTTCTAAGACACCATCTTAGTTTTACAGGAAAATTGAGAAAACTCAAATATGAGTTTTAACTGAAACCCACATTATCTTTAAGCTGTTATCTATAGAAAACCTTCTCAAGGTTGCCTATACATTTTAGCTAGAATGTGGAGTTTGGCCTAGCTCATGTTTGTTCTTGATAAGATTAGTGTGTCCTTCACCTGTTAAAGAATATTCTAATAGCAGAAATGATGCAAGATTTTGTCTTATAACACCAGCTAATAGTTAAATATTAACTGAACCTATTTTAATTTCAATGACATGTATAAGGTTAGTAAAACTCCTCCCATCCCTCAAAAGATATAAATGCTGTATTTCTGAGACTCAAATTAGATGTCATAAAGTGGCTAAGCAAACCTGTCTCCTGTGTCACTTTATTGATATCTCCAGGCCTGGGGGTCAACGGAGGTCTTCCTGCATTACCTGAACCTATCTGGGTGGTCTTAGAAGCCGAAATTGCCTACAATCTGGGGGCTCGCCGGGAAAAAAAGCCAAATAAAATCATATCTGAAGGTAAGTCTTCATTTTGTCTTTATTGACGAAATATTTCTTGCCTCAGCTCTGATTAAAGCTTTTTAGACCCGTAAATTAGTAGGGGATAAGAACCACGCCAGAGGTTAATATTAGAGGGTTTTTGGGAAACCCAGAAAGATAAGCAGTACTGCATACACATATATAGAGACATTCCTTTTGGGAAGGGATATGAAGTGGTTAATGAGGAAATAGACTCCGGTGACCCCAAAATCCTTTGCTTTTTCTTATCTATCGCATTAGAAGTTATAAGATAATCTGTTGTGTGTGTGTGGGTCAGAAGACTGGGTGGTAAGAACAGTCGGCTCCCACTGTCAATATGGGTCAGAAACAAGGTAAAGAAGATCCTCCCCCTCTTCCCAATCCAGGAGAAACGTGTAAGGATTTTGTAGCCAGAATTTGTGGTACTAATTATGAATTCATAGTCCCATGGGTTTCAAATTTAGCGGGATGGACCGAAGCCATACACAGTGTAGATCCTTTTCCCCGGGATGGCGCTAATGATGAATTTCACATAGATATGATAAAAGGATTGTGTTTAGGAGATAAGAGAGCTTTCCCTTGGTACCCCGGGGATCCTCAATGGGATATGGATTATATGGAAAAGGGAGGAGAGAACTGGTTAAAATACGCCCCATATTGGTTTCAGAGGGATAATAAGAAACAGAAAAAGCCCACCAAATGTTTAAGTAAGGAAGATTATGACCAGAAACATAGAGAAGAAGCCGATAAAAAGAGATTTGTCCCTGACCCAATAGCCCCACCCCTGCCAATAGTCAGTCATCCTCCACCTGCATATGTACATGTCTATCCGAGTTTAAGAAAAGAAGATATTGATCTTCTGGCTGGACATTATGCAACCAGACAACGGCAGGTCCCCCTCGCTCCACAACCACAACAGCAGATGCCTCCCGCTCCACAACAAGATAGACAGCACCCACAGAGGGCCCGAGTCGAGGTAGGTGAACCAGAAGATGATCAGGGAGCTATAGGAGGGGTAGTTTCACCACCTGGCCAAGAGGAGGAAGAAGACGTTAAAGGGGATAGAATACTTAGTCCCCCTAAAACAAAGAGTGGAACTGTATATAGTAACACTAACCTTCAAGCACCTTTCATGACCATTGGAAATGAATTATTAAAAAAGGTAATAGACATTGAGGACATTGACAGGATAGTAAAACATTGCCCCAAACCCACCGCCTCTGCAGGTGGCACTTTAACTTACTTAAAAAAGGCCTGTAAGGGTAGAAATTACACACAGGAAGACATGCGTCTTATCATTGATGGTATCATAGGACACACCAGTTCCTGGAGCTGGGCAAATGTTCCAAGTATAAACACTATTGACACTGGAAACGCGGGAGCATATGGGCTAAACACAGTACCAGGTAGGGACGCCATGTGGACAGAATTAGAGACTGAAATGATGAGAGTATTTAAAAATAAAAGTTCCCTCCCTACTGCCATAGCATGCAAACAAAAGTCAGGAGAAACTGTAGTTGAATTCTGGAAAAGGTTTCATGAAAATTGGACAACAGAAGCTGGATTAGCTACAACTACTGATGTGGGAGCTTTGTTTATTCAAACTTTTATGAATAATCTAAAACCCCAGTTCGCCTTGGTGGTGAAACAGATGATATCTGAATGGACCACACAGACGATTGACCAATTTCAGGAAACTTTAATACAGAAAGAAGCAGCAGGGTGTTTTGATGTAATAAAAGAGAAAGCAGTGAGTAGCCTTTATCAGGGTGGAGTGCGAACTCAGCCTCCCCAAGATAATGGTGGACAATGGAGCAGTGGAAACAGAGGCAGAGGAAGAGGAAGAACAAAAGGGAGAGGGCATGGTTTTTCCAGACCACCCCAGCAGTCCCGCACATGTTGTTTTAACTGTGGACAAGAGGGTCACTGGAGAAATCAATGTCCTTATGAATGGAATAACCCAAATACTCAAGATCAAGATCAAATGCGTACACAGGGACCCCAATCTAGCCAACCGAATCAAGTTGCCCCAAAGCAACAGGGTCCCCGATTCCCTATACAGTGGAATCAACAGCAACTGAAATGAAGCTGCCCGGAAGGTAGTATCCCAGCATTTCCTTTGATCTCACACTCTTACAATGAACAACCAATTGTGACCCTATATATCAAAAATAGGCCTCTTCCATTTTTAACCGATTCAGGGGCAACTCGGAGCACCCTCAGTGAGGACTACTACAGAGGTGAGACTAAAATTGCTGAACCTTCTATGGGAATTAATGGGATACTTACCAAAACATACAAAACACCACCTTTACCAGTAAGTGATGTTGAAAGGGGAGGTGCAACAGTCTTGCATCATTGTTTCAGGATTATACCAAATTGTCCTGTGAATCTCTTGGGTAGAGATTTGATGGGAAAATTGGGTATAACACTGAAAATGACTACTGAAGGAGGGGTCTTCGTACACTCCAAAGTAATACCAATATATTACACTGAGGATAGTGATCTCCCTCCACCAGATGATCCGGTATGGTCAAAAAGCTCCTTGGATGTAGGTCTTATTTCTTGTACCCCATACAAGGCAGCTTTAAAATCATGGGCACAGCCGGTTTATCACAAACAATACCCCATTTCAAAAGAAAAAGAGGAAGGAGTGGCCCCAATGGTGGAAAGGTTCCTGCAGCTAGGAATTCTTAAAGAGACACTGTCACCCTACAACACCCCCATTAACCCAGTAATGAAGCCAGACGGCTCTTACAGGTTTGTACAAGACCTCAGAGCTATAAACAACCTAGTAATACCCATTGCTCCCATAGTGCCTGATGTGCCATCACTCTTAACTTCCATACCATCCGATGCAGAGTATTTTTCGGTCATTGACCTTTGTAATGCATTTTTTTCAGTTTCTGTTGACGAAGAGACACAGCCTATCTTTGCATTCAATTTCAGAAACCGACAGATGACGTGGTGTAGACTACCTCAGGGCTATGTAGACTCCCCTGTAGTGTACACAGTGGCCCTCCAGGCAACCCTGCGGTCTTGGACACCCCGCCATGGTTCTGTCCTACTCCAATATGTTGATGATTTGTTGTTGTGTAGTCCAAGCCAGAAAGCATGTAAAAATGATGGTTTAGATCTGTTACATTGGTTAGCAGACAATGGTCACAAGGTTTCTAAGAAAAAGCTACAATGGTGTCAGGAAACTGTTGAATACCTTGGTTTTGTACTCTCCAAAGGAGAAAGGAAAATCAGTCACAAGAGAGCTGCGGCTCTCGTGGGTCTGCCCCGCCCACTTACTAAGAAGGACATGCTATCCTTTCTTGGAATGATTGGTTACTGCCGCCAATGGATACCTGATTGTTCCTACTATGATAATCTCCTGAGGCAAGCCACAGGTACTGACATGCCAGATTGTGTGAAATGGAATGATGAAATGTACAATGCTTTTGTGTATCTTAAAACTGCAATGGTCACATCTCCTGGACTTGGACTACCTGAATATGGTAAAATGTTTCACTTGTTTGCAAGGGACAACTGTAAAACAATGGCGGGGGTCCTGGCTCAGGAGCATGGGGGGAAACTCCGCCCAATTGCGTTTTTTTCAAAAGTTGTGCCGATGCCAGTACAGGGCATGCCGGCGTGTCTCAGAGCTCTGGCATCCTGTGCGATGGTGGTGGAAATGGCTACATCATTCACTCTAGGGCATGCCACCACACTACACACCACTCACAATGTATCCATTCTACTAAAGAACATCCATACCCAGCACATGTCAGCCCAGAGGCTGAGCGGTTATGAAGTAATTTTACTTTCTAACCCAAAACTTGAGATCAAATATGCCTCTCCCACTTCTGGCCCAGCTCCAATCCTGAATGCCTTGCTAGGCTTGAAAGGTGAAGAAGATGAGGTAGTGCCTCAACATGAATGCATGGACCTCATCCACCAAGACACATCCCCAAGACCAGACATGTCTTCAACTGCTCTCCCTGGAGCACAGAATGTCTTTGTGGATGGGTCTTGTTCAAGACCAAATGATAACACATACCATGCAGGGTATGCTGTTGTACAGCTGCCTGATAAAATACTGGAAGCAAACCCTGTCCCATTCCAATCAGCACAAGCTGCAGAACTTATAGCCCTTACTCGAGCTTGTCAGCTTTTTGAAGGGCAGGATGTAAACATTTACACAGACTCCAAGTACGCGTACGGTGTCGCGCATGATTTTGGAGTCATATGGAAAAGGCGGGGCTACATAGCAGCAGACGGTAAATCCATCTCTCATTCCACGCTTGTCACAAGTCTGTTAGAAGCTATACAATTACCAAGGTCCATAGCTATACTACACTGTAGGGCACATACAGGGCAACAGGATGACATAGCCAAAGGCAACGCCTTAGCTGACAAAGCAGCAAGAGAAGCAGCATCCACACAGCCTGCAAACATACAAATGCCATTACTCTCACCAGAAATTCCTCTTTTGGATCAAACATTGCGTGATCTCCAAGCATATGCCACAGACCAAGACATCCAGCAATGGAACTCAATAGGTGTGCAGACAAACCCAGAAACTGACCTTGTCTGCCAAGAGGGGAGACCATGTATCCCTGTAGCCAGTGCACCCATTTTTATTTCACAATACCATGGGATAGGTCACAGAGGGTGGAAAGTCACATGTGAACTTTTGGATAAGGATTTTTACATTCCAGGTCTTCCCTCTCTCGTTAAGGCATATGTTTCCAGATGCATCACATGCATTCGGAATAACCCTAGCAACCCTCACAAAGCAAAACACGAACATCTGATATATCCATCTACACCATTCACTCATCTGCAGATAGATTTTACACACATGCCCAAACTAGGTAAAAGACAGGAATATTTGCTAATAATAGTGGACATGTTTTCAAGATGGATAGAATTGTTTGTAACTACAAAGGAAGATGCACAAACAGTAGTGAGGATTCTGATACAAGAAATTATCCCAAGGTGGGGTTGCCCACTGCAGATCAACTCTGACAATGGTCCTGCATTTGTGGCCAAAGTTTGTCAAGACCTGGTAAAAACACTGAAAATAGAATGGAAGTTTCATATTCCTTACCACCCCCAGAGTTCAGGTATAGTGGAAAGGATGAACAGAACCATTAAAGATAAGATCAGGAAGGCCACTGGAGGTACGTATGCAAATTGGAAGAAGGTCCTACCAGCTGTACTAGCCGAGGTAAGAATGACACCCTCTAAAAAGACAGGATACTCTCCTTTTGAAGTCTTAATGGGTAGGCCATTCCCCACCCCATGGGCCAGACAGCCACTTATGTTAGAAAGAGGGGACCTAGATCTTATTCAGGAAGAATATGTAAAAAAACTTATTGAAACTTTGGATAAAGTTGAAAGGAATGTTGCTCGCACCTCTCCTTCTTCTTCACAGGAACCTACACACCCTTTCCAGGTGGGTGACACCGTGGTGGTCCAGAGATTGAACCGCACCAAGAAACAAGAGTTTCCCTTCGGACCCCCAACCACAGTGATCGCAGTCACCCGCACAGCTATTTTGGTAGAAGGACAACAGGCCTGGATTCATGCAAGTCGCGTAAAGAAGGTCAACCAGGACCCTAAGAAGCAAGGTAAAGATAAAACACAGAGAGGTGAAGCAGGTGATATAAATCCTCGAACACTGAGTGAAGCAGGTGGTCAAGACTCTGAACAAGATGACGTCGCTTATTTCATCACGGACTTCTGGGAAGGCCTTGTGCCTCCTATGCTGGGCTGCCCTGATTGTGTTCCTGCCAACTTGGCTGATAACTAACTGTATTTATTATTCTGAAGATTTGGGACTCATAAAGGGTATTTGTGGGGCCTCTAACACTCTACAACAGAATAATACACATGACAGACACAAGAGAAATGAAAACTCAGAAAGTTTTACAGATAAAATGTTATTATTGAAGTTTAAATATAGCTACGCCCAGAAATCTGGATTTGAAAAATGTTGGATATGTAGTAAACTCCATCCTAGCACTGCTAGAATCCCCTTAATGGCAGTACCTCTAAACTTCACCCCACTCCTTAATGGCACACCTCCTGTCGTCCTTACAGAAGTCATAAGAACACTTTCAAATAATACCCTTACTTTCCAAATCACTGGTAGAAGTCATTCCCCAGACTGGTGTTTTAGGCTGGGAAACTCCACAAATGGAGCTGAAGTTTGCCAACAAGCTAATATTAATTTTTCAATGACTTCAATTGAAAGCCCTTTCTTTCATACTTCAGAACCTGCCCTAAACACCACTCTAATAAACTTTCTTAACTCCAGTTCCACTTCCACAGTAGGACAATTATTGTCGAGTTTAACTTTTTCCAGTTTTTCTGATGAAATGATGACAATATTCAACAAACGATCCTTAGCTCTAGGAAACAGTATTTATATTTGTTGTGGAAAAATCTGTCACCCTTGGATCCCCACCGAACCCCAAGGATGGTGTTATCTTGCATCCCTAGTCCCCATCATGGGCGTAGTAGGAGATAGCAAGGGAAGACACCTCCTTGAAGCTAGCATACATCCTAGGTACCCTCTCAAACACCGTAATACAAGGGAGTTATTTCTTACAAAAGATATGGCATGGGCTTGGTTCCCCTCCTGGACTGGGTGGGGAATAGACTTAATGAAAAGGTTGAATAATTACACTGGAATCATTGATGAAATAATGGAAAAGAATTCTGATGATATTACTAAATTAAATATAGAAACTAGGGCAATTAGAAAACAATTAGAACTACACGAGTTAGCCATAGAAAGCATGAGTGCTGCTTTAACTGGGTTATGTGAAAACACAGAAGATTATGAGTGTTGTACCTGGTTTCATAACACAAGTATGGAGGTACCAGATTATTATGATATAATTGCACAACACCGGAAAGAAGTAAGCAAATTACAAGATGAAGCTAGAAACATTGCTAAGACATGGGATCCTTTTGCAAACCTAAGTTCTGGGATAGGAATTTTGACATGGATAAAGAGTGCTGCCATAACTATAATTATGATTGCTCTTTTTGTTTTGTTCCTATATGCCTGTTATAAGCTTATAATGTGCATAATTGTTAAGGCATCCCGAACCCCTGATCCTGCTGCTGCGAATAGAATTTATCTGAGTATGTATTATGATAGAAGAAAATTTACATAACTGTGAAAGATAGTGACCCATATAAATAATGTCTCAAAGAGGGGATTGTAAAGAACATAGCACATATCATGAGGGACTCCATTTTAGTTCTAAGACACCATCTTAGTTTTACAGGAAAATTGAGAAAACTCAAATATGAGTTTTAACTGAAACCCACATTATCTTTAAGCTGTTATCTATAGAAAACCTTCTCAAGGTTGCCTATACATTTTAGCTAGAATGTGGAGTTTGGCCTAGCTCATGTTTGTTCTTGATAAGATTAGTGTGTCCTTCACCTGTTAAAGAATATTCTAATAGCAGAAATGATGCAAGATTTTGTCTTATAACACCAGCTAATAGTTAAATATTAACTGAACCTATTTTAATTTCAATGACATGTATAAGGTTAGTAAAACTCCTCCCATCCCTCAAAAGATATAAATGCTGTATTTCTGAGACTCAAATTAGATGTCATAAAGTGGCTAAGCAAACCTGTCTCCTGTGTCACTTTATTGATATCTCCAGGCCTGGGGGTCAACGGAGGTCTTCCTGCATTACCTGAACCTATCTGGGTGGTCTTAGAAGCCGAAATTGCCTACAATACTTACCTTCACTGTGCAGCTCGTTCTGCACAGAGTGGCCCCGAACCTGGTCTTCTGGGGTCCTTCGGCGGCTGTTTCAGCTCCTCCCCGCAAGCATTAACCACCTTAATGCGAGCTCCCTCGCATGGTGGTTAGTGCTTGCGGGCGCGCTCCCGTGATACAGCCGGCGGCTATAGCCGCTCACTGTATCACTCGGCCCCGCCCCACAGCGCGCCGCGTCATTGGATGTGATTGACAGCAGCGCGAGCCAATGGCTGCGCTGCTTCCAATCCATCCACTGTAGCCAATCAGCGGCCAGTGTGAGCGGAGGAATAGATGTCGGGAACGAGAAGCTGACTTTCGAGGCGTCAGGTAAGTAAAACGGGGGGGCTGGGGGCGGCGGTATTGTCAGAAGTTTTTTCACCTTAATGCATAGAATGCATTAAGGTGAAAAAATTTTTACCTTTACAACCCCTTTAAGATACAATTCAGATTTTAAGCATCCCCTGCAACATAAATTTCATTCTTGGTGTTATACTCCCAAAGGGAAATCATGTCTAAAGGGATGCAGACCCTGCAGCTTTTCTCATTAGACCCATTCAGGTGCTTATTGATATATATAAAATCACTTCCATACAGATGCTTAGCACATGGACACAGACAAACATCACTTTATTCAGAATAACAAAAGGTAGGAAACTGCAAGAAAGTTTGTTAAAAGAGAGAGATTTCCCTTCCTGTTACAGAATGGGGTAGTACTAAGTATTACCAGGGAAGCAGACTTTCTAGGCTAAAAATCAATGGAGAAGATATAAAAATATAAATTTATTGAGAAATTACAAATACATAAAAATAGGAATGATCATTGTAACATTGTGCTCACTGCACAATATTCATAGATGCATATATGTTACAATGTTCATTCCTATTTTTATGTATTTGTAATTTCTCAATAAATTTATATTTTTATACCGTTATATTCTCTCCATTGTTTTTTAGCCTAGAAAGTCTGCATCCCTGGTAATACTTAGTACTACCCCATTCTGTAGCTTTAATAATTTATGGACGTGGCTTATTTTTGATGCACTTTTTTCTTTGTCCATTTCCCTTTCTGTTTCAGAGATGCATCTGGAGGTAAGAGAAAATCTCTCCATAGTGAGGAGGAATCTGTTCTTACACAGTTTTCACTGGAACAGGTGTCCCCATTAGAAGATTTTGCCTCTCCCTTTTGCCATAATTTTCTGTCCCAGTGACAATGGCTACCAGGACTATAGAGAGAGTGAATATCCAAAACTGTGACACATGTAAGCCTCGGGTGAGCAGGTGGGGCCTACAGGGGTGGCTTGTCATGTCCTCCATGCTTGCCCACTAACTCGTTGGGCACGAAGTAGGAAGGCCTACCCCGCATGGGTTCTTCTGGGCTATGTTGGGCACTTTGTTACAGAGTCACTTTACTACACATGGGATACCTTTGTTTTGCACCATCTTCATCAATGCCCTGAGACAAGGCTAAGGCTGCCACGGGGGAATATTCGACCTTAAGGCGGATCTCTACTATTAGAAATAAACATACACCATGTACAAGTGCACTGCAACCGTTCTCCATTTAACTCTTGGGTCCCCATGACAATGTACAGTACATCTTCTCTGTGATCTGCATTTAGGAGGGACATGCTGAGCCTTGTCCACATCCACCTGTCCAGCTATTTCCACTACCATTCCCCAGTAGCAGAGTGGGCCCAGCCATGCACTCTTGCATGGATTCCACACGTGTACTTAACTTGACTCGTGAACTTCTGTACCTTTGTACAGGATGGGAACCCCTGTGGTGTAATCCATTCCCGTTGCTCTGGGAAGCAGTGCCGACAACATCTCCCTCGCTCCTAGAGGCCGTTCCACCTGTAACAGGTACATGCTATCAACAGGCTGCTTGTTAAACTTCTATTATCCCAGGTATCCATTGATTTATTCACACTACTTCACTCTACACGGATGTCTTCATACCCTAATGTGTTCAAGATACGCTTGGTGAACCATGTGTCCCGCTTACTTACATTACACCCCTTTAAATAACTTCAGATCAGGCAAAGGACAAAATTTCAATACTGTACTTAGGAAAGTGCTAAATAGACATCTCACAGTACAATAGATAACTGCATTATTTTTTCCCAGTTTCCTAACTCTAACTACAGGCTTGAGTGCTGCCCCGGCATACCTGCTAAAGTGTAGTCCAAGCATAGATAAGTCCTTTATAGGCATCTCCATGTAGGTTCAAGTCATTCTGAGTCATACTCCAGTGCTGGTGTCTTCAGGGGGAACCCCAGGTTCAGATGACTTTACATTCTGGTGTTGATGGATGGCTCCGTTCTGCTCTTCACAGGTGTCATTCTCTTCTTCCTCCCTTAAGGGTGCTCAATCTTTCTCTTTTGCAAGGGGAAACTGTCCTCAAGTGGAACTCTCCTGTACCGGACCATTTAATTTTTATAGCACATACAGTATCTCACCAAAGTGAATACACCCCATACTTTTTTTGAAAATGTTTTATTATATCTTTTCATGTGACAACACTGAAGAAATGACACTTTGCTACACTATAAAGTAGTGAGTGTACAGCTTGTATAACAGTGTAAATTTGCTGTGCCCTCAAAATAACTCAACACACAGTCATTAATGTCTAAACCGCTGGCAACAAAAGTAATTACACCCCTAAGTGAAAATGTCCAAATTAGGCCCAATTAGCTATTTTCCCTCCCCGGTGTCATGTGACTCGTTAGTGTTACAAGGACTCAGGGGTGAATGGGGAGCAGGTGTGTTAAATTTGGTGTTATCGCTCTAACTCTCTCATACTGGTCACTGGAAGTACAACATGGCACCTCATAGTAAAGAACTCTCCGAGGATCTGAAAAAAAGAATTGTTGCTCTATATCAGGGATATGCAATTAGTGGACCTCCAGCTGTTGCAAACTACAAGTCCCATCATGCCTCTGCTTGTGGCTGTCAGAGTCTTGCTATGCCTCATGGGACTTGTAGTTCTGCAACAGCTGGAGGTCCACTAATTGCATATCCCTGCTCTACATAAAGATGGCCTAGGCTATAAGAAGATTGCCAAGACCCTGAAACTGAGCTGCAGCACGGTGGCCAAGACCGTATAGCAGTTTAACAGGACAGGTTCCACTCAGAACAGGCCTCGCCATGGTCAACCAAAGAAGTTAAGTGCACGTGCTCAGCGTCATATCCAGAGGTTGTCTTTGGGAAATAGATGTATGAGTGCTGCCAGCATTGCTGCAGAGGTTGAAGGGGTGGGGGGTCAGCCTGTCAGTGCAGAAACCACAGAAACCATACGCTGCACACCGCATCAAATTAGTCTGCATGGCTGTCGTCCCAGAAGGAAGCCTCTTCTAAAGATGATGCACAAGAAGAAAGCCTGCAAACAGTTTGCTGAAGACAAGCAGACTAAGGACATGGATTACTGGAACCATGTCCTGTGGTCTGATGAGACCAAGATAAAAGATGGTGCCAAGCGTGTGGCGGCAACCTGGTGAAAAGTACAAAGACAAGTGTGTCTTGCCTACAGTCAAGCATGGTGGTTGGAGTGTCATAGTCTGGGGCTGCATGAGTGCTGCTGGCACTGGAGAGCTACAGTTCACTGAGGAAACCATGAATGCCAACACATACTGTGACATACTGAAGGAGAGCATGATCCCCTCCCTTCTGATACTGGGCTCTAGGGCAGTATTCCAACATGATAACGACCCCAAACACACCTTCAAGATGACCCCTGCCTTGCTAAAAAAGCTGAGGGTAAAGGTGATGGACTGGCCAAGCATGTCTCCAGACCTAAACCCTATTGAGCATCTGTGGGGCATCCTCAAACGGAAGGTGGAGGAGCACAAGGTCTCTAACATCCACCAGCTCTGTGATGTCGTCATGGAGGAGTGGAAGAGGATTCCAGTGGCAGCCTGTGAAGTTCTGGTGAACTCCATGCCCAAGAGGGTTAAGGCGGTGCTGGAAAATAATGGTGGCCACACAAAATATTGACACTTTGGGCCCAAATTGGACATTTTCACATAGGGGTGTAAACACATTTGTTGCCGGTGGTTTAGACATTAATGGCTGTGTGTTGTGTTATTTTTTATGGGGGCAGCAAATTTACACTGTTATACAAGTTGTATACTCACTACTTTACATTGTAGCAAAGTGTCCTTTCTTCAGTGTGTCACATGAAAAGATATAATAAAATATTTACAAAAATGTGAGGGGTGTACTCACTTTTGTGAGATACTGTAGGACCAGTGGGCCAGACCCAGAGAAGAACCCACCAAAAAAAACAAAGAACTGGGATAGGCCTTAACTCCTACCCTTCCAGCCAGGACATCACCTAACTAACCATTTCAACCTACACACACACACACACACACGCACGCACACACACACACACACACACACACACACACACACACACACACACACACACACAAATAAATGGTCATTGTGATCCTAGCTGCAACAATTCTTTCAGTTAGAATCCATTGTTGGCATGTAATTGCATGGGTGAAGGAGGCCTAAATGTATTAAAAAAAAATAATTTTTAGATGTCCAGCAGGGGATCCCCACCCATCATTTATCAACTACCCCCTCTAACTAATTTTTAACGAATCACATAAAAAAGAAATCCATGGTCAGGTGACACACCACCTCCTGTGTCTTTTATTTTCTGAATGTTAGAAGTGGAGGATCCTTCTAGTGCCCACTTTGATGTCTAAGTGAGGGTAGTCCTTAAAAACGGGAACAGTGCAATGATGTCACACAATGGGGCGTCATCAAGATCAGTTGGCAGTAGGCCCAGACTCCAATGTGGGATCACTGGTTGTCACTCACAGAAGAGGTGCTGTAGAGGGTTGTATGGCTCCCAGACTTCGGCAGACCTAGCTGATGACTTTTAATATATGGACATTTACCTGTCCAGGGATCCAGCAGTGTCAGCACCCGAGCCGATTCTTCAATTGGCTTTGAGCATCTTAGGTAAGGGAAACCGGCAGTGAAGGCTTCAGGTTTCACAGCCAGTTTCCTACTGCACATGTGCAAGTTTGTGAATGGTCCAACAGTCTTCTGGGACCTGTGTGTGTCCCAGAGGGCTGCGGGGGGAAAGGGGGAGGGGCTGAACATTGTTGTAGATCAAAATAGATATCAAAACCAGGTACCCACTCCCCCCAAAAAAGTGCCAAATGTGGCAGTGGAGGGGGGGCTGCAAACGAGGAGAGCTTCCCCTTTTGGGTGGAGCTCCTTTTAAGTTAGAAATATTTTAATGGCAAGTTTCTATAATGCAAGTGAGAAGGAGGGATTTTTCCTTAAGGCGGAACTCCAGCTTTAGTTTCACTTTATCTAGTCCATTTGGACCAAGCTGGCCAAAATAAACTATTCCCTACACTACCAGGCAGTGGCATCGCTAGGGGGTGGCTTTTGGGGCTATAGCCCCAAATCTGAGGCCCATAGCCCCGAGTATCTGCAGGGGTCCCCAAGGGGAAGGAAGGTTCTCTGGGGACCTTGATGTAAGTGAGGGGCTCTCTGGGGACCCTGATGCAAGGGGGAGGCTCTCTGGGGACCCTGATTTTAAGGGGGAGGCTCTCTGGGGACCCTAATGTAAGGGGGGCTCTCTGGGAACCCTGATGTAAGTGGGGGCTCTCTAGGGACCCTGATGCAAGGGGGAGGCTCTCTGGGGACTCTGATGTAAGGAGGAGGCTCTCTGGGGACGCTGATGTAAGGAGGAGGCTCTCTGTGGACCCTGATGTAAGGGGGGCTCTCTGGGGACCCTGATGTAAGTGGGGGGCTCTCTGGGGATATATACACACACATACATATTACTGTTTATACATGTGTATGCCCGCCCAAGCGTATGACTTTCTTTACTACGCTGTTATGGGCTTTAGCCCCAGATCTTTTGTAGTCCTAGCAACGCCCCTGCTACCAGGTGTATAAACTGTATGTAGTACTATGCTCCGGCTGTGAGATACAAACTTCCCATTCTGTAGGTGGAGAGGCGAGCGGATGACGTCATGGTCTCCACATCAGCCAATTAGAGGAAGCTTTGTATTCATAGAATACAAAGCTGCCTAGAATGACCAAGTGACACTCAGCCTGACTTAAATTTTGTTCTAGGTGTGGGATGGGAAGTTTGTGTCCCACAGCTGAAACATAATGCTGTATACTGTATATAGCCTAAGGCTACATACAGTTTAACCACTTAAAGACCAGCCTTGTTTTGAGATTTTGGTGTTTACATGTTTAAAACAGTTTTTTTGCTAGAAAATTACTTAGAACCCCCAAACTTTATATATATTTTTTTCTAACACCCTAGAGAATAAAATGGCGGTCATTGCAATACTTTTTTCACACCGTGTTTGCGCAACGGTCTTACAAGCGCACTTTTTTTGGAAAAAATTCACTTTTTTGAATAAAAATATAAGACAACAGTAAAGCTAGCCCAATTTTTTTTTATATTGTGAAAGATAATGTTACGCCGAGTAAACTGATACCCAACATGTCACGCTTCAAAATTGCGCCTGCTCGTGGAATGGCGTCAAACTTTTACCCTCAAAAATCTCCATAGGCGACGTTTAAAACATTCTACAGGTTGCATGTTTTGAGTTACAGAGGAGGTCTAGAATTATTGCACTCGCTCTACCGATCACGGCGATACCTATGTTTGGTTTGAACAGAGTTTTCATATGCGGGAGCTACTCACATATGCGTTCGCTTCTGCGCGAAACGTTGCGTTTTAAAAAAATTATCATTTTTTTCTTATTTATTTTACTTGATTTTATTTATTTTTACATTGTTTTTTTAAAAAACTATTTGGGTCACTTTTATTCCTATTAAAAGTAATGTAAACATCCCTTGTAATAGAAAAAAGCATGACAGGTCCTCTTAAATATGAGATGTGGGGTCAAATGTCCTCAGATCTCATATTTGGACTTAAATGCAATAAAAAAAAAAAAAAAATTGTCATTTGAAAAAATTACACTGAAAAAATGTGCCTTTAAGACGTATGGGCGGAAGTGACGTTTTGACGTCGCTTCCACCCTGCTGTGCTATGGAGACGGGTGGGGGCCATCTTCCCCTCACTCGTCTCCATACCAAGGAAGGAGACAGACGCGATCACCTCTGCCGCTGCCGACGGCTCTGGTAAGCAGCGGAGGGCACTGGATCGCGGTGGGAGGGGGGGCCCCTCTCCCGCCACCGATAAAAGTGATCTCGCTGCGAATTTGCCACAGCTTGGCATTGCATGCTATTATTGAGCTTATCTACGAAATCCCACATATCCTTCTGCACTATGGATCCTCCCAGTTGTACTCCCCCTAGTATGTATGATACATGCATATTCTTAGTCCCCAAGTGCATAACTTTACATTTATCAACATTAAACCTCATTTTCCACATAGTTGCCCAATTAAACAGTGCATTGAGGTTGGCTTGTAAATTGGAGAAATCATGTAAGGATGTTATTTCATTGCATAGCTTGGTTTCATCTGCAAAGACTGAAATGGTACTTTTAATCCCAGACCCTATCATCATTTAAAAATATAGTAAAAAGTAAGGGACCCCAATTAAATACATATATTGAATCTCTGACACAGATGACCTTGATTGATAGACCATTAACAAAGTTTGAACAACTGTTAATAGAGGAACAAAGACCAACCCATAAACTATCCATAATATGAAAACTTTTACTTCCTTCTGGACCCATTAATGAACTAGCAAATATGAGAAAATTGGAAACCGAAATAGAGAGTCCTATCCTATTAAAAGAATGGGACAAGGCATTTTCATTAATACATAAATTATCGCTAGCAACTAAACATCAAGAGCATAATTATAAAATCATGATGAGGTGGTACTGGAGTCCAGTGGATTTAAATAACATAAATAAAGATAATACAGTGACTTGCTGGAGATGTCCTAAGGATAGCGGAACAATGACACATATATGGTATGAGTGTCATATGGTGAAGGATTTCTGGAGTAGAATATTTGAGATATATCAAATATTGTCTGGACTTGAGATACAACCAAGTGTTAATATCTCAATATTGTCAATAATACCAGGATCATTGAAATTTATAAAGAAGGATATTCTTCACCATATGATAACTGCTACCAAGACAATAATAGCCCAAAATAGCGAAAAACAAAAAGCCCTACAATAGTGGAATGGATCTGTGAAATTAATGAAATACAATACATGGAGAAACAGATAAGGAGTGAGGGGATTAAAAGCAATCGAATGTCCAAAATATGGAATCAATGGGAAGAGAATCGGTTCTCGATAAAAATGATGCAATAGTTATGAAAAGGAATGGATTATCCCATGGAGATGGGATTAACTTTTTTTTTTTTTTGTGAGAGTGGGGGATGGTGCATGGGTTCCTGTGGGTGGTGGTAAGGGGGAAGATAGGCCCCAATATAGGGAAGTATTGACACAGGATATTGTTAAAAGTTGAAAGGTGGGAGGTGTGAGTGTAGGTGTATCTGTATATATTATATGTGTGGAAATGGATGGAAATAAAGTTCAATGATGAATGAAAGGAATGAAGGGTGGATGGACAATGCATAAAATGATATGTTAAATGGCACAACACAGAACTGGATATTAGAAATTATTACTGAATAATGAAATCCTTTGGAGAAGATGCAATGTAATATTCAATTTTGTAATGAGAATAATTTATATGTATTTGTATAATTGTTTTTTTTTTTTTTAAAGAAAATTAATAAAAAGAGATTGAAAACAAAAAGTAAGGGGCCCAACACTGAACCTTGGTGTACACCACTGATAACCTTAGACCATTCAGAGTAATGCCCTGTACACACGATAGGATTTTCCGATGGAAAATGTGTGATAGGACCTTGTTGTCGGAAATTCCGACCGTGTGTAGGCTCCATCACACATTTTCCATAGGAATTTCCGACACACAAAGTTTGAGAGCTTGCTATAAAATTTTCCGACAACAAAATCCGTTGTCGGAAATTCCGATTGTGTGTACACAAATCCAACGCACAAAGTGCCACGCATGCTCAGAATAAATTAAGAGACGAAAGCTATTGGCTACTGCCCCGTTTATAGTCCCGACATACGTGTTTTACGTCACTGCATTCAGAACAATCGGATTTTCTGACAACTTTGTGTGACCGTGTGTATGCAAGACAAGTTTGAGCCAACATCCGTCGGAAAAAAACCTAGGATTTTGTTGTCGGAATGTCCGATCAATGTCCGACCGTGTGTACAGGGCATAAGAGTTATTAACCACTACTCTCTGAATTCTGTCTTTTATCTATCCATTTACAAACTGATCTTTTCAAGGCTGTAGACTTTACCTTACACATGAGCCGTGTGTGGGGAACTGTGTCAACGCTTTTGCAAAAACCAAGTATACCACATCCACAGCTACCCCTCTGTCCAAGGTTTTACTTACCTCCTCATAAAAAGAAATCAGATTTGTCTGACAACTTCTGTCTTTCATGAATCCATGCTGTCAGTTACTTAAAATATGTTTTTCCATCAAGAACTCATCTATGTGGTATTTTATTAAACTTTCCAGTATCTTCCCGACTAGTTAAACTAACAGGTCTATAGTTACTTGGTAAAGACTTTGATCCCTTTTCAAATATGGGCACCACATCCAGTGGTACCATTCCAGTCATTAAAGAGTCCCTAAAAATCAGAAACAATGGCTTTAAAAAGACAGAGCTCAATTCTTTTAGCATCAATGGGTGGATGCCATTTGGTCCAGGTGCTTTATCCACCTTTATTCTGTTTAAATATTTCTGGACCATATCACTTTTGAGCCATTGTGGATCATTTGGGGCTGTGTCAATGCCATCCCCATTATGGACATGAGCTCCCCCATACTCCTTTGTATACACAGAGCTGAAGAAAGTATTTATTAAATTTGCCTTCTCTTTGTCCCTAGTCACCCACTCTAGATTATTTTGTAAAGTGCCTACATGCTCAGACCTGACCTTTTTACTATTAATATATTTTAAGAATTTTTTGGGGTTTGTACTACTATCTTTTGCAATCTGTCATTCGTTTTGAATTTTTGCGTCCTTGATTTCCTTTTTACATATTCTGTTACATTCTTCGTAACATTCAAACGATGATAGTGTTCCTCCATTTTTTCAAAGCTCTTTTCTTATTATTTATAGCTTTTTTAAAATTTGTCCGTGAGTCACATAGGTTTTATTTTTAGCCTTTTTAACTTATTGGGAGGTCTATTTTTGCTGTAGGAAGCAATTGTTGCTGGGGGGAGCTATTGTTTTCAGGGGGCTATTGTGCTGGCTGTAATCATTAACAGATTGCATACATATTACTTCACACCACAAAATGATACTTGGTTCAGAATTCTCTAAAAGATACTGGTAGGTGGTTAGGGTGTAAAACTGAGGGATGGTGTTTGCAGGTGGGTGGGGGGAGGAAACAAGGGGTGGCTCAGAAGGGGAATACCTGTACCTATTCTCTGAGAAAAGCAGTGTCCAGTGACTAAGTGCAGAGAAGTCTTTGACGTGCAAACTGTTATCGGCAGCCTGGCTTTACCTCTATAGTCTGTGCAAGGTAATAAGACAGCATTCATTGGGGGAGTCTCTGGGGACAGATTGGAACCGTTTTTGTTCACTGATTATGCAATAGCGAATTGTCTATAATCTGAACAGTTCACCTGTCAATAAACACTGGCAAAGGAAACAGTTGGGCTAAGTTTTTCGCATCCAACTTAATCTGTTAACGCCTACGCAGCCCACTCTTAGCAGACAAAAGGTGTTATTTTCTTTCTAGGAGTCTATCAATTGTGCCTACAGTCTAGTTTGCTCCCACGTAGCATGATTCTACCAGACTTATTGGAACACTCTTTTCCTGTTTCTGTTAAGAACTCTGATCAGGTACACTGAGTTTCTTAATTCTCATTCTATTCTAACTGTTGTATTGTATTTATTTAACACTTTTGCATATATTTCCTGGAAAGCAATTCATAGACTTTATCCTTTGGCACTCTACAAGTACAATTATATCAGAATACCTTTATGTGCCTGGAAATTTTATTTTGTGACTTTTATGTTTGATTTTGCCCCGGTTCCACGCGCTGGTGCATACAAGCTTTATTTTAACAGACATATTCTGATTGTGTTTGACTAGTACCTGCTCTTTCAGCTCTTCGCTAGCTTTAGATTCAAGGCATTGGAACATAATCACTGTACCTAATGGCTTTGATCTGCATTGTTCTATTCCTACACTGAGTTTTTTTAAGTCTAGTTCCAGTCCATCTATTGTATTGTATTTATTTAACACCTTTGCATATATTTCCTGGAAAGCAATTCATACATCCTATAGCGCGGTATGAGTACATGTAAGTACAATCATATCCAAATGCTTTTCTGTGCCTGGAATTTTTTTCTTTTTTTATTTCATGGCTTTTATGTTTGATCTTGCCCTCGTTCCACACGTTGGTGCATACAAGCTTCATTTTATCAGACACATTCTGATTGTGTTTGACGAATACCTGCTGTTTCAGCTCATAACCAGCTTTCAATTCAAGGCCATATGAACATAATCGCTGTAGCTAATGGCTTTTGTCTGGGTCTCTGGTGTGACAATATATATTATTGGATTCACATCCACTGAAATAAAGACACGGTTAATGCAGAAGTTGCTTTTAATAGCATTGTGCTTAACAAGGTCTGACAGGCTTTAACAAGCTAAGCCAACATTGCTAGACTCTTGCATGCAAAGTCCACCTTAAAGTGAAATTCTAGTCAAACTTTATTTTTGTTTATTTACTCCCAGATAGCAAGCAATTGAGCTGAAAGTTTGAAAATGACTTGCTAAACTATGCTAGACTTGCCAGGCTTCAAAAGTTTGTTGCACAATTGCAGCACGTCCGCTTTGCATGACTCCAGATTAACTTTCTTTGCAAAAATTCTGCAAGTCTGCTGCAAGTTCTGGTTCAGTTATGTTGTACAATAATCATCCCACCACAGGGGGCACTGTGTCTGAGTTTTCATGCTGTAGACTTGCAGAGCTCTTGTTGTAGACTCACCACTGCAACTTTGCTCTGGCTAGAGATGTGCCACTCAAATTTGCTACAAATTGGAAAAGTGTCAACTAGAATTTATGCTTCAAGTGCTCTGCAAGTGTACAACTTGCCAGTGAAAATGTGCAGCAAGTTAACAGACTAACAATGCAACACTGCCATAACATTTGTGGCAAGTTACCCTTGCTATCTGGGCTGCTGTCTAGGTAAGGCAGGGGCATGACTACAGATCATAGGGCCCTGGAGAGCTTTCTCTGTGACACCTGACAGTGTCAGTTGGGACAACACTGGAATTGATCCTAACATAAGGTAACAGTACAGTTAAAATATATTTGATATATACAGTATGCACTAAGTAGTTGGTATGAATGTAGCACCCTCCTAGGTAGGTGCTAGGATTAGATAGATAGAATTAGTATGTATTTGACAGGTAGATTGAGGTGCCACCCTGTAGTCAGTGTGGCTGTGATTGCTTGTTAGGTAAAAACATCATTTGCTCACTGTACTCAGTGTAGCTATGTTCCACTAGTTAGGTCTGCTCAGTATGCTCAGCTGCTGCCAGCCTGATAGCTCCCTCATTCTCCAGAGAGCTTGATAAGCTTCTGAATCATAGGTGTGGAGTCATGCAGATGGAAGCATGACTATTGATACAACCCTGGCCAGTCCTAGAGAGGCAGGCTGTGAAGGCATGCTGGGAAACAATATATTATCTGTGAGCACACTGGGCTCTGGGTCTTTTCCTTGAGAACATTAGTCCAGCCTGGAGGGCATGCTGCCCTTCCAGGCAGTGCTGCTAAGTCTGCTATTGTGAGGCCTCAGGTGGGCGGCCTAAATCTAGTTTTAGCAGACAAAGGTGTCCCTTGGAATTTGGAAGGAGGCAACCAGCTGTCCTTGGGCCTTGTGTGAGTACAGATGCGTCTAATGAAGTTCAAAGCGTTGAAATTAACGAACTGTAGTTGCTCTGTTACATGGTTTATATATTATTCATGGGATCGAAACGAAACCAAACTAATGCTCATTCACTTTTATATACTCTGCTCTTTTATATGTATAGTTTGTGCACAGGCGAACTGATTTCTACCATGCTAATATCGTTGTATATTATGTTTTGCCAATGTTTAATGGCTCTGTATAACCTTGCAAACTTAATAAAAATATATTTGACTCTAATGAAGTTCAAAGTATGAATAGAAATGAGGACGTCTAAGCTCATCTCTTCTGAAGATGATCCTGACATGGAAAGCATGTATACTTAGAGTAGTAACTGCTTCCAGACCAGCCGCCGCAGTTCTACTGCGGTAGGTTGGCTCCTCTGCCCGAAACGTGTTCCCGGAGCCGATGCGATGACCGCCAGGCACTCGCGATCGGTCATGGCAGAATGAGAACAGGGATGTATGTGTGTAAACACACAAATCCCGGTTCTCTCAGGGGAGAGGAGAGAGATCGTGTGTTCATACTAAGTATGAACACCGATCTCTCTCCTCCCCTAGTCAGTCCCATCCCCCTACAGTTAGAACACACCTAGGGAACACAGTTAACCCCTTGATTGCCCCCTAGTGTTAACCCCTTCCCTGCCAGTGTCATTTATACAGTAATCAGTGCATTTTTATAGCACTGATCGCTGTATAATTGTCACTGATCCCAAAAATGTGTCAAAAGTGTCCGATTTGTCTGCCGCAATATCGCAGTCCTGATAGAAATCACTGATCGCCGCTATTACTAGTAAAAAAAAAAAAAATAATAATAAAAATGCCATAAATCTATCCCCTATTTTGTAGATGCTATAACTTTTGCCCAAACCAATCAATATACGCTTATTGCGATTTTTTTTACCAAAAATATGTAGAAGAATACAAAAAACTGAGGACATTTTTTTTTTTTAAGAGTTGGGATATTTATTATTGCAAAAAGTAAAAGATATTAGGGGTTATTTACTAAAGGCAACTCCACTTTGCACTATAAGTGCACTTGGAAGTGCAGTCACTGTAGTTCTGAGGGGAAGATCTGAAATGACGGGCAGCTCTGCTGATTTTATCATTCAATCACGTGCAAGCATGATGTGTTTTTTTTTTTTAAATTGTCGCTCTTCTTTTGTTTATAGAGCAAAAAATAAAAAAATGCAGAGGTCATCAAATACCACTAAAAGAAAGCTCTATTTGTGGGGAAAAAAAAGGATATAAATTTTGTTGGCTGCGCAATTGTCAGTTAAAGCGAAGCAGTGCCATATCGCAAAAAATGGCCAGGTCATTGAGCAGCCAAATCTTCCGGGGCTGAAGTGGTTAAAGTGGTTTTAAAGGTTTTTTTAACCTTGCTGCATTGTATGCAGTAAGGTAAAAAGCCTTCTGCATGCAACTCCTCCTACATACAATGCATACTGTCCTGAGCCCAATCTCAATCCAGCAATGTGCATGAGAGCAAAGACTCTCTCAGCTCTCCTCTCTCCTTTTTGGCTCAGATACAGCTGCTGTCAATCACTGCCAGTGATGAGAAAGTCGGGAGCAAGTCCAAGCGCCTCTCTGAGTGTCAGAACAGGGCTCGGGAGTGAGAAAGCAAGAGTGCCCCCATAGCAAGTAGCAGGGGGGGTGCTGCACTCTGCGGGGGGGGGGTCCAGGACATTGACAGGGGAACCCAGAAGAGGAGGATCAGGCAAAACCATTACACAGAGCAGGTAAGTATAACATACTGTATTTATTAGCGTATAACGTGCACTTTTTCACCCTGAAAATCTGGTGCAAATAGTGTGTGCGTGTTATTCGCCGATACTGCAATTTGTTCAGCTAAAACTACAAGTTAGTGGGGTGCGTCCTGCTCACAGTGTTCAGCTAAACCTACAAGTTAGTGCGGTGCGTCCACCTCACAATGTTCAGCTAAACCTACAAGTTAGTGCGGTGCGTCCTGCTCACAGTGTTCAGCTAAAACTACAAGTTAGTGCTGTGTGTCCTGCTCACAGTGTTCAGCTAAAACTACAAGTTAGTGGGGTGCGTCCTGCTCACAGTGTTCAGCTAAACCTACAAGTTAGTGGGGTGCGTCCTGCTCACAGTGTTCAGCTAAAACTACAAGTTAGTGTGGTGCGTCCTGCTCACAGTGTTCAGCTAAAACTACAAGTTAGTGCTGTGCGTCCTGCTCACAGTGTTCAGCTAAAACTACAAGTTAGTGCGGTGCGTCCTGCTCACAGTGTTCAGCTAAACCTACAAGTTAGTGGGGTGCGTCCTGCTCACAGTGTTCAGCTAAAACTACAAGTTAGTGGGGTGCGTCCTGCTCACAGTGTTCAGCTAAACCTACAATTTAGTGGGGTGCGTCCTGCTCACAGTGTTCAGCTAAAACTACAAGTTAGTGTGGTGCGTCCACCTCACAGTGTTCAGCAAAACCTACAAGTTAGTGTAGTGAGACCTCTGCACAGTGTTCAGCTAAACCTACAAGTTAGTGCGGTGCGTCCTGCTCACAGTGTTCAGCTAAAACTACAAGTTAGTGCGGTGCGTCCTGCTCACAATGTTCAGCTAAAACTACAAGTTAGTGCTGTGCGTCCACCTCACAGTGTTCAGCTAAACCTACAAGTTAGTGCGGTGCATCCTGCTCACAGTGTTCAGCTAAACCTACAAGTTAGTGCTGTGCGTCCTGCTCACAATGTTCAGCTAAAACTACAAGTTAGTGCGGTGCGTCCACCTCACAGTGTTCAGCTAAACCTACAAGTTAGTGTGGTGTGTCCACCTTACAGTGTTCAGCTAAACCTACAAGTTAGTGCGGTGCGTCCACCTCACAGTGTTCAGCAAAACCTACAAGTTAGTGTAGTGAGACCTCTGCACAGTGTTCAGCTAAACCTACAAGTTAGTGCGGTGCGTCCTGCTCACAGTGTTCAGCTAAAACTACAAGTTAGTGCGGTGCGTCCTGCTCACAATGTTCAGCTAAAACTACAAGTTAGTGCTGTGCGTCCACCTTACAGTGTTCAGCTAAACCTACAAGTTAGTGCGGTGCGTCCTGCTCACAGTGTTCAGCTAAACCTACAAGTTAGTGCGGTGCGTCCTGCTCACAATGTTCAGCTAAAACTACAAGTTAGTGCGGTGTAGGCATGTGCATTTCGTTTCGTTCCGAATCGAAATTCGGACGAATTTTTCATTATTCGGAAATTCGGATGCATCCGAATTTCTGAATGACAAAAGTAAAGAATTTAAACGAATCCGAAAAAAAACGAACGAATTCGAAAACATATTCGAATCGAATTCGAAAACATATTCGAATCGAATTCGAAAACATATTCGAATCGAATTCGAAAACATATTCGAATCGAATTCGAAAACATATTCGAAAACATATTCAAATCGAAAAATTAAATTAAAAAAAAATAGAAAATGTTTTTCTAAAAAAAACAATAAGGTAGAATATAAAATAATAAAGCAATAGAATATGTATATATATATATATATATATATATATATATATATATATATATATATATATATATATATATATATATATATATATATATATATATATATATATATATATATATAATTTTTTTTTTATTATTCTCTTCTATTGTTTTTTTATGCTTTTCTTTTCTATTATTTTATATTCTATAATAGTATTTTCAATTCAAATTCATTCTATACGAAATTCGAATTTCGGAACATGGCTTCTGAAGTTTGAATTTTGCATAGAATGAATTCGAATTTGAATAGAAAAGATTAGAACAGAAAATAATAGAAAAGTATAGACTATAAAAACAATAGAACAGAATAGAAGAAAATATAATATATATATTATATTTTCTTCTATTCTGTTCTATTGTTTTTCTAGTCTATTCTTTTCTATTATTTTCTATTCTATTCTAATCTTTTACATTCAAATTTGATTTCAGTCTATATGAAATTCGAATTTTGGAAGATGTTATATATATATAACAATTCAGCACTGTGCCCAGGAGGAGGGGGGATGCTGTATCCTGGGCTGCACTGAAGGACACCATCAAGCAGAAGAAAAGGTGAGCAGTACAGGCTGACTGTAGGAAGGAGGAAGATCATAGAGCTGTCGACAGACCCTCCCTCCCCTCTAATTGAAGTTTTGGATACCCGATGTTTTCATCCTGCTAGCCTCGGTGGTTAAACAAGCTTTTTGTGACTTGTAAGACGTATGTCTTTTCAAGTTCTTTGCGTCTGGTAAGCCTCCTCAGATGTTATGGTGGTGGTTTTGACACACACATAGACGTCACATTGGATTTGGTGTTTCTCCATCTCACCCACCAGTGACACCCTGTTGTTGTCCTCATCAGCTAATCCTCAGAGACTGTTGGTGGTGGTTTTTGATTTTTATCAAGGACACATCTTATTCATATGGACTTTATTTATGGTTGATTTATATTTTGATCCTGTTTTCACTTTTTCACTGGTGTATTTCTATTATGCTTTATATGTGATTTTGTATTAGTGTTACCAAATTTTTTTCATTAAGTCACTTTTTTTAAACAAATTTTTTGTTTGTTTTCTGGCCATTGCAGGATGGCTCGATTATAACATTTCATTCTTATCTACTCATACACATAGCGCTACACTATATATATATATTTAATGAATTCAAATTCGAATAGAAAAGTTTAGAATAGAATAGAAAAGAATAGCATAGAAAAACAATGAAACAGAATAGAAAATTATATATATATATATATATATATATATATATATATATATATATATATATATATATATAAAACATCTTCCGAAATTCGAATTTCATATAGACCGAAATCAAATTTGAATATAAAAGATTAGAATAGAATAGAAAATAATAGAAAAGAATAGACTAGAAAAACAATAGAACAGAATAGAAGAAAATATAATATATATATATATATATTATATTTTCTTCTATTCTGTTCTATTGTTTTTCTAGTCTATTCTTTTCTATTATTTTCTGTTCTAATCTTTTCTATTCAAATTCGAATTCATTCTATACGAAATTCAAACTTCAGAAGCCATGTTCCGAAATTCGAATTTCGTATAGAATGAATTTGAATTGAAAAGACTATTATAGAATATAAAATAATAGAAAAGAAAAGCATAAAAAAACAATAGAAGAGAATAATACAAAAAAATGACCGTATTTATCGGCGTATAACACGCACCGCGTATAACACGCACCCCAAGTTTAGGAGGGAATTTTAAGGAAAAAAAAACTCTTAGGAGGGAAGTTTAAGGGAAAAAAACTTACATTTAAATGCCCATCATTGCAGCCTTCTCAGTGCAGCCATGTCAGTGCAGCCTTGTCAGTGCAGCCTTGTCAGTGCAGCCTTCCCAGTGTCCATTGCAGCCTTATCCCAGTGCAGCCTTGCCCCAGTGCAGCCTTGCCCCAGTGCAGCCTTGCAGCTCGCAGTTTGAAAATCCTGTGATCCCCTGCGATCCTGAGCTTCAAAATCGCCGACCGCGATTTGAAAATGGTGCCGCTGGCGCCAAAATACACAGAGCCGGTCCTCGGCTCTTCTCGGCGGCTCTCGTTCACTTTCGGCTCCACTCGTAGTCCCGTCCGGGATGGGCATGACTGTGAGCGGAGCTATCCGAACCTAGCCGAGTACACTCGGCTAGGTTCGGGCGGCGCTCGAGTGAAGCCGAAAGTGGCTGAGAAGAGCCGAGGACCGGCTCTGTGTATTTCGGCGCCATTTTCAAATCGTGGTTGGCGATTTTGAAGATCTGTCAGCTCAGGATCGCAAGGGATCGGCGTATAACACGCACCCATAATTTTCCCCTGATTTTAAGGGGAAAAAAGTGCGTGTTATATGCTGATAAATACGGTATATATATTTATATATATTTTTTTTATTTTTATTTTTTTTCTATGCTGGTCTATTGTTTTTCTATTCTTTTCTATTCTTTTCTATTTTATTCTAATCTTTTCTATTTGAATGCGAAATCATTCTATACGAAATTTGAATTTCCGAAAATGGTTATACAGAAACAGAATGAAATAGAATGAAATCGAATTCTAATAGAAAAGACTAGAACAGAAAAACAATAGAACAGAATAGAAAAAAAAAAAAAAAATATATATATATATATATATATATATATATATATATACACACACACACACATCTTCTGAAATTGGAATTTGGTACAGAATGAATTCAAATAGAAAAGATTAGAATAGAACAGAAAATAATATAAAAGAATAGCATAGAAAAACAATAGAACAGAATAGAAAAAAATATAAAATATTCTATTCTAATCTTTTCTATTCGAATTCATTCTGTACCAAATTCCAATTTCGGAAGATGGTTTTATTTATTTTTATATATATATAAAATATTTCTTTCTATTCTGTTCTATTGTTTTTCTATTCTATTCTTTTCTATTAGAATTTGATTTCATTCTATTTCTATATAACTATTTTCTGAAATTCGAATTTTGTATAGAATGAATTTGAATTCAAATAGAAAAGATCAGAATATAATAGAAAATAATAGAAAAACAATAGAACAGAATAGAAAAAATATTTTATATATATATATATATATATATATATAAAACCATCTTCCAAAATTCGAATTTCGTATAAAATTAATTTGAATAGAAAAGATTAAAATAGAGTAGAAAGAATAGACTAGAAAAACAATAGAACAGAATAGAATAAGATATAATATATATATTATATTTTATTCTGTTCTGTTCTATTGTTTTTCTAGTCTATTCTTTTCTATTCAAATTCAAATTCATTCTATACGAAATTCGAGTTTCAGAAGCCATCTTCCGAAATTCGAATTTCGTATAGAATGAATTCAAATTCGAATAGAAAAGTTTAGAATAGAATAAAAAAGAATAGCATAGAAAAACAATGAAACAGAATAGAAAAAAATATATATATTATATTTTATTCTCTTCTGTTCTATTGTTTTTCTAGTCTATTCTATTTCTATTCTAATCTTTTCTATTCAAATTCAAATTCATTCTGTACGAAATTCTAATTTTAGAAGCCATCTTCCGAAATTCGAATTTCGCATAGAATTAATTCAAATTCGAATAGAAAAGTTTAGAATAGAATAGAAAAGAATAGCATAGAAAAACAATGGAACAGAATAGAAAAAAAATATAATATATATATTTAACCATCTTCCAAAATTGGAATTTGGTACAGAATGAATTCGAATTCAAATAGAAAAGCTTAGAATACAATATATTATATTTTTTTCTATTCTGATCTATTGTTTTTCTATGCTATTCTTTTATACTTTCTATTCTATCCTAATCTTTTCTATTGGAATTCGATTTCATTCTATACGAATTCCAAATTTCGCAAAATGGTTATATATAGTTTACTTTTTCAAATTCAGTTATTGTTTTTTTCGAATTTTATAGTTTTTTTCGAATGTGGTAGAAATTTTTCGAATTTGACAGTTTTTTTCGAATGTGGTAGAATTTTTTCGAATTTAATATTTTTTTCAAATGTAGTAACATTTTTTTTTTAATTTGATAGTTTTTTTCGAATGTGGTAGAATTTTTTCGAATTTGACAGTTTTTTCGAATGTGGTAGAATTTTTTCGAATTTGATAGTTTTTTTTGAATGTGGTAGAATTTTTTCGAATTTGACAGTTTTTTTCGAATGTGGTAGAATTTTTTCGAATTTGATAGTTTTTTTCGAATGTGGTAGAATTTTTTCGAATTTGACAGTTTTTTTCGAATGTGTTAGAATTTTTTCGAATACGGTCGAATTTTTTCGAATGCGGTCGAATTTTTTCGAATGCGGTCGAATTTTTTCGAATTCGAATACGAAACGAAACGAATTCCGAAAACGAATGTAATGAATGCAACGAATTTAACTAAACTAATTAAGTTAAATAACGAATCGAAACGAAACTAAACTAAACGAATTTTTTCATCCTGCACATGTCTAGTGCGGTGCGTCCACCTCACAGTGTTCAGCTAAACCTACAAGTTAGTGCGGTGCGTCCTGCTCACAGTGTTCAGCTAAAACTACAAGTTAGTGCTGTGCATCCTGCTCACAGTGTTCAGCTAAAACTACAAGTTAGTGGGGTGCGTCCTGCTCACAGTGTTCAGCTAAAACTACAAGTTAGTGTGGTGCGTCCACCACACAGTGTTCAGTTAAACCTACAAGTTAGTGTAGTGAGACCTCTGCACAGTGTTCATCTAAAGCTACAAGTTAGTGCAGTGCGTCCTGCTCACAGTGTTCAGCTAAAACTACAAGTTAGTGCTGTGCGTCCTGCTCACAGTGTTCAGCTAAAACTACAAGTTAGTGCTGTCCGTCCTGCTCACAGTGTTCAGCTAAAACTACAAGTTAGTGCTGTGCGTCCACCTCACAGTATTCAGCTAAACCTACAAGTTAGTGTGGTGCGTCCTGCTCACAGTGTTCAACTAAAACTACAAGTTAGTGCGGTGCGTCCACCTCACAGTGTTCAGCTAAACCTACAAGTTAGTGTGGTGTGTCCACCTCACAGTGTTCAGCTAAACCTATAAGTTAGTGTGGTGCGTCCTGCTCACGGTGTTCAGCTAAAACTACAAGTTAGTGCTGTGCGTCCTGCTCACAGTGTTCAGCTAAAACTACAAGTTAGTGCTGTCCGTCCTGCTCACAGTGTTCAGCTAAAACTACAAGTTAGTGCTGTGCGTCCACCTCACAGTGTTCAGCTAAACCTACAAGTTAGTGCGGTGCGTCCTGCTCACAGTGTTCAGCTAAAACTACAAGTTAGTGCGGTGTGTCCACCTCACAGTGTTCAGCTAAACCTACAAGTTAGTGCTGTGCGTCCACCTCACAGTGTTCAGCTAAACCTACAAGTTAGTGCGGTGCGTCCTGCTCATCAGTGTTCAGCTAAAGCTACAAGTTAGTGTGGTGTGTCCACCTCACAGTGTTCAGCTAAACCTACAAGTTAGTGCGGTGCGTCCTGCTCACAGTGTTCAGCTAAAACTACAAGTTAGTGCTGTGCGTCCTGCTCACAGTGTTCGGCTAAAACTACAAGTTAGTGTGGTGTGTCCTGCTCACAGTAGAGTATCTACTAGAGTATCTGTGAGGGGTTGCAGTGTTGTGGCACCAGCACCAGTGCCTAAGGCCCAATTTTTCTGCCCTTGTTCAACAGGGGCATGTAATTACAATTCTTGATCTAATATTTCACAGCAGGGCCCATTTCTGCACCCACCAAGAGCGAGTGAGGACTTACAGTGTCATACCTCCCAACCGTCCCGGACTGGGCGGGACTTTCCTGCATGCAGATGTTTGTCCCGCTATCCCGCTGTAAGGGTTGTTTGTCCCGCATAATTATGTTGCTTATATTGTATATCAACTTGTGGCAAGATAGGACCTGCAGCAGTGTAAATAGCCAGGGATTGGGAAACCAGCTGGATGTGCAGTGTGCAGTTCCGATGACAGACTTCACCTGTCAGATCCAAGATGTGATGTCGGGTATGGGCAGGACTGCAACTCAGACCCGCCCCCCTCTCTCAAATAACCAGTGTAATGAAAGAGCGGCTCCCATTGTACATCATAACATGGAGTGCTCCTCCCCCTCCTTATCACATCGACACACTACACTTCCCCATTCATGGCTTAGACAGAACACAGCGGCCCCTCCCCTCTAGCACATTTTATCTAAGCCCCACCCCTCCCCCTAAGTCCTTTCCAGCATCAGCAGCTTCTGGTAGTACTATGCACAGGGAGAACACTGGAGGTGAATGTGAGGTGAGAGGAGGCTAAACTCTGATTGGTTGGTGGGGTATCTGAGCCATTCACAGGAGGCAATACAGGTCCCAGCATGTCAGCTGCTTTCTGAGGAGGTTTGTGTGTCTGCAGTCCTGATGTTTGTTATTGTGCCATCACTATGTGCAGTGCTGAGGATATCACTTCCTGGGTATTACATGCTGTGTGAGGTTCCATCTACTCACTGTGCTGGTGGGGGAAATGATGTGTCAGGCTGGTCTCCCCCTCAGCTCTCTGTATGTATTGGTGAGTTCTCTCGTTGCAGATATTGTCTCTCTGCAGATTGCATCTGTCTAGTGTGTGGGCTCCGGGGCCCTCTACAGGAGATCTGAGAGGAGGTTTAGTCACCTAGGGGTGTCTGGCAGTAAAGAGAACCTGTCATCATCCATTCAGATCAAAGTGGAAGGTAAGTACTACAGCCATCTGTCTGTCTTGCTATTTAAATAACAGTACTGGGGTTTGCATGTGTCCGTGAGACTCTATCCTGTGGCACAGCAATCAAAGCATATTTTAGAGGTACAAGGAAACCTGGATTTTGTTTAACCACACCCATTAAACCCCTCCCACTGTTAAGAGTTTGACCACACCCACTTTTGCCACAGTGCACGTAATGCGCTGTCGGTCGCTTCCTCCCTAAAGTGTCCCTCATTCTGAAGTTCAAAAGTTGGGAGGTATGCAGTGTTGTGGCACCAGCACCACCACCACCAAAGGCCCAATTTTTCTGCCTTTGTTCAACAGGGTATGTAATTACAATTCTTGATCTAATATTTCACAGCAGGGCCCATTTCTACACCCACCAAGAGCGAGTGAGGACTTACAGTGTTGTGGCACCAGCACCAGCACCACCACCACCAAAGGCCCAATTTTTCCGCCCTTGTTCAACAGGGGCATGTAATTACAATTCTTGATCTAATATTTCACAGCAGGGCCCATTTCTGCACGCACCAAGAGCGAGTGGGGACTTACAGTGTTGTGGCACCAGCACCACCACCACCAAAGGCCCAATTTTTCTGCCCTTGTTCAACAGGGGCATGTAATTACAATTCTTGATCTAATATTTCACAGCAGGGCCCTGTGAGGGCTTACAGTGTTGTGGTAACACCAACACCTAAGGCCACAATTTCTGCAGAGTATATAGGGCAGGCCCCTACTTTCAAACATCCAACTTACAAATGACTCCTACTTGCAAACAGAAGGAGACAACAGGAAGTGAGATGAAATCTACCCCTAGGAAGGGAAATTCTCTCCTGTAATGCCGCGTACACACGAGCGGACTTTCTATCCTACTTGGTCCGGCACACTTTCCGACGGACTTTGTCCGCCAGGTGCGCCGGACTTTAAAACAGACGGACTTGCCCACACACGCCGGGACTTTCTGGCGGGCTAAGTCCGCCCGTCTTTCCGACGGACTTTCGCCGGAGTTCCGGCGGACTTTCAGAATGAACGGACTTGCCCACACACGGACAAGTCCGTTCATTTTGAACGTGACTCAGGTGCGACGGGACTAGAAAAGGATGTCAATCTTGCCGCTTTTATCGGCGAGATTGACACCTTACTAGCCCCGTCGCGGGGCATACCAGGCCCTTAGGTCTGGTATGGATTATAAAGGGGAACCCCGCTACCCCGAAAAAACGGCGTGGGGTCCCCCTAAAATCCATACCAGACCCCGATCCGAGCACGCAGCCTGGCCGGTCAGGAAAGGGGGTGGGGACGAGCGAGCGCCCCCCCCCTCCTGAACCGTACCAGGCCGCATGCCCTCAACATGGGGGTGGGTGCTTTGGGGGAGGGGGGCGCCCTGCGCCCCCCCCCCCAAAGCACCTTGTCCCCATGTTGATGAGGACAAGGGCCTCTTCCCGGCAACCCTGGCCGTTGGTTGTCGGGGTCTGCGGGCGGGGGCTTATCGGAATCTGGGAGCCCCCTTTAATAAGGGGGCCCCCAGATCCCGGCCCCCCACCCTATGTAAATGAGTATGGGGTACATGGTACCCCTACCCATTTACCTAGGAAAAAAGTGTAAGTAATAAAACACACTACACAGGTTTTTAAAATATTTTATTAAACAGCTCCGGGGGGGGGGATCTTCCTCCGGCTTCGGGGGTCTTCTTCCGGCTTCGGGGGTCCCTCCGCTTCATCTTCTCCCGGCGTCCGGTTGGTTCTTCTCCGCTCTCCGGCCTCTTCTCCCGGTGTCGCAGGTCTTCGGCCGGCCCCTCCGCTGTCTTCATGTAGCTCTATTGCGAGCGGAGCTCCGGACTTCTGGGCTTCTTGGCTTCTTGGCTTCTTGGCTTCTCTTCTCTTCTCTTCTCCCAGATGTTGACACGACGCTCTCTCCGGCTGGACTGGTCTCTGAGGGCTGCGTTGTGACTTATATAGGCGGAGACCCCGCCCCCATATGATGTCACAGTCCCTGGGCATGCTGGGACTGTGACGTTTTAGGGGGCGTGGTCGACCACGCCCCCTAAAACGTCACAGTCCCAGCATGCCCAGGGACTGTGACATCATATGGGGGCGGGGTCTCCGCCTATATAAGTCACAACGCAGCCCTCAGAGACCAGTCCAGCCGGAGAGAGCGTCGTGTCAACATCTGGGAGAAGAGAAGAGAAGCCAAGAAGCCAAGAAGCCAAGAAGCCCAGACCTCCGCTCGCAATAGAGCTACATGAAGACAGCGGAGGGGCCGGCCGAAGACCTGCGACACCGGGAGAAGAGGCCGGAGAGCGGAGAAGAACCAACCGGACGCCGGGAGAAGATGAAGCGGAGGGACCCCCGAAGCCGGAAGAAGACCCCCGAAGCCGGAGGAAGATCCCCCCCCCCCCGGAGCTGTTTAATAAAATATTTTAAAAACCTGTGTAGTGTGTTTTATTACTTACACTTTTTTCCTAGGTAAATGGGTAGGGGTACCATGTACCCCATACTCATTTACATAGGGTGGGGGGCCGGGATCTGGGGGCCCCCTTATTAAAGGGGGCTCCCAGATTCCGATAAGCCCCCGCCCGCAGACCCCGACAACCAACGGCCAGGGTTGTCGGGAAGAGGCCCTTGTCCTCATCAACATGGGGACAAGGTGCTTTGGGGGGGGGGGCGCAGGGCGCCCCCTCCCCCAAAGCACCCACCCCCATGTTGAGGGCATGCGGCCTGGTACGGTTCAGGAGGGGGGGGGCGCTCGCTCGTCCCCACCCCCTTTCCTGACCGGCCAGGCTGCGTGCTCGGATCGGGGTCTGGTATGGATTTTAGGGGGACCCCACGCCGTTTTTTCGGGGTAGCGGGGTTCCCCTTTATAATCCATACCAGACCTAAGGGCCTGGTATGCCCCGCGCTCGCCGCAATAGGAAGATTTGTTTTTCCTATTGCAGCGAGCGCGAGATGCAATACCATCCCCTCGTGTCGTATTTGGTCTGTCGGACCAGCCTACACACGAGCGGGCTTTCCGTCGGACCAGCACACACACGAGCGGACTTTCCGCCCGAAACTGAGTCCGACGGAAAGATTTGAAACTTTCTTCAAATCTAGGTCCGGCGGGCTTTTGGGAAGAAGTCCGCCGGAAAAGTCCGCCGCCGCCCACACACGGGCGGATTGTCCGGCACACTCTGGTCCGCCGGACCAAGTATGCCGGAAAGTCCGACCGTGTGTACGCGGCATAAGAGTTAATATGGGAAAAACATTTCTCCTTTCCACTGATGCTTTCCAATCCTTGTTCCACAAAAAACCCCAAATTTTCAAAAAACATTTGTCATTGGGACAAAAAGTGAAGTGAAATCTTCTGAAGAGGAGGACAGACAGCAAAACAAATGTCACAGGGGTGATAACCCTTCCCTATGTTTTCCAAAAAGCTTAAAAAAGATTTTTTGGCTGGAGCTAAACATGTTAAAAATGTACCCGTTCAAAATTACAAACAGATTCTACTTAACAACAAACCTACAGTCCCTGTCTTGTTTGCACCGCCTGTATACTGCTGTTCAGAGTTTATAGGGCCTCGTGGCCCCACACCTTTCCTTATTTTAATTTGGGTGCGGGGTTCCCCTTAATATCCATACAAGACCCAAAGGGCCTGGTAATGGACTGGGGGGTACCCATGCCGTTTGTCTCACTGATTTTCATCCATATTGCCAGGACTCATTTAAACCCGCAAGCAGTTTTAAATGAGATTTTTTCCTTTAAAAATGACATTTTGTGCAGGGACTGTTCTAAACACAGGAAACACGCGCCACTTTACAGGCATACTATAGACACACCCCAGGTACGATATTTAAAGGAATATTTCACTTTTTTTTTTTTTACTTTAAGCATCATTAAAATCACTGCTCCCGAAAAAACGGCCGTTTTTAAAAGTTTTTTTTTGCATTGATACATGTCCCCTGTGGTAGGACCCGGGTCCCTAAACCCTTTTTAGGACAATACCATGCAAATAAGCCTTTAAAATGAGCACTTTTGATTTAGAACGTTTGAGTCCCATAGACGTCAATGGGGTTCTAACATTCGTGCAAATTTTCGGTCCGTTCGCAGGTTCTGGTGCGAACCGAACCGGGGGGTGTTCGGCTCATCCCTACATAGGAACAATGGTGTCTGCATAAAGTGGGCCTTGAGAGGAAAGGATGTCCTCCTCTTTGTCCCGCTGCTCTGCCTCGAGTGCCCTGTACACAATGCCACGCAGAGACTTCTCCAGCAGGAACACAACAGGGATTGTGTCACTGATGCATGCCTTGACACGGCTCGCCATCCTTGTGGCCTCCCCAAATGGTGACAGTACAGTGCATGCATCCTTATGAGCAGCCATTCACGTGGGGAAAAAAAGCCAAGCCGGCCTGAGCCTGTCGTTGTGCCATACTCACACAGGTACTCATTGACGGCCCTCTGCTGCATGTGCAGCTGCTGCTGCATTGCCAAAGTCGAGTTCCACAAAATCACAAATCAGGCGGTTTACAGGCAGGTGGAATTCCCGCTGAATTTCAGCCAATTAAGCACTGGCTGTGTATGAGCATCTAAAATGGCTACACACTCTTCTGGCCTGCTTTAGTAGATCTTCAAACCTTGGGAGCCATTATCGCACACCACCATTCCTGGCTCCAGCTGGCGTGGTGTGAACCACCTCTGGGTCTGTCCCTACAGATCTGCAAGAATCTCTGATCAGGTGTGGTTACTGTTCCCTAGACACACCAGCTAAAGCACTGTATGGCACCTTTTAACCTGACTCATTGATTAGCCCTTTTAACGCTTAGGGGGTACTCGACTTTGGCAATGCTTCAGCGGCTGAACATGCAGCAGAGGGCCGTCAACAAGTACCTGTGTGAGTATGGCACAACGACAGGCTCAGGCCGGCTCGGCTTTTTTTGCCCACGTGAATGGCTGTTCATTCATAGGACAATTCGACAGAGGAGGGCATGGAGTAGGAGGAGGAGGTGGAGGAGGGGTTAGATTTGACAAATCTGGCATCATCACCAGCTGTATGGAGATGTGGGGGCACAACAAGCTGCAGCACTGGGACCTGTCCTGCATCCTTCCGAGTTGCAAGCAGAGTTACCCAGTGTGCTGTGAACAAAATATATCGTCCCAGCTCATGCTTGCTGGACCACTTGTCAGCAGAAACGTGAACTTTGCGGATGACTGCCTTGCCCAACGATGCCACAACATTGTCTTCCACGTAATGGTAGAGAGATGGAATGGTCTTACATGAAAAGAAAAGCGTCTGGGAACCTGCCAATGTGGTACGGCACATTCTGCAAATTCACGGAAGGGGGCAGAATCCACCAGGCGGAAAGACAGAAGTTGTAGAGTCAGCAGCTTTGACAAGTTTGCATTTAGAAGCTGGGCATATGGGTGGCGGGGACTGCATTTTTTTCCACTGCAGCAGATGGGGCAGATAAATTTGCCAGCTATAGTCTACAGCTGGTGGTCTGCTGCTGGCAGATGTGCTGCAAGAACCTGGGAAACCCTGCGCTATACTATCATCCCTGTCAGTGGAGGCTGCTGAGAGGTCATGAGGTATAGCAGGGACAGACTGAGATGAGTAAGGAGGAGGGAAAGATTTGTGCCCCTTTTGCGTGGCTTTTAGGAGCTTATGCCAAGGGGCTGAGTGGTGTGAGGTTAAATGCCTTGTCAAACATGTGGTACCCAAATGGTTGGTGTTTTTGCCACGCTTGATGTGCTTGAGGCAAATAGCAACAGTGCGATCGGCTGCACATGTACTAAAAAAGCCCAGACAGCTGAGCTGTGGGAAGTGGGCCAGGAGATAACAGCTCCACAATGTGATGGAATAAGATGGCTGCGCTCTACTCTTCCATGATGGCTTCCTCATTGGGATTGTGCCTCACCCTCACTTTCCTCCTCTGCTCTATCCGGTACCCAAGTCGAGTCAGTGACTTTATCATCACACTCTCCTTCCTCATTACCTCTGTGTTGTCTCTACTTGGCAATACGCTGCGGCTGGAGGAACATGAATGCCAAATTGTGTACCAGTGTTCTCTGGTCTCTGTAGGCTCATGTTCCTGCCTTCCTCAACCTCAGAACCAACATCTGAATTGAATATTGGCTGTGCATTATCAGGGAGCAAGTGGCTGATGCTGTGTTCAAATAACTCAGCTGACTCCTCCATGTCTGATGCTGGAGGTATGGCAGGAATAGCCGTGGACAAGGAGGCAGACTTTGTCACTCTGGCAGCTACAGGGGACTGTGCACTAGTCTCTGCTTGAGTGATGGAGGATGAGGAGGATGAGGACGCTTTAGTAAGCCAGTCCACCACCTCCTCTGCATGCTGTGGCTGGATAGCATGAGCAACATTACTAAACAGAGGAATTGATGCCCTGCCTGAGGACTGACCACGTCCACCTTTGCCTGTGGACACATACGCTGCTGGCCCCCTTACAGTGCCATGGAAACGTCTGCCTCTCCTTGCTGTCCTCCTAGACATGATGGGAGGAATGCGGGGGGGGGGGGTTGCTTATTAACAAAATGTAATAAAGATGTGTGATTGTGTACATGGATGCACTTTAATTAATAGAAAGAGATGTTTGCTGCACTTTAGCTTGAGTATTGCAGTATTGAGTACTGCAATATACTGCGTCAAATGTGCAGTAATGCACAGAAATATGACTTGCAGTAACGCAATGAAATATACGGTGTTAAACTTGCAGTAACGCACAGAACTATATGACGTTAAACTTACAGTAATGCAATGAAATATATAGCGTTAAACTTGCAGTAACGCACAGAACTATATGGCGTTAAACTTGCAGTAACGCAATGAAATGTACGCGTTAAATTTGCAGTAATGCACAGAAATATATGGTGTTAAACTCACAGTAACTCAATGAAATATACAGCGTTAAACTTGCAGTAAGGCACGAACTATATGGCGTTAAACTTGGAGTAACGCACAGAATTATACGCATTAAACTTGCAGTAACGCACAGAACTATATGGCATTAAACTTGCAGTAACACAATAAAATATACTGTGTTAAATGGTCACTACATTCACATTGACTGAACTATCCCTACATTCACACTAATGTAAAGATGAATGGTCGCACTACACTCACAATGACTGAATTATCCCTACATTCACACTAATATAAACATGAATGGTTGCTCCACACTCACAATGAGTGAACTATTCCTACATTCACTAGATTCACTAGATGCACACTAAACTGATATTCTACACTGACAACAGAATCAGAATAGCACACTATAGCGCACTAATACCCCGTATACACGATCGGACATTCCAACAGCAAAATCCATGTTGGCTCAAAATTGTCTTGGATACACACGGTCACACAAATCTTTTCAGAAATTCCGAACGTCAAGAACGCTGTGACGTACAACACATACGACAAGCCAGGAAAATGAAGTTCAATAGACAGTGCGACTCTTCTGCTTGATTCTGAGCATGCGTGAAACGTCGGGATTGTGTACACATGATCAGAATTTACGTCAACGGATTTTGTCGGAAAATTTGAGATCTAGTTCTCAAATTTTGTGTGACGGAAATTCCGATGGAAAATGTCCAATGGAGCCTACACATGGTCGGAATTTCCGACAACAAGCTCCTATCGAACATTTTCCGCCTGAAAATCCGACCGTGTGTACGGGGCATAACTGTCTAATAGCACTGAACAAAGCCCTGTTCTATCTCTCTCCACGCCTCTATTACACTACAAATGGCCGCTATGGAAAGAATACTTTTATAGTGCGGTCTGGGATTAAGAACAATGACCCTTGACTGGATACAGTCATCATGACAGCGTCCAATCATGGCTCTGACAGTGCTCTGTGCCCTGATTGGGTGAAGCTTTCATTGCTTTAGCCAATCAGGGCTTTCAATGCACTGTGCTGCGGCGCGGTGCATTGTGGTCGCTCGGCAAGCTGAACAAAAGGTCGAACAACCCTATAATTCGGTTGTTCAGAGAACGTCCGAACAGCCAAAGTTCGGCCATCCCTATTGCTGTATTGTCTCCCTTTATATTGTAAAGTGCTGCACAAACTGTTGGCGCTTTTTAAATCCTGTATAATAATAATAATATATGTCTATCTGTGTTTTTCTGTCTTTGTGACACCTGTATCCCTTTTTTCTATGGATGTTACAGGGACAGTAGACGAGGGACTATTTCCACAATGGGATTTCAGAGAGAACTAACAACCTGATGAAAATTTTAACTCGTTCACACACTTTTTAAAACAAAGATAAAAAAATGGAGGACTTTGATATACAAGTATTTATTGGCTTGTATGAATGTCACGAAATGCAATGCTTTGGAATCCCACAAGGCCTGTTCATGAAAATTACTTTATATACAAGGGATCATATTTTAAAAAAATGCAATTTAACCAAGGCATCATTGTGATATTATTTTCTCTCTCAAAACCAGTAAACAAATGAGTATCAGATAGAGGCAAATTTTCAATAGCCGTGTGTTACAAGCAAATGTGCCTGGGAAAAATACGATTTCTAGCCGTACTGACCTTGTTCAAGTGCAATTATCTAGTACTCACCAAACAACATGTGGTGTATTGGGTTTGATTTGCTGCAGGTTAACATAGGGATAAGCAAAAATGTATTCACATAGGCTTTGATATTACCATACTACACTACTGTATTCTTGTTGCGATAACATGCACTACAGGGACCCATGAACACATGATAAAGTCATGAAGTATATGTGAACAGTAAATAACATTTACTCTAATAAAGCACACTGTATCATAATCAATATAATTAGAATAAAGACTCAATGTCAATTTCAAGTATAGTTTCAAAATAAGGAGTGAAGAACAACAACAAATAAACAAATAAAACTTTATTTTCTCTATATACACTTGAATAAACTGTCCATATGCATGTAAGGAGCCCTTAGGGGCATAACAATGAATGTTGTTGCTCTCCCTTAACCACTTCAGCCCCGGAAGGATTTACTCCCTTCCTGACCAAAGCACTTTATGCAATTCGGCACTGCGTCGCTTTAACTGACAATTGCGTGGTCGTGCGACTTGGCTCTGAAACAAAATTGACGCCCTTTTTTTCCCACAAATAGATTTTTCTTTTGGTGGTATTTGATCACCTCTGCGATATTTATTTTTTGCGCTATAAACAAAATAAGAGCGACAATTTTGAAAAAAAACGCATTTTTTTTTAACTTTTTGCTATAATAAATATCCCCAAAAAATATATTAAAAAACATTTTTTTTCCTCAGTTTAGGCCAATACGTATTCTTCTACATATTTTTGGTAAAGAAAAATCGCAATAAACAATTATTGATTGGTTTGCGCAAGTTATAGCGTTTACAAAATAGGGGATAGTTTTATGGCATATTTATTAATAATTTTTTTTTTACTAGTTTTGGCGGCGATCAGCGATTTTTATTGTGACTGCGACATTATGGCGGACACATCGGACATTTTTGACACATTTTTGGGACCATTGTCATTTATACAGCAATCAGTGCTATAAAAATGCACTGATTCCTGTGTAAATGACACTGGCAGTGAAGGGGTTAACCACTAGGGGGTGGGGAGGGGTTAAGTGTGTCCTAGGGGAGTGATTCTAACTGTCAGGGGGATGGGCTGTGTGTGTGTGACGTCACTGATCTCTGCTCCCGATGACAGGGAGCAGAGATCAAGTGACCCTGTCACTAGGCAGAACAGGGAGATGCTGTTTACAACGGCATCTCCCCGTTCGTCCTCTCCGTGAGACGATTGCAGGTATGCCCGCGGCGATCGAGTCCGCGGGACCCACGACCTGACTCACGGAGATCGCGGCAGGCGCGCGCGCGCGCCCACGGCGGCAAATTTTGCACAGCCGTGCCATTCTGCCAACGTAAATGTACAGGAGCCGGTCGGGAACCGGTTAACCTGTGTTAGCTAAGGGTTAATTTTCAGTACCAAAAGCGGTAACCCCGAGCCACACTCAGGGTTACACTATAGTATCTCTGTAGTGTTACTTACCTTGTCCCTACAACCCCCTGATGTCATAGGTGTGCGCAGCTTATTGAATTAGGATGTGTACCCTAAAGCTCAAAAAACACGTATGTGTGTGTGTCTACATATATATGGCCCTGGCACATTCATCTCCCTGCCGGCACAGTGAAAGAGAAGTTCATAAGCACTTCTCTTATGGCAGAGCCAGTAAGAGGGATCTCTTTCCTGTTTTCCCACTGGCACACAGAGCATTAATGCTAATGTGCATGAGTTGATTAGAGTGTGCCCAGGCACACCCGACACACACTGTGCGCACGCCTATGCCTGATGTCCTACCATTGTGACCTTCAGCCAATGCCGGCATCCATCTTCGGGGTTCCCTTCTCTGCGAGCACCGTGACGCAGGGGGGCAGAGCCGGGCATGAAATTCGAAAAAGTAAACAAAACATGACATACACACAATACATTGTAATCTGGATTACATTACTGTATCAAACCATTTCACCTCAGTTTTGTCCCTAGTGCTTTGTCCAGTGCCCTGCCTGCAAAGCCAAAGATGAGATTCTCATTTACTGGAGCATCTAGTATGAAAGTAGACGTTGAACACGACAACCCCTTGGTATACTTACAAATATTTATGACCGATGAGGTTATTGAAAAAATAGTTACTGAGACAAACTGGTACAAAGAACAACAATTAGCTGCTCTGCATCGGAAGTTTAAAAGAAGCAGAAAGTGGGAACTAGTGACCAAAGATGACATTTGGAAATTTCTGGGCCTAATAATACTTGAGGGAGTGGTGGGGAAACCCCTGCAGAAGTGGTATTGGACAACTAATAAATTACTTGCCACTCCATTGTTTAGCACAGTCATTTCAGAGTACAGATTTTCCCTGATCATTAAATTTTTACACTTCAGAAACAACAAAGAATTTGATGAAACTACTCATCTTGCACCAAAACTAAAGAAAATTTGGGAAGTATATCAAATGATTCTAAAGAATTTTCAACAAAGCTACTGTATGTGCCAGAAAGAGATATTAGCCTAGATGAAAGTCTAATGGCCTACAAGGGAGGGCTTAGCTGGGTACAATACATTGCATCAAAGAGAGCACGATTTGCTGTAAAAATCCTACATGCTATGCGAATCGTCAACTGGCTACATTTGGAATTCAGTCATATACACTGGAAAAGGAACAAAAATCAATCCAAAATACAGCAACTATGGAATGGCAACATCTGCCATTCTTTCACTCAGTGAGCAATTGCTAAATCAGGGCTATTGCGTAACAAATGTCAACTTTTATAAGTCTTCTGAACTTTATGAATTTCTTCTGCAAAACAAAACAGATGCCTAGGGCTAACCGGCGCGACATGCCGCCAATGTTTGGCAATAAGAAGCTGAAGATTGGAGAAATGGTTGCGTCACAAGAAAGATGTGTGCCTAATGAGTACAGTTCATGACACCTGCACTGTTATGTTACGCACGAAAGGTGGGAAAGAAATCATGAAGCCACAAATAGTGATAGACTGCAATAACATCATGGGAGGTGTCGAAAGAGCCGACCAAGCAATGACATTCCACCCAGCAATGAGGAAACAGCAATAGAAGTACTACAAGAAGATCTTTAGGCATCTTCTTGAGCAATGCTTGTAGAAGGCCTACATTCTGCTAAAAAAGAAAGAGTCACAAGCCTGCGATTCATCTGACTTCATTTGGAAAGTTGGCAGACATATATTTGTGAACCACCAAACACCATCAATGGCTGTGAATAGAGCTGGACGTTCTGCTATTAGCGTTGTCAACCCGGAACGCCTGACTGGTCGCCACATCATGGACTACATCCCACCAACTGAGAAAAAGTCAGCACCTACAAGGATGTGCGTGGTTTGTTGCTTGAAGCGAGATGACAGTGGGAAAAAAAAAAAAGGAAACCAGGTTCCATTGTCCTGATTGTGACGTCGGACTTTGTGCAGTCCCATGTTTCAAAAATTTTCATAACCAAGATGTTTACTAAACCTGTATGCAGTGTCTAGTATTACAGTGACTAGCAATATTGCACCCTTATTATTATATTAATATTTTTTAGAATTATGTATAAATATTTATTATATTATAATATATGATTTCGTGTTTCAAACTTTATCGTACCCGGTATGTCTACTAGACCCTTGTTTGGACAGATTTAAGTGAGTTATTCCTAAGAATTACAGGCCTACAATATAAAACATCAAATTTCAATGTAAAACAATGTACCGCTTTGACATTCATAAATACTGACATAATCAGACCTCCAGGGAGGTTAAAGTCTAGCATAAATTATCTATATATGTTTCAGATGCATCAGAGCAAATTATGTTCAAAATCTAATGCCCCGTACACACGGTCGGATTTTCCGACGGAAAATGTGTGATAGGACCTTGTTGTCGGAAATTCCGACCGTGTATAGGCTCCATCACACATTTTCCTTCGGATTTTCCGACACACAAAGTTGGAGAGCAAGCTATAAAATTTTCCGACACCAAAATCCGTTGTCGGAATTTCCGATCGTGTGTACACAAATCCGACGCACAAAGTGCCACGCATGCTCAGAATAAATAAAGAGGCTATTGGCTATTGGCCACTGCCCCGTTTATAGTCCCGACGTACGTGTTTTACGTCACCGCGTTCAGAATGATCGGATTTTCCGACAACTTTGTATGCAACACAATCCTGGGATTTTGTTGTCGGAATGTCCGATCAATGTCCGACCGTGTGTACGGGGCATTACAGTTCAATTTCCACTTTTCCTGAATAGAGAAGAGACTTCTCTCAGTTGAAGCTGTGGTCTCTTTACAAAGGTCCAGCACCCCCCCAGAGCCAGAGGTTTTCAACCAGATGGGTGCATGAGCTTTGTTGATTGCAAGGCTATTGGCTTGACTCAGCAGGGGGTGTTGGACCTCTGCAGAGAAACCACTGCTTACGCATAGAGGGCAAGGGTCCCGCTTTGCAGTTGTTGGCAGGGATAGGTTTCTCCGCTCAGGCTGTAGCTGCTTTGTAAGGAAATCAAACTGTAAGACATTGAGCACCTTTTCTTTTGAGGCACCTTAAATGTAGCTAATTTAAAATGAAATTCCAGTTGGGCTTTAAGGAGTTCCCCATGTGGCCTTCCTATTCCTTGATTGGGAAATTTTGCCTACCAAGATAGCACATTTGGTGCTTGGGGTCTTGGGTGCCTAGAGGATGGAAGGTTAAGTAGTGGGTGGATGAGAAGGCACCATGTAGTTGTGTGCTAAACATGTCAAGTTTGCCTCCTCTGTGGATTTGAGACAAGGAGGAAGAGTCATTGAGGCAAGGAGGAAGAAGCCTAGAAGATAGCGCTCCTGTGGAAACCTTGGTTATAACATTCAGTATAGAAAAAAAAAATTATTACAGTTATGTAGATATTGATCACTCATCGCAGACCATAATAGAGCATCTGTTGTGAAGACAATGAACATACTTCAGTACTGGTATAGGGTGAGATGTAACACAGAGGTTTTTTAAGTGCAGAAATGGTTAAAGCAACTAAACAAGCAGCAAAAACCAGAAAACCTGAGTGCAAGTCGACTAGACATCAGGATTGCAAAACAGTAGGCTCTCCCATGGAAGCTCAGTGTGGGGGCAAAGTGAACAGCTGTTCCCATATTTGATTAGGTAGTGGAGATCTGGCAATTCATGTCCTAGTGAGGTCCTGTCCATGACAAGCTGGAGAGGCACTAGCCTAGAGGTAACAACTCAAGGCCTAGTAAATTCCTGTCCATGGTGAAGGAAAGCATTTATGTTTTCAGGTGAAAGTAAGCAGTAGTTCCCCTTCAAGGTTTGCCCCAGTTTTTGGTGGGGATTGCTGGGTAGCCCTATTTAAGCATACCTCCCAACATTTTGAGATGGGAATGAGGGACACCTACAAGCAAATGTATGTAGGTATAGAACACTCCAAAAAATTTGTTTGTATAGAATACTCCCCATGCCACACACCTTAAAGGAGAATTAACCCCAAAAAAGGTTAATTAAATCCACAAGGGCTTTTTTACCACTACTATTTCTTTATATTGACGTTTAAATGTACAAATGCAGCCATTTAGAATTTGGATGAAAGATTTAGCACTGGGAAACACTTTTTGAAAGATAAAAAGTGCAATTTATATATATATAACTATATAGATCAGACCAAAATGAGGGACAAATGAGAGGCAAAGACGGACAGAGGGACATTGCTCCAAATCAGGGACAGTCCCTCAAAATCAGGGACAGTTGGGAGCTATCTTCAAGGTGGGTAGAGCTGGGGGTTTAGCTCTCTTCTTCCTGGAAAGTTTAAGGAAAGGAAGGTTTTAGGAGGGTATTCGTGTTCTTCCTTTTAGGGGAGGGACTGCTATGGGGTCCCAGGTATGAAACTATTCCAAGATTGAAAGGAAGAAAAGACTGCCAATAGAAGAGAAGTAAGGTGGAGTTGGGAGAAACTATTGATTCCAAGACATTATTTGGACTATGTTCCTGCCAGTATCTGGACCGTTACATTTCTTTACTGCACTAAAAAAATAAGATTAACTACACTGTGTGCCTCCATGTAAATATCTAGAGAAGTAACTATTACAACCAATGGCTGGGAAATGAAGCGAGAGATGCACGGTGCTGGAGCAACCTTGGTCCTCTGAGCCCTGAAAGCTAATGTATGGGCCAACTGTGTAATTACTCCCAGGAAAGAGGGGTTAATCCTACAAGGGCCAGGAAGATGGGAAGTTAGGCCTCAGGCCACCATCTGTGAACAGGACAGTATTGGGTTGGGCTGAGGAACTGGAGTGCTATGGAATCTACTTAGCTAGATGTGACCGGCTGAACAGGAGGGCCATGTGTGAAGCAGCTCGGGTACCGCCTATCCATTGAGTCCCCACACCAAAAGAGAAGTATGGCTCAGGAGTTTGTGAGACCCATTAGAGGAACTGCAAGGAGAAGTGCTTGTGAAGATGCATCTAGATAAGAATTCCTGCTCTGCTGTTTCATAGTTGTAACTGACTGATTAAGCGCATCTGGTTCCATCTAAAATAGCACTTTTCACGAGACTGATTCTTAAAATCCCCAGTTGGGCAAACAAAGTTCATTAGGGTGCACAGCCCTAGTGGCATTCCTTAAAGTGATTTCCGTTTTATTTTAATACCTGCTATGTGCAGTGGTAACCACCTCTTCTAGGGTTTCCAGCTAGCGCTCCTGCCTCTTCCTCTTCTCTGAGTGCCTCCATTGGAAGCTGCTTTCTATAGGGGCACTCATGCGGGCTTGATCCCAAGCCAGGCTGTGTGTGTCTGTTCCTGCTCCCTCCTCACTGGAATTGATTATCAGCAGCAGGAGCCAATCACTCACACTGCTGCCCTTTGATGTCCAATTACGAGTGAGAGAGAATCACCGCTGTTCTTGGGCTCAGCGCCAGATCGAGATCTGGCTCAGGTAAGTATTTGGGGGGGGGGGGGGGGCTGGCAGAGAGGTGATTATAGAAGGTTTTTTACCTTAATGCAGAGAATGCATTAAGCTTAAAAACTTTAAGCCTTGGCAACCACTTTAAAGCTGGCCATAAATGGGTCAGTTTCTTTTGTTCAACCAGCAAGTTAAATGAAAAAAATAAAATGTTCTGATTCTCCCATCCACACATTCGAGGTGGATGGGGGAATCTTCCCCACATTGTCATTATATTCTGTCTTATTCCAATCGTATTGAAAGATTTTTTTATTTTTTTTTTAGTGAACTTGTACTTTGAAACTTGTACTTTACTCTAAGGACACCAAAGTGGGGCCCCCTGGCAGCATGAGTATGGGGAAACATGACACCCACCTGCCTTCCCGTAATGTGTGTCGTGCTTATGAGGATCATTTTCCTGCATGGTATATATGAAAGAGTAATTTTTAAACAATATTTTTAGGATACAGGATCAATCAATATGAACACAGACTAAAAATAGGAGATTTATTTACCAGAAATGTATTCAAACAATATATATATATACATACATATACATATACATACATATACATATATATATATATATATATATATATATATATATATACATATACATATATATATATATATATATATATATATATATATATATATATATATATATATATATATATATATATATATATATATATATATATATATTGGTTGACAGAAACAAATGTTACATAAAATTAAAAATACTGATTGTGCTACCGCTAATGGAAGTGTTGTACTTTTTAAATGGCAAAGAAATGATAAAACTTCATGTAGAATCATTAACAATGCAAATATGACAATTAAACAGAACGTCTGTATTTCACTAATTCAACCGTTACTATACTGCGGATAAGTAAGTGATTAATAACGTGAAATAAAATTAGACGATTGCTATGTCAAATAGAATGGGAACTATAACAATATTATGGAAAAAAATAAAATTGAAGCTTAGAGAAAAATCTACAAGGTGGTTACTGATTCGGGGGAAATAATTATCCAACTGTATAATAATCAATAAGTAAATTATTTAAAATAACGCAAATTAATATAAAGTGTAGAAATTGCGCCAACTCAAAAATATGTGTAGTGAAGCAGCCAACACAACAATCTGACTGTTGTAAGTGTATAGAGGTGATAATAAAGTGTGGCGCTAACAAGTGACAGAATACGTGTTATTGGTCAAATAACCGTGATATCTAAAAGGGAGGTATCACGTCCTGAAGTGTGTACCTATTGTGTTAGTGATAGATTTTGTGGGAAGATATACTATCTTTGTAAAGCACCATCAAAAAACAAAACACAGAAATAAATAAAATATGAAAGCTCTAAAAACAATGAAGAGTAGGTGTACAAAAACATGTGTAGGTGATGAATGGTATATCCTGAACCTATGTATCAATTAGGTATGAATAGTATATATAGGATAACACATTCTGGAGTGACTCAAAAGTACAATATAATAGATATACAAAATATCAAAGTGTACTGTGTGTATGACTTAACACAAATTGTGTTCATCAGGGCAAAGCCAGGATGTGGGCACGTAAGTCCATAAAAAGGTGAGTATATGTGAATACTGGAAATCCATTAATAAGTAATTGGGGTGCTCACAATTAACCCCATGACAGTCTAAAAACAAGCAGTCTTTATATAGGGTAAATATGAGCCGTTTGAAGGGATCCTTAAATGGAGATGGATTCTTCACTCATTACGATGGTATCAACCCAAAGGGATAAGCAAAAAAATGCCGATACCAGACAAGGTGGACTCACAGGCCCTTGGCGGTGAGTCAAACTTGCTTGTACCGTCAAGCGGTATGGTACGGCAATCCGTGTGGTGGTCTTGTGCAGAGTCTCGTCAGATGTTGTCAGATGGTATATCTCTGGGGGTGCCAAACCAGAATCCGGTGCCTCCAATGTTCCGCTTCGGTCATCAGGCAATCACTTCCTCAACGACCCATCACATAGACAAGCAAACAAAGGGAAAAAAGACTTCCACATAGTGTGAATCCTTTTTTTAAAAAACGTTGTAGCGTTTTATTGGTATCAAAATTATTTTCCAAAGATTTACAAAAATGGGCAGTAAAAACTCAGCTCAAAAACGGCAAAACAATATAAAAATATAAAATTCAGCGCAGTGTGTGATGGTAGGGTATAACCATAAGAACCCAACGCGTTTCGTCCTCAAATACTTCTGCTGGGGTATGGATTGACCCCCCATCCACTGCGCTTTATATATTCTAAACTCAAATCAAGTGGAACAGCTGATTAGCGCTATTGCGGCGTGACTTCTGGGTCTGGCGGCGCCACAGATGACAAACAGTCATGTGGTGTTTCAATGGCCAATCATAACCCCACGGAGCTGGTCAAGAACCAGACCTCACTTCTGTTCTCCAATCAACAATGCATCATTCCTATTCGCCCCTGTAGTTACATGCCGATCATGTGATCTTGTTCTGTATGGAGTGACGGAGGGCCGCTCGTAGCTTGCGTATCACAAGAGATAAGAAGTGGGGGCTTGCCAGTCCGAGACCTGGAGCGCAAATGTTGCGGCGGTCCGGGACAAAGAAGTCTATTAGCATCTAAATATATGTGACCCAGTCCGCATCACGGAAGTCAAATCATTAAACAGTGTTCTATTACAGATTTATATAAAATACATGTGACAAAAATGATTTGTAATCAAAAATGGTCTGTAAATAATCTACTCATACAGGGGCATATATAAATAGATCCTGATCCGACACTCCTATCAAACAATAATTAGCACATGCCAAAAAAATGATGGATAGAAAATAAGAAATCAAAACGTTAAAAGTTTATAAAAACAGACCATAATACACAGCATGTGTATTCATGAAAAAAGCCATAACACACAGCCTGTGTAGGGCTGTATTCATGAAACATATATGAGCCATTCATGGAAAAAGTTGGATAACCGGGTAAAATTCAATGCAGCCCTTAAAGAGAGTGGAAGGAGCGGAGATATATAAATCTATATCACAGCCAAGATGGGACCACTGAAAAATATTGAAAAAATAGTATAAGTAAAGAAAAAAAAAGAAAAAGAAAAGGAAGTTGTAATAATATTATGTAAGGAAAATGTATATATTGGAGAAAAATGCAGAGATTTGTTTATCTTTATATATAAAGCTCAGTGACTAGTATTGTACTACTGTATGGAGAAGAAAATTATATTAGGGGATATTCTGAAAAAGTAATTAACTCCTCGGAGCTAGAATAGGATATCAACAAGACCTCGCCAGAGGCTTGATAAAAAACGCTCAAAGGCCCCAATCAGGGTGGAATCAAGGGAATTCACAGAAAAGAGTAACAACAAATATAGTAGAAATATCATTAAAAATGTAAAAAAAAAGGGATTTGAAAAAAGCAAAAAACATAAATCTATGTGGTCCAAACAATCTCGGGCCAACCATGAGAGGGATACCCACCCCTAAGACTGGTTGATAAAAGCATTGCTATCCCAATTACATTGAGTCCGTATGGTACATAGCATTTCATAAGGTGTATCCAAAAAGTTTCTAGTTTGGACACGCCCCTCACATTCGGTTCCCCCCTCCAATGTGGAACGAATTTGTTTATGATTTGGAATTTTGTTCCGGATGGATTTTGGTTATGATGATGTAGATAGTGTTTAGGTACACTATGGTTTGTGCGTCCTTTAATTATAGCTGTAATGTGTTCGTTCACTCGTATGGAGAAGTTGCGTATAGTGCGTCCTATGTATTGTTTTCCACAGGGACAGGTGATAAGGTATACGATGAACTTCGTAGTACATGTGTCAAAATGTTTCATCCTATATTCCCTCCCAGTTGAGGATGACGTGAAAGTTTACAAATTTTACGAGATTTGCAGGCATTAAGTTTACATACTGTACATTTCCTACAGGGGTAGAAACCTTTCAGATCATGAAAAAAAGATGGTGTTTTTGGAGGGTCTATTACACCTGGTGCAATCTGTCCTCCTATTGCTGGTGCTCCTTTATATATCACTCCAGCTTGTTCGGGGAGAAGTGGACCCAATATTCGATCGCTTTTTAGTACTTTCCAGTGCCTAGAGATAATACTCTTTATCTGTTTATGTTGGATGGAATAGTTAGTAAGGAAAGCCCATCTGTGTCTATTATCAGGAGATCTCTTGGGTTGTTCTACTAACAGCGATAACCGGTCGATATGGGCCACTTTTTGGATTTCATGGTCAATTTGTCCTCCATCATATCCTTTTTCTCTGAACCTGGATTTGATGGTCTCCGCCTGCGCATAATAATCAGATACAAGAGAGCAGTTGCGTCTGATTCTCATCAGTTGGCTCAGAGGGACTGATTTCAGCCAAGCTGTATGGTGGCAGCTGTCAATCGGGATGTAGCCGTTACGGTCGGTGACCTTGAAAAAGGTTTTCGTCTCCAATTGACCGTTAGCAGCTGTGATTTCCAGGTCCAGGAAATGTATCGTGGAAGTACTGGCTTCATATGATAAATGGATGCCCACTTCATTCTCATTGAGGACCGACATGAAACTATTAAGCGATTCCATGGTGCCCCTCCATAGGAGGAGGATGTCGTCAATGTACCTGGCCCAAATTAATATAAGGTAAAAAATCAAGACGACATAATTATCCTTTCCAAAATGGCTACTTGTCAGAAATGCTGGTTACCAGAGTTTTTAAAATGACTGGCGTGGCTTTCAAGATGGCTTCTGCTTAACCACTTGCTGCCCACCCTGGGCGGTGTGGCTCTCGTTCTGGGTGGACGTCATATGCGGCCTCCCAGAACGACCGCTTGCTAGGACATGGCGCGACCCCGATCTGTGTAAATAGCCGCTGCTTTTTAACCATGTGATTGGCTGTGTCCAATCACAGCTGATCACATGTAAACATGGAGATGCCGGTAATCGGCGCTCCTAGCCCCACACTGACAGAGTGTGAGGAGAGGAGAGCCGATCAGCGGCATCTCCTCACAGAGGACATCCAGGGATGAAATCAGGGCACTGATCTTCAGTGCCCTGATTACAATTTAGTGCCCACCAGTGCCAGCAATCAGTGCCAATCAGTGCCCACAATTGCCACCAATCAGTGCCCACAAGTGCCAGCAATCAGTGCCCACAAGTGCCAGCAATCAGTGGCCATCAGTGATGCCAGCCAGTGCTGGCTATTAGTGCTGCCCATCAATGCTGCCCATCAATGCCACCCATCAATGCCCATCAGTGCGCATCAGTGCCGCCCATAAGTGCCGCCTATCCGTGCCGCCTATCTGTGCCCACCAGAGCAGCCTATCTGTGCCGACCAGTGCCACCTATCTGTGCCCTCCAGTGCCGCCTATCTGTGCCCTTCAAGTGCCCACCAGTGCCACCCATCAGTGCCGCCTATCAGTGCTCATCAGTGCCACATATCAGTGCCACCTATCAGTGCCCATAAGTGCGGCACATTCATGCCTCATCAGTGCCACCTCATCAGTGCCCATCAGTGCTGCCTCATCAGCGCCCATCAGTGAAGGAGAAAAATTACTTATTTACAAAATTTACTGACAGAAACTAAGAAAAACTTTTTTTTTTGGTCTTTTTTTTTTTGTTTTTTTGTTTTTTTTTAGGAAAAAATAAAAAACCTAGGAGTGATTAAATACCACCAACAGAAAGCTCTATTTGTGTGAAGAAAATGATAACAATTTCACATGGTTACAGTGTAGCATGACCGCGCAATTGTCATTCAAAGTGTGACAGCGCTGAAAGCTGAAAAAAGGCCTGGGCAGGAAGTGGGGTGTAAGTGCCTTATATTGATGTGATTGAAGAGGAATTACTTCTTGCAAGCTTTCAAAGTTTCAAAGAATAAGGTATCAAGGAATCTTAATGAATGCGGAGATATGAATTGATGAATGTGTGTGTGTCTGCATGTCTGATTGAGTGCCTTCCATGGCATCTATCTTGATCCTATATACCAATCTGGACAATAGGCTCATAAAAATTATAATAAGCCTAACCCAGAAGATGTAGCTTTTTTCCAATGGTTGAAAGATCTATTGAGTACCTTATTGTAGATTGAGGCAATATCTCTTTCAAACATCAGGTGTGTCCAAAGGTAGAAATATTTGTTCTGAAATATTAATAATATTAATATTGAAATATTAATAGTAATATATTAAATTTTCATAATGTATATCTGCTTATATAGTAGTGCTGATTTTATATATATATATATATATATATATATATATATATATATATATATATATATATATATATATATATATATATAATATTTGGGAATTCTGGTAACCAATACAATGTGAGGGTATAATTTTACTCATCAATATCACATACAATTTTTAAATATGGATAAATGTTTTATTCTTTTAGATGCAATGGGGGTTATTTACGAAAGGAAAATCCACTTTGCACTGCAAAGTTGCTCTAAATCTAAGGGGTCGATCTGAAATGAGTGGAAGCTCTGCTGATTTTATCATCCAATCATGTGCGAGCTAAAATGCTGTTTTTTATTTTCCTTGCATGTCCACCTCGGATCTACAGCGACTTTACTTTCAAGTGCACTTGCAGTGCAAAGTGGATTTTCCTTTAGTAAATAACCCCACTATGAGTACTTAGTGAAAACTGCTATATGTATATATTAGTGGTCATGATTTTATATATATATATATATATATATATATATATATATGCCATTCACAACCATGATTGGTATACTTTTATAATATTTCTGAGTAAGGGAAAAAAAAATCTGATATTTCTTTGAGTTGTAAAACATGGACATTTGGCCAGGCTAACTAACTAGTTAGTCAGTGCAGCTGGATAAACAAGTCTTGAAGTCTTCACAAAGGTCTCTGTCCACAGACAGGGGTCTCATCTGGAGAATAATCAGTCAAGTGTTTGTATAGTTGACTCATCTTGCGGTATCAGGTCCTTCTATTTAATCAGCCCAGAACCTGTAAATATCTTTGGTTTCTGCTTTGCAATTAGTTTGTTTATAGTATTTAAGCATAGGTGATTCATTAAAAGTTGGGAAACAGATGAAGTCATGGTGACCCTTACTTCACCTTCCACTCTTGGAGCTCATGATATAAAATTTTTAAAAGATATTATTTCTTCTTCTCAAAAGGTCTAACATGTGGTACCTGGCAGCCAGTCGAGTACTGTTACATTGGAGAAGGGGAGGAGTGAACAGTGCATGGGGATGATAATAACATGTTACTTATAGTCCTTACAGTAACATGACCTTCTTCTATGCCCAGCAAGGCTTTTTTTCCGTGGGAACGTGGGGGAAATGCAGTTCCGGCACCACCAGCACTGAATGTATGTTATAGCAATGGGTGTGGGGTGCGCTGGATTGTCTATTGATCTTGGCTTCTGAGGAATCTATTCTCCCTGGTGGGGATATGTTTTTGTTTGAGGGTCAATTGTTGCTGGTGGGAGATCTATTGTTGCTGGGGAGTCTTATGTTGCTGGTAGGGATCTACTGTTGAGGGAGAGGTCTATTGTTCCTGGCTGATAGAGGATCTATTGATCCTGGCTGCTGTGAGATCTGTTATTGCTGCTGGGGGTCTCAATTTGTTTCTATATAGGGGTCTATTGTTGTGTGGTGGAGCTATTTTTGGTGGTGTGGGGTCTATTGTTCTTTGGAGTCTAATGTTGCTGGGGTGGGGTCTATTGTTGCCAGGGTGGGATCTATTGTTGCTGGAGTGGAGTCCATTGTTGCTAGGGGAATCTATTGTTGTGTGGGGGATCTATTGTTGCTGGCTGCAGGGAATCTATTTGACTACTTTTCTTTTTATCATTACTAAATTCCATGCAAATTATTTAGCACCACAAAATTGTACTTGGTTCTGTATTCTTTAAAAGGGATGGTACTGGGAGATGGGTAGGGGGCAGAGACAAGGGGTGACTCAGAAGAGGGGAGTTTATCAGTGGCGGTCGCTCCATATGAGGTTCTTTCCGCCCTGCCCCTAATCTACATGCAGGGCGCCAGACACATGGATTCCAATGGGATTTTTTTTTAAAGCACATGATTAGAGCCTGAGGCTCTAATTGGCTTAAAAAAAGGATGGGCTCGGGTGCAGATCACTGCGCCCCGAGCCCACCCAGTTGTGTGACAATAGAGAATTAATATTCACTATTGTCTTTCTGCTTCTCCTCGGAAGCGGGAGGAGCGCGATTGGCTAAGAGTAGAAGCGACCATATTGGCCATTGGATGGCGGGGAGATCCGGAAGATGGCCGCCGTCATCTCTCTGTTCTGCATCGCCACCCGGAGCGATCTCTTTGTTCTGCATCGCTGCCCAACCACGTAAGTACCAGTGATGGGAGTAGGTCACACATGTGCAAGTCACAAGCAAGTCTCAAGTCTTAACCTTCAAGTCACAAGCAAGTCCCAAGTTACTGTGGCGAAAAGAAAGCAAGTCAAGTCGAGTCCCTGCTAGAAGTCAAGCAAGTCAAGTCAAGTCATTTATTTTGGTCAAGTCACAAATTAAGTCAAAATACTGATCTACCCCGAAGCCAGGACTCGGGGGGAGCTTTCTTTTGTGGTGGGGGGGGCGGCTTTTGCCTAGGCCAAGACACAGCACTGGTGGTGCCAAGTCATTGCAAGTCAAATAGCCCAAGTCAAAGTCAAGTCACAAGTCATTAGTGACAAGTCAAAGTCAAGTCGAGTCATTTATTTAGTTTTGTCAAGCAAGTCGCAAGTCCTCAAACAGGTGACTCGAGTCTGACTCGAGTCAAGTCATGTGACTCGAGTCCCCCACCTCTGGTAAGTACCACCCACCTAGGGGTGGGGGGGGTGGGTCTTTTGGCTTGTTTGACACCCCCCCCCCCCCGGCTGGAGCACCAGCCACCACTGGAGTTTATGCACCTATTCTCTGAGAAAAAAGCACTGATGCCCATTATGGGCAAAGCACAGGTTCACTTTAATCCTACCTGCACACTAGGTGTTTAGCCCATGTGGTTCCAATCCCGAGGTTTTGGTGTGCCCAGGAGGCACAGGTGAAGTGTCCAGCCTAGTGTGGGCACCTTGCCTGCTACTGTAATAGTACTTAAGGGTACCATTGAAAATGAATATCACCACAACACATTTTCTGCAATATTGCGCATTGTTGTACTGTACTGTGCAGAAAACACATGTTTTACTAAACTTTACTAAAATGTGAAGATGTGACTAGGCCCCAAATCCCCCTGACTGGGAACTAGCAGCCACAATTATGTGTAGCAGCCCTGGTCATGTGGATTTGTTGCTACTTTATGTATTTTTTTGGTAGCAACCCAAATTCCCCTTCACTAATTGCATTTTTAATTCTTCAAAGCCCAACAATAGAATTTCAGATCATTGCTGAACTGTGGGAAGATTTTTCTAGGCAAGCTCAAAACTCTTTACTTGATGTCAATTAGCCAACAAAAAAAAGCTGCATTTTGAACCAATTAGGCTGCAGTGTGCTTATGACTTGAAATTAAAGTACTTTATGTAACACCATTAAAGGAAATAAGATACATTAGGATATGGGTTAACCTTTTAGATATCATAACACGATGTTCCTAACTGTACTGTAATTTCATCAGTACAGTCATTAGTAGTACAAAAAGGACCATCAAACTTTAGTCACTTTAGTTCATTAAAGAAGAATGGTCATGTCTTTCCACTGAATATTTATTTAGATATATAACATAAAGTTTTCTATAAAGTATATTTTTATGTGATTTCTGTGTGTTTTTCATCCAATGTTTTTGTGATCCTATTTCAAGAAGACACACCTCTCAGTTGTCCCTCTTTTTAAAAATGTACTATTTGAAGTAGAACTCCAGGAAACAAAAATAAAAATCTGATAAGGGCCCTGATGTAAGGGAGTCTCTGATGCTGACCCCAATGTAAGGGTGCAATCTGATGTAAGGGGGGAACCTAATGTAAAAAGACTCTAATGCAAAGTTGACTCTGATGTAAGTCTAGGTTCACATCTATGCAGCTGTGCTTGATGCGTTTTTAGGCACATTTTGCAGTGAATTTTGTGTTTTTAAACCCTCGTCTTCTATGCGTTTTTGCATGCAGTTTTCATACATTTTACGTTTTTTTTCCCTTTAAACACATTGTAAACACACTGTATATAGCTGGTTGCTAAGCAGGGGGCTAGGAAGCCAGCTGCCGTGTCGTTAACAACCGATGAGTCAACAGCTGACAGCTGAATGTAAACAAAAAAATTGCCGGGCCAAAACAAAAAAAAAAAAAAATCATGAAAAAAATGGCGTGGGGGTGCCCCCCCCCCCCCAGTCCATACCAGGCCCTTCGGGTCTAGTATGGATTCGGAGGGGATCTCCTCACGCCAATTTTTTTTTTTAAATGCTGTGGGGCCCCCCGCAAAATCCATACCAAACCCTTATCCGAGCATGCAGCCCAGCAGGTCAGGAAAGGGAGAGGACAAGCGAGCGCCCCACTCCCGAACCATACCAGGCCGCATGCCCTCAACATGGGGGGATGGGTGCTTGGGGGGCTCCGCCCCCCCCCAAGCACCTTTCCCCCATGTTAATGGGGACAAGAGCCTCTTCCCAACAATCCTGGCTGGTGGTTGTCGGGGTCTGCGGGCGGGGGGGGTGATCGAAATCTGGAAGCCCCCCCTTTGAGATGCAGTGCAGTTCCACTTTCACTTGATACGTATACTGGGGGGATGGGGGTGTGTATCACCAAAGATCTCCCAGTATCCAATAATAATGTCAACTGAAACATAAATGCATATGTATCAATAGATGCTGTCATAACAGCATAGAAGTAAAGTCGTATATGATATAAGTATGTATGTGCATGAACCAATCTGGTTCTGTTGTCCCCTAGATTCTAAGCCCATACCATTATTGAACCAAATTCATGTTTATGTTTGCATGACAATTTTAATAAATTTTGAGACTGCATTTACTCTGTCAATTTTTGGCTAACCGCATTCACCTCATTTAAAGTCCCGGGGCGATTTCCTGTTTTTTGTAACCTTGCATGGTTTGCACGAAAAAAAACTGTAGTGTGTACCCAGCTTAAGTCCCCAGATCTCTCCTCTATGCTGGAAAGCTTGAGATCCAAAAAAAAAAAAAGATCTCAAGCTTCCTAGCAAAACAAAAATGTCAGTGTTTACATCTGCTGGCGCGGACGTCGCTTCGCTCCGATGCTCATAGAGATGGCCGGGGACCACCTGGTCCACAATCAGCTCTATGGTAAATTGCCGCCATCGGTGGTTTCATTCTTCGGCTCGCCGTTTGCACGGGCAAGCCGAAGAAGCACCGGAGGGTGGCGGGGGGGACATCCCTTCCCGCCGCCTGTAAAAGCAATCAAGTAGCTGAACAGCCGCTATGAGGGCTTTTACTTTGCAGGGGAAAAAAAAGATATCTAAATGATGCCTGCAGCTGCAGACATCATTCAGATATCTCCACTTAAAAATACGTCAAATGATGGCCTCCTGGTGGGAAGTCGTAAATCTGTTTGTTGTCTGCGTTCTTTTTTTTTATAATCTTTATTTTTATTAAACACAAAAATACAACAAAATCAACAACGTCTCATTATTGAGGATGTATAGGGTGACAGGTTTAGTCGTGGAGCATAACGTTGCACAACATCTGAGTATAAAAACTGGGGGGTAGGGGGTTAGGAAGTTGCATCATTGCAGTGCATAAGCGGGGTTTTATCTTGCTAATCTCGGCGGGAGCACCGTCCATTTTATAGATCTCGTTTTATACTCTGGGACGTATCTCAGCCCAGCGGCCACCGGGGGCATCGTCCCCAGAGGAGAGGGGCTAAAAAGCCTCCATCATGCCTCCATCTAAGGGAAATACCCCCCGGGCCCCCTCCGGGCAGCCTTCCCAGGTGCGGGTCCCACCAAGGTACCAGGGTTGTCACGTAAATTTTTCCATCAGGTGCAACCATCAAAGTACTGTAAGAGCATTAGCTAGGAAAAAGCATAACAAGAAATTGCATAGGATATGGCGAACTTTAGATTTGATCTCCATTCTCTACTATATAAAACAGAGAGGGGGAAGGATGGGAATAAGAGTCTCAACTTCAGGAAGGATTGTTGAAGGTCAGGTTCAGGCATGCACATCACCATTAACAGGCACTTTCAGTGATGGCTCTTCTAACTCCAACAGTGCAACTTCCAGGCTAGATGACACAGCAGTATATTTCTGCCACTGTGCCCAGATACTGGTAAACTGTTCACTTTTGTCCTTGCACCTTGCTACCCACTCCTCTGCCTCTCTAATTTCGTCCACCTTCTTAAGCCACTCCGTTATAGTAGGAACCTGTGGGTGTTTCCAATAGAGAGGTATAAGCCTTTTAGCAGCATTTAAGAGATGAGGAAGTGTGCTTTTCTTATAATGGCTTAGTGGGAGGGCAGGGAGATGCAGGAGAAAGCGAGCTGGGGCAAGCGGGATATCGATCTGAAAGGCATCCTTTATGCGGGTGCGGACTTGTAGCCAAAATGGGCTGATCACTGGGCAATCTCACCAGATGGGGAGGAGTGTGCCTTTCTGGCCACAGCCACACCAGCAATGGTCCGTAACTGAGGAGTAGATACGTGATAGGGCCGCAGGTACCCGGTACCAATGGGTCAGAAGTTTGTAGTTAGTATCCTGTGTCTTGGAGTCTATGGAGCTGGAGTGTGTGAGTCTAAACACGTGCGACCTTTGTTCAGCTGAAAACTCAACTTCCAGGTCGTGTTGTCTGCTTTCTGATACAGCATCATTATGGTGTACCTGGTATTGCTTTTAGTGGTTTTTGTGATATTGCAGGCTTTGTACACTTTAAGTGGAACTTCACTCTCACATTGCTGCTAGCATTAGTAAGTTGTTTTTTTTTGTTTTTTTTTGCATTTCTTTATTTACTTCCTGGTTTCCATGCCTAGGCAAATTATGTCATACATCTCAGGAGTCTTCAGGAGGGGAGGGAGGGTTCTCAGCTTAGCCAATGCCTGAGCTAAGGGCAGATGGATTCCAGGAAGTAGCTGCTACATGAATCATCTGCCCTTATTCAAGATGGCCATTGCCAGAAATGCCTGGGGGTGTCTTTCAAAATGATTTCTCAGCAAAAGAAAGCATGGAGGCATGAATGGATGGATGAGTTTGTTTTGAATATTAAGAATGAATTATATAGCATTTTTTGTTTGTGTTGCTCAGATGCAGTGCAGTTCCACTTTAACCTAGTGTGTCAGACGGGCTGAAGTCCTTGAGAAGGTTGAGGCAAAAAACAGAAGACCATCTTACCCAACGGCTTCTTTAGGGGTCGCGCTTCAGCAGAAACATAATAACAGTTCTGTACATCATGCTCTCTACCTCCATAGCTTCAGGATCAACAGCAATAATTCACCACAGTTCATATCCAATATTATTTTTCCTCCTAACTCTTCCATCTCTCTAAATACAGGTCCCCCATAGGTGGGTTCTCCTACAGAGTCTCTCACAGGCCTATTCCAAAGGGTCCACTTCCTCAGGCTACAGGCTTACATATTGGTATACCACCAGGGGTAGCCCTTTCCAATTACCCTCTGCCTTCTCTCCTCTGCCCCAGGCTCTTCCAAAAATTGTATATGACAAGCTAACTTTACCCACCATTCCCATCAAGTGGAGGGCCTTTACCAAAAGGGGTACTCACCCTTGAACACATGTTGAAGGTACTTGCATTTAGACAGGTACTCATTTAAACTTTTTTTTACTAACAGGTGGACCTGTTTTAATGCTTCTGTCCTGACTTTCGAACTTCTGTTACATACACTCATAATTGTTCACCTTGAAGATTTACAGTAGATATGCAAAAAAACTAACAACATTTAAAATATAGAAATGTTCCAAGGGCTGAAGTCAGCTCACTTTGAGACACTGGAAACAGCTCTTTATAAATAATTTCTTCACACAGGAGTGTAATTTTACTATCAACCGTTGTGCTTTGTGTTTCATATTGGCCTTGACAACAATACACAATTCATATTGGAGATCCAATTATTGGATACGTTTGGAAAAGACAACTTCAGTGAAAAGTTTACAAACTACGTGACTAAGCTGGTAGATAAGTATGATAGCCAGCACTGCCCAGGAGAAGCGAAACTCTCATGTTATTTCAGCATGAAAAAGATCAGAAAGTATAGGAATTTAATGAATCTGCTCAAGGCAAGACCACATGTCCATCATCTGATATCGATTGGGTGAAGCATATCATTTAAAAATCTCAAAAAAGTAAATCTAACCCAAGTACTTCAGAGTACTCTCAGAAGATTTCATGAGGGATTATGGATAGTGGTTTTGCTTTCAGTTCCCATAAGGATTTTGGAATAAACATGTCTGCTTTGTAGTGCTGCAGTGTTGCCATCTAGTAAAGCAATATTTCAGTTATGCACAACTAAGGCATTGTTTTGTCCTGCCATCTATGAACATTTGCTTATGGCTAGTGGTCATGAAGTTCCATGTTGGGTTTTAATAAAATACTGCACCAAGCAAATTTAGATTGGATGAAGCATATCATTTAAAACCTCCAAAAAAGGAATCCAACTCAAGTACTTCGGAGTAGTTATTGCATAAGTGGCCTAGGAGACAGAGATGCTAAAACACACACTCTCTCTACTGAACACGCACAAGTTGGTTGGCAAAGTTTTTCCTTGCCAACCAGTGATGCTTGTGCTCTGTGTTGTCCAAGACAGATGATGTAAAAGATGGAACACATACAAATGGTGGGTTGCTTGCTCAGGCCATTTGCCAGATGAACACTGGGGAATGAGGAGCTGCACGTGATCTTTCATGCTGCAGGTTGGTAACAAGTTTTGGGTGTGTGCACAGTACGCCAAGGGGCACAGCACTGAACAATGGGAGATGCCGCAAAGGTAGATTTTTAGAACCAAATAACTATAAACCAGTAAGCCTAATTTCTATTAAACAGGGTGATTTTCTTGCAATTTATTATAAGTTATAGGTCCTAAGGGCTAATATTGCAATATTGTATTCAGGCAACTGGTATGACTGCCTTTGAAAGATTCCAATCAGTGCTCACCAGTGTCAAGAAACTTACCAGTAATGAAGTCTGGACTGTGATGTTGGAACTTTTACATTAGGCCCAGGTGCATCAGTAATTACTTACATAACCTAATGCAGCTGCTCATGCCCAAGTCACACCAGTAATTTGTAGCTGCATACAAATATATCAGGCTGCAACAGCAACTTCATAGCCATCCACGAATCACTACAGAGAGATTTGTAGTTGATATGAATATGTCTACTGCATTATCAGACTACTGAGCAGACTAGAGCAAAAATGAATTTGTGCTCAAATACAAGAAACATAAATTTAAAAGCCAGGGTTGACTAAATATATATACACACAGTATATATTATATATATATATTATATATATATATATATATATATATATATATATATATACACACACACATATATACATATATACACATATATACACATACACACACACACACAGCTATATATATATATATATATATATATATATATATATATATATATATATATATATATACATACAGATGCACAGGGGATATAAAAAGTCTACACACCCCTGTTCAAATTTCAGGTTTCTGTGATGTAAAAAAATGAGAAAAAGATAAATCATTTCAGAACTTTTTCCACCTTTAATGTGACCTATAAACTGTACAACTCAATTGAACAACAAACTGAAATTGTTTAGGTGGAGGGAAGAAAATAATAATAATAATAATAATAATAATAATAATAATAATAAAATAATAATAATAATAATAATAATAATAATAATAATAATAATAATAATAATAATATGGTTGCATAAGTGTGCACAACCTCAAACTAAGGCAGACTTTTCAACCGGACTGGTCCGACGGACCAAATCCGGCGGACAATCCGACCGTGTGTGGGCTCCATCGGACCTGCAGCTGACTTTTTCGGTCAGAAATCTGACGGACTTTAGATTTGGAACATGTTTCAAATATGTCCAACGGACTCGAGTCCGATCGAAAAATCTGCTTGTCTGTATGCTAGTCCAATGGACAAAAACCCACGCTAGGGGAGCTATTGGCTACCAGCTATCAACTTCCTTATTTTAGTCACCACATACGAATCCATCGGACTTTGGCGTGATCGTGTGTAGGCAAGTCCGTTCGTTCAAAAGTCCGTCAGAAGTCCGTCGAAAGTCCGTCGAAAGTCCGTCAGGAAGTACGTCAGACCAGTCTGGTCGAAACGTCCGCCCATGTGTACGCGGCATAATACTTTGTTGAAGCACCTTTTGATTTTATTACAACACTCAGTCTTTTTGGGTATGAGTCAGCATGGCACTTCTTGACTTGGAAATGTTTGCCCACTCTTCTTTGCAAAAACACTCCAAATCTGTCAGATTGCGAGGGCATCTCCTGTGCACTGCCCTCTTCAGATCACCCCACAGATTTTCAATCAGATTCAGGTCTGGGTTCTGGCTGGGCCATTCCAAAACTTTAATCTGCTTCTGGTGAAGCCATTACTTTGTTGATTTGGCTGTATGCTTTGGGTCGTTGTCATGCTGAAAGATGACGTTCCTCTTCATGTTCAGCTTTCTAGCAGAAGCCTGAAGGTTTTGTGCCAATATTGACTGGTATTTTGAACTGTACCTTGACTAAGGCCCCTCTTCCAGCTGAAGAAAAACAGCCCCAATGCATGATGCTGCCATCACCATGCTTCACTGTGGGTATGGTGTTCTTTTGGTGAAGCTCAGTGTTGTTTTTGTGCCAAACATATCTTTTGGAATTATGGCCAAAAAGCTGAACCTTGGTTTCATCAGACCAGAACACATTTTCCCACGTGCTTTTGGGAGACTTCAGATGTGTTTTTTGCAAAATTTAGCCAGGCTTGGATGTTTTTCTTTGTAAGTAAAGGCTTCCATCTTACCACTCTACTCAATAGCTCAGACATATGAAGAATACGGGAGATTGTTATCACATGTAACACACAGCCAGTAGTTGACAGATATTCCTGCTGCTCCTTTAATGTTGCTGTAGGCCTCTTGGCAGCCTCCCTGACCATTTTTCTTCTCTCCTTTTCATCAATTTTGGAGGGACGTCCAGTTCTTGGTAATGTCACTGTTGTGCCATATTTTCTCCACTTGGTGATAACTGTCTTCAATGTGTTCCATGGTATATCTCCTGATACCTTTTAACAAACGAGATCCCTCTGATGCTTTGGAACCATGGAGACCATCGCTTTTGCTGTAGGATGTGACTAAGAAAATGTCAGTAAAGACCTACTAGAACAGCTGAACTTTATTTGGGGTTAGAAGCACTTTAAATGATAGCAGGTGTGGACTGACTCCTATTTAACATGAGTTTGAATGTGATTGCTTAATTCTGAACACACCTACATCCCCAGTTATAAGATGTGTGCACACTTATGCAACCACATTATTTAAGTTTTTTATCTTTACCCCCCCCCCCCCCCCCCAAAAAAAAAAAAGATTTCAGTTTGTTTTTCAATTGAGTTTTACAGTTAAAGGTGGAAAAAGTTCTGAAATGATTTATCTTTGTCTCATTTTTTTACATCACAGAAACCTGACATTTTAACAGGGGCGTGTGAACTTTTTATATCCATTGTGTGTATGTGTATATATATATATATATATATATATATATTTTTACACACACACACACTATTTTAACAAAAGTATCGGGACGCCTGCCTTTACACGACACATGAACTGTATTGACATCCCAGTCTTAGTCCGTAGGGTTCAATATTAAGTTGGCCCACCCTTTGCAGCTGTAACAGCTTCAACTCTTCTGGGAAGGCTGTCCACAAGGTTTAGGAGTGTGTCTATGGGAATGTTTGCCCATTCTTCCAGAAGTGCATTTGTGAAGTCAGGCACTGATGTGGACAAGAAGGCCTGGCTTGCAGTTTGCGCTCTAATTCACCCCTGAGGTGTTCTATTGGTTTGAGGTCAGGACTGGCAGGCCAGTCAAATTTCTCCATCCCCAAACTTGCTCATCCATGTCTTTGTGCACTGGTCCAAATCATTTGGTATAGGGGGGTTATGATGTGGGGTTGTTTTCAGGGATTGGGCTTGGCCCCCTAGTTCCAGTGAAGGGAACTCTTAAGGCATCAGCATACCAAGACGTTTTGGACAATTTTCATGCTCCCAACTTTGTGGGAACAGTTTGGTGATGGCCTCCTCCTGTTCCAACATGACTGCGCACCAGTGCACAAAGCAAGGTCCATAAATAAATGGATGAGCAAGTTTGGGGTGGAGGATCATGACTGGCCTGCACAGAGTCCTGACGTCAACCCGATAAAACACCTTTGGGATAAATTGTAGCGGAGACTGCAAGCCAGGCTTTCTCGTCCAACATCAGAGCCTGACCTCACAAATGTGCTTCTGGAAGAAGAGTCAAACATTCCCATAGACGCATAGAAGTGGTATAGCAGTGGCCAGTATGTGCAGGAGAGCGGTGTGGAGGCTTTAAAAGTGGGCAGTATGTGCAAAAGAGCAATGCAGAGGGTAAGATGGCAGAAAGTATATGTGATACTGCTGCCTTCTGAATGCCATTTTTTTCAACTAAAGGGAGGTTTCCTATTGAAACACTGCACCTAAACCATGAGCCAAGCATTTGCAGCCTCCTTCACTGGACAGTTGATTCAGCATGCCTATGCGACCAGTTTATAAATGTGATGCACTATGCTGAAACCATGGCAGTTTGTACTAACATGGCTGCTTGTGGGGAGGTGCAGCGTGATGCGGTGGCAGTAATTGCACAGACTCCGGGTGCAGATAACATAAATTGTATTAATGCAGAATCCAGTTTCACAACTGACTTGGTGGGACGGCACCTGACCAGGAACACTCACTAACAGTAACATATAGCAGAGCAGGTCTCAGATATGCCAACAGTGTCTGTCTTGAAGGGCGGAATGCAGCCTGGCCAGTCAGGTCCCAAATGGGGAGGTCACTAGGTAAGATGGTGTGTCCCTATCTTTTACCTGCTCATCAGGAACCTCTCCCTGATGCAAATCACTGTCCCTGTCAGAGGGAGGTCACTAGGTAAGATGGCGTGTCCCTATCTTTTACCTGCTCATCAGGAACCTCTCCCTGATGCAAATCACTGTCCCTGTCAGACGGGTGTGTACCTATACTAACCAAACAAGATATTTGGGGGGCACACCCTAAAAGATGCATTAAAGATCGTGCAGCCATAAGACTCCCTCATCATTGCCTCTCATTAGTGTCCATAGGTGGAGTCGTTTAGTTCTCCCATATAGAGGAGTGTATGTCTCCCATGGATCAGAAAAGCAGTATCTCCCATTCTTTGGATAGCGTAGGACCCGCAAATCATGGGGTACTTTGTCGCAGTAAGTGAGCTTAAGCACCATATAGCAATATGGTGTGACCAAATCCCCATATTTTTTTGAAAATGTTTAGGTGTTTTAAATAGCCTTGCAGGAGGTAAATGTCTTTTTTGCATGTATGTGCTGTAATATTTTGTTCTACCTACACTAACCACACACAAAATGTGTGCCAAGCCTGGGAGCCAGGGCCTTAAATAGGCTCTGCCTGACCCAAGATGGCTGCTAGAGTCACATGTTGTGGCAGCATCCAGTCAGATAGCTTCCCTAGTGACCCTGGAAACCATTGAGGAACCATGTTCCTCTTGACTTCCTCTTCCCTGCAACACTGTTGTGGTTGAGCACCACCTGCCATGGCGAAAGTAGACTGCACCTGCCTACATGCTGACTGTGTTAACTTGTGGCTTGGCCTTTGGAGAACAATAAAACCACAGCTCAACAGCCCATTTTTACGAAGGCCTTAAGTGTTCTTTTGTTTTTTCCAAAACCGGGAGGACAGGTTAAGGATATAGAATAGATCTGTGCACTGTAGGGATGTCAGAGAGTTCCCTTGGGCAGATGCGCTGTTGGTGGGCATCGCGGCGCGTCGGCACGCGTCGGCGGGCGCGCGCGCCCGGTGTTTGGCGCCAACCTGCCTATTTAGGCCATCTGCACAGGGGGCTCGGTGCTGTCCGATCTTCAGCTTCCTGTGTTCCTGCTTCCTGCTTCCTGTTTCCTGTTGTTTCCGATCTCCTGACCACCGGCCTGTCTCTGTTCCTCCTTGTTTGCTGCCTGCCACTGATCCCGGACCGTCCTGACTACGAATCTGCCTGCTCCTCTGTACTGCGTTGCCCGCCTGCTGCCGACCTCTGCCTGTGACCTGACCAACCCACTCCACTCCTGCTTTGCACCCACTGCCTGTGCTCCAGTTGACTGGTGTTCTCCATAACCATCTTAACCGGGATCTTCCTGCAGCTACCCGCCAGGCTCTCATACCACTCTGTGCTCCCGTGCCTCCTGTCCATACTACCAGGGGCCGGTAACCAGATACGTAAGGGAGGCCTCCCCCTGCTACATCGGGCTCACCTGTCTGCTACGTACAAGTCTGACAGTATCGGACAGCCATGTCCGAGCCCGAGCAGGGAATCTCCCCCATGGAGGAACTGTGTAGACACCTGGCGGGTCTCACGCAAGCTGTGAAGAGCCTCCAGGAAGGCTACACAAGGCTGGAAGAACAAGTCCAGGTCCTGTCAGCTCCAACCCGTCCACAAGCTGCTTCATCGGCCGGAGCGCCATCTGCGCCCTCAGTAGTTATGCTACCTCCAGAGCCTAAGGTACCCGTACCCGAAAGATTTGCTGGGGACCGCAGTAAATTTCGTGCCTTCCGCAATGCCTGCGAGCTATACTTTGCCCTGCAACCTCGCACTTTTTCCTTGGAGGCGACCAAGGTGGGCTTTGTGATCTCCCTCTTGTCTGGTGAACCACAGACCTGGGCTCACCGCCTCCTGGAACAGAAGTCTGGAGCACTGGACGACCTTGATGCCTTTTTCACCGTCATGTCCCAGTTGTATGAGGATCCTCAGGTAACAGCGACTGCCGAAGCCGCCCTGCACGCCCTTCAACAGGGGCGTAGAGCCGCAGAGGACTATGTGGTGGAATTTAGGCGGTGGAGTTCCGACACTGGTTGGAATGATGCGGCTTTACGTTATCAATTCCGCATGGGGTTGTCTGATCCCCTGAAGGATGAGTTAGCACGGGTCGGTGTACCCCAAACCTTGGATGAACTCATCAATCTGGCTATTCAGATCGACCGACGCCTCAGAGAGCGTCGCTCCGAGAGGTCTACCAGCCAATTCCGCCCTACCTGGATGCTACCCAAGGTTCCAAGCTCTCCCAGCCAGTCCTTCCCGGCACCGGCCACATCAGTTCCTGACACCTCCGAACCAATGCAACTCGGGCTATTCCGCCCTTCTCTCGATCCAGAAGAACGCCAACGCCGAAGAGTTAACAATCTCTGCATATACTGTGGGGAGCCTGGACACTACGTGAGGTCTTGCCCAAATAAGACACGTAAGTCGCTTAAGTCGCTGCCCATCTCTTCAATTTGTGCACCTGCTTTCTCTAAACCTGTTAATCATCTTGCTCTGTCTATCACCCTACAACTTCCAGGAAAGATTATTCCAGCTACAGTCATCATTGATTCAGGAGCCTGCAGCTGTTTTATTGATCTGACCTTCGCTGCCAACCATCACATTCCTCTCCAGTCCAAAGTCCGGGGACTCTCGGTACATCTCGCAGATGGCTCCTCTCTTCGCTCCGGCCCTGTCACGCAGGAAACCATTCCTTTGTTGGCCACCATGGGCCTTAACCATCAAGAACTTCTGCGCCTGGATGCCATCTCCTCTCCCCTTTTTCCCATCATATTGGGGATGCCATGGTTACAGGCCCATAACCCCAGCATTGACTGGTCCAGTGGAGAAGTCAAGTTCTTTTCTCATTACTGCCGACAACACTGCTTACATACAAATTCTGCTGAGTCTACCCAATTACTCTGTTTAGACACCGAATCCGAGCTTCAACAGGTGGTCCCTGCACCCTATTGGGACTTTCTGGACGTCTTTAGCAAAAAAGTAGCAGAGGCCTTACCTCCTCACAGGCCTTACGATTGCCCAATCGAGCTATTACCTGCAGAAGTTCCCTTTGGAAGGATTTTCCCACTGACAGAGCAGGAGCTGGATACTCTAAAAATATACATCGACGAGAACCTGAAGAAAGGGTTTATCCGCCCATCTACCTCTCCGGCCGGGGCTGGCATATTCTTTGTGGAGAAAAAGGACCATTCCTTGCGTCCTTGTATCGATTATCGGGAATTGAACAAAGTAACAATCAAGAACCGTTACCCTCTACCCTTAGTGCCCGAACTCTTCCAGAGATTAGGATCCGCAGTAATCTTTACCAAGCTAGATCTCCATGGTGCCTACAACCTGATCCGCATTCGAGAAGGAGATGAGTGGAAGACAGCTTTTCGCACCAGATTTGGACATTATGAATACCTTGTCATGCCCTTCGGTCTGTGCAACGCACCTGCTACGTTCCAACATTTTGTCAACGACATCTTCCGTGACTTCCTGGATCTTTATGTTATTGTCTACCTAGATGATATCCTGATCTTTTCCTCCTCAGTCTCAGATCATCGCAGGCATGTCAGAAATGTGTTAGCTCGTCTCAGGCAGCATGGACTTTATGCTAAACCAGAAAAATGCCAATTCGAACTTCAAAGCATCCAGTTTTTAGGCCTAATCATTTCTGTTGATGGTATAAAAATGGATCCGCAGACAGTATCTGCCATTCTGGAGTGGCCCGCTCCCTCCGATAAAAAAGGGGTTCAAAGGTTCATCGGCTTTTCGAACTTTTACAGGAAGTTCATTAGGGGCTTCTCTACAATAATTGCCCCCATCACCGAAATAACCAGACAAGGGAATCGATTCCAGTGGTCCCCTGAGGCACAATCTGCCTTCGAAAAACTCAAGGAGCTGTTCACCTCCGCCTCAATCTTAAAACACCCGGATCCTGCTCTACCATTCGTCCTTGAAGTGGACGCTTCGGAGGTCGCAGTCGGAGCTGTTCTGTCCCAACGGCAAGGCCCAAAGGCCCTTCTCTACCCAGTGGCCTTTTTCTCCCGCAAACTCTCTTCAGCGGAGAGAAATTATGATGTTGGGGATCGGGAGCTTCTGGCCATTAAATCCGCTTTGGAGGAGTGGCGTTATCTACTGGAGGGTGCAGCACACCCTATCCTGGTCTATACGGACCACAAAAATCTGGAGTATCTCCGAACTGCCAAAAGACTGAAACCTCGACAAGCAAGATGGGCTCTATTCTTCTCCAGATTTCAGTTTCATATAACGTACAGACCTGGTTCCAAGAATACCAAGCCGGATGCTCTTTCTCGTATGTTCCCTGATTCTGGCAAACCTGAGCATCCGGACAACATTCTTTCATCCGGAAATTTTCTTTTGCTTCAAGTGGATCTGTTATCCCGCATAAAACATGCTTCTTTAAATTGGACCCCAAGTTCCGGAGAGGTGGTGAGGGCCCAGGATGGTCTTTTTTGGCACAAGGGTAAAATCGTAGTCCCTGAAGATTTGAGGGTGGCAGTGCTGGAGCTCTGCCATAATCATAAGATGGCTGGACATTTCGGTGTGCTGAAGACAACGGAGTTAGTGCAGCGCACATTTTGGTGGCCTTTGTTAGTGAACGACTGCAAGAGCTATGTAGAATCTTGTACCACCTGTGCCCGGAACAAGAATAGCCAGACTAGAGCCTGGGGTCTGTTAAAGCCATTACCCGTCCCGGAAAGACCGTGGAAGATGATATCAATGGATTTCATTGTAGAGCTTCCCCAGTCAGAGGGCTTCTCTACCATCTTTGTCGTCGTAGACAGGTTAACCAAGATGGCTCACTTCCTGCCGATGAAGGGCACACCTTCGGCCATGGAGACAGCAAGGGTCTTCATTAAAGAGATTGTCAGGTTGCACGGAGTCCCATCGAACATCATATCTGATCGTGGTGTTCAGTTCACCTCACGGTTCTGGAAGGCTCTCTGTAACTCCCTGGAAATCGAGCTGGCACTCTCCTCCGCTTATCATCCCCAGACTAATGGGCAGACGGAGAGAACTAATCAAACTTTGGAGCAATACCTCCGTTGTTTTTCATCTTTCTCTCAGGACAACTGGGTCTCTCTGCTGCCAATCGCTGAGTTCTCCTATAACAACTTTCTACATTCGGCCATTAAGCAAACACCGTTTTTTGCCAATTACGAATTCCACCCGTCCTTTCTGCCCAGGTCTTTACCTGAATGTGCGATCCCTGCGGTCTCTGAGACCATGGACTTCTTTCTTTGTAACAACAAACTCTTGCAGGACACCATGGCTAAGACCCAAGAGTATAATAAAAAGATGTTTGACAGGAAGAGGCGGGGAGAGCTCATCCTGGAACCTGGCAACCAGGTTTGGTTATCCACGACCAATATAAGAATGGCCTGCCCTTCAAGGAAATTGGGCCCCAAATTCTTGGGTCCGTTCGCAGTCAAGAAGAGGATTAACAATGTGGCCTACGAACTCAATCTACCTAGTACTCTGAAGATTCATCCAGTCTTTCACATTTCATTGTTGAAACCTGTTGTACCCAACACTTTTGCTGGTCGAAGTACTGACCCACCAGAACCCATAATTGTTGATAGCAAGGAAGAATTCGAGGTGGAGGCTATTTTGGATTGCAGGAAAAGACGCAACCAGTTGCAGTACTTGATCAAATGGAGGGGGTACGGACCAGAGGATAACTCCTGGGAGCCAGAGGGCAACTCACATGCCGAAGAGCTTCTGAGGTCTTTTAGGAGTACCCACGCTTCCAAATTGGCACAGTTGGACATCCGGAGGCTGCCCTTGAGGGGGGGCACTGTCAGAGAGTTCCCTTGGGCAGATGTGCTGTTGGTGGGCATCGCGGCGCGTCGGCGCGCGTCGGCAGGGGGCGCACGCCCGGTGTTTGGCGCCAACCTGCCTATTTAGGCCATCTGCACAGGGGGCTCGGTGCTGTCCCATCTTCAGCTTCCTGTGTTCCTGCTTCCTGCTTCCTGCTTCCTGTTTCCTGTTGTTTCCGATCTCCTGACCACCGGCCTGTCTCTGTTCCTCCTTGTTTGCTGCCTGCCACTGATCCCGGACCGTCCTGACTACGAATCTGCCTGCTCCTCTGTACTGCGTTGCCCGCCTGCTGCCGACCTCTGCCTGTGACCTGACCAACCCACTCCACTCCTGCTCTGCACCCACTGCCTGTGCTCCAGTTGACTGGTGTTCTCCATAACCATCTTAACCGGGATCTTCCTGCAGCTACCCGCCAGGCTCTCATACCACTCTGTGCTCCCGTGCCTCCTGTCCATACTACCAGGGGCCAGTAACCAGATACGTAAGGGAGGCCTCCCCCTGCTACATCGGGCTCACCTGTCTGCTACGTACAAGTCTGACAAGGGATCATCTCGTTGCTGACACTGAGAGGTCAGGAATGTGTGCTGGGTGCAGGATATAGATCAGTGGTCTCCAAACAACGGCCCTCGGAGCACAGGTTTGAACTTGGGTTGGGACCAAACCTGGAAGGAGGCTGTCACTCCCGCCCAATTAACTGCAGTCAGGGCTTTCCCCACACTGCAGCTGCGTGTACACAAAGGGGCAGGGATATTTCTGACATCACTGACCTGATTTCACCTTTGTGTACAGTACATGCAGATGCAGGGCACAGTTGTTTACATGGCGGTGGGTGGGAATGACAGCTTCATCCTTACACGTTAGCAACTGTGATGTGGGCAGCAATTGTGCAATTGTGACAGCAAATGAGGTGGATCATACACTGAACTGCTCAGTCCACTTAAACTGATATTTTAAGCAGAAGCTGGACAGGAACAAGGCCAAAAGTGAAGGCAGAAACATCTCATTTTTGGGGTATCCAACACATCTAAGAAGCCAGGAAGCCTGGATTGACCCACCTTGTTTCATCACTAATTAAAAATTACTTTTAGGTGGGCATATTCGTTGAAATTAGCTACTAGCTATTAGGATATGCTGGGGTGTAAAGTTCCCCAAATTACTGATCTGTCTTACAATAATTCAACTGTTGGTGTATAAACATAAAAGGCTTCCTTTCAGTGGAGAAATGCTCTGTGGTTCACCACACAGAAGAATAGAGAAATGAGCTTCAAACATTTTACAGACACCCAGTCATCTGTCTTTTTAGGTTTATCCAGAATCTCATGTGTAAAAAGTTATCATGATGAATCCACCATGGCCTGTCCCAGCGTGACCTTGTTTTTAGCTATGAAGTGAATTGGTTGTTATTATGGCTGATTCTCTCCCTAGTGAAAAATAAATAGTGGCCAACATGAACTAGTGGTCATAATCTGTTTGATTTGATGAACTCTTCAAAAGGCTCTATGATAAAAAAAAAAGGACCTTTAAAAGCCAAATTTAAATCATAAAAGATGTTAGAGGTAATGCTCAGCTAAAGCCTAAACTTCTTTTTTATTCTTTGATAAAGTAACTTTATGGTGATCAATTTGATCCCCCATAGAAACACAGAAGAATGGCAGCAGAAAAAGTGGTCCATTGAGTTTTCTACTTTTTTTTTATTCCTTTTTCTTTTTGTCTGATTATAGATCTATGTCTATCCCAAGCATGTTTACATTCACTTACTGTTGACTGATGCACTACCTCTGCTGGAGTTCTGTTCCAAGTATTCAATGTTCTTTCAGTAAAATAATACTTTCATTTTGAACTTTCTTTCTGCTAGTTTGAGGTCATGTCTTTGTGTTCTTCATCTTGGCTTCATACGCAAGGACTACACAAGATTATTAAAAAAAACCCACATATATACTGTATATATACACTTATTATATTAACAGGACATCAGTGGTGTATTTTGGTTTTGTGCTGCCCTAGGCAACACTAAAATTGGGCACACCCCCTGTCTAAATTTGTCCCACCCCTTCCTTCTCAAGTGGCTATTCCGGGCCCCTGGTGGCTGTGCAGGGGCCTCTGGTGGCTGTGCAGGGGCCTTTGGTGGCTGTGTGGGGCCTCTGAAGGCTGTGTGGGGCCTCTGAAGGCTGTGTGGGGCCTCTGAAGGCTGTGTGGGGCCTCTGGTGGTTGTGCGGGGTCCCTGGTGGTTGTGCGGGGTCCCTGGTGGTTGTGCGGGGTCCCTGGTGGCTGTATGGGGTCCTTGGTGGTTGTGCAGGGTCTGGGTTGGAGAAGTAAGCACAGTGGAGGGGGGGTGGGGGCATCCCACACACACAGGTAGTTGACACACTCTGCATGGGGCAGGCACAGATAACAGTTAACTCTTCAAGTGAGGGAAAGTGTAGTGGAGAGCCCAGTCTGAGGAGGAGGGTGACAATGATGTCGGGTGGCTGTGCACACAGTGTTGATTTGGCTCAGTGTCCACGGATCACTCACCTCTCCTCCTAGGACATGGTAGTCCGCTGACACACATACAAGCCCTGATGGGTGACAGCAGGAACTGGAGAGTGGAGGGAGGTCAGAGCATGCACTCTTCTCTGAGCGGGCGTCGTCGCAGCGAACCCAATTAGAGCCGCTCTCTCTTCTCCCTTCGGTTGACAGGAGAAAGGGGAGAGCGAGGGAGATACACAGACAGTCCACAGCTCTCCTCTCCCCTGTCACAGCGCCACTGCCGAGTTCTCTGGCAAATGGAGAGAGCCACTTTACCGATGGTGGCAGAGGGGCGGCTGGATGGCAACCACTAAAACTGCTTCCTGGTGTCACCCCTCTGGCCGGTGTCACCCTGATGCAATCCGTGCCCCCCCCCGCACCCCCATAGCGACGCCACTGCTCTGGGATTCAGCTGTACTCCCCTGCGTGCGGGAGGAGGAAGGAGGGTGCAGCGTTTTTTTTTTGTGTTTCCCAGCCCCCCCCCGCAAAGTGCCGCCCTAGGCCTGGGCCTTGTCGGCCTAGGCCAAAACACAGCACTGAAGGACATACAATTTATATACTCTTTAAAAACACCATGATAAATTTAGCTCCCTTTAGGGGGATCTTATACACCAGGGATATGCAATCAGTGGACCTCCAGCTGTTGCAAAACTACAAGTCCCATCATGCCTCTGCCTCTGGGTGTCATGCTTGTGGCTGTCAGAGTCTTGCTAATCCTCATGGGACTTGTAGTTCTGCAACAGCTGGAGGTCCACTAATTGCATATGCCTGTTATATACTATATCTTAACCACTTGCCGCAAAATCATGAATGTGATTTGGCTTCAAGTGGTTGTACCGGAGTGATGCCTGCAGGCATCACCTTGGTACCGTTTTTTTTTTTTAGAGCTGACGGACGGCTCTCTTGCAATAACAATTGATTGTTATTACAAGCAGTGGGGTGGGATGGGATGCCCCCCCCCCCTCCCGCCACCTTCTGCCGCTCACCCAGGCTCTCCAGTCCCACCGCATGTGCGCCGGATGGCTGGAGACCGAACAAAGCCGGAATCGGCTTTGATCGAGTCCCGGCTTTGGTAACCCGAAAGAAACATCATGACATCACTTCCGGTTTACTCGGGAACCAAATGCGCCAGTTTTCAAAAATCAAAAGTATTAAAAAACGCTGATCTTCTCATTTTGGATGCTTTTAAGCTCAGAGGAGGGACTTGGGGTCTTATAGACCCCAGATCCCAACATAAAGAGTAATTGTCACTGCCTATTACTGTCACAAGGGATGTTTGCATTCCTTGTGACAGCAATAAAAGGGGCAAAAAAAAATAGTAATTAAAAGGGACAGTGTAAAAATAAAAAGTAAAATAAAAAAAATTAAAAGCGCACCAGACCTTCGTGCTCACGCGCAGAAGCGAACACATACGTAAGTTGCACCCGCAAATGTAAACAATATTCAAACCTCAAACCACACAGGTTGAGGTATTGCTGCGATTGTTAGAGCGAGAGCAATAATTCTCATGCAAGACCTCCTCTGTAACTCTAAACAGGTAAACGTTAACAATTTTTAAAGCGACGCATATGGAGGTTTTTAAGTACCGTAGTTTGTCGCCATTCCACCAGCGTGGGTAATTTTAAAGCATTAAATGTTAGGTATTTATTTACTCGGCATAACATCATCTTTCACATTATACAAAAAAAATTGGCCTAACTTTACTGGGTTTTTTTTCACGCATCTTTCACATTATACAAGTGGTTAAGGCATATATTCAGATCCAGCAACCTATATTAGCACTAATATTTGCATACCTCCCAACTTTTTGAGATGGGAATGAGGGACACCTATCAGCAAAAAGTATGCAGGCATAGGGCACACCCCATTGCCACGCCCCCTTAAAGGAGAATTGTACAAAAAAACAAGATTGGTTAAACCCACAAGTGCTTTTTTTACCACTAATATACCTTTATATTGGCTTTTGGAATGTACAAATGCAGCAATTTAGGAATCAGATGAAAGGTTTAGCGCTGGAAAACACTTTTTTATAGATAAAAAGTGCATTTTATATACATCTATATAGATCAGACCAAAATGAGGGACAAATGAGGAGGAATGAGGGACAGAGGGACATTGCTCCAAATCAGGAACAGTCCCTCGAAATCAGGGACAGTTGGGAGCTATGTATTTGTCTTGCTGAGACTGTCATACTTACGCAGATTCTTGTTCTCCCCCATCCTCCCAAAGAACTGGGATATCCTGCGAAACGCGTAGAAGAAATAGGGTCCTTATGACAGTCTCAGCAAGACAAAGACTGAAGCAAATATAGGCAGATTGGCGTATCTGAATGCAGAACCCTTCTAGATAAGTGCTAGGATTAGGTAAATTTAGTTCTGGCTCACTGTAACCAGTGGACCTGCATTTCATTGCTAGGCAAACTTAGATCTGGCCTACTGTAATCAGTGTAGCTATGTTTGATTGTTCTGATCTGGCCAATCCTTGGGTTGAGGTGCCAAGATGGTGACTGAAAGTCTGTAAAATACTTGGAGCATCCTGGTCTTTTTCATTGAGAAGGAGATCACAGCCTAGAGGGTCCCTAGGCAATTCTGCCATGTGCCTGTGGGTTATCAAGGCCTCAGTATAGCTGAAGGCCTCATACACTGAGAATTGCTGAAGCTGACTGAGTGTCTAGCCTGGTACCATGGGGTGAAAGTGTCTGGAGGCAACCAATTTTCCAAGGATGTTAGTGGGCAGAGACTGGTGAGAGAGATCCTGGAGACTAGTGCTGTTGCCTTCCCTTTTATGCTACAGTCAGCAGGTTTAAAGGGAGCATTGTATCTGGTATCCTGAAGAGATATTTAATTCCTAGTGAAAGGACTTTGCTTGGATGTCCAAGGAGGAAGATTAATCTCCTTAAAGTGTTACTACAAAGCTCAATCCATTAACAGCTTGTGTAAGAACTTGACTCACAGTTCTGAAGAAAAAGTTCAGTGTCCTCAAATCATTACCAAGGGTTAATTGAGTATCCTACCATTACCCACTACCTATCCAAGTTCTCATTAAAGCATCAAAAAAGCATACCTCTAGACTGGTTAATGAGTTTGAAGAGTATATCAGAATTGTGTGCTTGGATACTTCAAAGAAGTCACTGGAGCATGCGCCGTTAGCCCTATTTTTCTGGCAAGCTTATGCTGCCAGGAAAAAATGCTGTGGACATGCCTTGGCTGCGTCATTTCCTAATGTCAGCGTCAGCCCCGAGATCCCGTGACACTCGTTCCCCACTGAGAAGCTGGGCAGCAGCAGGATCGGCTCCTATTCGCTGGACACGGTTTCCATAGTAACCGTAAACTTAAACAAGGCTTGGCTTCGGGGAATAATGCACACAAGCGGGATTATGACCATGGATGCATAGTGAGGAGCAGAAATAAATTACTGTACAAATGCAGAAGACATAAGTTGTAATGGTGGCAGCGAAATACAAGCTGGAGCGTTCACAAAAACTTTATTTTAACAAGTAAGAAGATTTATTTGGCATACTACATGCAGCACTTTGATTGAAAACACTAAAATTAAGTTATATATTGCTGATTTGTAGTTACATTGTCAGAGTTCACTACCGCTTTAAAATGGGCCACCAAAATTCAATAAAAATACTAGGCAAACCCTTAAAGTGTTTTAAGGTTTCAGTCTTTTCCCCTTTTCATCTTTTCCTCAAGGCCGTACATATTAAAATGTTGTTCCGGCCCAAATTATACTTTTTAAATAAAATTACCCCTATAATACACAAGCTTAATGTATTCTAGTAAAGTTAGTCTGTAAACTAAGGTCTGTTTTGTTAGTTTATAGCAGTAGTTTGTTATTTTATAAACTTACAGCAGGCCGCGGCCATCTTAAGTGTGGGCATCTGAAGCCAGACTGTATTTCTTCCTGGATCTCAGCCTTGCAGATCTCGCACATGCTCAGTGCAGCACAAACAGTGTAATAGGTTTCAGGTCAGCTTTCCATAGCAACGGCAGTTTCAGAGAAAGTTGCCGCCCCTTCCCAGAAGGCATTGCAAACAGGAAATGATGCGATGGGCCGTGACCAGGGAGGAAGAAGTGAAAAATGAATACAGCAGATATACAGTAGGTGCTGAGAAAATAAATAAAAAAATATCCATTTCGTTTACAGTGCACAGTTTAGTGAGGGGTGCTGAAGAGTTGTAAAAGTGGGTGGAACTCCACTTTAAGTTCATGTAGCCTTCCCTAATATGTTTTTTTTTCCTAGACAATGAACCACTTTTGTTGTTGGACTCACTTCATCTCATTAACGTCTTTTTGTAATTGATGTCTCCAGAACTGGACACAGTATTCAAAATAGGGTCCAAATAAAGCTCTACAGTATATAGTGGAATCCAAGCCTACTTTTCCCTGCTGGTGATCCCTCTAGTGATGCACCCAGTGGCAGCTGGTGAAGTTTTAAGATGGTGTGGTGCAAGACCCTGCCTTTCCTTTTTGACCCCTCCCACTTATCATAAGCCCCCACCCCTCATAGACCCCACCCATTTTCTCCCCTGTATACCACTTGCTTCCACCCATAGTGTATAGTATAATGTAATCCTATACACTATGCTATATACTATAGTTGTGCTCATAGGTTTTCATATCCTGGCAGAATTTATGAGAGAACAAAAACAAGTGAAAGCTGCGCTCAGGGTAATAATCAAAAAAATATTTTGTGACACAAAAGCAGCCTGCACCAAGATCTAGTCTCCAAATCTCATCATAGAAGGTAATAAAAAGAGATGCGGCGCTAAAATAATGAAACAAAAACATTCATAATTGAATACAAAAGGGCGAAAAAAAACCACTAAATAAATAAATAATATGGTGGATAGACATGAGGATAGAGGCAAAATGAAAACACTGCTATCCAAAAATCAAATAAAAAAGGGGGTAGAAAAACATTGGTGAAAACAAATTCATACAGTAATCTGAATTTAGTAGTGATTAATTACCCAAAGTGAGTGAGGTAACATATTCAGTGAAAAATATTCCTAAAGTATTAAAAAAGTCCCAAAAAAATATTTATAATATATATATAACCAAAAAAAAAAGGGGAAAGTCCGTGATGGAAAAAGAAAAAAAGTGCCAGAATAAATTGTAAAGGTAAAGGTGCAGATAGGGAATCCTCCAATAAGTCTTCACACCCAAGGTGTAATATCAGATGCGCTTACCGAATCCCAATGACTGCTATAACGGCAGTCATAAACGGCACAGGGAATATAATGGTCTCCCCACAACCTCAGTATACGATGCCCATAAGCGACAGGTATTATATGTGATAAAGATGAGCTGTAGCTGTAATAGTAGTGGTGTCTACCCGGTGTTGTTAGCCTGTGGGGGAAGATCTGTCCATGGACAGATCTTCCCCCACAGAATTTATGAGAATATGAATGATAACACAAGAGCTTTTCTTTCACTCATGGATAGTGTTTGGCTGAAGCCATTTATTAATCAACTGTGTTTACTCTTTTTAAATCATAATCACAACAGAAACTACCCAAATGACCCTGATCAAAAGTTTACATACCCTGGTGATTTTGGCCTGATAACATGCACACAAGTTGACACAAAGGGGTTTGAATTGCTATTAAAAAAGGTAACCATCCTCCCCTGCGATCTGTGTGCTTCTAATTAGTGTGTGTATAAAAGGTCAAGGATCTGCGGGAAAAGGTAGTTGAACTGTATAAAACAGGAAAGGGATATACAAAGATATCCAAGGAATTGAGAATGCCAATCAGCAGTGTTCAAACTCTAATAAAGAAGTGGTAAATGAGGGGTTCTGTTGAAACCAAACCAGGTAGACAATAAAAAAAAAAAAATTTTTAGCCACAACTGCCAGGAAAATTGTTTGGGTTGCAAAGAAAAACCCACAAATAACTTCAGGTGAAATACATGACTCTCTGAAAACATGTGGTGTGGATGTTTCAAGATGCACAATAAGGAGGAAGAAAGATGGGCTGCATGGTCGAGTCGCCAAAAGAAAGCCATTACTACGCAAATGCCACAAAGTATCCTGCTTACTTAATACGCCAAACAGCACAGAGACAAGTCTGAAACCTTCTGGCACAAAGTCATTTGGAGTGATAAGACCAAAATTTAGCTTTTTGGCCACAACCATAAATGCTACATTTGGAGAGGAGTCAACAAGGCCTATGATCGGGTATCGGCAGGATCTGTGCGGCTGCTGTGCACGGCACCGGCATAAGATGCCGGTGTGTGCACAGCAGCCACACAGATCCTGCCGATACCCGATCAAACTGTATCATGCAGCCAAATTAAATGGTACGAGTAAATGCCTGTTGGATTGCTGTCGACAGACCCTTCCTCCCCTCTAATTGAAGTTTTGGATACCCGATGTTTTCATCCTGCTAGCCTCGTGGTTAAACAAGCTTTTTGTGACTTGTTAGACGTATGTCTTTTCAAGTCCTTTGCGTCTGGTAAGCCTCCTCAGATGTTATGGTGGTGGTTTTGACACACACATAGACGTCACATTGGATTTGGTGTTTCTCCATCTCACCCACCAGTGACACCCTGTTGTCCTCATCAGCTAATCCTCAGAGACTGTTGGTGGTGGTTTTTGATTTTCATCAAGGACACATCTTATCCATATGGACTTTATTTATGGTTGATTTATATTTTGATCCTGTTTTCACTTTTTCACTGGTGCATTTCTATTATGCTTTATATGATTTTGTATTAGTGCTATTAATTTTTTCATTAAGTCACTTTTTCTAAACAAATTTTTTGTTTGTTTTCTGGCCATTGCAAGATGGCTCGATTCTAACATTTCATTCCTATTTACTCATACACATAGCGCTACACTATATATATACTTGTTGATTTTTTACTTCTTTGTCTTAGAGGTGTGTTAGCTGCTTATTGTGTAAATATTATTTTTCAACATCTTTGTAGCAGCGCTGTACTCATCCCCTATCTGTTTCCAACAAGGCCTATGATGAAAGGTACACCATTCCTACTGTGAAACACGGAGGTGGATCGCTGATGTTTTGGGGATGTGTGAGCTACAAAGGCACAGGAAATTAGGTCAAAATTGATGGCAAGATGAATGCAGTATGTTATCAAAAAATACTGGAGGAACATTTGCATTCATCAGCCACGAAGCTGCGCATGGGACGTACTTGGACATTCTAACATGAGAGCAAGTGGTGGGACTGTGTATGAAACACACAGCAACACAAAAGGAAGTCAAGTGACTGGGAAATACTGTTGATGTAAATGAGTATATATAACTCATATATATATATATATATATATAACACACACACTAAATGAGTATATAACCTCCAAAAGCATTTGATCATTTACAACATAGGCTACATAGTAGTCCGCAATCAGTTGTAGAACAGACAATGGATACGTATTATAAACATAGGTAAGTTAAAAACAAAACTAAATATATAAAAAAAAAATTATATATATAAGAAGACGGGAGAAAAAATAAAGAAAAGAAAATAAACATGAATAAAACCATAAAGAATATAAATTGGTCCATGGTAGAATGATAGTAAAGTGTAAGGCTTGATGCGTATCGCAGCCTTATAGCCGCTCATCAGAAGCATAAACCATGGAAAATATCTAAAAACAAAAAATAATTCGTTCTAAATGGTCAAAAGGATAATTGATTTTAGTTAGGCAAATAAAAGAAAAAATTGTATATGAAGATTTGTTACCAGGTTGCATATTAAACTTACATCTGCATCTGTGCAGCGGCAGTTCGGCATCGAAAATTGCCAAAAAATCACAAGGTCTCATCTCCGGGCACCGCAGTCACCAAAGGGGCGATAGCAGCAAGTACAGACAGTTCTTAGGCAGTGTGTGTGAATGGACAACCCAGTTTTGCCAACCGTCAGTATTTTTACTGGCAGCCAGTAAAAAATGGGCACTTTTCTCCTGCCAGTAAATGCCAGTAAGAGGAAAAGGTTGCCAATAAAAAATATGGCTGTGACGCTGGGCTCAGAACTGCGCATGCGCAGCTCGGGCCTTGAGCCAACCAAGACTATCCAAGTGCCTGCTACAGTGTGATCGGGCGGTGCCGGCGGGGGGCGGGTCACGTGGAGGTGGTGTCTGAGTGTGTTGTGTGATTTCATGGTGCAAGGGAGCTGAGCGGAGCGGCTGGAGCCTCGTGTTCGGGTCTGCAGGATGGGATTAAGGCAAGTAAGGAGCAGGACTGTCAGTGCTGTTTGGACTGGAGTGGACTGAAGGGACCACCTGGCATGGAGAGAGAATGTCACTGTGACTCAGGAGGGGGCATGTCATGTCGGTGATCTGTGCTGCTGCACACTGCTGTCAGTATCACTGTGAGAGTCAATTTCATGTGTGCATCACCCATTCTAATGTATTGCCCTCCTGACTCCTGTCCCTGAACTACTTACTATATTAAAAATAAAATAAGAAATATGCTTTTTGCCTTAACATCTACCCTAAATCACATTGCTAATTGCATATTGTAGTTATTTGTAGCCTAAATAGTGGAATTTGCACTTAAAACTGTAATTTTGTAACTTTTGGAACTGCCAGTAAAAACTTGGCGGTGCCAGTAGATTTTGGGTGTCGTGTCAGTAAATTTCAATCTGGTTGGTTGGCAACACTGGGACAATCCATGTGAAGGGAAAAAAGCAGTGAGCCTGATGGGAAATCTGAGATGCAAGATAAATGCATGAAAAAGAAAAGTCACTAATGTAGAATATAAATGGGTTAATACGGTGAAAATAATGGCACACAAATAATACCTTATGGATTGTACATATATGGATTTTTTGGGTGTTTCTTGTATTCACCTGAGTATGCATTGAATAGTAGAAAAATGTATTAAAGCACTACTATTTATTCAATAATTTACTTTTGATTTTCTTTCTGAGTGGTTTAATGGCACATGAATAGCACTTTATCTGTATACACATTAGTTATTTTTCTTTGATATTCATTTGAGTATGCACTAAATGGTAGATATATTAATTAAAGCACTGCCATTTGTTTTAAAACCATACACTAAGGCACGGAAAATAATAGATTAATAATTGTTTTGAGCGGCACTATTTTCTATATATAAATTCGTACACATAGGTGAAAATGTGAACACTTATTTGGTGCCAGCAGCAATATATACATATATTATTCTTTTTTAACATTAATAATAATAATAATTATTGTATTTTCTTGATAAAGACTTGTACATTTATTTACACACAGATTTGCTCTGAAGTAACCTAGCGGTTAAAACACTCTGATCACATAAGGAGAATCATTATAAGACTGCAGTGCACTTAGCTCCGCGGTGGTCAGTATTGTTTAGGTGGATTGGTTGGAAGAGATCTTGTAGGATTCCCAATCAGAGACCACTGATGAGGACATGTCAATGGATTGAATCAGCCATAGGCAAATCTTCAATGTACAAAAGTGTCAAAGAAAAAAAGAAAACGATAGCTGTCGAATTGCATAAGGAGGTTTCATCCTGGCACCAGACATTTTTAAGGGGTGTGCTCTAATGCCCCGTACACACGGTCGGACATTGATTGGACATTCCGACAACAAAATCCACGTATTTTTTCCGATGTATGTTGGCTCAAACTTGTCTTGCATACACACGGTCACACAAAGTTGTCGGAAAATCCGATCGTTCTGAACGCGGTGATGTAAAACACGTACGTCGGGACTATAAACGGGTCAGTAGCCAATAGCTTTCGTTTCTTAATTTATTCTGAGCATGCGTGGCACTTTGTGCGTCGGATTTGTGTACACACGATCAGAATTTCCGACAATGGATTTTGTTGTCGAAAAATTTTATAGCAAGCTCTCAAACTTTGTGTGTCGGAAATTCCTATGGAAAATGTGTGATGGAGCCTACACACGGTCGGAATTTCCAACAACAAGGTCCTATCACACATTTTCCATCGGAAAATCCTATCGTGTGTACAGGGCATTAGACTTAAAGTGTTAAAAAAAGGCCCTAAGGGAGCCTGATCAATGAAAGACTAGGTGAAGATGCCACCCACTGTGGGGGCTGGGTGTGTATACAGCAAACTAAACCATGAAAAGAATGAAAAAATAAAAAAGGAATGTTAACACCCAAAGGCTATTGCTTCAAAAATATAGGTTTATTATTTGGAAAAAAAAAAAAAAAAAAAATCACTGCATCAAACAGACATGGCATGCCCAACAAAATGTCGCGACCCCCCAACCAACCCACACGCTTCCCTCCCACAAACCTACACCCTTCCACTAAATAGGTAGCCGCAACCCTGACTCCCCTAAAAACCCAGGGCAGCCCTCCTGGAGAGCTAGGACAATGCAACAACAACCCCCCTTGCAAGATGGATCCCCTAACAAGCACCTGCATGTGAGTTTGACCGTGATCCGTATGGAAAACCTGGCAAACCCGAGTCCTGAATGTGGTGACACTGCACCTTAGTGCCACAATGGGCAAATGCAATGGGATCAGAGACAGGAAACCTGAAAGCCAGTGGGGGGGACAATGCTGTCAGCTGAGTCAGTATGAGTGAGCTGGCAGAGAACAACTGACAGTCTGTGTATATGGGATATGATGAATTTCAAATGAGACTCTACAAAAACTGGTAGGACCAATGAGGGAAACTCCATGAGGCCAATGCTATGTGTAGATAGATAGACTGCACCACGGGCTGTGTATACAGCTAGTGACTCCACACCTGAAAGGTCCCAGAGATACAGCAAGGATCTGGTAAAGACGGGCATACAGGGTCTATGTGAGCCAAGGATATATAGTGACAGAAAAGTCTTTCATATTACATGTGGTTCGGCCAGTACTCTCACTAGGTCCCAACTCTCTTGGCATACCTCCCAACATTTTGAGATGGGAATGAGGGACACCTACTAGCAAAAGTATGTATTCATAGGACACGCCCCCTACCACGCCCCCTTGAAGGAGAATTAACCCCCAAAAAAAAATGATTAGGTAAATCCGCAAGGGCTTTTTTGTTACCACCACTATTCCTTAATTTAAAAAAAATATATATATATAAATGAGACAGCCCGGGCTACAGTTAATGTGGATTATACTGGATCCAAGTCTGAAGTAGCACAGTGGAAGGAACCCTTATCAGATATAGACCATTACCTGTGTCCTGAGAGTCCAATAGAGGTTACCAAGGACCAGCAAGGATTTCCGGAAGGGAATGTGCAAGGCGTGTTTGACCCCTAGTAGGGTCTTGTAAGGAGGTGAGCGAGCATTGCATGTGGTGGCGGTAGCACTATGCATACAGAGGCTGTTTGAAGTAAAGAAACACTTCACATTTCTCTGCATGTCAGCGGAAGAAATAATCACTTTGATATTGGACTTTTGTTTTGAACACTTATATTGCACATTAGTTTTGTTTTTTTGTATATTTTTATGATTTTTACTGATCCAGCGCTGTCTCATTTACAGTATCTTACAAAAGTGAGTACACCCCTCGCAGTTTTGTAAATATTTTATTATATCTTTTCATGTGACAACACTGAAAAGACAATAAAACTTTGCTACAATGTAAAGTAGTAAGTGTATGGCTTGAATAACAGTGTAAATTTGCTGTCCCCTCAAAATTACTCAACACACAGCCATTAATGCCTAAACCACTGGCAACAAAAGTAAGTACACCCCTAAGTGAAAATTAGCAAATTGGGCCCAATTAGCCATTTTCCCTCCCTGGTGTCACATGATTCATTATTGTTACAAGGTCTCATCTGTGAATGGGGAGCAGGTGTGTTAAATTTGGTGTTAACGCTTTCACTCTCTCATACTGGTCACTGGAAGTTCAACATGGCACCTCATGGTAAAGAACTCTCTGAGGATCTGACAAAAAAGAATTGTTGCTCTACATAAAGATGTCCTAGGCTATAAGAAGATTGCCAAGACCCTGAAACTGAGCTGCAGCACAATGGCAAAGACCATACAGCGGTTTAACAGGACAGGTTCCACTCAGAACAGGCCTCACCATGGTTGACCAAAGAAGTCGAGTGCACATACTCAGCGTCATATCCAGATGTTGTCTTTGGGAAATAGACATATGAGTGCTGCCAGCATTGCTGCAGAAGTTTAAGGGGTGGGGGGGCTGGGGTCAGCCTGTCAGTGCTCAGACCATACGCTACACACTGCATCACACTGGTCTGCATGGCTGTCATCCCAGAAGGAAGCCTCTTCTAAAGACTATGCACAAGACAGCAGTTTTCTGAAGACAAGCAGACTAAGGACATGGATTACTGGAACCATGTCCTGTGGTCTGATGAGACCAAGATAAACCTATTTGGTTCAGATGATGTCAAGCGCGGCAACCAGGTGAGGAGTACAAAGACAAGTGTGGGAGTGTCATGGTCTGGAGCTGCATGAGTGCTGCCGGCACTGGGGAGCTACAGTTCATTGAGGGAACCATGAATGCCAACATGTACTGTGAGATACTGTTGCAGAACATGATCCCCCTCCCTTTGGAGACTGGGCCGCAGGGCAATATTCCAACATGATAACAACCCCAAACACACCTCCAAGACGACCACTGCCTTGCTAAAGAAGCTGAGGGTAAAGGTGATGGACTGGCCAAGCCAAGGTCTCCAGACCTAAACCCTATTGAGCATCTGTGGGGCATCCTCAAACGGAAGGTGGAGGAGCGCAAGGTCTCTAACATCCACCAGCTCCGTGATGTTGTCATGGAGGAGTGGAAGACGACTCCAGTAGCAACCTGTGAAGCTCTGGTGAACTCCATGCCCAAGAGGGTTAAGGCAGTGCTGGAAAATATGGTGGCCACACAAAATATTGACACTTTGGGCCCAGTTTGAACATTTTCCCTTAGGGGTGTACTCGCTTTTGTTGCCAACGGTTTAGACATTAATGGCTGTGTTTTGAGTTATTTTGAGGGGAAACCAAATTTAAACTCTTGACAAGCTGTACACTCACTATTTTACATTGTAGCAGTGGCGGCTGGTGAAGTAGTGGGCGTGGCTCTAAGATGGTGTGCTTAGCGTCTGAGATGAACGAGGGATGGAGGGAGAGAGGGATGGAGGGACAGCAGGCCCAGATCCTACACAACTATAGAAATATGTGTATTCTAGAAAGTTTAACAATCAGCAGACAAAGATACTCCAAACACCTGGTGTTAGCACTTCAATCATCCCGGCACCATTGTTGTTATGGTGTCAGGATGATTGAAGCACATTATTTCTATTATTACATTGTCAATTACACCATCAATAACCAAGTGGTTATTAATTAAACCTGTCATTGTCACCAAAGGGCATCTGTAGTAATCCAAACCTCAATACCTAAACTGTTATAATAGTGCAGCTTTACCTTTGCGATATTAATAGACATTTCATTGCTTGAAAGTTGCTACAAATATGTCTTCTATTACAGGCAAATGCTGCTGGACGCAAGGCTGAATTATACACCAAAAAGCTGCATACTGCACTCAATAAAAGTGCTCTACTGCAATAACTTCAAAATTCATACATAAATGATCAAATTATCAAAGTGCTACAGTGCAAATTGTTTCACATTAAAACACCATTAAACAAAAAAATAAAGTACTCTTGTGTATTCCAAATAAATAAAAATATTCCAACTGGCTTCATAAAACATAAATTTAACAGATACTGTGAGAAATCCACACTAAAGTGTAATAAACAGATTCCAACAAAGTGCTCCTGTGCAATTAAATATAAATAAACTGAGTCCCAGAAAGTTAATAACTTTTTAGATGAACTAGTACAATAAGAATCAACTCCAGCAGGGTTCTAAATAGACCTCTGAAGTCTAATTTTTGAACATCCCCAGTACCTCTCTGTAGCCTTAGCTGCACTGCAGATGAATGAACAGGAGACAGAGGCTCCTGCCCATTCATGAACAAAAGCATAGTAAACACAAATATACCTGCAGCTGCTGCCAGCGGGAGAGAAAAGTAGGGGGCACTCTGGAGGCTATTACCCACAGAATCCTCCTTATGTGCTCCAGAGTGCCCTCTTACATCCTCCTATGTGCCCCCTTAGTAATACTTACTATACTAAGGGGGTACTCTAGAAGCAATAAGGGGCACCCTGGAGGTACCAAGTTAGTTATATCCTCCTGTAGAATACTCCTTAGTGCTTCCTCATGTTCTGCTCCTCCAGAGTGCCCTTATTTAACCACTTGCCTACTGGGCACTTTCACCCCCTTCCTGCCCAGGCCAATTTTCAGCTTTCAGCGCTGTCACACTTGGAATGACATTTGCTAAGCCATGCAATGCTGTACCCATATGACATTTTTATAATTTTTTTCATACAAATAGAGATTTCTTTTGGTGATATTTAATCACCGCTGGGTTTTTTATTTTTGCTAAATGAACAAAAAAAGATCAAAAATTAAAAAAAAAAAAAAAAAAAAAAGAAACATTTCAAAGTTTGTTAAAACATTTACTGTTGGGAATGCCCTGATTATCAGTGTAGATGTCCCTTTTACGTAAGCCGGTTATTGGCTCTCTTCCTCCTTCCTCACACTGTTAGCGTGAGGAAAGGAAAGCCCATAACTGCCTTCCATTTACATTGTGATCAGCTGTGATTTGACACAGCTGATCACGTGGTAGTGAGCCGCTGATTGGCTCTTTACCTCAATCTGTGATCAGCAGTGTCCGGAGGACACTGTAGTCACAGAGCGCGGCAGGTGCAATCACGAGAGGATGTCATGACAGCCTCCCAGAACTGGCCTTCTGTGCTGTAGCTGTCATTCGGCTATAGTGTGGTTTGCAGGTGGCTAAATACCTTCTAGCCTGGTCACAACTCATGAGCGGCTGGCAATAAAATACTTTAGAAAAAAAATCCTTGTCTGTGATTCTGAACTGTGCATGCGCAGTCTGGAGCCAGCCGATTAGTGAACTGCTGGGCTCGGTCTCTACTTGCCTAATCTGAGGCTGAGCCCAGCACAGTGGTGTAGTGGTTAGCACTTTCACCTAGCAGCAACAGGGTCGCTGGTTCAAATCCTGACCACGACACCATTTGCCTGGAGTTTGCATGTTCTCCCTGTGCCTGTGTAGGTTTCCTCTGGGTACTCCGGTTTCCTCCCACACTCCAAAGACATGCTGGTAGGTTAATTAGACCCTGTCAAAAAAAATTGGCCAAAACATGTGTATGTGTTGCAAGCGTGTCGGGACCCTATGGAGTAAAGGACCACGCTATACCGCAGATGGATACCGGCAGCAAAAAGCGCCCTGAGGCGATTCAGTTCGCATAGGTAGCGCTATACAAGTCACTCATTCATTCAGTTCTCTAAACGGCTGGCTCCAGACTGCGCACGCACAGTTCAGAATCACAGACATTTTTTTTTTCCCAAAGTGTTTTACTGACAGCCATCTGTGAGCTGTGGTTGGCCAGGCTGGCAAGGGAGCCAGAAGTACTCGCTGCTTGCTTCCCCGCAGAAATTGCAGGTGCAGCAGAGTGCGGGTAGCAGGGCCAGAATTTGTGATGACAGGCCAGGTTACTGCTGAGCAAGACAGGTAATCTTAGGCTCGGTTCACATTGCAGCGATGCGGGAACCCTGCGAATCCAGTATGGGTTCCTGCATCGCATACAACTCGCAGGCAGTTCACAGTGCCCTTTGCAAATTGCTGGGGGTGTCAATACAATGTTAATGACACCTCCAGTTTGCGAACTGTGAATTAGGACAGGAATCGGATCGCATGGGTGTGAACACCCATGTGATCCGCTTCTGGTGAGGACCAAAAGTTGGGTCCTGTGTGAGTTTGGTCCAAATGCGATTTCAGCCATACAGATAGTGCATCACACAGACATCACATAAGATTTGGACAGCAGTGCGGTGTAAATCACATGTGATGTCTGACATCGCAGCAGTGTGAACCAGCCCTAAATGTGCCTCCTCTTCTACTGTGGTGTTTGAGGGATCTCAGGGAGGTTCACAGCAACCAGGCATGCAGAGAAAGCAGGGACGGGAGGTGTGCAGTCTATGAGGCTGAAAAGGAGCCATTGCAGTGACCTCTGTTATCAAGCCCAAGTAGAGGAGGGGGAGAGCACGAGGGAGGACCAGAGAGGCACCGTGCAGTGGTTGGAAGAACATCAGAGACAGTAGCTTTCTGGAGTGGACTTAACCTCCATTATCAAGCACAGGGAGAGGAGGGGGGAGCGTGTGGGAAGGATCAGGCATCTGTTCTGCGGCTGCAGGGCTAGAGTTTTGTCAGGGACAGGCTGGATCCGTGTGATATCAAGTGTACTCACCGGCACGGCTCTTCTACTTGCTGTTATGCCCAAAGTTAGTGCGGGAGGGAGAGCAAAGTTAGCAGCCAGTGTGTAGCTGCCCGGGAAAGCTGCAGATCAGACCAGCAGAGCTCTCTCTATGTGTTCACTCCGGATGTTTTGCAACACAGGCAGGGGCGGGCTCAAGCGCTCAGAGAGAAAACCACAAAAACTCCAGCAGGTTTAAAAAATGTTACAGATACTCCCCCCCCCCACCTTCTCCATGGGAGCACAGCAGCGACACTTACCTTGCTGACTGTGTTGTCCTCTCCTGCAGTGTCTCCTTCCAGCGGCGATGGAGGAGTCCGCTCCTCATACTTCCGGTTTTCTCTCTCGGGTGCAATGGGAGAGAGAAAACAGGAAGTGGCATCAAACTCAGATGTCAATAAAACCGCCCGGCCATAGTAATAGATACTATGAGTGCCAGGCGGAAGCTACTCGGCGCTTCAGAAAGCGCCGCAAGGCAGGACAAAAGCCCGCAAATGAAGCGCCGCGTCTGCATTCTCGTGATTGCATTGACGTGGCGCTTCCCATAGTGCACTGTGTCCGGTGCTCGAACACAGTGCACTTAGTTAAAGGACTTTTTTTTTTCTTCTCTAAAGGGGCAGTTTTAAAAATGTTTTTTTTTATGACTACATAGGAGGGGGGGGGGGGGGGTGCCTGGGTGCCCCCTATGGACGGGACGCCACTGCATTGTAGCAAAGTGTCATTTTGTCAGTGTTGTCACATGAAAAGATATAATAAAATATTTACAAAAATGTGAGGTGTGTACTCCCTTTTGTGAGATACTGTATATTTTATTTACGTTTTTTCTGAGGGAGCACATAAGTGACAGCAGCAGCAATTTCAGGTCTCAAAAAATTATTTTCCTGCATAATAGCGCGCAACTATCCTATGTTTAATTTGTATTCCTTTATATTGGCTTTTAAAATGTACAAATGCAGTAATTTAGAATTTGGATGAAAGGTTTAGCACTGAGAAACACTTTTTGAAAGATAAAAAGTGCATTTTATATACAACTATATAGATCAGACCAAAATGAGGGACAAATGAGGAGGAAAGAGAGACATTGCTCCAAGTCAGGGACAGTTGGGAGCTATGCTCTGGGTACTGACATGGTGGTGCCGATATGACCAAGGTACAGACTGTCATGTACTCACTGTCCTGTGACTGCCGTCTGGCGATTCCTCCTTGTGCGCTATGATGCAAATCCTGCTGAGATCTGAACTTGTGCAGACAGGGTGGTAGCTGTGATTAACACAATACACTGGTGTGAGCAGGTGTCCCAGATCTGTATCAGCCAACAATCAATGGATTATAGTCCTGGTATAAACCCATGTGTGATGTCAGAGTCAGCTCAAGGATGTCCTGAACCCCAACCAGTCCCCCGATGGAGAAGTAAAACAAGACTTAGTGGGGGTTATTTACGAAAGGCAAATCCACTTTGCACTACAAGTGCAAACTACAAGTGCAAAGTGCACTTGAAATTGCACTGAAAGTGCATTTGGAAGTGCAGTCGCTGTAAATCTGAGGGGTAGATCTGAAATTAGGGGAAGCTCTGCTGATTTTATTATCAAATCATGTGCAAGCTAAAATGCTGTTTTTTATTATCCTGGCATGTCCCCCTCGGATCTACAGCGGCTGCACTTCCAAGTGCACTTTCAGTGCAATTTCAAGTGCACTTTGCACTTGTAGTGCAAAGTGGATTTGCCTTTAGTAAATGACCCCCAATGTTTTGCTAAAAGTATGCTGCGGTAAGATACAAACATCCATGTGTGCTCAAACACATGCATTTGAATGCAAAATAAAGTAAAAGATTTTGTTTAATTTGCTTTGCCTACAATGCAAATGTATCCAAATATGAATTGCTGAATCCAAAGCTGGTCAAATGCAACCTCAGATCTGTCTTCCACACCCACCAATAAAGTAAATGTGCCACCTGAGCTTGGGGGCAGGCACGTGTCCAGCTAAAAAGCCAATCAGGCTCTGCTGCAATGAACATGTGCTAATGAAGAGTATTGACAGAAGGAGAAAGTAGAATGATGATTCATCAGTCTGCCGCTACTCCTTCATTATTCCAAATCATAGACAGGGGATGTGTTTTGAACAGGATGTACTGCTAATTCAGTGCAGGTCAAGACCTAGTTGTGTTGTCTAGCAAGGACACCTGGACCCAAAGACTGCCTGAACAGACTTACATATCTTAAGGTAGGTTAAATGGATTCCATATATGTAATTCAGTGGTGTATCTAGCTGCTAGCCTAATGTTCATCCTTAAAGTATAACTAAAGGCAAAACTTTTTTCTTTTTTTTTTTTAACTTTTGGATAGATTGGAGAGGGATAGGAATACCTGTCTGTTTCTATTACTGTTTGTTCCCCCGTTAGGAAGATTTATCATCTCTACTTGTCCCCATGTCTACCTGTACCCTTATCATTAAAAGCACAAGTAAAAGAAAATCCCAATTTTTGGGTGACTCCGGGACAGTAGTATTGGGGAAATCTTCCAATGAGGACACTAGTTCTGGTGACCCTGGCGCCACCCCAGGCTTCTCTCACTTTGGAAAATTTCCTCTCACTTCCTCTTTTGGCAATGGGGGGGTAAGTGAACAGAAGTCTCCCCAATTGGACACAGATGGGCAAAACCCCCCCCCCAAAAAACAAAAAATGACTGGGGTTTTTACTCTAGTTCTATGTTAAGTTGCCCACACTGATCTCTGCGGGTGAGAAACCGCCACTTGAAGAACCTTTAGAATTCAAAACTTTCAGCAGTATGTATTCCTGGTGCAGACAGCCTGACAGCTGAATGTGAAAAAAAGAATTGCGGCAAAAAAAAAAAAAAAAATCATGAAAAACCTTCGGGTTTGGTATACATTTGGAAAAATGACGTAGTGGGTTCCCCCCCCAAAATCCACACCAGATCCTTACCTGAGCATGCAGCTTGGCAGGTCAGAAAAGTGAGGGGACAAGCGAGCACCCCCCCCCAACCATGCAAGGCCACATGCCCTCAACACAGGCCTTTTCCTGACAACCCTGGGCGGTGGTTGTGGGGGTCTGCAGGCAGGGGGCTTATCGGAATCTGGAAGCCCCCTTTAAAAAGGGTCTTACCAGAAAGGGGATTGCTTTCTCTTCCAAGTATGTTGGATGCTTAGTCCCTCACTGCACTTAGTGGTTCGATCCCTCAGCCCATACATCCCTACTTTGTTCTCTAGTGGTGGTGAGAGGAACCACTGAGTGAGTGGAGGACCAAGTGTAAGGGCTTACCTTGGTTGGAGTCCATATTGTGGAAAAGTATGCTCACCCTTGCAAATACACACAGCACTCGGTAAGAAGCTACCTGAGCTGTGAATCTGTGCACGGGGGCTTTAACAGGAAATTGCCAAGGGATAGTCGAAGTAAAGCCGTAGTCAAGGATTCCGGAAGACAGGATAAACGATAAACGGAGCCAGGGTCAGAAGCCGGAGTCAGAAGCCGGGGTCAGTCTTGGAACACTGTAACAGAAAACAGGCACAATTGGCAACCAAGAGATGATGAACTGACAAGGCCCTCAGAATGAGGCAGTCTTTTATACCCAGCAAATTAGGTAACCTGTCTCAGCTGATCCAAGAGGGACAGGTGCAATCAGAGTATCGCCCTCAGTACCTCATGCTGAACTAGGCATGGTTGGAAAGCAGGCGTGGCTCAGAGGCAAACAGGAGCACCAAATGAAAGGCCATGAGCTCAAGACCAGCCAGGGCCACCTGGGATGCGACCCCGCCAGGCTGTCTGCTTGGCACAGTAGGGACCGTGACAGTTCCCCCTTAAGAATGCCCCCAGGGAGCAAACAGACAGTTTGTCAAAAACATCAATACCAAAAAAAACATAAATAGAAGATTTATAGAACTTCTCCTTAATCCATTTGGGCTTTTTCTTTTGTCTCTAGCAAAGCTCTTTAAAAAAACTCCAGATCCTGCTTACGGACCACGGTGCCATTTGAGGCATACGTGCAGTCAGGAGATAGAACCCCGCTGACAGCTGATAACTCATCGGTTGTTAACCACTTCAATACCAGGCACTTAGACACCTTCCCGCCCAGGCCAATTTTCAGCTTTCAGCGCTGTCGCAATTTGAATGACAATTGCGCGGTCATGCTACACTATACCCAAACAAATTTTTTATCATTTTGTTCCCACAAATAGAGCTTTCTTTTGGTGGTATTTGATCATCTCTGCGGTTTTTATTTTTTGTGCAACAAATAAAAAAAGACCGAAAAACAAGTTTTTCTTTGTTTCTGTTAAAATTTTTTGTAAATAAGTACGTTTTCTTCTTCAATGACGGGCACTTATATGGCTGCACTGACGGGCACTGATACGGCGGCACTGATGGGCACCGATGAGGTGGCACTGATGAGGTGGCAATGACGGGCACTGATGATGGACACTGATAGGCGGCACTGATGGGCACTGATAGGTGGCACTGATGGGCACTGATAGGTGGCACTGGTATGCGGCACTGATGGACACTCATAGGTGGCACTGATGGGCACTCATAGGTGGCACTGATGGGCACTCGTAGGTGGCATTGATTGGTACATATGGGTGGCACTGATGGGAACTTATGGGTGGCACTGATGGGCACTGATAGGTGGGCACTGATGGGCACAGATGGGCACTGACAGGTGGCACCGATGGGCAATGACAGGTGGCACTGATGACACTGATTGGTGGCACTGATAAAACTTATTGGTGGCATTGCTGGGCATAACGGAAACATAATGGTGCCAATCAGTGCCCATTTGTGGGCACTGATTGGCACAGATTGGGCACATGTGGATGGCCATGGGGTACATACCTGGCCATCCACATGTTGCCCATTCCCTGGTGGTCCTAGTGGCGATCCCTAGTGGTCCAGTGTGGTGATCTGAGGGGGGGCTGTGCTGATAAACAATCAGCACAGACCCCCCCTGTCAGGAGAACCGCCGATCGGCTCTCCTCTACTTGTGTCTGTCAGACGCGAGTGAGGAAAGCCGATCAACGGCTCTTCCTATTGACATCGTGATCAGCCGTGATTGGACACGGCTGATCACGTGGTAAAGAGCCTCCGCTGGAGGCTCTTTACCAAGATCGGTGTAGCGGTGCGTCAGGCTGACACACCGCTCCACCGATCGTCGCGATGCGCGCCCCCGAGGGCGCGCGGCGGCATGTTATCCTGCTTGACATCATATGACGCCCAGCCAGGATAACGGAACCACCGCCCGGCCGTCATCTGCTATGGGCCAGGCGGGAAGTGGTTAAAGACGCAACGGCTGGCTTCTCGGCCTGCTCCTTAGCAACCTGCTATATACAGTGTGTTTACAACGTGTTTAAAGGAAAAAAAAAAACATAAAATGCATGAAAACTGCATGCAAAAACGCATCAAAAACGAGGGTTTAAAAATGCAAAATGCAACACAAAACGTGGCTGAAAAACGTATCAAGCACAGCCCGCATAGATGTGAACCTAGACTTTAAGCTTGAGCTCTAAGCCGAGATCTGCTGTGTTACAATGGACCAATTGTTGTAAAACATACTTATTGGGTTCTATCAGGATCTGTATACAGCTTCCTGCTTTGTGGAAGAAGAAATAATTAATTGTTCTCTGCATACTGATGGAAGCTGTTCAGATACAACTTTCTTTTTTTTGGAAAAAAAAAAACAAACTTTCTTTTATTCAAAGTTTTTTTATTTATTATTTATTTATTATTATTTTTCAAATATGCATATCTATTGATGATCAGGGTGGCTATCTGTTTACCCTCGGTGCACTTTTCTCCCCCCCGGCTCTGGTTTTCTTTCCCTGCCCCATACACTAACCCCCTCATTCCTTCCTGCCTCTCTTTTTTTTTTCCTCCCCCCATCCCCCCTTCCCTCCTCCCCACCCCCCCCTTTTCCACCCTCCCCTCCTCCCTTCCTTTTCTCTCCCTCCCCCCCCCCCAGCTTTTTCCCCCCTTCCCCCCCTATTCAGCACTTATCCCCTTTTTTTCCCGCAATCACTGGTTCGGTCTACCCGTCACTTCATCACACCCTTGTGTGTACCAAGCTTTTTTTAGCTTTTAAATTCTTAATTCCAACATTACTTTTCAATTAGATTCTGTCAATTACAATCCCCCGTGTCCGCCGCGGGGGGAATTGCTGAGCCCTGTCGTTTGCTGGTCCCGTTTGAGTGGGTGAGCTGGTCTTCTTATTTTAATATTGAATGTAACTCTTTGTTAAATTCTTTTGCTGTGTTTATTATGCTTTGTGTAAATGCCTTATTTGTTTTCATAGACCATCCCTCCTGAAGAAGCGGTCTCTTGTTGAGAAACTGGTTGAGGAGATTTTTATGTATACCCCCTCTCAACAGAAACTCTACGGGTGAACCTGTCAGTAGCTTGTTAACTGTGGCGTATACAAATTGTTTTTATAAGAAAATACACTGTTTGTTTATATAATTTGTATATATATATATTTTTGTATGCATTAAACTTTATTTTATAATACAGTGACAGTGTAGTGCTATTAAAAAGTATAAATAAAACTAAATGTAAAACCAAAACATATTGGCTAGACTAAATATAGCCCAGTAAGTAGGTGAAAAAAGTGTCCACAAGAGTGTTGAATGGTATGTCCCTCTGACGGAGGTAGTCCCAATCTTGGAAAAATGGTGTAAGGCTTGTCTGTAGTCAATAACAACGAAACTCGAAAAGTAAATGGGTACTCTTACCAGCTGTGATGGACCCCGAACGTCATACGACAGAGGGGTCAAACAAGCTTGGGATCTTGTGCTGTATTCATCCGAGGTTGCTCGGGTGTTGGACACAGATGAATGAGACCTGGTTCAAGGTAATATCCTCGGCTCCTGAACCGTGCAGACTCCAAGTGCTCCCCAGCCTGATAGCCGTCTCCGAAGCTGTTCCGTGAGGGCTCCAGGAAGTAATCATATAAAACAGAGGAAAGGAGAAGGACTTGCTCACTTACCCCATTATAGCGTAGTCCTTTCCTTCACCTCCACTATTAAACTTTATTTTATGACCAATCAATTGTTATCTATTACCGAGTACCGAGATAGTCCATAATAAAACTTCTCAGGTGTGGACGTGCGTGGGTCAGCACCAGCAACTGCCCCCGCACTTCCACTTCCCCAGTTTCTCAATCTTTATTTTTTATTTAATATTCCTTTTTGTAGAACCACAAAATAATATAGTCTCTAGGGACAGTATACACATTCTGAGTGATAATCTGACCAAATAATTGCATCTTCATACTATTAAAATATACCAGCTATGCGGCATATACCAGAAAATAAATACACACAATCTGCACTTCATCCCAATATACAGTATATAGAGATGTTATAGGTTCTAATACCACATAAATATTTATTATTCCACATAAAACGGGTCTGTAAACCATAGGTTTGTTTTGTCTTCGAATTTACCTAATGTAAACAATAAGAAATATTGTATAGACGCATCACGGGTTTGATTTACTACAGTGTCAAGTAAGATGACATGAAGGGCTTCTGTGTTCGTAAAAGAAGAAGCTGTGTTTTTTCATCCCTCGTATGGATCCCTCGTTTGTATCTATGCGACTCCCTCCAGCACCCCACTGTATGTCTCATCCTCCTCTAGCTTCTGCTGTCCTTCAAGCCCCCTCATGATTGCATTCACTGTTTAAGCAAAGATGTACCAATTCACATCAAATACCATAAACTGCTAATTGCTGCTATTTGCTGGTTTGGGACCTGATCTGCGTAGCTCTAATTTACTCTTTTGTCTGCTGTTTCTCAGCTATCCACATTTCTAGGAGGCAGAATTCCTGAACTGCCAATACTTATGACATTCTATGCAGAAAAAAAAAAACAGGAGTAATGCCGCGTACACACAGTCGGACTTTTCAGCTACAAAAGTCCGACAGCCTGTCCGACAGACTTTCGACAGACTTTTCCCGGACTTTCAATGGACTTTCTAACGACCGGACTTGCCTACACACGATCACACCAAAGTCCGACGGATTCGTACGTGATGACGTACACCGGACTAAAATAAGGAAGTTGATAGCCAGTAGCCAATAGCTGCCCTAGCGTGTGTTTTTGTCCGTCAGACTAGCATACAGACGAGCGGATTTTTGCGGCCAGTGGAGTTACGACGTAAAGATTTGAAGCAAGTTCCAAATCTAAAGTCCGTCAGAACTTTTTCAGTTGCGACTGGAAAAGTACGCTGAAGGTCCGGTGAAGCCCCCACACGATCGGATTGTTCGCTGGATTTGGTCCGTCGGTGTCCGTCAGACAAGTCCGGTCGAAAAGTCCGACCGTGTGTACGCTGCATAGGAACACTAAGGTTAGCGTATACATCAGAAAATACCTTTCAAGCCGCAGCTCCCAATTTGACATCTTTATGGGTGCGGGTCTCCGAACACAGACAGTGTGCTTTCGGGGACCCACACAGATGTCAAATTGGAAGCAGTGGCTGTGTCCATGCAGAAGCTGGTTTCCAACTGACATGAATGGGACTGCCCGCACATGGATACACTATTCATCCCATGCAGGCAACACATGGCCATCACACAGGTGTGCACTGCAGTACACCCACTTGAACAGACTTTAGACTGTGCAAAGGTGCCTTGATGCGGCAGTGTGCCTTCACATGTATTTGCAAATGTACGCAACCAAAAAACTGTTTTTTTTTTACCAAACTGTTCAAACGGTTTAATTTGTCTTTTTGTGCTGACTAGTTGGATTGGGAATTTTTGTATTGGTACATGAATATAAGCAGTTGTTTTCAATGTTTTTGCATTCATTTGTAAACAGTTAGAGATGGAATTCCCTTTTAAGTTTTGTCAAATTCAGAAGCGGTAGGACAATCTTTTTTCTTCAGACATCTGGTCAAAGAGAGTGGCGCAAGCCTAAATGCATTTGCTTTACAGATTTTCTGGCAAGCAGGCTAATCTTGAGCTTCCAGTCATCCCTGAGCCGTTACCTAATTAGGCTAATTAGCTGCATATGTAACTGTCAGGCTCAGCTGTTTGGAAGACACACACAGCCTCCTCTATGACTGCTCTGAAGATGTAATATTCATTTCAGATGTCACAACACATCACTTCTGTGTATATAGCCTTTTAGTAGTTTGTCTCATGACACATAATGATGTAGCACCCTGGTGTTTAGGCAGGGTTGCTCCTAAATTTACCTGCCAGGTATAGCTACCTTGGCCTATTGTTAGTGATCAATTGATTTCACTCTAATGCCCCGTACACACGGTCGGATTTTCCGATGGAAAATGTCCGATCGGAGCGTTTTATCGGACATTCCGACCGTGTGTGGGCTCCATCGGACATTTTCCATCGGATTTTCCGACACACAAAGTTTGAGAGCTTGCTATAAAATTTTCCGACAACAAAATCCATTGTCGGAATTTCCGATCATGTGTACACAAATCCGACGCACAAAGTGCCATGCATGCTCAGAATAAATAAAGAGATGAAAGCTATTGGCTACTGCCCTGTTTATAGTCCCGACGTACGTGTTTTACGTCACCGGGTTCAGAATGATCAGATTTTCCGACAACTTTGTGTGACCATGTGTATGCAAGACAAGTTTGAGCCAACATCAGTCTGAAAAAATCCTAGGATTTTGTTGTCGGAATGTCCGATCAATGTCCGACCGTGTGTACAGGGCATAAGTCTGTAATTGTTGCACTTCTCTCTTTTGCCGCTAGGTGGCTAGGTACCTGGTGGTATTAGATACCTGAAGGGCAATGCAATGTCAGATTATGGCTATATGGGGTATCCCAGACAATGGGCAGGGGCTTTCTTAAATCCCTTGGCCTGCTGGGAGAGCCTATATATTTGGGTTGAGTCAGGTGATCTGTGTTCTGTGCCACCTGAACGGCTGTCTGGATGGACATGTGTTGTATTGCCCGGGCTGCTAGGCCGGAGTTTGGGCCTATCCCGGGCACATCTGGCTGCTAGGCTGTCTGAGGGCCTATCCAGAAGCAAGAGAGATCAGCGCAAGGTTGGGATTGCGGCTTGCAGTCCTACCAGAAGTGACGGTTCTGCCCGTAGGAAAACTTATCGTGGTTGGAGGTAGAGGGGAAGCTGTCGCCAGTAAGGGACCATCCACCTTTTTACCAGGGACCACAGTGAGTAACTGAAGCAAGTACTGGAGCAGCATTCTCACCAACCGAAGATGGTGAAGAATTGGGAAACTGCAGTGGGTATCAAGCCAGGGACCCAACCAGCGGAGGTGAAGCTTGCAGAGCAGCCTTGTGTGTCAAGCCAGGGACCGAGCAGGCCAGTAGGGTGAAGCTTGAGAGGTATCCTGAGTGCCAAGCTAGGTACCCAGCAGAGAGGTGATGCTTGAGGAAGATACCACCATGAAGATTGGAGGAGCTCAAGGGATTCAGTGGCAGAGAGTGAGAGACTGGGAGCTCATTGGGCTGAAGAACTACAAGGAGTGATTGTAGTGGAAGTGAAAGAACTGTTACACTTTGTGTTAGGAACTGTTAAAGACTGTTGCCATAGGAGACAGCATTCCTGCACATGCAGCTGTGGCGTCTGGCTGGAAGCCTTTCCCTGCATGGCTGCTCTCCTGTTGAAGTCTCAGAGTCTGCCAATTGATCTTGCAACTACCTAAGAGTGTCCTGGACCTAACCCTCTCTCCCACAAAAAGTTTGTTAAGAGAAATAAACTCTATTTTGCATTCAAGAAGTGTCTGGCGCCCAATAACGTTAACTACCTTGCACCCACCATGACTCAAAACCCACCATATATAGAAGGATGTCATCTACCTCTGGCCCCGGAGGTTCTCATTAGACCGAAGGAGGCCTGGGACCTTGTTACAAATACATAAATAACGCTTCCATTTGTTTACAATGGCCGTCAACTATCTACAGTCAGGTCCATAAATATTGGGACATTGACACAATTCTAATCTTTTTGACTCTATACACCACCACAATGGATCTGAAATGAAATGGACAAGATGTGCTTTAACTGCAGACTTTCAGCTTTAATTTGATGGTATTTACATTCAAATCAGGTGAACGGTGTAGGAATTACAACAGTTTGTATATGTGCCTCCCACTTTTTAATGGACCAAAAGTAATGGGACAATTGGCTGCTCAGCTGTTCCATGGCCAGGTGTGTGTTATTCCCTCATTAGCCCATTTACAAGGAGCAGATAAAAGGTCCAGAGTTAATTTCAAGTGTGCTATTTGCATTTGGGATCTGTTGCTGTCAACTCTCAATATGAGATCCAAAGAGCTGTCACTATCAGTGAAGCAAGCCATCAGGCTAAAAAAACAAAACAAACCCATCAGAAAGATAGCAAAAACATTAGGTGTGGCCAAAACAACTGTTTGGAACATGCTTAAAAAGAAAGAACGCACTGATGAGCTCAGCAACACCAAAAGACGGAAGACCACGGAAAATAACTGTGGTGGATGACCGAAGAATTCTTTCCCTGGTGAAGATAACACCCTTCACAACAGTTGGCCAGATCAAGAACACTCTCCAGAAGGTAGGTGTATGTGTGTCAAAGTCAACAATCATGAGAAAACTTCACCAGAGTGAATACAGAGGGTTCACCACAAGATGTAAACCATTGGTGAGCCTCAAAAACAGGAAGGCCGGATTAGAGTTTGCCAAACAACATCTAAAAAAGCCTTCACAGTTCTGGAATAACATCCTATGGACAGATGAGACCAAGATCAACTTGTACCAGAGTGATGGGAGAAGAAGAGTATGGAGAAGGAAAGGAACTGCTCATGATCCAAAGCATACCACCTCATCAGTGAAGCATGGTGGTGGTAGTGTCATGGCGTGGGCATGTATGGCTGCCAATGGAACTGGTTCTCTTGTATTTATTGATGATGTGACTGCTGACAAAAGCAGCAGGATGAATTCGGAAGTGTTTCGGGCAATATTATCTGCTCATATTCAGCAAAATGCTTCAGAACTCATTGGACAGAGCTTCACAGTGCAGATGGACAATGACCCGAAGCATACTGCGAAAGCAACCAAAGACTTTTTTAAGGGAAAGAAGTGGAATGTTATGCAATGTTATGCAATGGCCAAGTCAATCACCTGACCTGAATCCGATTAAGCATGCATTTCACTTGCTGAAGACAAAACTGAAGGGAAAATGCCCCAAGAACAAGCAGGAACTGAAGACAGTTGCAGTAGAGGCCTGGCAGAGCATCACCAGGGATGAAACCCAGCGTCTGGTGATGTCAATGCATTCCAGACTTCAGGCTGTAATTGACTGCAAAGGATTTGCAACCAAGTATTAAAAAGTGAAAGTTTGGATGATTGCTAATCTGTCCCATTACTTTTGGTCCCTTAAAAAGTGGGAGGCACATATACAAACTGTTGTAATTCCTACACCGTTCACCTGATTTGGATGTAAATACCCTCAAATTAAAGCTGAAAGTCTGCAGTTAAAGCACATCTTATTGTTTCATTTCAAATCCATTGTGGTGGTGTATAGAGCCAAAAAGATTAGAATTGTGTCGATGTCCCAATATTTGTGGACCTGACTGTACCTGTCTGAAAAAGGGACTGTTTGTGTTGTCACATAGTAGGGTAACCAAGTTATATTTAAAGGATATGTGTCATCAAAGAATTATTATTATTATTATTATACAGGATTTATATAGCGCCGACAGTTTACGCAGCGCTTTACAACATTAGGGCAGACAGTACAAGTACAATATAATTCAATACAGGAGGAATCAGAGGGCCCTGCTCGTTAGAGCTTACAATCTAGGAGGGAGGGTCAAAGAATGATGTTCTCATTCTAAATATGCTAGCTGCCTGGCGGTCATTCTGATTTTCTGCCTTTAATAGCTTAAAAGACACTGATCTTGAACAGGCCTGCAGTTGGTAAAGTCAAAGAGCATTCAGAATTCTTTATCTGTGGATGTGTTCGAGGCCAGTTTTTCATAATACTGCGAGAAAATGCATGACAGTCAGTAGTTCCACAAGGAAAGGTTAAAAATAGCAGACCTTTACCCATTAAACTAATGTTGTCTCTCCTTGTTCCTTCTTTCTTACTTTTACTAAATTGAGAAATGTTTCCTAATTTTTGGACCTTTCTTGTGATGCACCACAGCACTTCAAGCTTTCACGCCTAGATGAGAATTACGTGGTGCCCCCATTGTCTCCTGGGATGCCCTGGTCCTAGTGATCAAATTTTGGCTAGTTCATTAGAACTGTCCAAAATTAATTCAGTATATGGCCAGCTTGAGGCTCAGGTCTTGTATAGTCTGCTCCACAGACAGCTGTCCTTAGACTTCCCCAAAATGGTGTCTCACACACAGTGGTGTATTTAGGTTTTGTGCTGCCCTAGGCCTGACTGAGCTTGCGCACCCCCTAATTTAAATATGCCCCACCCCTTCCTGTCAAGGCCACACCCCTTTCTTTTAAAGATCCGCCCTGTCATCTTCATTGGAGGAGGACAGAGGGACGCCACGGGAAGAGGACAGAGAGGCATGTGGCATCTTTTCATTTGGGGGGTAAGGGGATATGTGCTAGTTGCTTTGGGAGGGGAGGATCAGACCCCCCTCACTAGCACATATCCTCTCCCCTCCCAAAGCACCCAGCACATATCCCCTTACCCCCCTTCCCCTCATCCATGTGTGCATCTGTTATCTGCCCCCCTTCCCGGTTACTGTGTCCCCCTCCACTGTAAACTATACACAGACCGGCAGCGCGGCTCTTGCACTGAAGTCGTGTCCCTCCTCTGTGGCTCCTTCTCCTCCTGGCTGTGTACACTAGAACATTGGAGCTGAGAAGGAGGAGGAGCCGAGGAGTGTGTGTGGCTGACAGTGGGGAGAGAGGTGGCGGCTGCTACGGAAAGCCGATCGCCGCTTGTGGGACCCCAGGTGGCAGATTTCCTGGGTGCCCACGCTAGCACACTCTGGCTGCCAGTTACCGAAGCTCAGTGCCGGAACTTGTTGTGGGCTCCGGGACAGTGGCGTCACTAGGTTTGGTGTCACCTGGAGCTGTAAAAATTGTGTCCCCCCCCCCTTAATTTTTGGACTGGAGGCCCAGCGTTGGAGCTCATTGTGGCGGTCAACAAGGCCTAGAGGATATCAGGTTAGGCACTTCCTAATGGCTCAGTCCCTGGGAACAGTAATGGATAATGGCCAACAGGCTCTCTTACCAGACCCAATGAAACCGCAACAGTGATCCCTCCAGCTGGACGTTCGCTCACTCTGGGTTGCCCAGGCGGACTCTGGTCAGTAGTGTAGCATGTCTGTACCCTGGCAGTGGCTTTATCTTTCTCCCCCTCTGGTGGTGCGGGTACAGCGTGGCTCTCTCTTTGGTGGTGCGGGAACAGTGTGGCTCCCTCTCTGGTGGTGCAGGTACAGCGTGGCTCTCTGGTGGTGTGGGTACAGCGTGGCTCTCTGGTGGTGTGGGTACAGCGTGGCTCTCTGGTGGTGCGGGTACAGCGTGGCTCTCTGGTGGTGCGGGTACAGCGTGGCTCTGGTGGTGCGGGTACAGCGTGGCTCTCTGGTGATCCGGGTACAGCGTGGCTCTCTGGTGGTGCGGGTACAGCGTGGCTCTGGTGGTGCGGGTACAGCGTGGCTCTGGTGGTGCGGGTACAGCGTGGCTCTCTGGTGGTGCGGGTACTGAGGTAGCAAGTAAGGTAGGATGGATATTGGTAATGACTGCTGGACAATGAACTTTCTGGTATGCGAGATTTTTTTTATTCCATTCTTTTAGCTAGTAAGAATGGACACTCCTGGCCCGACTCGTGTCTATCACGCCAAGAAGTGCCCATACAGACAAATTCAGTTGTACATATAACTTCCATTACATTACGTCACAAGCGTACAGACAATACATTTCCGTTATAAGACATTTTTAACCTCTTAACCTTTCTAAGCAGTTAACCTACTCTTATGGTTGCAAAGCAGTTAGCAAAGCAAATTCCTTTTGTACTCTTGCAGTTTGCAGATTCTTGTGCTTGCGGTTTCCTTATCTTACTTACTAATCAGCTTGACATTTGCTAACTTATAGGAAAGTGTACGTCAGTGTGCTAAACACAGGTGTCTGTGTTAAGGGGGGTGAGAGGGTGAATTCAGTGTCTTTAACCACAGCCTGTAACATATTTTACAGAGCTCATAAACTGTTCTTAGCATAGTATATACAGGAATGGCTTCTTAGCTGAAATTCTAAATCAGCCTTACTGCACACATAACCATGGCCATATAAACTGACCCCCGTTCCTACTTCATTCCCCCCTTTGATCATAATCATAGCGATTAATATGAGCGAGATTAAGCATCATTAAATAGCATACAGTTCTGCTTTCTAATGGATCAGAGCCCAATGTTACTGAGATTTTTTTAGTCTTGGGGGGTTAATGGCTGGTATTTCCACATAGCCATAATATGGGTTGCAGACTTTCTTTCAACGGTGGCCTCAATGAAACTCTGGATCATTCTAGTCCCAAGGAGAATCAGACAGGGTAGCAGCAGACATGCTACAAGTATTACTACAACGATCCCCAATATAGCCTTCACCCCATATGCACTGGGGAAACCCCAATCCCCGAACCAGCTACCAGCGTTGAAACCATTCCATGTTTGGACTGGCACATGAGCTAACTTTTTCATTCTACCCGTGATTTCCTCAACTACTTTTCCTGTGTTGTCCACTTCTAAACAACAATTACTCAGATTAAATTTTCCACAGACACCACCCTCAGTAGCTAACAGATAGTCTAAGGCAAGTCTATTCTGATACACATGAGCACGTAAATTTGTTCCTTGTTTAGCAAGCAAATTTAAGGCAGTAGCAGTTTCGTTAGTAATTATTTCTAATACAGCCTGTAACCTTATAATTCGATTAAGCATATAGATTGGTGTTCTATAACCGTAACTGCCATCCTCGGCCCAAGTAGCTGGACCATAATACTGGACAATACGTTCTGGGGGCCATTCATTGTCTTTCCAGTTTCCTAAAGGGGTGTGGGTCAGGCAGGGGTATGTTTGTATCACTCCACCAGGATGTACTTTTAGAAGTGTTGTTATAAAACTGTTGTCCTAAACAGGCCATTTCTCCTACATGTGTTCTATACTGGGGACCCGACCTGGCTATACAATATTTCCCAATTATTGATGTTTTCAGGTGCCATTCTGACCTTATTCGTTCAGGAGGCTGCTCAGAGGTGGCACTGAATGGCACATCATAATCTTTTTCCCTGGCTTCCCAAGGCCATTGGTCTCCCATGGTAGTTCCTCCGCACACATAGCAATCTGTCACTTGTAAATTGTCAGCCACACTTTCTGCCAGTTCAATGAACAGGTTCTTTGTGCTAGGAGGCATCTCCATACCAGTGGCCAGTTCTTCATAAAGGGAATGAAATAGCTGATGATTAACACTCTTTGTTAGTTCAGTTTCTAGTGAGACATACACAATTGTACCGGGGTCTGATCCTTTACCATAAATATGAACTCCAAACTTATTTCCCCATTGTGCTAAAAACCGGACAGGGTTATGTATGGTAAAATTCACAGGGGTGCAACTTCCCACTGTGCAGCTGGATGAACTAGCTAAGGATTGTAGGATTGCATCCTGATTTTTCATCCCCCATGTTCCCCAAGCAGCACACCCCCAGGTGGGGCAGTAGTTCCATTCCTCATTTGCACAGCTAGGTCCCAGTTTCCCTGAACAGATGTACCTATCATTTCTCAAATACTCTCTCTCCCATTCCAGTCCCCCACACCCTCCTCTTGGGAAGGGGTTGAGGTTGATCGCAGCACACGCATCAAAAATTAGGCTTGCTGCAGTGCTGGGGTCAGTGATCAGTGTACGGTTTATAAGCTTCCCGGTGGAACTAAAGCTCCGGACGGTTAGCCAGGTTTTGTAAGGTGCATAAGTGGGATCATAGCAGGTTATCTGATCTTCCACAGAGCACATTGAATAGGTAGTCCCATTATGTATGCAGGTACCAGTGTCTGTACCCTTGCATTGATAATGGGAGTGCCACAGTAACATCTTGGTAGTTACGGATCCTACTCTGGTAGTCTTTATACAAGGGTCACATGAATTACTCTCCCCCTCTTTTAACCCGGTCAGTATCACTATTATGACTATCAACAGTCTCATTATAACGGTTTTAGTAAACATTACACTGATGAATATCCTCAAGCTTCAGCTTGTGCGTAGACCAACCAGCGTCCGGGCTGTGGTTGGAGCAGAGCTTAGTAGATATCCTTTATCTTCCGCCGTGCGTTGAGCCAGCAGCTTCCAGGAGTGTGTTGGCCGCAGGGCTGCAGTCTGTCTATCTTCTGCCGTGCGTAAATTCAGCAGCTTCCAGGGGTGTGCTGAACACAGGGCTGGAGTTCTTCCTTCTGATTTCTCTGGTCAATCTCAGTCTCAAAGGATCTTGGGGGTCTAATGTACTGTGCCCGGAGTCTGTGAGGTCAGCAGCTCGCTTTACCCTGGAGTGGTGTATCCAGGGTGTCACCTCAGCTACCCTAATGGCTGTTGGGGTAGATAGCAGAACAGTGTAAGGACCTCTCCATTTTGGCCCTAGTGGGGTTATGTTCCACTCCTTTACCCACACTGTATCTCCTGGTTTAAAGGGGTGTACTGGGTTCGACAAGCTTATGGGAAGTTTCTCTTGAACCCATTTCCCTATGTTATACAACACTGCATACTTTCCCCAAGTTTCTGTATCAGTTAACAGTTAGCTACCCCTCCTATCTGATGCAAGTCTCCTCTTATCCCTCTAATGATGGGTGGGGGCCTACCATACAGTACCTCAAAAAGAGACAGATTTGTCCTCTTTGTTGGGGTACTCCGAATTCTCAGTAAAGCAATGGGCAACATCAAGGTCCATTTCATTCGGGTTTCCTGACAGAGCTTGGCCAGTTGTGACTTGAGCGTGCGGTTCATTCGTTCAACTTTTCCAGAGCTTTGGGGCCTATATGCGGTGTGTAATTTCCAAGTAATCTTAAGTGCTGTTGCTAATTCCTGGAGGCACTTGTGGACAAAGTCAGGGCCATTGTCTGGGCCTATATCTGGGGATAAACATCTTTTACAAAACTGCTTCCGTCAGTAAAGTACGCAACGTTTGGATTTTCCAAGGGGCTGTCTTTCAAGTCTGGTCGGCTTGCATATCCATTACCCGGAGACTGTCATGAGTTAGGGGTTCCTGTGAGGTGGGGAGCAGAGTGGCTGGGTTTAAAGTGTTTACAGTCTCTAAGTGGATACGGGGATTTTCACACAGCATAGCTTGATATTTAACCATTCGACTGTTCGTGAACCAGTGATTTCCCTTGTAATCCATTAGTGCCTGTACCTGGTGAGGTACTCGGACATAAGTCTCCTGACCTAATGACAACTTGTCAGCTTCCGCCACAAGGAGGGCTGTTGCTGCGATAGCCCGCAGGCAGGATGGCCATCCCTGAGCTACGGTGTCCAGTTGTTTTGAGAGGTATGCTACAGGGCGCTGCCAAGACCCAGAGTATTGTGTCAGGACTCTTACTGCTATTCCTTGTTTTTCACTGGCATACAAATAGAAGACCTTTTTGGCTATCTGGCAAGCCTAGCGCAAGAGTCTGCATTAGGGAGACCTTAATGTCCTAATGCTCTGTTTTGCTGTTCTCCCCATTGGAAGGGTTCCTTTTCTCCCCCCTTTGTGGATTCATAGAGGGGTCTGGCTTTTATGGCAAAGTCCGGTATCCAGATTCAGCAGAATCCTGCCACTCCCAGGAATTCACGTACTTGCCGTCTGGTAGTCAGGGTGGAAATCTGACAAACAGCTTCTTTCCTGCCTTCTCCCAATTGTCTCTGCCCTTGTGATACTCTGAATCCCAGGTACTTTACAGTCTCTTGTCAAAATTGCACCTTTCTCCGGGACACCTTATAACCTGCCTCCCACAGTAATTGTAACAGTTCATTAGTGACCGCTGGGTGCATGGTCATTACAGCCTGATTGACCGCTCTGAGGTCTTGAACAGGACAACAGTGAGCTGTTTCGGGTTTCTGCGCTGGAAGTAGAGGTGTATTCCAGGGAGACTGACAGGGTTTTAGAATTCCATAGTGTAGGAATTTGTTTAAGTACTTTTGTATTCCTACTAGGGCTTTTCGAGGGACTGGGTACTGTTTCAGGCTGACTGGAGTGGCTCCTGATTTTAATTCGATAAGGATTGGGGGAACATGTCTGGCTAATCCTGGTAGGTTGTCTTCTGCCCATAGTCCCGGGATGTCTTGCAGTATGCGGGCTTCAAAGGGATGGGGCAATTTTAGGATAGCCTATCCCTATCCGTCAGATTGGAAGTATATGTGTGCTCTGAGTTTAGCAAGTAAGTCTCTGCCCAGCGAGGGAAAAGGGGAATCCGACATGTACAGGAACTGATGTTGGACTTGATGCCCCCCCCAAAAACTACAAAGTCTTTCTAATAGGAAGGGTCTTTTGCCTTTATACTTCTGCACTGCTTGGTTAATTCTGTGTCTTTCTTCAGTATTAAAAAGGGTCAATAAAAGTTGCTGGCAGTCCGACCAAGTGGGGTTATTGACCAGAGCAAATCTGTGATGGCTTGGGGCTTCTCAGAGTAGGCAGGGTTATGAATCTTCCAGTTCAGTAAATCTGTTGTGTTAAAAAGGGGTGTAAACTAGAGTCTGATATTCCTCCACCGCTTGTTCTCTTAGGGGCATTTGCAGAGGTATGTTGAAAGACGGGCAAGGGTCCGGCTATTTGCATCAGGATTTCTCGGAGTGGAAGTGGACACTTGATTGGGGAGCCCATTGACTACTACTGAGTTCCCTATTTCTGTCCTGCCTATACCCAGAGTGTTAAGGTCAGGAGTATATTTACTGAGATTTGGCATTGACAAACTTGCTGAATCTGATGTAGGTGGACAACAACTTGAGTCCTCTTGTCCACTGGACGGGGCATTTGGACATGGCTCTGACCTATCTCTATCTGAGGTCTGTTCATCTACATACGGGGGAGGCTGATCTGTCTCTTCTGGTTGAGAATATATATGTTTTGTTTGTTTTGTCAGTGGCACTACTCTTTGTCATAACCATAATTCTACACTGTTCCTCTTTTTGTGGCTTCTATCCACTGCAGGTCTTTATCTCCCATTTGTCCAAAGGATGCACAATCATCCAGACGGACGTTTTCTCCTAGCTGACTGACTGACTGACTGGCTGAGGATTTGTCCGAAAGATGCGCAATCATCTGGACAAACATTCCTCCTGACTGACTGGCTGAGGAGTTATCCGAGAGATGCACAATCATCTGGACGGATATTCCTCCTGACTGGCTGAGGATTTATTTGAGGGATGCACAATCACCCGAACGAACAGTCCTCCTGGTAGGTGCGTCTTGGTCATGTTTCTGTGAGTCTGACATAATATTCTCAAATAATCAGTCAATGGTCTCTAAGTCAAGGGTTCCCTATGGGGGCCACCGCGCTCCATAACAGGGCCAATCTTTCTCACACAATGTTATCAATTTCTCAGGGCTAAGTTTTAAATTACAGTTCTTAGCAAATCCCTTCCTAAAGTTGGAGATCATGGTTTGTAGGGGAGATTCAACACTATGTTTCCCACCCATTCTTATAACCTAACAGACACCAAGACAGACACAGAGGGTAGGGTAAATGATGAGAATTCAGTAAGGGGTCTGAATCCTCGACACAGGTAGGGACAATAGACAACGCTTCCCTCGGTCAGTGGCCTGGACGTGGTCTCCCAGCCAGAAAACGCACTTAAAAGAGGACACGGTCACTTCACCACAAAGTGATGTCTCATACACACAGCAATCATACCAGACACTCCCACCCAAAAATTACTGACTGACTGAGAATTCGTCCGAAAGATGCACAATCATCTAAACGGAGGTCTCTTCTCGGAAGGTGATCAGGCTTCCCTTCTCTCGATCCGTCGAGAGGCCGACCGACTGGCTGTCTGACAGTTATCCCAAAACCAAAAGTAAAAAGCTCTCACCTGTTCCCGTTGGAGCTCCAGCTATCTACTGCTCGGATTCCCAGGTCCTTTTGACGCTACGAAGGTCGTCCACAGCAGGCCACCAAATGGGACACAGCGCAGTCTCCTAGATAACAGTTCTAGAAGGCGCCTTTTGAGACTACGATATAACCCACAGGGCTGGCCTCTCGGACCATTCCTTGTAGGTCTGGTGGAAAACAGTGCCACCTGCCTCAACAGGTCACACCGATATTCCCCCCTTACGGCCAATGCACCAAATGAGGTAGCAAGTAAGGTAGGATGGATATTGGTAATGACTGCTGGACAATGAACTTTCTGGTATGCGAGATTTTTTTTATTCCATTCTTTTAGCTAGTAAGAATGGACACTCCTGGCCCGACTCGTGTCTATCACGCCAAGAAGTGCCCATACAGACAAATTCAGTTGTACATATAACTTCCATTACATTACGTCACAAGCGTACAGACAATACATTTCCGTTATAAGACATTTTTAACCTCTTAACCTTTCTAAGCAGTTAACCTACTCTTATGGTTGCAAAGCAGTTAGCAAAGCAAATTCCTTTTGTACTCTTGCAGTTTGCAGATTCTTGTGCTTGCGGTTTCCTTATCTTACTTACTAATCAGCTTGACATTTGCTAACTTATAGGAAAGTGTACGTCAGTGTGCTAAACACAGGTGTCTGTGTTAAGGGGGGTGAGAGGGTGAATTCAGTGTCTTTAACCACAGCCTGTAACATATTTTACAGAGCTCATAAACTGTTCTTAGCATAGTATATACAGGAATGGCTTCTTAGCTGAAATTCTAAATCAGCCTTACTGCACACATAACCATGGCCATATAAACTGACCCCCGTTCCTACTTCAGTACAGCGTGTCTCTGGTGGTGCGGGTACAGCGTGGCTCTCTGGTGGTGCGGGTACAGAGTGGCTCTGGTGGTGCGGGTACAGCGTGGCTCTCTGGTGGTGCGGGTACAGCGTGTCTCTGGTGGTGCGGGTACAGCGTGGCTCTCTGGTGGTGCGGGTACAGCGTGGCTCTGGTGGTGCGGGTACAGCGTGGCTCTCTGGTGGTGCGGGTACAGCGTGGCTCTCTGGTGGTGCGGGTACAGCGTGGCTCTCTGGTGGTGCGGGTACAGCGTGGCTCCCTCTTTTTCTCCTCTAACACCCCCCCCTCAGCAGAGTGCATGCATGCTGGGGGCTGTAGCATGTCTGTTGACACACAGGGCTGCCATTCTTCAGGGACTATTTTCCCATGATGCCCCCCAGAGTCTTCTGATTGACCCTCTGCTGTGGCCAATCATGGGGAGGAAAACAGCGGTCAGGACGCTGGGCGGCGGCATGGTGAAACCAATTAGAGCCGCTCTCTCTCTCTTCTCCCTTCAGCTGACAGAAAGAGGAGGGGGGGTGAGCGGGGGAGATACACAGACAGCCCGCATCTCTCCTCTCCCTGTCACAGCGCTGCTCCATTTGCCAGAGAACTCCCCCCGCTCGCCCCCCCTCCCCTTTCTGTCAGCTGAAGGGAGAAGAGAGAGAGAACGGCTCTAATTGATTTCGCTGTGCCGCCGCCCAGCTTCCTGATCGCTGTTTTCCTCCCCATGATTGGCCCCAGCAGAGGGCCAATCAGAGACAGATTTACAGCTTTACGGAGGGGCGGCTTGACAGTTCTTACTTTAACTACTTTCTAGCCCCCTCCGCACCCGCACTGCTAAGCTGTACTCCCCAGATGGTGGCCCTGCTGTGCGGGAAGAGGGCGCCGCTGCCATTTTCGGGGGGGGGGGGGGCGGCTTTTTGCCGCCCCCCCGCACAGTGCCGCCCTAGGCCTGGGCCTTGTTGGCCTAGGCCAAGACACAGCACTGCTCACACATGCAATTATAGATGCTTTGCTATCCAAAAGTGGATTTTTTTGATAGAAGAGGGGACAGGAATGATTTCTACCTTGGGTTCCATGGCACCTCGCAGCACTCTTAGTTGTAGCAAATGTAACCATGCTTTATTATATTTGTCACTGGTATTTAACCTTCAATACGAATACCTGCAGAATGTACTGTATATTACAAATACTGTGCACATTATATAATTAGAAGCTTAGATAATACAGGAAAGTAATATGCTTTTAAAATATTGTCTTCCAGTTGCCAATATAGATTTTCCTCCAGAATAGTAATTTCTTTTTATTTCTGTCGATCAAGGACAATTAAGATCTCTCTAACCAACACACTTTCACCCGGGGATTGTCTCAAATAAAAATACTGTCATTAGTCTTTCTATTTCTATATCTAATCAGTCTTTTCAACATCATATATCCATAATCACTTCATTGTTATCTGTAGATGAAAAGACTGCCAAAAGAGTCTCCAGCTTATAATTGACAAGGTTCTTTGGTAACAATTGGTGGCTCCATTCTGACGACTCTCTACTCTGAAACCTGGAAGCTTGTTATCCGCATATCATGTTCAACATTCCGCTTAGGGAAAAAACACAATAAATTGTCTTTCGACTGACACAATAGTGGTTTCAGTCAGTATGCGAAACAGTTTATACAGAAAAACTGTAAAAGAGTGTGCCAGATTGATTTGGACCATTGGGTTTCAACTGATCTTTCCTTTTTTTTCAAAGCCTTTCCCCTTTCTATCCAAAAATATACTATGGCCTCTGACCAGTCCAGTGACAGGATGGGTCCATCACTAACATAATGGCTTAGTACCATTTTGTGCTGCAGTATTGCAGGACCACACCAGCATGATGTTGTGTCCATGACAGCTTGGGCTTGCTGGACATCATTCAGCATGAAAGATGACCAACATCTACTGGAGGAGAAGACTATCTGTAAAATAAATCACCAGATCAATGTATTTGAGCTAGAACTGCTAGAAAGAGTTTTTGTTTTTTATTATTATTACATGCAATTCTGCTTGAACGCTGATGGAAAACTCTCAAATAAAATTGTCTCATTTCTAGCCATGAGGCTTTATAAAACAAGCAATTAATGGAATGGTTCGAGATAGCAAGCATGCTTGATATATTTTTGTGAACTTTTTTACTGTGGGTTGATCTCCCTCCCCCATGAATGACACGGCCGTGTGGGCGGAGCTCTACACGACCAGGTATTTTTTAAATTGTGGCAGCGAGTGGGAGGGAGAACATGCTTGTAATATGGTGTAACATGTAACTTGTTACAAAAGGTGAACTTATCCTTTAAATAACATTCTTGGGGGATGCCTTAAAGCTGTACGTGGAATTACAGACTGTTAAGACACTCAGAAACTGTCAGTGACAAAATATATTGTGGTATCACATAAATTGCAGATCTACTTTCTGTTTACATAATTGCTTGGCTTACATACAGCAGCAGCAACCCAATATGATTAATTTCCACCTCAAAATAAATTTGTATAGCAGTAATAAATCTTAAGCTAGCCATAGGTGGATCAAAATTTGGCTTCAGCAGGAACTGGCCGAATTTTGATTCAGGTGTGGCTGTCCCTATTGGACAGGAAGTAATTGTTAGATCAACGTCTGTCAAACAGGAATGTTGGAAAACTTTTGTCAATCAGTAGCTGCTAGAGGTGGGCCGAACACCCCCTGGTTCGGTTCTTGATAGAACTCTCGAACATTGCAAATGTTTGGACCTGAAATCCAAAGCCCATTGAAGTCTATGGGACCCGAACTTGTAAAATCAAAAGTGCCCATTTTGAAGGCTTATATGCAAGTTATTGGCCTTAAAAGGCCCAGATACTGCACTGGGGGACATTTATCAATGCAAATTAAAATAAAAAAATCCTTTAAATACAGTGTACAGTGCCTGGGGGGGGGGGGGGCCCTTTGTCTGCCTGCAAAGTGGCGTGTCTATACTGTGTATAGAACCTGCTGCAGCAAAACTATAGAACAATGTATTTAAAATTTTAAATTGATTTTCCATGCAAGCTTTCTTTATTTTGTAAACAACAGCTTAATAAGGCAGGCTCTGGTGTCTCTTTCACAGACTTTGTATGGAAATAACAAATGTTTGCACCACAGTGAGCAAGCCTTATGTGAAGAAGTCAAATTATAGTACACTCAGGCCAAGATTAACAATTTTTTTTTTGGTAAAGTCAGTTACCTCATCATCATCCCCTCCATTCTTATCATCACAGGAGCCAACTTGGCAATATGCTGCTTCTGGGGGAACATGAATACCAATTCGTTGTTTATCAGTGTTCTCCCCCTCTGTAGGCTCATGTTACTCCCTTCCTCAACCTCAAAACCAACATCAGAATCAAGTAATGGCTGTGCATTGTCAAGAAGCAAGTGGCTGGTGCTGTGTTCAAATATATCAGCTGACTCCTCCATGCATGATTCTGGGGCTATGGCAGGAGTAGCTGTGGACAAGGAGGCAGAATAAGCCACTCTGGCAGCTGCGGTGGACTGCGCAGTAGTGACTGCTTGGGTCTTAGAGGATGAAGAGTATGAGGATGGTTTAGTAAGCCAGTCCACCACCTCCTCTGCATGTTGTGGCTGGATAGCACAAGCATCATCACTAAACAGAGACAAATGTGCCTTGCCTAAGGATGGACCACATCCACTTTTGCCTGAGGACACATACACTGCTGGCCTCCTCATAGTGGCATGGGAACGTCTGCCTCTCCATGTTGGCCTCCCAGACATGATGTTGGGGGGGGGAATTATTATCCAAATTTAATAGAAACTGAGAAATGTGTGGTTGGATGCACTTTATTTAATGAAAAGTGGTGTTTGGTGCGCTTTAAATTGAGGACTGACACTAACAGAAATGCAAAATATATAAAAAAAAAAAAATGAAAAAACAAAAAAAGGGGAACATCAGCATCGCAGTCAGAAAAACTGCAGCTGGCATTTTAAAAAAGGGGACAAAAAAAAAAAAACATGAAGCAACCAAAAAAAAAGGGGGGATATGACACTGAATATAGCACTAAATGTTATGTAATGCTGTGTTAAACACTGCACTACACTAACACACTACACTGACACTACACTATACTGACACACTATACTCACACTATACCCACACTACACTAACACTCTTCACTCAGTCACAATAAGTTCACACACTAACTCGCTAGTAGCAAACTGAACCCTGCTCTATACATCTCCACTCCAACAACACTTCAAAAAGTTCCTATGGGAAGGAACCTTTTATAGTGTGTGGTAGGACTATAAGTACTAAGCCGTGATTGGACAAAGTCATCATCACTTTGTGCTTTGTGTCCTAATTGGAAAAGCCTTGCACCTGACTAGTGGTCAGGTGCAAGACTTCATCCAATTAGGGCCGTAGAATGCACGAATGGGCGAACAGGCAACGTTCAGGACAAACTTTTGCTTGAGGGTCCCCGCTGTCAGAAAAAAATGTTTTATCAGGGGTGGGGGGATTCCTTTTTTTTTTTTTTAGCTTGCCCCGGCAGGACGAAAAAAAATTGACCCATTTAGGGCCAGCTTCAATTGAGTATTGGAAGCAGCAGAGGCAGTATAACAAAAACTATTGTAGGGTATATATTAAAAAAAAAAATATATATATATATCCTTCACAGAGCATAGCTTGTTGTTATATTCTATTCAGTAACACACTGTATTGTGTACAAACCACAAATTCACATTGCAGAGCTGAGACAGTTGTTATACTGAACAAGAAAAAAAAAATAACAGTGCAAAATTTTAGAGACAAAAGCAAAAAATGTTCACACAGTAGCTGGAGAGCATGCAAGCAGTTTGATTGGGGACCGAGGCGGCAATGTAAGAAGGAGTATGTTTTTTCAGACCCACAAGTCATAAAAGCTGAACCGATTAGCTGGACCTTATGTGTTTGTAGCCACACAGCAGTAAGCAGAGGTGATGAGTAAATTTAGTTCTGCTGTAAAGTAATCTGCCTGGACTAATTTGTAGTCTTTTTTTTAGCTCTGTTCCTCTAAGTCTAGCCTGGCAGTTAGTTCTCTCTGTTACCAGTAGGTGTCAATGTCACCTCAGGCATTAGAAGGAGGATTCACATTCCAATGAGTTGGAGCAAAGTCTCTTCCCCCCAGGCTGCGGCTTGGGGAGGGGCATGTGATGCTGAGCTGTCTCTTTTAGGCCTGGCTGAGGAGGCCTTTATGTAATTGGGCCTATAGATTAGGCCTGTGGATGCCCTTGTCTTGGTACAGGATGGAGTCCCACAAGGGCTGGTTGACTCTCCTGGAGAAGACTGGACACAGAATGGAGTACCAGAGATGCTGGTTGACTCTCCTGGGGAAGAATACTAATGCTGCCTACAAGGTCTCCTGGGAGTTTCTAGAAAACAGGAGTGCCAGTTCTGGCTTAAAGGTCCTTTTCCTGTGCAGCAGTATGTCGTGTCAAGAAGTTCTGCAGAAGTTTTGTTTTTGCATTGCAATCCCCTTTGCACACCAATAGCCATTTACCACATTGAACTAAAGGACACAGTTGTGATGTAGGGGGTCAGTGGATCACACCCATGAATGCAGAGGGGGACTAGAGATCAGAAATCCAAAGGATCCTCACTTCTCTATACTCCAGCAGTTGTTGAACATACGGGCAGAGGGAGAGATATGCATTGAATGTCTTCTTTTCAGGGAACAGTCTATTGTATACATTTATTTTATACAAAATACATGGAACATAATAAAAACACCTTACATCAGTTGTTGAGTGACAACTATTGCCAAGTGTTTACTACAACAATGAATACAACATTCATGTATATAAAATGATAATTCCTGGTAGCAGGTACTTGTACCTTCTGCAATTTCATTAAAATTGAATAATTCATTGTATATTATAGGAGTCCATAAAGAGTTATGTTAGCTGTGCAGTGAGGCTATGTTATTAATGCTCAATGGTTTGTGTAGGATTTATTCACCTTGTTTTGTCCTTGGTCCATTATGTTTCTTTCAATGTTTACATATTGGAAATATAAATTAGGTGACTTTATCATTGCAACTTTGAAACTTTCACATTAACGACAAGCTTTACTTTTCCATCACAATGTTTTGTGTAGATCGTTAAAATATATAGATATGTCTTTTCAATATCAATAGATCATATACATTCAAGGACATTTTACACCTTCATCAAAACTTTCCAATGTATTTACCAGACATTCATCCAGCCTTTATTTTCAAATGAAGTTCATAAATAATATGTTAGCTTGTAAAGCAATCATTTCCATCTTTGCATCTCTGACCTTCTCTTTGTACTTCTGTTGTCACAAAGACAAGAAGTGAGGAGAAATCTTCTTACTACATTACCCTCTGGCCTTTATGCACAATTTGATGCACAGCTAAACACTCCTAAACTCCAAAAACAAAGGACTGTATGTAGAAGTCTTGGTAAAAGTGAGTGTGGTTTAATAAAAGTTGGTGTGGCTTGTTAAATGAGCCATAGATTGCAGGGTGTCAAGAATGGGATGGTGGAAGATGAGTAACAGATTACAGGGAAATCAGTTTAAATGGAAGACAGAAGAGAAGCCACAGATTGGAGGTTATCTGGTATGACGGGAATGGAAAGGGTGTCACTGATTGAAGGCTGAACCATATTGGGAGACGTAGAGGGAGAGTCTTAGACTACAGGGAGTCCAGGGGTCCTAGAAGGGAGGGAGGTTACAGATTGCAGGATGATCAGTTTGAGGGGAGGGCTTTGGAGTCCTAAATTATCTAGCTAGGAGAGGATTAGTCATTTATTGTTCATTAGGAGATTTGTGAACTAAAAAAAGGGATGAAAGAGGTGGGTTACTATCTGAATGAGGTGTTTTGCTGGGTTCACACTGTCCTTGTCATGAGTTGGCCATCACATCTGCCTTGATCCCATTTCATGGTGTGATGACAGCAGGAGGCCCTGTTGTCCCCTCTGGGGTACTATACCAAATGTATTGGAGAGCTTTCAGAAGCATCCTCATCATTGGCCAGGCACTTCAGTGGAGGACAGGAACGTGGCCAACCTAGCTAGCTACAACTAGTGGGACTTTGTTGTTGCTGTAAAATCAAAAGAACAGAGAACAGTTATGAACATTGTTATTAACATGTCTTGGGGATGGAAAGGGTGTCACTGATTGAAGGCTGAACCAAACCAAACCATATGGGGAGTGGTGGAGTCGTAGACTACAGGGTGTCCTGTATGGAAAGGGGAGGGGGGTTACAGATTGCAGGATGATCAGTTTTGGGGGTTGGAGACGGGGTCCTAAATTATCTAGCTAGGAGATAATTAGTCATTCATTGTTCATTAGGAGGTTTGTGAACTAAAAAAAGGGATGTCAGAAGTGGGTTACTATCTGAATGAGATGCTTTTCTGGGTTCACACTGTCTTTGTCATAAGTTGGCCATCACATCTGCCTTGATTCTATTTCATGCTGTAGTGACAGGGGGCCCTGCTGTCCCCTCTGGGGTCCTATACCACACGTATTGGGAACTCTCAGGAGCACCCTTATCATTGGCCATGCACCCCAGTGGAGGACTAGGAACTTTTAGCTCAGTGGCCAACCTAGCTAGCTACAACTAGTGGGATTTTTTTGTTGCTGTGCAATCCAAAAGAACTGAGAACAGTTATGAACATTGTTACTAACAAGTCTTCTGACATATCAAATACATTTCTTCACTATGATTTCAGGTTCCATAAGTCGGGAATATTGGATTATTAGTTAGGTTTTACCCTAACAATAGTTTCATTTTTAATTATTATCTATTTAGTATGTAGCACTACCCCTTTAGGGGCCGCTGGATATTGCTTGCCCTCTTGTGCTGCCCTGACCCTGGGAACTTCCCAGCCCTTCTGACGCTCTAGGTTCTGACGTGATGTATACCCCTTTAAATGAATCACAGACACAATGTAAACTGAAATCATCAGGCTTCTGTATTGACCAAGACAAACAGTGTGTGCAGAAGTGTGTCAATCAGCCAAACCCTGGGACAACACCCAAGACTGGTGGAGTTGGACACACAGCAGTTAGATATGTTCAGAATGACAAAAGCAGATTGTAATGAATAATAACACTTGAATATGCAAAAACAGCGGACAATGAATAATTGAATGGGCCTAGATAACTCAATGGTGGGGGGGGGGGTTACCATGACTATCAAGAGACTGGACTGCAGGAAACTCTACTCCTATTGGGGAAAGAGGTTAAGCAGTATTTGGGTAAGCTTACACCCTGTAGATGATGGGATAAGGGTAGTCCAAGTGTGAGGCTTGAACACAATCTTCGCTGCCATGTTGGAGCTCAAAGATTTTAAAGGGGAAAATCCTCAGTAAGAGAAGAAGAGTGAAGGTTCAAGCAGTCGGCAAGTAAATAATGGGTATGGCAGAAGTGGCAAGTTCCTTTGTAATCCAGGTTATGATGTCTGCATGCAGTGTCCATGTGCTGAATGTTACTGAAAAGAAGGGGATTTAGGCATAAGCCCGCTCACCAGATCCTGAAGGTAGTCAGCTCACACAGCAAGCGATCCAGGGTCTGTACCCCAACTAGTGTAAGGATAGATGCGATAGGTCAGCTGGATGTGAACTCAGTGGTCTGGGTTGGCACCTGCAGTGTGGTCCACCAATCACCAGCAGGAAGGACAGAGGATCCTCTGCTGTCCCACGGTGATGCAGCCCCTCTCATTCAGGGACAATGATGACTGACAGGGTTCTGGTGGGCCAAGGTCCTATCAGCCGGTCAGCAAGTCTGATGCTCACTGATAGATCCCAGGGAGAAGAGAGCGTGGGCCAGCTGAAATATCTCTTTAAATAGCCTTTCCCATAATCCCCTTTCAAATTAGAAGCTTGCTGGGAGATGTAATCTAAGTGAGACTCAGGAGTCCAGTTATGGCTAAACATAGATAACTCTAGTATGATCAGATTTCTGCTGTCATATGTAACCCTTTCTCGGTGTCTTTTGCTGGGTACCTTTTTGTGATATATGGCTGAACACAGGACTACAAGTCCCACCTTCCCTTGCTTCTCGGCTCAGAAATGTGATGCAGACAGTCTGAGTGTAGCACTAGGGGGAAACTGGTACAGTCTGCAGCAATGAAGGTAATGTCCACTGCATTCATATTATGGTAGCCTGTACCTGGTTACAAGTACAAGAATTATTAATTATACAGAATTATACTTTATTATAATTCAGTGTAATACCTCATTACTTAATTCTCATACCCCCAAGAGTTATGTCTACCCCTGGTTAGGGACTCATAGTTTAGTAGGTCCATTGGATTGTGAGTATTTTCTTTATAACTGTGTAAAACTTTCACACTATATAAATATGGAAAACTTAAAAAAAAACTGGCTTTCAGTTCAGGACTCGAAGGGAAGATGAGACAAGAGATGGTTTTATATTAATATAGATGGACTCTTTTCAGAACTTTCCAACAACTTAGGCTGGCCATCCATGGGTCGAATTTCGAAATAATTTTCTTTCCAAAATCTTATCTAAGAATTTTCGTTCAAATTTCGCACCATTAATGGGCTGCAGCAACAGCTGATTTTTGTGCGGCAATCAAATTTGAGTAATCGGGCATGTTGGAAATTTTTTGAAAAACTAATGTAATAGAAAAAGGGATGCACATGAGTGCAAGAAAAGAAAGATTCCTGCCCATGAAAATTCTTTTCAGTGGCAACATGAAGTGAAATTGAAGGCTTGGTTGGTCGAATTTCTAAAATCAGGGGTGGCACCATTGGATCAAAAAACGCACAAAATTTCTGATTTTGAAAAGAAAATTTGTTTGGAATTGGACCATGTATGGCCTGCCTGACAGACACACCTTAGAGCTACAACCGCAATAACAGCAGAAAATATCCTCAATTAGGAGTGAAAAGGGAATGCCTTTTATGAATTACGCTTTAGAGAAAGACAATCCCCAAGGACAAATTATTCCTGCACATGGAGGACTTAGATTCAATTAACAATGTAATACGCTTGTTTGCAGTAAATAATCTAGTCTGTGTGCTTTTACAATAAACGTTTAATGAACTGAAATTAATAATCACAATTGACTCCGTGCCATATGCCCAATAATATAAACATGTTGAAAGTGAAATGCAGCTCTAATTATGCAATTATTTGCCACTCTGCATAGATGTGTTTTCTCTGTATGTACATTTATAATTATTCCTAAAGCAATATTATGTTAAAGTTCTGTGTAATAACGTAAACTGAGTAAAAAAAGCAAATCGCACAGGAAATGGAATAAGTAAAAAGAACAAATATTAATATTTCAAAACCCAAAAGGAAATATTTTGGATCCATCACCCACTGTTAATTTAAAATACAATCTTCTAATTAGTGAATTCAGAACACAAGGTAGGAAGCTATCTTCCATTGCACTGAGAAGTGAGAATGAAGCGCAAGTCTCCATCTCATTGGAATACAGAGGTTGCTGGAATTATTCATCAAATACCAACAGGAAACAAGTTAAAAGACAGCAAGCAAGGATGTTTCCAATGAGCAGCGTGCACGGCATGATTTCATAGATGCACTAATAATAAAAGTTTGTAACAGCCAGCTCATGCTGACATAACATGGCTTGAGACTATGCAAACATGGACACTCAAAGAAAACAAGATAGAAAACTAAAGAGACAAATTTGGGAGGTATGTAGCCTAAGTCCTACCCCACCACTGATAAAAATGTGGGGCTCCTACGGCCTATGGTTCCAGAGATACTGGGCTCCTTGCGCGGCCTATCAGAAACGAAATACAGAGGGCCACTTTAAAGTTGGCACACTCTGTTTGCAGCAGACTGAGAGGATGAGCTCACAGTGCCTCTCCTCACTTCTTGTCAGAGGCACTGAGCTCAATAAACAGCTTGGAGTCTTGGACCAATGGTTAAGTACCATTGGTCCTAGCTGTCCAATAAAAATGCTGCAGTGGAGGCACGCCTCTCACTGCAGTGTCATAGAAAGGGGAATGTGTCTAAAAGACAAAGGCTCCCTTCCAGCCCAGCCCTCTTAACTACAAGGAAAAAACATATGTTTATGTGTATAAGATTTACCCACAATCCCATGTTTTTCTCACACAGTTAGGAGAGAATGAGAATCTGCTGCCTGCTGAAAAGGTATTGTTATATTCAAGCTAAATCATATATTTATATGCTATATGTTATAACATAATAACTTTTATTATTTATCTATTTACTGTGAAATTACTGGTTGGAAGTTAAAACTTCGAACTTCAGTAATTTGTCCATTAAGCCACCTGCTTGAGTACAGATTTTGAAAATATAGTAAATTACCTTAAAAACAATATATAATAATTATTTGTATATTACTTATGGTAAGTAACTCCTTGCCACGCAGGCCAATTCTGACACTTCTCTCCTACATGTAAAAATCATCATTTTTTGCTAGAAAATTACTCAGAACCCCCAAACATTATATATATTGTTTTAGCAGACACCCTATGGAATAAAATGGTGGTCATTGCAACTTTTTATGTCACACAGTATTTGCGCAGCAATTTTTTGGGGAAAAAAACTGTTTCATGAAAAAAATAAAACAACACTAACATTAGCCAGATTTTTTGTATAGTGTGAAAGATGATGTTACGCTGAGTAAATAGATACCTAACATGTCACACTTTAAATTTGCGCACACTTGTGGAATGCTGCCAAACTTCAGTACTTATAAATCTCCATAGGAGACGCTTTAAATGTTTTACAGGTTACATGTTTAGAGTTACAGAGGAGGTCTAGTGCTAAAATTATTGATCTCACTCTAAAGATCACGGCGTATGTAACCTATGTGTTTCTGGCTCTGATACTAGCCAGTGCCTCACCAGCTACTGACCTCACCGCATGTCCCTGATATATACAGTATAGTCAGACTTCAACCTAAGAACAAAAATGTAATATATTGCAGCTCTTCAGTCCTCAGATGTGGCTGACTTCATTAGTCTTCTTTTTTAGGCTTTTTTGTTTCTTTTATTTTTACTTGATGGTCCTGCCAGCAACACACTTCCTGTCCTTGGGTGACAACACTCACTCACTGTACTTTATCTATGGAAGAACAGCATCACGCTAGAACAGGAAGTGTGTTGGGACCACATAACAACCCCACCTCCTCATCCTCTTCTCATCTCTATACCATAGGGGGTGTCAGAAACCATGAACCAGACCGAGACAGAAGTACAGTAAAATCACACTTGTTTATTAATAAAAATAAAAAGGTAAATAGAGTAAGCGTAGTCAAAGCATAGCCAGAGTCCAGTAACTGGATCGGGTAGTCAGCCAATTTAGAGTCCAGTAACTGGATCGGGTAGTCAGCCAAGCCAGAGTTCAGTAACCAGATCGGGTAATCAGCCAGGCCAGAAGTCAGGGATCCAAGTAGAGGAACAGCAAGCAGGATAAGGAGCCAGAAGGGATGTCAGCAAAGCCAGTCTTTAAACAGGAACGCAGGAGATGGTTTCTTGTGATGTGACCAAGGCGAGGGCAGGAATGAAGTGAGCTGGAGATCTTTAAGTAGGCGGGACTGACGAGCAGATCCACAACAGTTGGTTAACTGTGGAGAGAGATGAGAGCTGGCAATTAGCCGACATCTGAGCGGCCAGCTCAGAGAAGGAAGGGCTGAGCCAGCCCTGACAGGGGGAAGGTATTCTGAAGTTCACATAGAGAGCTGGAAACATTATAACTGTGAGTTGCATCACAGAGAGAGAATGGGAAGTTATCATCTCATTAGATTTTTGACAGGATCAACAGCTTTTCTTTTTGCCCTTGTTGAACAAATAGCGCTTCTGCCGTGCAGCACTGGGGTCCTTGGTTTGAATCCCAATTAGCACACTACCTGCCTGGAGTTTGCATGTTCTCCCTTTGCTTGCATTGTTGTCCTTTGAATACTCAAGTTTCTTCCTAAACTCCAAAATCGTGCTGGTAGGTTTTTTGACTTCTGTCTAAATTGGCCCCAGCATGTGAGCATGTTAGAGAAGGGCTCTAGGTTAGAAGCTCCTTCACATCCAATAGCCTTACTTTCTGCATGTGTACTGCCTTCACAGTCAGTGGACTTCAGTAGGGGCACAGAAAGTCACTAGAGCTGCTCATTAACCACTTGCCCACTGGGCACTTCTTGCCCAGGCCAATTTTCAGCTTTCAGCGCTGTAACAATTTGAATGACATTTGCGCGGTCATGCAACACTGTACCCAAACTAAATTTGTATCACTTTTTTCACACAAATAGAGCTTTCTTTTTGGTGGTATTTAATCATTACTTTTTTTTATTTTTTGCTAAACAAATAAATACCAACAATTAAAAATATATATATGTTTTCATAGTTTGTTATAAAATTTTGTAAATAGGTCATTTTTCTCCTTCACTGATGTGCGCTGATGAGGCTGCACTGATGGGCACTGATGGCTGCACTGAGGAGGCGGCACTAGTGGGCACTGATGAGGAGGCACTGATGAGGCTACACTGATAGACAGCACTGATGCGCACTGATAGTTGGCCCCTTATGGGCACTGATAGGTAGCACTGATGGGCAGTGGTAGGTGGCACTGAGAGGTGATACAGATGAGGAGGCAGCACTGATTGACCGCTCTGGTGGGCACTGATTGGCAGCACTGTTGGGACTGCATTGATAATCAGGACACTAATAATCAGTGCCCTGATTATCAGTGTACATGTCCCTTTAACAGAAGCCGGTTATTGGCTCTCTTCTTCCTTCCTCGTGTCAGCGTGAGGAAAGGTTTGTCAATAACCAGCTTCTGTTTACATCTGTGATCAGCTGTGATTGGACACAGCTGATCACTTGGTAAAGACCTGCTGATTGGCTCTTTACTTCAATCTGTGATCAGCAGTGTCCAGAGGACACTGCAATCACAGAGTGCACTGCTCGCACCCTGCAGTGGGAGCGGCGGGCGTGATCACAGGATGCCATCATATGAAGAGTGGCTAAAGGTTTACCTTAAAAAAAAAAAAGAAGAAAACAACACAAGGGACATTACTTACCTACAGTGAGACCTATCCCTTGTGCTGCTGTGTCCTTTTTTTGTTGAAATCTTCCTCCTCCAATGCTCCACCCCTCTGGTGCAGTGGGGGTGTTGGAATTTATTGATCATGTATTTTGTGCAACAACTACATTAGCCAGTAGATGGCAGTGTTTATAAGTTTATAGCTGATCTCTGTGATAAAACTTTTTTTTATCTGTATAATAAAGTTCCCGTTCCTGTTTGCAGTTAAGCAGCAAAGCCCATGTGGACTGTGCACGGCCTGTCTATTTTGTAGGACTATATACAGAATTTCTAATAGGGGGGCTGTCACAGGCTCTCATCATGAGTGCCCAACTATGCCCGCACTTTCCTCCCATTTGCTCCATTCACAGAAGCCAGTACTAAAGCTTCTATTAATTAAAGTGATTGTAAAGGTGTTTTTTGTTTTTTTTAAATAAGAAACATGTCATACCTACCTCCTCTGTGTGGTTGATTTTGCACAGAGCAGCCCGGATCCTTCTCTTCTTAGGTCCCTCTTTGTTGCTCCTGGCCCCTCCCTCCTATGGAGTGCCCCCAAAGCCAGCTGCTTGCTATGGAGGCACTGGAGCCAAGACAGAGCTCCGTGTGTCCATTCAGACCCGGAGCCCTGACCCAGGCCCCGCCCCTTCTCTCCCCTGATTGGCTGACTGACTTTGATTGACAGTTGTGGGAGCCAATGGCACCGCTGCTGTGTCTCAGCCAATCAAAAAAGAAGGAGAATCTCGGATGGCTGAGACACTTGTGGACATCGCTGGACAGTAGGGATGGGCTTTATGTTCGGGTCGAACATGAGTTCGACTCGAACATTGGGTGTTCGCCCGTTCGCCGAATATCGAACAATTTGGGGTGTTCGCTGCAAATTCAAAAGCCGCGGAACACCCTTTCAAAGGGTGTCCTGGATGGCTTAGACATTTGTTGACATCGCTGGAGAGAGATGGGGCTCATGTAAGTATTAGGGGGTGCTGGGGAGGCTTCTACACATAGAAGGTTTTTTTATCCTAATGCATAGAATGCATTAAGATAAAAAAAACCTTCTGCCTTTACAACTCCTTTAAGGATGATCTATGAATGGAGGATGTGGAACTTTAAATCATTTGATTTCTTAGCATCCATTCATCACATTCTCTATTTATCATTCTATGAATGAAGGAGCTGGGCAAAAAGGGTGGCATAGTTGGGCTCTCCTGATGAGAGCCTGTGACAGCCCCTTAGTTCTATTGACTTCTGTCACACCGCAAGACTACTGCGGTAGTAAATGGGGGCATCAGAGGAGGAAGATTTCGACCAAAGGAGGAAACAGCAGCACAAAGAACAGATATCACTGAAGGTAAGTGATGTTCCTTGTGCTGACTTTTTTTTCCTACATTAGGTAAACGTAGACCTAAAAAAATAAAAGGGATATATGAATTTAGATCATGTATCTCTTGAAACTTTATCAGTGCTTTGTATTTGTAACCTTTAGCTGTATATTTATTTTCATTGTACTCTGTGCTGCACTAGCACAGTACATAGCCTACATGCAGCTTTGTACTGCCTTATAAATTCATGAAACCCAACTGCTTATAGGGAGCAAAACAGAATGGCATGCACATTCCAGCAGACAAATCCACTTTAAAAACCCATTGTTCAAAGCAATTAGTAGTTAAAAGTGATCAATGGTTCCATAATTACTGTATTCAAGTCAGGCACTGTTCTCCCAGCATATTCAAGAATACTTCTCTAAACAAAGATTATTGTAAATGTCATTTGAAAAGAGAACAACGTTATATCACTCTGAAAATATCAGCAGACGCTACAATTGCTTTCAGTTATAGTCAGTTCATAATATTTATCATACAGTAGCATAGGTTACTTGAGGGCCAAGATGGTCAAAGCTGCAACTGGCTTCCAGTTCCTCCAACCTTACAATTGTAAACCTATGCTAACAAAGTTATTGTTGTGCTTCAGAAAAAGTGCACCGTAGACCTCAGACTTCAATTGCTAGGTATGCAAGGAAGGGCAGCAAAAATTTTCTTTAGATTTCTATTCCACCACATGATGGTTTGGTCTAAATCAGATGCATTACCCTCTAGTTAGGTAGGTGCTAGAGTGAGGTTTTTTTCTGGAGAGTAGGAAAATTTGGCCAGGCCTAGCTAGTGGCTAGGCCTGGTTGTTTTCATTCCTGGCTGGGAGTGGCCTAGCGCAGGGCTGGGTGATTCACAGGTAGCATCACTGTCGCCTCCCTCTTCTTTCTAGAAGATGCTGGAAGTAAGGGAGGAGGGGTGGGACTGCCTGGGGTACCTTGAGGAACCTTGACCAATCCCCAACTTGGACTGGCAGGGGGCAGCCCTCCTCAAATACCTGGGGTCAGCCCAGCCTAGGAGGAGTTGTTGGGAGGAAGAGCTGAAGTGAGAGAGTGTGGAGGTTGTCGGGGCCCACGGGGAGCTCCCCAGTCTGGGGGGGGTGGGGTGACCCTGGGCCGGGGCTCGAGTTTATCCAGGAGGGGACGGGAGATCCTGGAAGAGAGGCACTTGAGAGAGCAAGCAGAGGACAGTGGTAGAGAACACTGCCAAGAGTCTCCAGGGAAGACAACTGGTCGCAGCCAGCAGGGCTTGTGAGTGAGCACAGTCGGGGGGACTGGGGAGGCATGCCTGAAAGAACTGGGAGATTGCAGTTTGATAGGGGTGCAGAACCAGAAGGGAGGACTGTGGGGAGGGCAATGGTAAGAGGTCTTTGCAGCCAGGCTGGTTGGCAGGGCCTGAAGAGAGCTATCTGGGAGTGGTAGCTGAATAGAGGACAGCTAGCACTTGAACTATTTCTACACCACAGGGGCCCGAGTTCCCTGCCCGCAAAAGGCAGTTCACTGAGGCCTGGCTGAAGTAGTGTCAGGCCTAACCATGCGGTGCTAGCTAGTCTGGAGAAGTAACAGTCTGCAGCAAGGAAAGTGCTGGTGGAGTAATAGTCTGCTGCAAGGGAAGTGCTGGTGGAGTAACAGTCTGCAGAAAGTGAAGTGCTGGAGGTGTGAAGGATAAGAGGTCTTAAGCAAGAGTTTGTGCTAGAGAGAAGACTGGAGTGTATATGCTGGAGTGTATATAGATGTCCCAAGCAAGTTGCACTGAATTTCCTGGGCATCCCATAATTTTCTATTTCCCATCCAAGCTCAATCCCCTCAATAAAAAAACAAAAAACAAAGCTATTGACTGTTCTGTGTCTCTCAGTGTCAGTGAGACAGATGTCTGGCTGGGCAGGGTGAAAGCCGAGCCACTACATTCAGCAACCCCTACGGGGGCATGGCTACACAGACTTTTACCAAGTCACGGCACTAAAGTGTTATGGTTTCCCCTTTTCATTTCAATTTTTCTACAAAAGTTCCATTGTGTTTTTAAAGTGTATGTATTTAAATGGGTGTTGGGCACTGGCCTTGGGAAAGGTTGGATCTGATGGAACACAGAGTTCCTGAGAGATTTCATTAGCCATCTTTGGATGCAGGTGTGTCATATATATCACAATCTGCATCATCTGGGGGTTCATAAGTGGGAAATTTAGTCAGGGACAGAAACCCACACTGAGCAGGAAAAGATAAGTGCTGCAGATGATCCTGCCCCATCATAGTTACATAGTTACTGTCACGTACCTGGTAGGTTGTGAGCCTGAAGTGCAGGGAAAGGCCTCCCTTACAGCTCCCACTCCCGTTCCCCTGGAATGGAAACAGAGGGCCAGGAGTGAAGAGTGGTATGGGTGCCTGGCAGGATCAACAGTTGCTGAAAGTTCAGTAGTGGTGGCACCCTCTGGAATCAGGAACCTGAAGAGAAGACTGAAGACAGAGACTGGAATGCAGGTAGGACTAGAAGCCCAACAGGTAAGCGAGCCGGATAGTGGAGCACTGGACTGGAACCAGGAACAACAGCAGGTAGGAGTCTGGAACGCTGGGCTGGAACCAGGAACAACAGCAGGTAGGAGCCTGGAACACTGGACTGGAACCAGGAACAACAGCAGGTAGTAGCCTGGAACGCTGGGCTGGAAGCAGGAACAACAGCAGGTAGGAGCCTAGAACACTGGACTGGAACCAGGAACAACAGCAGGTAGGAGCCTGGAACGCTGGGCTGGAACCAGGAACAAGCAGTAGGTAACAGACTGGAACGCTGAACTGGAACCAGGAACAAGCAGTAGGTAGCAGACTGGAACGCTGAACTGGAACCAGGAACAAGCAGTAGGTAGCAGACTGGAACGCTGGACTGGAATCAGGAACAAGCAGTAGGTAGCAGACTGGAACGCTGGACTGGAACCAGGAACAAGCAGTAAGTAGCAGACTGGAATGCTGGACTGGAATCAGGAACAAGCAGTAGGTAGCAGACTGGAAGCTGGTATACACAGCGGAGGGTCAACAAGCCGGTGGTCGGTATCAGTCGGACAGCAGAGGTACCAAGGGAAATGCAGAGGAATGGTCAGGCAAGCCAAGAGGGTCTGGTGCAGGCGGATAGCAGGATGGTCAAACAGGAAGCCGGGTCAGATAACAGGATACACAGGTCAGATCAGGTAACACACACAGAACGCTGTAGAGCAGACAGCGGGGATGAAGTGTGACAGACTGGCTTAAATAGCCCGCCTGACAACAGCGGGAGTGCGCGCGCGCGTGCCCGTGCGTGGCCGCACCCAAGAATGCGCGCGCATGCGCAGTGGAACCCGTGGCCGTGTTCCCGTGTGCCTGGATCGCTGGTTACTGGCAGGATCTTCATGACAGTTACATAGTAGGAGAGGTTGAAAAAAAGACACAAGTCCATCAAGTCCAACCTATGTGTGGGATTTTCTGTCAGTATTACATTGTACATCCCTGTATGTTGTGGTTGTGGTTGTTCGGTTGCTTATCAAATAGTTAATGGCCCATCTATAATGGGCTGAGGGACGGGAGATTCCAAGTATTTCCATGGCCTATCTGCATGGTGTCCAGTCTGTTGGGAAGATCTTTCTTCTGGGCGTAGTCCAACATTATGTGAAAATGTAACATTGGTGGAAGTAGTAAGAGGGAAACTGAGAATGAACAGAAATTGATAGTTATAGGAACTTGGAGCCTAATGGAATCAGCCTTTGTCCTTGATTCTGAACACTGGTATTTCAAAACTTGAGTGTGTACTGATGAATTATTCCTTTAACTGGTAATAAAATCTTAAACTCCTTTATTAAAAGATACAAAGCTGGAATAATACTGGATATTTTTCACAGTTTTCGTTGTTTTGATAAAAGGCTTCTTGTAAAAAAAAAAAAAAAATTTAATTGTGTTTCATTTCTCTCCTGGTAATGCCCATGTATACCTACTGGTTACAAGTAGACATTTGCCAGGGAGGATAGACAAAAGGGTATAAAGAAGACTGAAAGACCCTTGCCTTAGATTTGGGTGAAGTCAGCTGCATCGGTAAACAAGTTCCAAAAGATCCCTATGAAGAAATGTGGTCTAATCTAGCCTATCATTTTCTAAACTCAATAAGGAAACTTCATTCTGATTATGACGTCACAGAAAAAGGAACTAGGCCCTACAAAAAAAAAACTGTGCAACCAAATTAGTCTATGAAAAAGTTTCACACACGCAAAAGGGACCTTCAATATCACACGATCATACAACTGCACATCCAGTAATGTTGTATACCTCATCCAATGCAAAAAATGTAGCAAAGGATTTTATGTTAGCGAAACAGGACAGAAGTTACAAACAAGGGTAAACCTGCACCATCAAGGAACATGAGAAAGATGATTTCTGCACACCTGTGGAACATCATTTCTCAAAACCAGACCACACTATAGAAGACATGAATGTATTAGTTCTTAAAGGGAATTTCAAAACCACTCAGGAAAGGAAAGCATTTGAACTAAGAATGATAATTCTATTTGACACAAAAATAATGGGCTGAATTTAGACCTGTTTTTTTTTAAACATTATCCAACATTTTTAGTTCCAGTCTATAGCTCTCTCTCTGTCTTATCCCACTAACTATCCTAGTTTAATTATCATTGATGTGTATGATTGTGTGGGTTTTTTTTTGTTTTTTTCCCCTTAGAGATTGTGCTACTTTAACACTCAGCTAAAACTTTGTGTATTCCTACTGCTTGGACTTTGAAGAAGGGAAAATACCCCGAAAACACGTCCTGAAAAAGTGTATGTTAGTACAAATAAAAAAGTATCACAGACAGTACTCATTTTTTTTCTAAACTCAATAAGTCATTACTGGTGTGTGAGATACTAGAGAATTTCCTAAGATCCCATGTGAATGGTTGATTTATTGTTAGGAAACATTGTAATGGGTCCTACTTGTTGCTCCTCTCACAAAGAATCTGCTCAGTCCTGAAGAACATAAAGGCTGGTATCAAGATTACAAGAAGTGCTCTTGCTGTGTGAATACCAGTTATGGCATTTCTGAAGTTTGGTCTTTTTTTTACTTAGTAAAGATAAAAAACAGTGCATTGATCAGCATCAAAGGAGATAATCACACAAAATGACATAGGAACGTAGTCTTAAAAATTGGGCTATGTATGGCTGTATGGGCACCAAATTGTAATGCTATGTATTTAATGGATGAGCTTATTGTTCAACCAGCCTAGTATTGCAAGACTACACCAGGGACAATGGGAGAGGTTGTACATGGACTAATTCTCCCGCTCTAAAAGACTCTGGTCCGGCCGCACCTAGAGTATGCTGTCCAGTTCTGAGCAGACCAATGAATCAAAATACATATGGTCATTTCCCGGTTTAAAAGTTACTGGCCTATTTCTGGTGATGAATTTCTAATGTCTACAGACAGCCTAAGACCATCCCTAGAAAAATATATATAGAAACCGCGCTAGGGAAACCAAAAAAGTGGTGGCAAGATAATTACCAACCATCCACAAGATTGGGAGCCGCAATAATTATGTACAACATCAATACAAAAGATATAGTGGAAAAAATAAAAAATCGCTCTACCCATAAATAACTAACCAAAAAATGTGCGGTTAATAATGAATGTGATACAAAATCAATATACAATCATATGTGAAATTGATTAATAAATTAATAAATTTATTAATTTGTCAATTAATAAATTAAGTGACAAATAATAAATAAAACACACTAGGTGCACAAATAAATTTGTTATAAAAAAACATAAATAAACAGTGTAATATGGATAATAAAAGAGTGCTGCGCAAATGAATTGTCCGTTAAATAAATGAAGGTAAGAGATGAGATCACCAGTGGATAGTCAAACGCCTAGGGTAGGATCAGAGGTGACTATAATCCCTTCACCATATAAGGATGGCCCCTCACCTGTAATCTTCGACCTGAAACAGGTCACACAGCATATAAACCATAAACAGGGTAAGCTGAAACAGGCGATAGTGACTTCTCATTCAGTACTACCACTCTCATCAGATGGCATAGATGTAATATGTAAATAAAGCATAAACAATATAGTGCTCTCCGCATATACTTTATTGCTAAAATAGGAATAAAACTGTTGCACTCACAAATCCGAGCACTCAGAACTGAGTGCCGGCTGGATAGCGTGTGATCGTAAGCAGGCTGACAGCCGCGGGTGACGTCATGCGCTCCTGGCCCCCGTACGCGTTACGTCCTGTGGGCGGGACTTCATCAGCGTGGGGCGGGATACGCAACGACGGCCCGCATTGTTCATAAGTAGTGTCATGGTGACCAATGCCCCAATCACAGCGCTGGTACAATTATCCAGAGGACGCGAGCCCGCACGTCACTCCAGCTACACCTACTGCTAGTGACTGATACAATTAAATAAAATAAAAGGATTAAACCGCTCAACCTCTCAAAGAATAAAGGGGCAATGAATAATAAAACAAATAGTTTTTCACATCCCAGATAAAAAACTCTCATATGGCTATGAAGGGATTAGAGCCTAAGGATATCTCTGGAAAGAAAAACCCCCCACAGACTAGAGAGGGAACCAGAGCTGGTTAAACATCCCTTACTTAAAGGGAAAAGTTAAGCAATTCGATTACTCAAAGTCGCTAGAAATCGCATACACAGATTAAAAAGAACAACTAATAAAAGATATGACAATCAAACCGCGGGTATCACCTGGATACGATCACACTTACATATCCCATTAAAAACATAAACACAATCAAAAAATGCACAAATTAAATGTAATAAAAAATCATCTATTAGAAATAAAGCAATTTAAATCAAAATCAACGTTCATACCTGCCGGAGATAAGACCTTGGTCTCATAGATCCAAAAGGATTCTCTACGGCTAAGTTGTCGGATATAGTGACCACCTCTCCAGTGGCGAGGGACCTTTTCAATCCCCCAGAATTTGAGACATTTAGGGTCTCTATTGTGGCAGAGGCGAAAATGCCTGGACACACTGTGGGTTTTTACCCCCCGTTTGATGTTACTAATATGTTCGCCAACCCTAACGTGTAAAGCCCTTGAGGTGCGGCCCACATACTGGAGTCCACAATCGCACTCCAGCATGTAGACCACCCCCACCGACGAACAAGTAATAAGACCTTCAATTTGGTATTTTCTATGCGTGCTGTTTGAAACAAACTCTTTGCGCCTTTTAATATTCTTGCTGGCTTTCCTGCAAGTGGCACACTTACCACAAGCGTAAAAGCCAGACAGAAAACCAAACAGCCTATTGGTTCCTATTTTAGGTGGGTCAATAACTCCCGGAGCTAGTCGGTCACGTAAGGAGGGGGCTTTACGATATATAAACCGTGGGCGCTCCGGAAGTACAGACCCCAGGGTGCGATCACCTTTAAGGATAGGCCAGTGTTTAGCTATAATTTGTTCGAGTTTTTTATACTGGATATTGTAGTCCAGTATAATACGGTAGCTAGTGATAGCCTCTTCACTTACGGGGGGTTTTATCCTATCTGCCACGATAGAATTCCTGTCAGTAGAAAGTACTTTAGAGATTTCGGAGTCAACCATGGTCTGTGTGTAACCTTTTTCTTTAAACCTAGTTGCCAAGATTTGAGATTGTGTTAGGAAGTCATCATCAGAGGTGCAATTGCGACGTAAGCGGATGAATTGGCCTCGTGGAATGTTACAGAGCCACGATTTATGGTGACAACTAGTCAGTGGAATGTACGCATTCCTGTCCGTAGCTTTAAAATGATTCCTAGTTTGGAAACCTCCCTATCCTTTGAATATTTCCAGGTCTAGAAATGTAATCTGTTGTTTGTCTATGGTCCATGTCAGCTCAATGTTTTTATTATTTTCATTCAGCTTATCCATGAAAATATGCAAACTAGCTAGGTCACCTTCCCATACCATGATTACATCATCGATGTACCTTCTATAGCACAGTAATTCCGGTGGGGGATCATAAAAAATGGTATCTTCCTCCCAGTGGGCCATAAAAAGGTTAGCCACACTGGGAGCGAACCTAGCCCCCATGGCAACTCCTCGTGCCTGCAGGAAGTAGTCACCATTAAACCAAAAATAATTACTCAGTAAACAAAATTCCAAACCTTCCAATAAAAAGGAAATATGGTCTTTTGAGAGCTCAGTGGTGGTCAGAGCCCACCTCACAGAATCCAAGGCCTGTTTGTGATCAATGATTGTATATAAAGACCCGACATCTGCAGTAATCAAAAAGCAAGACGGAGTACACGGGAGAGTGGACAGGATTTGCAAAATCTGTTTAGTATCACGCAAAAAAGCTTTAGTTTGGGTGACAAGTGGCTGGAGGAAGAAATCAAGGTACTGGCCTAGTCTTGAAGTGATGGAATCGATTCCGTTCACGATCGGGCGACCAGGTGGATGTTCGGCATTTTTATGCAATTTAGGCAGAATATATATAATGGGAGTCCGACAGTAAAATGGATCTAAATAAGCCGCCTCCTTAGAATTCAAAATGCCCTTGCTTTTACCTTTTTCTACTAGTGAATGTAAATTATTCTTAAAAGTTAGCATAGGGTCTCCCCTTAAAGGTAAGTATGTGTTCCTGTCATTCAATAATTTCTCCATCTCAGCCTGATAGTAAGCTTTACTAAGCACCACTAATCCACCCCCTTTGTCCGCTGGCCGAATCACAATATCCTTCCTTTGCTCAAGGGAGGATATACCTCTTTTAATGGCCTGAGAATCCCTGGCCTTCTTGATCTTAAGTTTGTCAAGATCTTGACAGACCATGTTTTTAAACACCTCCAAATGTTTATTATCACCACAGAGAGGATTAAAAACGGATCGATTCCGAAGATTGGAATGTCTGGAGACAGTATCAACCTGAGGAATAGTCCGTTGAACTGGATTGGAAAGAAAATATTTCTTGATATTCAAATTGCGAATATATTTTTGTATGCTGATATATGCTTGAAATTTGTTTAGATTACAAATCGAGGCAAACTTCAAACCACGATCTAACACTAATGTCTCATCAGTAGTAAGAAGGGTACCACTTAAATTGAAGATGCCAGTGCCTAATGGGGTCTTGGCCTTTTGGAATCATCATCGGCATTCAGACTTTATAAAGAATGCAACAAGAAAAGTAAGGGTGCAATAAGGATGGCTAAGATAGAACATGAAAGACACATAGCGGAGGAGAGCAAAAAAAATCCCAAGAAATTCTTTAAGTATGTAAACAATAAAAAAGGGAGGACAGACCATATTGGCCCCATAAAGAATGAGGAAGGACATCTGGTTACAAAGGATGGGGAGATGACAAAGGTATTGAATTTATTATTTTCCTCAGTCTTCACGAAGGATTCGGGGGGCTTCAGTAACCAAAACTGCAGTGTTTATCCTCATGACACATCACAGGAAGCACCTCCATGGTTAACAGAGGACAGAATTCAAATTAGACTTGGGAAACTTAACATTAATAAATAACTGGAACTAGATGGCTTGCGCCCGAGAGTACTTAGGGAACTCAGTCAAGTAATTGCCAGACCATTGTTCCTAATTTTTACTGATAGTCTACTGACTGGAATGGTACCAGCTGATTTGAGCAAAGCCAATGTAGCAACAATATTTAAAAAGGGCCCAAAATATATCCATGGGAATTACAGAGCAGTTAGCCTAACATCAATAGTATGTAAACTCTTGGAGGGGATGATAAGGGACTATATGCAAGATTTCAGTAATGACAATGGTATCATTAGCAGTAATCAGCATGGATTCATGAAGAATCGTTCTTGCCAAACCAATCTATTAACCTTCTATGAGGAGGTGAGTTGCCATCTAGATAAAGGAAGGCCCATAGACGTGGTGTATCTGGATTTTGCAAAAGCAATTGACACAGTTCACCATAAAGGTTTACTTTACAAAATAAGGTCCATTGGCATGGACCATAGAGTGAGTACCTGGATTGAAAACTGGCTGCAAGGGCGAGTTCAGAGGGTGGTGATAAATGGGGAGTATTTGGAATGGTCAGGGGTGGGTAGTGGGGTCCCCCAGGGTTCTGTGCTGGGACCAATCCTGTTTAATTTGTTCATAAACGACCTGGAGGATGGGGTAAACAGTTCAATCTCTGTATTTGCGGACGATACTAAGCTAAGCAGGGCAATAACTTCTCCGCAGGATGTGGAAACCATGCAAAAAGATCTGAACAAATTAATGGGGTGGGCAACTACATGGCAAATGAGGTTCAATGTAGAAAAATGTAAAATAATGCATTTGGGTGGCAAAAATTTGAATGCAATCTATACACTGGGGGGAGAACCTCTGGGGGAATCTAGGATGGAAAAGGACCTTTAGGTCCTAGTAGATGATAGGCTCAGCAATGGCATGCAATGCCAAGCTGCTGCTAACAAAGCAAACAGAATGTTGGCATGCATTAAAAGGAGATTAATTCCAGAGATAAAGCGATAATTCTCCTGCTCTACAAGACTCTGGTCCGGTCGCACCTAGAGTATGCCGTCCTGTCCTGAAGGGTCTGGTATGGATTTTGAGGGGGACCCCCACGCCATTTTTTTAAAATTTGGTTCGGGGTTAATTAACTTTTATGAGTATTGCCGGCCCGACAATTCATTATAGCCGCGAGTAGTTTTAAATGACATTTTTTCCTTTAGAAATGTCATTTTGCTGTCAGACTGTTCTAAACATGTGAAACATGCGCCCCTTTACAGGCATAGTATAGACAACCCCCAGGTACGAAATTTAAAGAAATATTACACTTTTATTATTTCACTTTAAGCATTATTAAAATCACTGCTCCCGAAAAAATGGCCATTTTTAAAACTTTTGCATTGATACATGTCCCCTGGGGAAGGACCCAGGTCCCCAAACACTTTTTATGACAATAACTTGCATATTAACCTTTAAAAGGGTGTTCCGCGGCTTTCAAATTTGCCGCGAACACCCCAAATTGTTCACTATTCGGATGAACAGCCAATGTTCGAGTCGAACATAAAGCCCATCCCTACAGTCCAGCGATGTCCACAAGTGTCTCAGCCATCCAAGATTCTCCTTCTTTTTTATGATTGGCTGAGACACAGTAGTGGTGCCATTGGCTCCTGCTGCTGTCAGTCAAAGTCAGCTAGCCAATCTGGGGAGAGAGGGGGCAGGGCTGGTTAGGACTCCGTGTCTGAATGGGCACAGAGAGCTGTGACTCAGCTCGGGTGCCCCCATAGCAAGCTGCTTGCTATGGGGGAACTCAACAGGAGGGAGGAGCCAGGATCACAGAAGAGGGACCCGAGCAGAGGAGGATCCGGGCTGCCCTGTGCAAATCCACTGCAGAGCAGGTAACATGTTTGTTAGGGAAAAAAATTGACTTTACAATCACTTTAAGTAAAAAAAATAAAGTAGATAATTTAAGGATATTAGATGTCCAATATCACACTATAAGATATCTGATGATCTGATGTGAAGAATATAGGGCCATAGACATTGCTATGATTAGCTTAGCTAGAACTACTTGTGAAGTGTAAGTGCCCCATTATGAATTTGAGTTCAGTGCCCCCTTTAAGGGATTGCAAACGGCTGACATTGAAAATTAACAAGACATATCCCTCTATATCGTGTACATGCCTCAACTCAAAGCACTTTGTGTGATTTCTGTCTGCTGCCTTCCTGCTCTCCAATCCACATGAGTAATTTCTGACAGCTAATGCTGACTCCAAGTGTTCGCCCATGTTCACAATGATGCGGGCTTGAAATCACGCGAGTTCAGCTCAACTCACATGATTTCAAACCGGCAGCGCAGTCTGACTTCGGGGGCGTTTGACAGAAATCTGTGTGGGTTCATGCAAAGATGTCTATTCAAACCACCCCCCCAAGTCGTCAAAAGTAGTACAGGAGCTACTTTTTGAATTGGTGTGGCGCAGCAATAGCAGCCAATTTAGCATGCAATTTGACATGTCAAATGAGCCCAATGTGAACATTGGCAATGCGTTGCCATGCATAAATATATCCACTGTATAGGGAAGGGGGCGGCGCCCAGGCGCCCCTAATGGATGGGTCGCCACTGATTTACAGTATAGTATGCACTCAATACTTGGTCGTGGCTCTTTTTGCATGAATTACTGCATCAATGCGGCGTGGCATGGAGGCGATCAGCCTCTGGCACTGCTGAGGTGTTATGGAAGCCCAGGTTGCTTTGATAGCTGCCTTCAGCTCATCTGCCTTGTTTGGTCTGGTGTCTCTCATTTTCCTCCTGATAATACCCCACAGATTATCTATGGGGTTTAGGTCAGGTGAGTGTTCTGGCCAATCAAGCACAGTGATACCATGATCATTAAACCAGGTATTGGTACTTTTTGCAGAGTGGGCAGCTAGTCAGCAGAGGGAAGTATGAAGTGCTCTAGAATTTCCTGGTAGAGAGCTGCGCTGACTTTGAACTTTGACTTTGAAACACAGTGGAGCAACACCAGCAGATGACATGGCTCCTCACATCATCACTGATTGTGGAAACTTCACACTGGACTTCATGACCAACTTGGATTCTGTGCCTCTCCACTAGGGATGAGCCGAACAACCCCCGGTGGATTTTTTCCGACGGATGTTGGCTTAAACTTGTCTTGCATACACACAGTCGCACAAAGTTGTCAGAAAATCCGATCGGTCTGAACGCGGTGACGTAAAACACGTACGTCGGGACTTCAAATGGGGCAGTAGCCAATAGCTTTCGTCTCTTAATTTATTCTGAGCATGCGTGGCACTTTGTGCGCCGGATTTGTGTACACACGATCGGAGTTTAACCGATCTGATTTTGTTGTTGAAAAATTTTATAGCCTGCTCTCAAACTTTGTGTGTCGAAAATTCAGATGGAAAAAGTCCAATGGAGCCCACACACGATCGGAATTTCCAACAACACAATCCGATCACACTTTTTCCGTAGGAAAATCCAACCATGTGTACAGTGCATTAGACACTGGTGCTGGTGCCACAACACTGCAACCCCTCACAGATACTCTAGTTGAGCACAGCTACGAACTCTCCTGAAAAAATATTCAAAAATTGTAATTACATGCCCCTGTTAAACAGGGTCTGAAAAATTGGGCCATAGCCACTGGTGGAGGCGCCCAGAACCAAAAATGTTCTTACAAGCTATCAGCATGATCATTGAGGAGGAAGAGGATAATCACTCAGCATAACAGGATAATCACTCAGCATCAGCATAGGCAGTCTTGAAGGGATCTGACATTTCAAAAAAAATTATTCGGTTACATCAGCATCAGGTGCCTGGTAGCTGGTGGTGATCCAAGACTGATTCATTTTTATGAAGGTCAGTCGATCGACCTAGTCGGTGGACAGGCACACCCTGTGATCGGTTACAAAGCCTCCAGCAGCACTGAATGTGCGTTCCGAAAGAACGCTGGATGCAGGACAGGCCAGTAGCTCAATTGCATACTGTGCAAGCTCTGGCCAGTGATCCATCCTCAAGACCCAGTAACCCAGAAGATTTTCAGTGGGAAAGGTGTCCAAGTCAGATCTTGGCCCTAGGTATTCCTGTACCATGTAAAACAGATGCTGGCGATGGTTGCTGGAACAGATCATACCTTGGGGCTGCGAACTAAAAAATTGTCTGAACGCATCGGTCAGACGGCCACCTTCTCCACCGCTCCTTCTTTGACTGACCGAAGCCTCAACAACACGTTGTCCAGGAACAGGAGTTTGTAACCTCCCAGTCTCTGGGAACGCGTTGCACAGACCTTTCTGCAAGGCCTCCCGAAGATGTTTCATCCTTTGCTCCCTCTGCGACGGCAAGATAAGGTCCGCAACCTTACCCTTGTAACGTGGATCAAGGAGGGTTGCCAGACAGTATTGATCCCTCTGCTTGATACCACAAATACGAGGATCCTTCCGCAGGCTTTGCAGGATCAGGGAGGCCATGCAGCGTAGGTTTGCTGAGGCATTCAGTCCGGAGTCCTCTGGGTCACTAAGGACGACATGATCTGCAGCCACCTCCTCCCAGCCACGTACAAGTCCATGGGTTTCTTGGAACTGTAAATGATCCCTTGAAGACTGCTGCTGATGCTGAGTGCCAGGCTCCACCTCCATGCTGACACAATCCTCCTCCTCCTCTTCCTGTGTGATCGGTGGGCACACAGGAACACTGTCTGGATAAAGGGGGCCTTGAGAGGTAAGGAAGTCCTCCTCTTCTTCCCTCTGTTCTGACTCAAGTGCCCTGTCCATTATTCCACGCAGCGTGTGCTCCAACAGGTGGACAAGAGGTACAGTGTCACTGATGCATGCACTGTCACTGCTCACCATCCTCGTGACCTCCTCAAATGGTGACAGGACAGTGCATGCATCCCTGATCATAGCCCACTGGCGTGGGGAAAAAAAACAAGGTCCCCTGACCCTGTCCTGGTGCCATAGTTGCATAGGTACTCATTGATGGCCCTCTGCTGCACGTGTAGCCACTGCAGCATGGCCAACGTTGAGTTCCACCTGGTGGGCATGTCACAGATTAGGCGGTTCTTGGGCAGGTTGAATTCCTTTTGGAGGTCAGCCGCCTGAGCACTGGCATTATATGACCTGCGGAAATGCACATAGACTTTTCTGGCCTGACTCAGGACATCCTGTAAGCCTGACCAAGAACCGCTGCACCACTAAGGTAAAGCGGGAGTCCGGCGACCAATCTTTTTTTTTTAGGTCATTGAGACACTTTGCTAATCCCAAAATAATACTCACAGTTTGGGTGTAATATTTCCGCCTCTGTCTGTTTTCGTACTGAAGAATAACTTTAAAAATGTGATGCTGGCTGTTTCCATCTTGCTTGTGGGCATGTGAAGCCCACAAACATTGATTTCCGGGATGCAGTGAATCCTGTTCATTCACAGCTTGTTCACGTGCATGATCATTGTTTCCGCACTGAATCTTGGGAAGCCTGACACTAAGCTCCCAGGAGACAGTGCGGCACCGGGGAAAGGCAATAAACACGCCTACTCCCATGAGAGGAGAGACAGGAAGTGCCACAATAAAGTACAATAAAAAGGTAATTACAGCGATAAAAAAAATTTTCGTGCGGCATTTGAACATCTATGAAATTAACTTAAGGAGGTAAGATTAAGTTAAAAATTTGAGTGGAACCCCGCTTTAAGGATGTGAGCCAAACAGGGCACATGGGTCAGTTGTCCCTGTCGGAGGGCGGAGAGGAGGTTAGTGCCATTGTCGCAAACCACCATACCTGCCTTAAACTGGCGTGGCGTCAACCACCTCTGAACCTGCCCCTGCAGAGCTGACAGAATCTCTTCCCCAGTGTGGCACCTGTCCCCCAAGCACACCAGCTCAAGCACCGCATGGCATCTTTTTGCCTGCGTGCTTGCGTAGACCCTTGAACGCCTACGGAGCACTGCTGGTTCCGAGGACAAATCAGCACAGGAAGAGGCCATGGAGGAAGAAGAAGAGGAGGGGGTGGAGGAGAGAGGTGTGGCAGAATCACCACTAGTAGAATTTTGGAGGCGTGGTGGCGGAACAACCTCCAACACTACTGCACCCTGTCCTGCATCCTTCCCAGCTGCCAGAAGAGTCACCCAGTTCGCGGCGAAAGATAGGTAACATCCCTGTCCATGCCTGCTGGACCATGAGTCAGCGAGGCCAAGACATTGCCTTCCACATGCACATAGAGAGCCGGAATCGCCTTCCGTGAGAAAAAGTGGCATTTGGGAAGCTGCCACTGAGGAACCGGACATTCCACAAACTCACGGAAGGGGGCAGAGTCTAACAACTGAAAAGGCAGCAGTTGAAGTGCTAGCAATTTAGCCAAGCTAGCATTCAACCACTGGGCATGTGGATGACTGGGAGCGAACTTCTTTCAGCGGTGCAGCAGCTGGGGCAGGGAAATTTGCCTGGTACAATCTGACGTCGGTGTACCGATAGCAGATTGCCCCCAAGTACTTGGTTGTGACACACCTAATTCTACACCTTCATTCCTCTCAGTGCGGGTCTCAGAGAGGACTGAAGGTATAGTGGGTTTGGAGATCCCAGCTGATTGGGGCGCAAGTAAAGGTCCTCTTTGTTCTTTGGTGTGGGTCTTTTAGGTACGCTTGCCAACGAACTGCATGGCAGGTCGACATATGTCTGGTCAAGCATGTGGTGCCCAAGCGGGTGATGTTTTGGCCACGCGAGATACACTTGAGACATATGTTGCAAATAGCAGCGGTGGGATCTGATGCACTCATCTCAAAAAAGGCCCACACCAAAGAACTTTTGGAATAACACGTAGAGACAGCAGCGCCCAGCACATGCGGAGCTCTGAGGTGTGATGCAGTTGGTGTGCTGCCCTTAAGCTGGCCCCTGGAAGGCATCCTGCCTCGTTGGTGATGTGCCTCCTCCTCCTCTCTCCTATCAGGCACCCACGTGGAGTCAGTGACCTCATCATCCCCTCCCTCCTCATCACTGGAGCAAACCTGGCAGGATGCTGCAGCTGGAGGAACATGACTGCCAGATTGCTGTCCTTCTTGGGCACCCCCTATCTCTGGGCTCACGTTACTGCCTTCCTCTAGCTGGGTACCATCATCAGAGCCTTCAAAATGCTGGGCATCCTCCTGAAGCATGTACCCAACAAAGTGGTCAAACAGTTCGGGGGACTCCTCAGGAGGACATGGTGGGGCTAGGGAAGGAGTGACTGATGCCATTGAGCCGAGGGAAGAGGCCGCATTGGCAGCTGCTTTGCCAAAGTACTCTGAGCCTGGGTGAGAGAGGATGAGGAGAATGAGGACGGCTTGGTCATCCACTCTACCAAGTCTTCCGCATGTTGTGGCTCAACACGGCCAACTGCCGAAAAAAAGGACAAACGTGTCCCACGGCCACATGCTGATGAGGATGCACCATCTCCACAACCAGCACTGTTGCCTCTAGACACAGAACCTGCTTGCCCTCTTTTATTGTCTCGTGACTGTCTGCCTCTCCTTTTTGGCCTTCCAGACATACTAATGGCCTGCAGTGAGATGTAGCTGCACAAAGCTGGGATGTATATATACACTGATACTGCAGCTAGCAGAATCAACTGCCTGCCTGTAGTATTATTAGTATGAGAACACCAGCAATTGTCTTCAGGCAGCTTTAGGTGCACACTGTGCAGAGGACACAGTACACTAACTGTAAATACTGTAGCTGTCTGCCTGTGGTATTAATAGGATCAGAAGAACACCACCAATTTTCTTCAGGTAGCTTTAGGTGCACACTGTGCAGAAGACGCACTACACTAACTATACTGCAGCTGCCTGCGGTACTAATAGGATCAGAAGAACACCGCCGATTTTATTCAGGGAGCTTTAGGTGCACACTGTGCAGAGGACACAGTACACTAACTCTAAATACTGTAGCTGCCTGCCTGTGGTATTAATAAGAGCAGAACAACAGCAATTGTCTTCAGGTAGCTTTAAGTGCACACTGTGCAGAGGACACAGTACACTAACTGTAAATACTGTAGCTGTCTGCCTGTGGTATTAATAGGATCAGAAGAACACCACCAATTTTCTTCAGGTAGCTTTAGGTGCACACTGTGCAGAAGACGCACTACACTAACTATATTGAAGCTGCCTGCGGTACTAATAGGATCAGAAGAACACCGCCGATTTTATTCAGGGAGCTTTAGGTGCACACTGTGCAGAGGACACAGTACACTAACTCTAAATACTGTAGCTGCCTGCCTGTGGTATTAATAAGAGCAGAACAACAGCAATTGTCTTCAGGTAGCTTTAAGTGCACACTGTGCAGAGGACACAGTACACTAACTGTAAATACTGTAGCTGTCTGCCTGTGGTATTAATAGGATCAGAAGAACACCACCAATTTTCTTCAGGTAGCTTTGAGTGCACACTGTGCAGAAGACGCACTACACTAACTATATTGAAGCTGCCCGCGGTACTAATAGGATCAGAAGAACACCACCAATTTTCTTCAGGTAGCTTTAGGTGCACACTGTGCAGAGGACGCAGTACACTAACTTGTAAATACTGCAGCTGCCTGCGGTTCTAATAGGATCAGAAGAACACCACCAATTTTCTTCAGGTAGCTTTAGGTGCACACTGTGCAGAGGACGCAGTACACTAACTTGTAAATACTGCAGCTGCCTGCGGTACTAATAGGATCAGAAGAACACCACCGATTTTCTTCAGGTAGCTTTAGGTGCACACTGTGCATAGGACGCACTACACTAACTGTAAATACTGTAGCTAATAGGACTAATAGGATCAGAAGAACACCAGCAATTTTCTTCAGGTAGCTGTAAATACTGTAAAAACACCTGCCTGCCTGTCAGTAGGAAGAGAATAACAGGAACCGATCTAGCTATATACAACACCTAGGATACATATATATATACATAATACATTGTAAGCGCAGCTAACTGGCTCGCCTGCCTACACTATCTAACTTAAATCAAATGACACTGTCTCTCTCTCTCTCTATCTCTCTCTCAATACCGGAACATACTACACAGGGCCGACATGCAAGCAGCATTATATAGTGTGGGGCGTGTACTAAACCCCCTGAGCCATAATTGGCCAAAATGACGGCTCTCTGTACAGACAGCGCTGTGATTGACCAAGCATGCGGGTCATAGTGCATGCTTGGCCAATCATCAGCCAGCAATGCACTACGATGCCGCAGTGAATTATGTACCGTGACGCGCCACTCGAATTTGGCGCGAACGGCCCATATCGTTCGTAATTCAACATGGGTTTGACTCGAACTCAAAGCTCATCCCTACTCACCATTCTTCCTCCAGGCACTGGAGCCTTGATTACCAAATGAAATACACAATTTTCCATAGTCCGTGATGATTTGGAGAGCCTTGTTATCTGCTGGTGTTGGTCCACTGTGCTTTATCAAGTCCAAAGTCAGCGCAGCCCTCTACCAGAAAATTCTAGAGCACTTTATGCTTCCCACTGCTGACCAGCTTAATGGAGATGCTGATTTCATTTTCCAGCAGGACTTGGAACCTGCTCACACTGCCAAAAGTACCAATACCTGGTTTAATGATCATGGTATCACTTTGCTTGATTGGTCAGCAAACCCCATAGAGAATCTGTTGGGTATTGTCAAGAGGAAGATGAGACACCAAACCCAACAATGCAGATGAGCTGAAGGCAGCTATCAAAGCAACCTGGGCTTCCATAACACCTCAGCAGTGCCAGAGGCTAATCGCCTCCATTCCATGCCGCATTGATGCAGTAATTCATGCAAAAAGAGCTGCGACCAAGTACTGAGTGCATACTATACTGTACAGGGATATACTTTTCAGTAAGCCAACATTTCTGTATTAAAAATCCTTTTAATAACAATTGGTCTTATGTAATATATACATTTTCTGAGATACTGAATTTCAGCTTTTTACTAGCTGTAAGCCAAAATCATCAAAATTAAAAGGAAGAAATGCTTGAAATATTTCACTCTGTGTGTAACCCATCTATATAAAATATATGAGTTTCACTTTTTGAATTGAATTACTGAAATAAATTAACTTTCTGATGATATTCAAATTTTAAGAGATGCTTCTGTATATGCCTAAAATTCTCTTATTAACGCAAGCCTTAAGCCAGCCATAGATGGATTGAAATTCGGCTGGTTCAGCAAAGTTTTTTTTCTCATTCGATCACTGCCCAAGGCTAAAGCTGCCAGCAGTGATTATTGTATTCTGATGGTGGGGAAACCTCCCATTGTCAGAATACAATAGTGCAGAGGGAAGGAATCGATTTTCTTTTCATCAACCACAGGTTGCATAATATATGGCTTGCCTTAGAGTTCCTTTCTAAGGTAGTTCACACAGTTAGAGCACACAAGGCACCTAAATCAATAAAAAAGCTTACAGGTGTGAACATGGGGAAAACTGAAATGCAGGGAGAGTGCCCCACACTTTTTAACCACTTCAGCTCCGGAAGATTTTACCTCCTTAATGACAAGGCCATTTGTTGCGATACGACACTGCGCTACTTTAACTGACGATTGCGCGGTCGTTCGGCACTGTACACAAATAATAATAATATTTTTTTCTCACAAATAGAGCTTTCATTTGGTGGTATTTGATCACCTCTGCATTTTTTATTTTTTGTGCTAGAAACAAAAAATAAGACCGACAATTTAAATAAAAAAACAATATTTTTTTTTCTTTCTGCTATAAAACATATTCAATAAAAAAAAATTTTGAAAATCAAATTTCTTCATCAATTTAAGCCAATATGTATTCTGCTACATATTTTTGGTAAAAAAAAAAATCCCAATAAGCGTGTAGTGATTGGTCTGCACAAAAGTTATCGTGTCTACAAACTATGGAATATATTTATGGCATTTTTATTTATTTACATTTTTTTTACTAGTAATGGCAATGATCAGTGATTTTTAGGGGGACTGCAACATTGTGGCGGACACTAACTGACATTTTTGACACTTTTTTGGGAACCAGTGACATTAGTACAGTGATCAGTACTAAAAATAGGCACTGTTACGGTAATGACACAGGCAGGGAAGGGGTTAACACCAGGGGCAACCAAAGGGTTAAGTGTGTCCCTAGTGGATGCTTTCTGACTGTGTGGGGGATGGACTGACTGGGAGAACATAGAGATCCGTGTTCCTGCTTAGCAGGAACACAATATCTCCATATTTTCCCCTGTCAGAATGGCGATCTGCCTTGTTTAAATAGGCAGATCGCCATTTTGCCTCTCTGGGGAACGATCGGTGGGTCCCCAGAGAGGCAGAACCCTCTGACCGATTGGCGGGACCCTCTGATTGGCTCCCCCTCTGGCCGATCAGCGGGACCCTCTAATTGTCTCCCCTTCTGGCCAATCTAGCTGCGCGCACCCCCACTGTTGATTGCATGAAATAACGTACAATTATGTCATTTTGAGCAAAAGAGCCGACCTGCCGCAGTATATGTACTATGGCTGGACGGCAAGTGGTTAAGGTAACTTATGGAAAAACCGTTCTAATTTCCCAAAATAATAAAAAAATCTCCACGTCATTTTACCAGTATAGTATATAGTATTGTTAAAGGGTCAGTCCACCTAAAACCAATATTTCTGCTTTGCCCACTGACAGCTGATAAGTCATCGGTTGTTAAAGAGTTGGGCCGGCCAGCTTCCCGGCCCACTGCTTAACAGCCAGCTATTCTTCAAAAAGAATTCGATTCGGTCGAACATTTTTCGACCGACTCAAATTTGAATAGTTCCTGAAAATGTGGAATTTGTTATAAAACAAATAAATTAAACAAATTTCAACGAAATTTGTTACCCTTTCATTCTAGATTCGGATAAATCTGAATCTCCGAATAACCCAAAATTTGTACGAATTTACATTCGGACCGAAACTAATTACATGTGTCTACTTTCTGTTAGTCTTTTCAATTATGTAAGATTAAAAAAAAAAAAACAGGAAAAATAATACTCCTTCATTTGCTGCAGAAGGAGAGACTTTTCATAATACATATAACAGATCTGGGAACATCAGAGAGGACAGCTCATCTCAAGAGTCTATAAAAATCTTTAGAATAGGTTGCTGCAACCCAGTAATCCGTAACCATGCCTTGGATATTTTGGATATGGAGCAGATTTCTACAAATTTGGTGGAATTGTCCCAATTTTAAAGGAGAAGTAGGACCAAAGCTCTTTTGGTGATACTTTTCCTGTGAGTAACAGGAGTGCACTTAGTTCTGCACTCGTCTGACCCAGATTTAGCTGACAACGGACTAAAGCCCGTTGTCGGCTGACATCACAGAGCTGGTCCAGACTCTGCAGGGATCCCTAAAATAATGTCAGGATCTGCCCAGATGCCTAACTGGCATCTGGCTCAGCCTCTCAAAGCACCATGGAGAGCCTGAGCCAACTGCTCCGCTGGAGGGGCAGAACCCAATCAACTGTCTTTGATTGCACAGTTCTCAGTGCACAGCTGGCAGGGGACAGCTGTAGCATTAGACCAATGCTATAGTCATCTAGGTGAGTATGAATGCTCAATTTTTTTTGTAAACCAACACTTCTATTTTGATCACCTTTGGGAGGACATTAAGAAGCCAATAGGCACCTTGAGTGATTCTCCTTTACTGGATGGATGATCCTTCCATTTTTTTTCATCACCACCCAACCTATAAAATCTTACAAAAATAGTATATTGCCCTACCTACTTAAAGCTAAAAGCCCGATGCCAGCTTACTGGAAAAGGACAAAGCCCCCAATCATTAAGCATTCGATAAAAAAGGGTCAACAGTATACTGAGGCAAAATCTTTGTCCCTCACAAAAAGAAAATGCTTGTTCTGACTTTCCTTTGACTTCACTAGCTGCATGTTTTTTTCAGAGTAGTGACCCAGGAGGTTTTGATTCCGAAGGAAGCAAGGAAAGGAGCATTAAGAGAAAGAATTCAGCCCTGGCAGCCCTATTTTTGTTTTAGTAAAGGTTTCCTTTAAGAAACATTGAATTATAAAAGCTTCAGCTCAGTCATATGTTCTGTTGACTAGGTTATTCATCCGATTTCAGTGTGAAAACTTCATCAAATATTTATGGATATTTATATTACCTTGTTTAAAAAGCTGCTTCTGGCAGAAAGTAGATTGCTATCCAGGAACACTTCTACTGTGCTACAGTCAGAAATATTTCAGCTTTCATTTGAGTTTTATTTAACCCAAGCTAGATTCTGGGATGCAACCACATGTGCTTCTGGGTGGTCCTGTCTTCTCATGCCGTGTACACACGACCGGACTTTTCGGCATCAAAGGTCCTACGGATCATGTGTGGGCTTCATTGGACCTTTTCTGTCTAAAAATCTGACGGACCTTAGAAATAGAACAAGTTTCAAATCTTTCCGACGGACTTGATTCCTATCGAAAAATCCGTTCGTCTGTATGCTAGTCCGATGGACCAAAAACGACGCAAGGGCAGCTATTGGCTACTGGCTATGAACTTCCTTATTCTAGTCCAATCGTATGTCATCACGTTCGAAACAATCGGACTTTGGTGTGATTGTGTGTAGGCAAGTCAGTTTGTTGGAACTCCGTTGGAACTCCGTCGGAAAGACTGTCGGAGTTCAGTCCGACGAGAAGTCTGCTTGTATGTATGCGGCATCAGGTTACATGGTCCTGTTTTATGCAAAATATATAGTCGAGAACACCTGGCCTTTTATTTCTCATCTCTGAGAAACTGGGTTCCTGGAACACCAGAGTACCAGTAAGAATAACATTTTAATGCTTAGCACGATCTTGGGTACTGCAGTTATGGCAGGGTAAAAAATTGCATTATTTAGCAGTAGGGATGATAAAAAATTGGCCTGCTCAAAGTTCTACCTTACACTTGACCAATATGGCACACCTACCTGTCAGTATTCACTTCCTCCAGCAGGGACAGGTCAACCGCTCCATCCAACAATAATACCATTTCATTGGTCCAGCTTGGTTACATCTAATTCTTTATATCTCACACCCAGGGAGCTGCTGGGGACACAGAAATTCACTGTAATAGCCTGTGCTACATATAGTCAGTGCTAGTCTCTTCTGGGTGCTGCTCGACCAACTTGCCATCTATATAGTGAACACAGGGAGTTGTTTACTTGGCACCTTCAGAGAATGTCAAGTATTTTTCTCAGTGATTTTAAGGCATATTCCACTTGGACGAAGTGGAGAGAAGGGGCTGATAACATCACAATTTTCTGCTAAAACTTTTACTTGTTTCTTAGTTCAGACTTTAGAAAAGTAGTGAGTTTATCACCAAAGTAATACATTTCTAGGGTTATTCCAGACACCTCTTTGCCTCTAGGGTGCCATATTGCATTGCGTTTTTTTTTTTTTTTTAATTTGATCAAATTACAATGCTGCAAAATGAAATAAAGTTTATTTTTATTAACATTAAATTACCAAATGGGTTATGTAGTCATTTTTTTATCCCATACTATTTTTTTTTTAACAAAAGTGGAATTTTCCTTTAAGGATGCAATGCTCTTAACAATTCTGGGCCTATTTTATTAGTCCCTCAATAACCTCAAAATTTTAAGGTTTTTTGTGGGGTTTTTAATGCAGAAAAGAGAGTGGAAAAAATAAAATAAAAAAATTAAACTGACAATACACAAATAAGGATCAAATCCATGAAAACAAGTACAAAGAAAAAAAAATAAAACCTCCCTGTTCCTTCCCCTCACAAAAAAAAAAAAAATTTAAACAAAGTAAAAATTGTTGATTAAGCATATATTACCTAAGCAGCTCATTAAGGGAAATTGGGAATTTCAATGAAATATTACTGATCACTAAATCAATAATTTAATGGCAAAATTCATTTTGCCAAAATACCACCACTCATTCCTAAGCAGCAGGTATGTTGCTGTGCTTTGAATTTCAAGGCTTATTGCTCCTTTTTAACTAAAGCACTCCTACTCCACTCTATTGCTTTTCTACAATAAATTCTGTTGGTAAACCCAGCAGGGTATTGCTCACTTAGCAGTATATTTCCCAAAGAGGGAATTATGGGTTGACTGAGAATATTATTGATTTTAAGATCACTGGGTGTCAAGTTTCTGCAAACCTTCTCTTCATTAATCATGAAGCTGAATAAACTTAATATCACATAATTAATATACTGTAGTACGATGGAAGACCTTACAGATAATGTGATGCAAACCCGACGCTAATGAGCACTTACCATGTTTGTCATATTCACCGCCTCTCCTTGAATTACATTATTATGAACTGTGTTTGCGGAGAAACATTCCATAGGTCACCAGCAGGTTTAATAACAATTTTGTTGACTTCCTAATAATGAAGTTAATTTATAACATTATTAAGCATTGCTGCTCTTTAATGAAGATGCATTATTCACATGATGAAAATTACTTTCCATCAATGGACTCTGCTTAATTGATAATGTTATATCAGGGGTGGAATGATATGACCTGTAACAGTCTACAGATTGTATGACATTTCAAATTGCATATGTGTGGCATCATGCCTTGTGACAAACTGCATTTTATGTAACTTGAACACAGCTGATACAATTCCTGATGATATCATGCCACTTCTTCGACAGTTGCAAAACTTGCAAAGTCCTTTCGAGGTGGAAGTAAAATAATCTCTCTGGTCAGTCCAAAGAACTTTATGACAAGTCTATTCTCAGGCTTTGCTTCCAACTTGTGAAGAAAAGAACACAATCTCCGGTGTAGAAGGCTATGATGAGTTTCTTAAGTTGCTTATTGCTAACAAGAATCCTGGAGTGTTGCTTGAGCTGTCAGCTCTGTCAAGTTGGATCTTGAGAGACAAATCTGTACCTGAGTTTCAGGTAAGGTCATTACTTCCTTATAAGGAAGACCTTAAAACTAAAGAGTCAAAGTTGTTAGAGTTCTTTTATGGATTTTGCGAATGAAGGTCATGTTGTTGTTTTGCAGTAGTTAGGTACAGTTCCATTAAAGATAGAAATAACTAGGGTTGAGATTTGCTCTCTGCAAGTAACTCAGTAGCTTTCTTAGAAGCAGGCATAGATTTGGGATCGCTAGTTTCACTGCCGATAAAATGAAATGTTAGTATTGTTGTGCAGAATGATGGTATTTATTTTTTTTAAACTATTTTTGACCATACTTTTTTCTGGGTCACAGGAATGCACTTACTTTTGCACTCCTGTGACCCAGAGTCAGCTTATAGAGGTCTATTGCCCACTATCAGCTGGTGTCACAGACAACCGTGATGTGCCTCAGTGCCCCCCCAAAGTGATTGCGCTCACCTTAGAGCGTGTGACACAGTGATTAACTTGTGTCAAATCATGCTGTGTAGCCACCCCCTGGGCTCTGCATGGTAAGCTAGATACGATCTCCTCATGTGGAGGCAGTGAACTACAAGTCCTAGCGAGCCTGAACACACAAAAACACAGAAGGAGAGAGTGCCAGCACCTGCCTAACGAAGGTGTTTCAACTGTCCTGTTGCTCTGGGGCCTCTAAAAATGTGGATGCCTATGGAGCCATATTAACCTAGAGTGGAGATCGTATCTAGCTTACCATGCAGAGCCCAGGGGGTGGCTATACAGCGTGATTTGACACAAGTTAATCACTGTGTCACACGCTCTCAGGTGAGCGCAATCACTTTGGGGGGGCACTGAGGCACATCACGGTTGTCTGTGACACTGGAATTTAGCACACTGGAGGATTTGGACATTTATTGGTTTCTACGGATACGGATGCACATTTAATTTGGATATTTTGGACACTACTATAAGGATTTCACCAATAGAGATCTCATCAATTGTGTTTTTAAGACGCACTGTGCACTAATATACAATTTGGTTTAATATTTAAACAGATACTTGCATGTTGCACTTTATATGAGTTATTGCATGTTTTCAGTTTGTCACTGGATTAAGATAGTATATGCACAAGTATATATGTTTTAACACTGTTATAGTTACATGTATGCACATTGCACTTAAAATTGTTCATATATATGTATATTGTATGCACATTGCACGTGAGAAGGAGTGCATATAAATATGTTTTTGATGTTTTATTTTTTATTTTTCAAGTGATTTTGGGTATTACCTTTTATGGTATATAATCAAGCGCAGCGCAATTTTTTATTTATATTCTTTGCACGGTTATGCTTACGTGAACTGTGTTTGCTGCTAGATATTTACCTCTACTATTATTTTTTTAACTGTTTATACACTGAGCATTGGATTATTGTGGCTCGCAAGATTTCTACCTTTTGAGCCTGTATTTAGGGTTAGGTAAATTAGGTAAAGATTATGCCTTTGAATTTTGGACTCTTAAATTGCCCTTTTGCCCTTTTCTAAGTAAAGCTTTTGAAACATTGTCCTTACTTGGTCTGAAGTTACTGAAAGGGATGTAATGCAAGCAGGGGCGGATCCAGAGGGGGCAACGGGGCAATTGCCCCCACCGAGAATGCGGGTGAGGGAGAGGGCGAATGAGAGCAGGTGGGCAGCTCCACAGGTGAGAGCATGGGTGAGAGAGTGGGCGGGCCAGGCGGCTTGGTCGGTGAGCGGGCGGGTGAGAGAGCGGGCGAGCAGCCTGGGTGGCTCAGTGTTTGCGGGCTGCTGGCCAATCAGGGAGTCGGCGGGCGGGGGGGCAGAGAGATGACATCATCTCTCACTGCCCGCCCTGCATCCCTGCAGTTCCACCCTCACTGTGCAGGCAGCCGCGGGGAGCAGAGAGATTACATCATCTCTCTGCTGCTTGACTGGTAATTTGCTGCCTGACTCTGGGGCCACCTTAGCAGGAAAGTGACACAGCAAGTGACAATCCGCAACGTGTGTCAGGTGACAATCCACAACGTGTGGCAGGTGACGTGGCAAGTGACAATCCGCATCTGGTGGCAGGCGACGTGGCAAGTGACAATTCGCAACATGTGGCAGATGACGTGGCAAGTGACAATCTGCATCTGGTGGCAGGCGACGTGGCAAGTGACAATCTGCAACGTGTGGCAGGCGACGTGGCAAGTGACAATCTGCATCTGGTGGCAGGTGACGTGGCAAGTGACAATCCGCAACATGTGGCAGGCGACGTGGCAAGTGACAATCTGAATCTGGTGGCAGGTGACGTGGCAAGTGACAATCTGCATCTGGTGGCAGGTGACGTGGCAAGTGACAATCTGCAACATGTGGCAGGCGACGTGGCAAATGACAATTCACATCTGGTGGCAGGCAACGTGGCAAGTGACAATCTGCATCTGGTGGCAGGCGATGTGGCAAGTGACAATCTGCATCTAGTGGCAGGCGACGTGGAAAGTGACAATCCGCATCTGGTGGCAGGCGACGTGGCAAGTGACACATTCAGGGCTCCCACTGATTCTGCATTATGGTGAGTTGAACTATTTCATTTTATATAACAATGTAATAATAGAAATAATTTGCTACAATCATCCTGACACCATAACAACCATGGTGCAAGGGATGATTGAAGCACCAACACCCATTTCCCCGAAAATTTGCCTCCAAAAAAAGTACTTTCTGGCAGTGCTCCTCCCGAAACTAGACTCTGGATCCGCCCCTGAATGCAAGTAACTGGCACATATAGTCTACCAAGTGGGTCTTAAATACATTGGGGTACACAGACATTGGTGTGGAGTGGTGAGTGTAAAGACACAAGTGGTTACCCAAGGTGAGCAGCCTGTCGGTAGCTTGTACCTGTTATAGGTGTAATGACCTCTAGTAGCGAGAGAGATATTGTTGACACTGGTCTCTTTCAGAAGTCACAGAGGTCCACATCCTGTACAGAGGTACAGGAGTTTAAGAGTTAAGTGCACATGTGGAACCCGCGCAAAGTGCACGGAGGGCCCACTCCGCTACTGGGGAATGATAGTGTAAACGATGGACAAGTGGATGTGGACAAAGCTTAGCATGTCCCTCTTAAATGCAAGTTACTATAAAGGTGTACAATGTCATGGGGACCCGAGAGTTAACTGGAGAACCATTACAGTGCAGGTGTACACGGTGTACGTTCATCTCTGAAAGTAGAGGCCCGCCTTATGGTCGAGCATTCCCTCACGGCAACCTCAGCCTTGTTCTAGGGCATTGATGAAAATGGCTTAAAGCAAAAGTAGCCATTGTGTAACAAAGTTACCCTGTACAAGGTGCCTAGCGTAGCCAGAAGAGAGGTAGACCTCTCATGTGACACTTGCTTGGCACCCAACGAGGAGGGAAACATGGAGAATGTGACTAGCACCCTGTCACCTTGACCCGCCCCATCAGTGTCACATTCAAGACATTTCCCTTTGCTTCCTGTACTGTAGACACAATAGGAAGTGAGGAAATCTCTAGCAAAGTGAGGTAAATCTTCTCTTAAACAGTTGCCACTGGAACAAGTATCACCATTGGAAGATTTCACCTCTATTTTTGATCTGGAGGGAATTCAATATTTTAGATTCTCCCTCATTTTCAGTCTCAGTGATAATGATCACCATGACAAATAGAGAGGGTGAATCTCCCCAGCAGGGACACAGCCAGCAATAAAAAGCCTAATGGGATTCTAGCTCCTCACCACTTTATCCAAAACTGTGTTGCCTTTAGTTATACTTTAATGTTACAATATGCAAAGACATTATAGGCAAATGAGCACTTCCACTACATTATAGGCAAATGGAATTCCACTACTCCACGCCACGGCTGTCATCTGTGGTGACTTCATTGGGTAGTGAGATACATCACCCATACTCTTTTTATGTAATAATTGTTACTTGGTATAACTATTTATCTTGATTACAGAAAATTCTTTTCTTGAAAATTCCGAATTGTCAATATTTACTTATGTGTTATTGTTGTAACAATTGTATTTTTTAACCTTGATTAATTTCAATAAAATAGATTTTTTATTCTTAATCTATATTTCATTGCCTTAAAAATCCCTTTAGAGGTTTCATAACAATTCCAAAACTTTATAATCTTTATTGAGAAATGTTTTCATTAAACATATTAACATACATAGAACCATTATCCCCCCCCCCCCACAACATCCCTTTATATGCAAAGATACAAAATAATGATTGTATATCATATTCACAATAAGTTTCTCAGTTGTTTATTCTATATCGTGTCCATCTACCTCCCTTTCACATTCCATTCGGTTCCTCCATACCTACCCTCCCGTCACCCACTCTCAAACCATTCAATCCCCTTCCCTTCCATCCCCTACCTCACAATCCCAGTACCCACTCTCAACCATCCTCTTTTCCTAATTCCACATCTTTCGCCCTCAGACACCATTCCCTCTCATTACAATATGTTACCACTTGTCTTTGTTGCGCTTGTTCTCTGTCCCTTTTCTTTTTCCTTTGCCATGAATATCATTTATACCTATCCTCTCTTCCAAGCCTTCTTTTCCTTCTCCCTCTGTACAAATGGTTCCTGGCTACTAATATCTTCCACCTCATTCTGCCTCCCACCAGGGTTTCCAGAACTCTTCATATTTCTTTATACAACCTTGTCTGACATATATATAGATTTTTCCTTCCAAATTGTCTGATTCATGCCTCGCTCCCATTCTGTACAAGATGGAGATAAGACCGATTGCCACCTTTGTGCTATCAATTTCCTTGTCTGAAATAGGCACCTAAGGATTGCTATCTGGGTGCATCCGGGGTTTTCCTCCCCCTCTACAAGCCCCAATACACAGAGCCTAACATCCAGGTTTGGGGGTCCTCCAAATACCTGACTTATAACTCCAGCTACCTACCTCCAATACCGAAATAACTTCGGGCACCTCCAAAACATGTGGATTAAATCACCTTTCCCGCACCTTGGACAGCTTGCGTCCACTCTGCAGCCAAACAAATAAAGCCTGGGGGGGGGGTATAATGGGCTCTATATTGCAAAAACAGATGTGAAATCCTTTGGGAGGGGGAAAGTGAGACCAAGGGGCTCAATTCAAGGACTCTACTCCACTGTTCTTCAGTTATAGTTCCTACGTCTTGTTCCCATCTGCTCCTACCTGGTGGGGCCCCTATCCCTTCCAGGTGCCCCTTGGTTATAAGCAGATATAAGCTCGAGATAAGGCCTTTTAGGGTTGTTGCATTGATTACCTTCTGGACAGGGGTGGTCCGTGCATTGTGGGCGCACGGGCGCCGCCCCCCCCCATCCTTGCTGCCACCTCCCTATCCATGAGCCCGGCCTCTTTCAGGACGCCGGATGCATGGACTCCTATGGCAGCGTGGGAGGGGTTTTTTTTTTTTTAAGCACCTGATTAGAGCCTGAGGCTCTAATAGGCTTCAAAAAAAGGTGGGCTCGGGGCGCAGAGAGTGCGCCCTGATCCCACCCTGCTGTTTGACCATAGCAAATTAATTTTCACTATTTTTAAACCACAGTGCCTCCCCACCAAGGCGGGTCAGTAAGACCTGTTTTTCAATTGGCCAAAGCGCTGGCATCCTATTGGATGCTGGCACTTTGGCGGAAGAGACACACAGGAGAGGAAGCTGGAGGATCGGACTCCTCCGCCGCCGCTGCTGACACAGGAGCGGAGAGAACCCAACAGTCCGGTGAGTGCCGGACATCCTCCCGCTAGGTACTGCCAGTGTGCGTGCCCCGCACCATGGAGGAGGAGATGCACGGGAACCATGGAGGATGCAGGAGCCGTCACCTGCCCATCCCACATCTCGCTGTCGTCCCCCGGATGGGGTAAGTGCCAGTCTGATGGCGGGCGAGCAGGGGGGTCACAGTGGCTGCATATGATTGGCACAGAAGCTGCATATGGTGGGCACAGAAGCTGCATATGGTGGGCACAGAAGCTGCATATGATGGGCACAGAAGCTGCATATGATGGGCACAGAAGCTGTACATGGTGGGCACAGAAGCTGCATATAATGGGCACAGAAGCTGCATATGGTGGGCACAGAAGCTGCATATGGTGAGCACAGAAGCTGCATATGATGGGCACAGAGGCTGCATATGATGGGCACAGAGGTTGCATATGATGGGCACAATGGCTGCATACGATGGGCACAGTGGCTGCATATGATGGGCACAGAAGCTGTACATGGTGGGCACAGAAGCTGCATATAATGGGCACAGAAGCTGCATATGGTGGGCACAGAAGCTGCATATGGTGAGCACAGAAGCTGCATATGATGGGCACAGAGGCTGCATATGATGGGCACAGAGGTTGCATATGATGGGCACAATGGCTGCATACGATGGGCACAGTGGCTGCATATGATGGGCAAAGTGGCTGCATGTGGTAGGCACAGTGGCTGCATTTTATGAGCACAGTGGCTGCAATTGATGGCACAGTGAGGCTGCATTTGATGGGTTTTTTTCAGTGTTTTTACGAATTTTTCAGTTTTTTTGCATGCCTGACCTGTAGGTAAAAAGGATTTATTTGGTATTGTGTATAGTTCCCTCAGTTCCTGAAAAGATTTCAGAATATCATCTTTGTATAGCTGGCTAATAAACTTTATTCCACACCTTTCCCATTCCTTGATTGTCTCATAGGGGGACATACTCTGTGAATCCCCTATACCCCAACAATGTCTTCACTATATCCCATACTCTTACCATTAAACTTAGTGTGGGGAGCCTAGAGGGAAAGGAGGCCACCTCCATGGCTTCCACCATGCGGAGTGTTTTGTAGCAACATTTCCCTCCATATATATCCCCCTTCCAACCCATTACATCCTCCCATATGCTGTAATTGTGCCGCGAGGAAGTAACTCTGAGGGTCTGGAAGTGCAACCCCTCCTTCCAGTCCTTGTAATTGTGGGGTACGCAAGCAGATTCTTGCCGGACCACCTTTCCAGATTAATTCTCTAAAGATAACATCTAACTTTTGTAACCACTTTTAGTATACCTACACTAATGCATACAAAAGCTGTGGCATCCATAGCATTTTAATCAAGTTACATCGTCCTGCTACTGATAATGGGAGACGTTTCAATATTTTAATTTTTCCCCTAAAATTTTCCAAAGGTGAGGCAATATTATTTATGATATACTGTTTGGGGTCTCTTGTAATATTAATTCCCAAATATTTCATTTTGTCCACTATTTGAATCTGAGCAACCTCCTCAGGCAAGGGACCTTCCAGGGAGTCTACTGGTAACAATGCAGACTTTTCCCAGTTTATGGTAAGTGCGGAAAATTGACCAAAATTTGTAATTATTTCCATTGCCCTCAACAGGGAGATCTGCGTGTCCCCTAGAAATAGTAAAAGGTCATCCGCATATAATGCCACTTTTTCTTCCACTGCTCCCCTGCTAAATCCTCTTACCCCTGGGGAGGACCTGAGAGCCACTGCCAGAGGTTCAATTGCGAGGACGAAGAGCAGGGGGGACATAGGGCACCCCTGTCTCGTCCCCCTCAGCAATCAAAATTTGTTTGAGTATTCACTATTCACTCTCACTTTTGCGTCTGTAACTTTGTATAGCAATTTTATCCAATTAATAAAGCCCGGGCCAAATTGAAACTTGGCCAGGACCATCCACAAATATCGCCATTCAAGGCTGTCGAAGGCCTTGGCGGCATCCAAAGACAAAATAGCCCTCGATCCATGAGGACTTTGAACGATGGTTGTTGGTGTCAGATGGGCTGGTCTGAGTATTTTAAAAGCTACTGGGATTTTCACGCACAACCATCTCTCGGGTTTACAGAGAATGGTCCGAAAAAGAGAAAATACCCAGTGAGCAGCAGTTGTGTGGACGAAAATGTTTTGTTGATGTCAGAGATCAGAGGAGAATGGGCAGACTGGTTCAAGATGGTAGAAAGGCAACAGTAACTCAAATAACCACCTGGTACAACCACTTGGTACAACCAAGGTATGTAAAATACCATCTCTGAATGCACAACACATCGAACCTTGAAGCAGATGGGCACAGCAGCAGCAGACCACACCGGGTGCCACTCCTCTCGAACAGGAAACTGAGGCTACAATTCGCACAGGTTCACCAAAATTGGACAATAGAAGATTGGAAAAACTTTGCCTGGCCTGATGAGTCTCGATTTCAGCTGTGATATTCAGATAGTAGGGTCAGAATTTGGCCTAAACAAAATGAAAGCATGGATCCATCCTGCCTTGTATCAACGTTTCAGGCTGGAGGTGGTGGTGTAATGGTGTGGGGGATCATTTATTGGTACGCTTTGGGCCCCTTCGTACCAACTGAGCATCATTTAAACGCCTCGGCCTACCTGAGTATTGTTGCTGACCATGTCCATCCCTTTATGACTACAGTGTACCCATCTTCTGATGGCTCCTTCCAGCAGGATAATGCACCATGTCACAAAGCTCCAATCATCTCACCACTGGACAATGAGATCACTGTACTCCAATGGCCTCTACAGTCACCAGATCTCAATCCAATAGAGCACCTTTTTGGATGTGGTGGAACGGGAGATTTGCATCATGGATGTACAGTTGATAAATCTGTAGCAACTTTGTGATGCCATCATGTCAATATGGACCAACATTTCTGAGGAATTCTTGTTGAATCTATGCCAGGAAGAATAAAGGCAGTTCTAGAGGCAAAAGGGGGTCCAACCCGATACTAGCAAGGTGTACCTAATAAATTGTCTGGTGAATGTATGTATATGGTGTTAGAGGAGCAGAGTGTATTCAAATTTGTATAAACATATTTAATAAAGTTATACTCTACATTTTTAGGGCTTATAAAAAATACATTTCTGAATACTAGTTTTATACCATTTAGTGTGAAGCTTAACTGTGAAATACATTTTCCCTATTTGTTTTTATCATTATCCGCTTAGAACGCCTGACAAAGGAAAACTATATAATTTTCCTACAGATTTAAATCTATTATTTAGCAAAGAATGCCATCCTCTGATATCACACACAGTTTACACGTTCTAATGATGAAATGCACGCAGCCCCAAATAGGAAACTTGTTCTGGTCAATGAATCTGTCTTTCAATGTAATAATTAGGAAAATGAAAACCATAGCAAACAGCCTGCATGTTCCCATTCTATAAACATAATTACATCCGCCTATATACACACACACACTGGTGTTTATCAAAATGACAAATTCAATTGTGATTTTAATACTTTCATGAATGATTCATAAAAGATTTACCCTCCAGTTTGTCTTCATGTACCAGATTTTACTTATCCCTGAGCAATATTAATAAAGAGCAAAATGAGATGTTCCTCTATAATGTTAATCTATAATTTATAATATAATGTTAATCTATAATATACAGTGTGATTGCTGCCTTTGAAACTTAAATTTCTGTGCATAACGGAGGCCCTGCTATTCTTCAGTTAGCAAGGAAACCAATGGATATAAATCGTTTCAATCAGTTGAACGATTAATTGAGCTCTAAATAAGGCAGCGATGTAAATCTCAGTATCCTTATTGCTTGACTTTAATGGCCAGGCTTAAAATTAAACTGTCACTTAAATATATTCCTCAATAGCCACAAAGGATTAAAAAAAAATGCGCTTTTTGTGCACCAAATGCATTTGAAAACCCAGATATGATGTTGTAAAAGTAGAGGTGACATTATCACTGTTCTGAACATACCAGGGATAGGCAATCTCGGCATTCCGGCATGTGCTGGTGGCTCCCTAACTACCAGGAGGTAGCTGTCATATTTAGCAGAGGTAAAAATCTCAACCTCCACCAGCAGTATTTTATTCTTTTTTTTTTTTTTTTTTTTAACCCCTTCATGCCTAAGACTTTTTCTGACATTTATTGCTTACAAGTTAAAATCCGTATTTTTGTTAGAAAATTACTTAGAACCCCCAAACATTACATATATTTTTTAGCAGAGACCCCAGAGAATAAAATGGCAATCGTTGCCATATTTTATGTCACACAGTATTTGCGCAGCGGTCCTTCAAATGCAATTTTTTGGGAAAAAATACACTTTCATAAATTAAAAAAAAAAAACAAAACAGTAAAGTTAGCCCATTTTTCATGTATAATGTGAAAGATGATGTTACATCGAGTTAATAGATACCTAACATGTCATGCTTTAGAATTGCACACACTTGTGGAATTGCGACAAATTTCTACAGGTTACCAATTTAGCGTTACAGAGGAGGTCTTGTGCTAGAATTATTGCTCTCACTCTAACGATTGCGGTGATACCTCACATGTGTGGTTTGAACACTGTTTACATTTGCGGTCGCGCCTTATGTTGAGTTCGCTTTTGCGAGCGAGCACAGAGGGATAGGGCACTTAAAAATTTTTTTTTTTTTTTACACACTTTTTGAAAAAAATAATTCTGATCACTTTTATTGCTGTCAGAAGGAATGTAAACTTGTGGCAGTAATAGGTAGTGACAGGTACTCTTTATGAAGAGATCTGGGGTCTATAAGACCCCAAATCCCTCCTTTGCACTTAAAAGCATTCAAAGTGCCAAGTTTGGCTGTTTTGAATACTGTACATTTTTTAAGCCTTCTGTAAACCGGAAGTGATGTTATGACATCACTTCCGGGTTACTAGATTTGAGACCTGATCAAAGCCCATTCCGGCTTCGTTGGGGTCTCCGGACAGCTGGCGGATGTGCTGGCTGGTTGCTCGGGCCTCCCAGTGGGATGGGAGAGGAAAGCAGCGGAAGGGGGGGACGCCCCCTCCCGCTGCTTGGAATAACAGCTGAGCGGCTTCTTAGCCGCATCGGTTGTTATCCCAAGAAAGAGTGGTATTGATGTGATGTTTGCCCCTCAGGGGAGGGTCTGTGATGCCCTCCATGCACACTAGGTCCTCAGTCAAGAAATTGAAGACATCTTGTGGCTAAAAAGCATCACTGGACAAGACTGGAAAATAGGTAAGTATAAGCTACTCATTTAATTAAATCACTGCCCGGGGGTATTTAGGTTAAATCCGAACACAGACTATGGATCTATATCAGAAAATGATAACAATGTGTCAAATTTGCTTTTCATTTTTGTGGAATATCTGTACAGTTCTTTCTGTGGTAAATGTCACCTTCTGACCGCTCCTGAATTCATAGTTAACAAAGCCAGCAAGAAACTGATGGTTTCTTATCAGTGTTCTCTCCCAAGAACTCAGGCTGTATAATAAATCCAAGTCATGAAAAAATTATGTACTGTAGGGACATGTCAAAGAGTTGGGATCTGCTAAGTTAAAAGGTGATAAGCAACTTGCTCCCAACTTTGTCAAAAGTTTTACAACTCTTGAAACTGTTCTGATCTATTCTGGTGTCTTTTCTAAAAAGCCTCAAAGTGTGACACAGCTGAACTTTTCGATCTGAAGTATATTTCTTGCAGTATATAATTAGACAGAAACTTTTAAAAGATTTAATTATTTGATAATATACTATAGAGTCAAACAGGACAATTACACAGGACTCTATGCGTAAAGGTAAAAAGGTTACCTCTTATGCCGCGTACAGACGATCGGACTTTCCGACAACAAAACCGTGGATTTTTTTCTGACGGATGTTTGCTCAAACTTGTCTTGCATACACACAGTCACACAAATGTTGTCGGAAATTCCGAACGTCAAGAACGTAGTGACGTACAACACGTACGACGAGCCAAGAAAAATTGACATTTACTTACCGATAACTGTTTTTCTAGGATATCTTCCAGGATGGCATAACCTGAGAGATGACTGGTCCACCTGACAGGAAACACAATCAACATACAAGGTTAAAAGGCCTCTCCCTTCCCCCTGCACCTCAGTTCTCCCAAAGTAATAGGTTATCCGGGTGACAGAGAGAAACTCTTCACGTAGTACTTATATTAAAACATGGGTGGGAAGTAGGCCTGCCCTCCTGGAAGATATCCTAGAAAAACAGTTATCGGTAAGTAACTGTCAAATTTCTTTAGTCATCTTCCAGGACGGCATAACCTGAGAGGATGGACAAGGAGTTCAAGGCCTACCTCAGGGCGGGACCACCGCTTGTAGCATCTTTCTTCCAAATGTCAGATCCTGGGGCGACAGCAGTTCCACTCTATAGTGTTTCAAAAAGCTATCCTGCTTCGCCCAAGTGGCTGTGCGACAGACCTGTTCTATCGAGGCCCCAGCTCTCTCTGCCCAAGAGGCTGCCAAGGATCTTGTTGAGTGGGCCTTAAGGTTCACTGGTACTGGGGAACCAGTCTGTTCATAGGCCAATGTTATTGTCTGCCTAATCCACCTAGCCACAGTAGATTTAGATGCCTGCCCTCCCTTTCTAGGCCGCTAAATAAAACTAAAAGATGATTCGACTTTCTGTAGTCCTTTACTCTATCTAGATATGTCAATAAACATTTCCTGACATCTAATAAATTAAATTTCCTCTCCTTCTCATTTTTTGGATTATCACAGAAGGAGGGTAAAATGATCTCCTGAGATCTATTAAACTTAGATACGACCTTGGGAAGATATAGTGGGTCCTGTCTAAGAACAACTCTAGCCTCCAGAATCAACAGAAAAGGCTCCTTAACTGACAGGGCCTGTAGGTCGCTCACCCTTCTGGCCGTGGTTATGGCCAACAGAAATGCTAACTTAAGAGTCAAAAACTTAACTGAAATCTCTTGCGCTGGTTCGAAGGGTGCTTTCGTCAGCGCCTCCAAAACCAGAGATAAGTTCCATGGAGGGAATACATTCACCCTGACAGGGGTTAACCTCTTCCTTGCCAAAAGAAATCTCTTAATCAGAGGTTCTAGTGCGAGCCTCTGATCCAAAAATACAGATAACGCTGCTATCTGTACTCTCAAGGTGTTCGGGGAAATCCCCTGATCCACCCCTGCTTGTAAAAATTCCAGTACCACTGGTACTGAAGGGTAAGACACCTCCTTATCACGGCACCACTGTGAGAAGCAATTCCAAACCTTGGAGTAGATCCTCCTGGTGACCAGCTTCCTGTTGCCCAAGAGGGTCTCAATTACCCTATCAGAGCAACCCTTGCCCCTAAGGATCTCCTCCTCAAGAACCATGCCGTCAGTTTGAGGAATCCCGGGTCGGGGTGGAGGACTGGCCCCTGTAGGAGAAGATCTCCTCTGGTTGGAAGACGGAGCGGAGGAGAAAATTACCACTTTTTCAGAGTGGCAAACCAGGTCCTTTTTGCCCACCATGGGGCTATAAGGATCAGTCCGCAATCTGAGTGGGCCAGTTTTTGTAAGACCCGTGGTATTAAGACTAGTGGGGGAAAGACGTATGCTAGATGGAAGTCCCAGTCCTGAGACAGAGCGTCCACTCCCTGGGATCCCCCTTCTTTGTTGAGAGAGAAAAAACGATCCACTTTTTTGTTCCCTCTGTGGGCAAAAAGATCTATATCCGGAATCCCAAACTTCTGACTTATCTGGAGAAAGACCTCCCGATTTAACTCCCATTCCCCTTGGAGGATGGGTTGCCGGCTTAAGAAGTCTACCACCACATTGGCGGTTTCTCTTATGTGAACCGCCGATATGGACTGAAGATTCTCTTCGGCCTAGTTTAAGATGTTCAGGACTAGACTCAGTAGCTTCCTGGATCTGGTGCCCCCCTGACGATTCAGGTAAGAGACCGTTGTCACATTGTCTGACAGGACTTGGATCTCTAAGCCCTGAATCCTGTCTCCAAAGGCTACTAACGCCTGGCCCACCACCAGGAGTTCCCTGTGGTTGGAGGATGCCCCTGCCTGAGAAGGCGTCCAGGCCCCCTGTGCCTGGATGTCCCCCAGGTGAGCGACCCAACCCCAGCCGCTTGCATCGGTAGTGATTCTTGTGGGATTCCACTGGTCCCAGGGTAGACCCAACCTGAGCTTGTCCTGATCCAGCCACCAATCTAGGGAGGTCCTTACTCTTGTTGGGATAGACACCCTTGCATCCAATGACTCTCTCCTTTTGTTCCAGGAGGACAAAAGGAAGAACTGCAGCTCCCTGGAGTGGAGCTGAGCCCAAGGAACCACTGGAATACACAAGGTCATTAGACCTAGAACCCTCATGATATGCCTGCGAAAGCACTCCCTGGCTTCTTTTAAAGAGGATACTGCTGTAACCACCTTTAATCGTTTTTCCTCTGAAAGAAACAGTTTCTGAGCCTCTGTATCCCAGGAATACTTTTATTTGGGACGGTGCCAGAGAAGATTTCTCTCTGTTTACTATCCAGCCCAAGGACTCCAGAGTGAAAATCACTCTGCCTATATCTACTTCCACCTGCTCTAGGGATTGCCCGTATACCAAAAGGTCGTCTAGGTAGGGTATAAGGGACACCTCCTGTAGGTGTAGGTAAGCTACAACCTCCGCCAGGACCTTTGCGAAGATCCTTGGGCTTGCAGCTAATCCAAAGGGAAGAGCTCTGAATTGCCAATGTTGAATCCCTTCGCTCGTAAGGACTGCGAATCTCAGCAGGGACTGGTGTTCCCTGGTGATCGGGATATTAAGGTAAGCATCCCTCAGATCTATCGTGGCTAAGAACGCATCCCTTAATAGATGCCTGTGCACCGTGTATATACTCTCCATACGGAAGCTCTTTTGTCGCAAAAACCTGTTCAACTTCCTGAGATTTAATATCAGATGAAATTTCCCTGACGGTTTTTGAACGACAAATACATGGGAGTAAAACCCTTGGTAAAGCTCTTCCGGTGGAACGGGGATGATCACCTCCTGGAACGCCAATCCCTGCAAGCTGTCCAACAGCCCTGCAGCTTTTGAAGTTTCCTTGGGTTGACGGGTCAGAAAAAGTTTTGAGGGGGAGGGGAGAGAAGTTCCAGACGATATCCCTCTGTTACAATCTGCAAGATATAGGGGCTTTCGGAGATCCTCTACCACTGAGGGACAAAGTGGGACAATCTCCCCCCTACCCTGATGCTGGCGACACTTAGACTGCTTGGTGGCGTCTTTAGGTCCAGAAAAGAGCAGACTACCTTTTTGTGCGCTCTTTCCCTTTCCCCACCTTCTATTCGCATCCTTTTTTCCTTTGAATTGACCCTGGTTAGAGGGGGGACGAAAAAACTTCCTGCCCCTTTCTCCTTTAGCTTTAACCGGGAACTTTTTTCCCTTTTCTGCTGACCTTGACAGCACCTGATCCAGGCCAGGTCCAAAGAGCTGTGAATCTTCAAAGGGCAAACCACATAGCCTTGATCTAGACATATGGTCCCCTTCCCATGATTTGACCCAGACTGCCTTTCTTGCGGAGTTAAGGAGGGCCGCAGATTTGGCTGTGTTCCTGACAGACTCCACAGCCGCATCTGCCAAATATGCCACAGCCTTACCTATATGTCTAAAGAGTCTGTGATTTCCTTAGAATCACTTCCTCTAGAAACATGGTTGGAAAGTCTGCCTAACCATGCGTCCACGTTTCTTGCCACGCATGCTGATGCCAAAGCAGGAGCCATGGCAGCCGCATTGGAATCCCATGCTCTGCGCAAAAGTGCCTCTGCCCTTCTGTCCATTTGGTCTTTTAGGTTCCCTGAATCCTCAAAAGACAAGTCAGATTTTTTAGAAACCTGCGACAGGGCTGCGTCTAACTTAGGGGTTTTAAAGAATTTCTGCTCTTCTTCTTCCCCAAAAGGAAACCTTCTCTTCCAAGTTTTGAGTCTAAGAACCTTTCTTTCCGGGTCTTTCCACTCTCTCAAAATCACCTCTTTTAGGGCCTGATGAACTGGGAACACCCTGGACTGAGGCTTTCCCAAATGCCTGTACATCTTGTCCCAGGCCGATGCCTGAACCGGAGGTTCTGGGATATTCTCAGAGACATAGATCGCCCTAAGTAACTGCCCCATGTCTTCCAAGGGAAAGAGGTGGCTACTAGCTCTAGGACTGTCACTATCCTGGCTGTCAGCGTCTGTGTCTTCACCTTCCTCTATTGAGTCCTCCTCTGACTCCTCTGGGTCCTCAAACTCCTCAACTCCCAAAGTGACGGAGGAAGGGGGTCTTTGCGAGGTTTTCTGACCCCTGTCTGAAAAACCTTCCTGAGAGGAAGTGCCTTCTCTAGAGGACAGGATTTCTCTATCATCTGCCTTAGGTACTATAGCTGTCTTAATAGACTGGAGGGTAGAAAGCATCTCCAACTGTACCGCAAGGAAGTCCCTCATAACCTGTGAGGTTTCCTTACTAGACAGTCTCTGTATTCACCTATAGCAAAAAGGTTTCACGTGGTCCTGTGGGAGCTTATCATTACAGTTCCCACATCTTTTTGACCTGGGAGGAGGGGGATTTTTGCCCTTCACCTTGTGAGCCCCCTGAGCAGAGCCGCCAGGATCTAGGGAGACAAAGTCCAAACTTTAACCAGTTTCCTAAGACTTTCTGTGTGTGTCTCTCTCCCCCCCCTATGGTGTAGGTAAGACCCCTCTTACTTCACCACATTAAAAACGGAAGAGGACTCGCCACCACTGGCCTCTTCCTGGACTACGGGTGCAGCTGTTACCTCCTCTCCATCCATATCTGCTGCTTTGCGAGGTTTCCGACCCCAAGAGAGGAGTATCGTGAGGCCTCCTGCTTTTCCCTGGAGCGCTGAGTGTCTATCTCCTATACACCGGTGATCGGCGCCATTTTGTTGGAGAGCCGCTGTCTGAGGGGGGATTTTGGCCTCTAGTGTCCGAATCCGCCATTTGGGCATAGATCGGAAGTCGGATCGGAAACGCCGCCATCTTACTCCACCTGGCTGGAATGCTTGCTCCATACACAGAAGCTTCAGCATTCCCTATGAAAGTCCAGGACCTCCACCAGCCCTACAAGGCACCTAGGTACTGACCTGGCTGGCGTCCTCTACCCCCTCTGCGGCCTAGACACCAGCCTGAGCCCCAGTTCCTTCATCACCTCCGTACCTGACTGAGTGGGAGGTAAAAGCATGAGGTATATGCTCACAGGAGTTCCGGGATACCCCTCTGTACCCGGGAGGCTCCTTGCCGGGGAAGACTCTCTCCCCCGGCCATTGGGGGACCCCCTGAGAAGGACAGGGCCCTGGCTGGACCCGCCACCCCCCCCCGGCTTTGGCGTCCAGCCCTCAGGGGGGGGACCATCCGCTACCAGCTTCAGGTCTGAGAAAAAACAACAAACGTTTCGCTGCTGGGAAACACAATCAAGAACTGAGGTGCAGGGGGAAGGGAGGGGCCTTTTAACCTTGTATGTTGATTGTGTTTCCTGTCAGGTGGACCAGTCATCTCTCAGGTTATGCCGTCCTGGAAGATGACTAGAGAAAATGAAGTTCAATAGCCAGTGCGGCTCTTCTGCTTGATTCCGAGCATGCGTGGAATTTTGTGCGTTGACATTGTGAATTTCCAACAACAAGCTTTGTTGTCGGAAAATTTAAGAACTATATATACATATATATATATATATATATATATATATATATATATATACTACACTACACTACATTACATACATATATATATATATTGTAGCAGAGCGTCCCAGAGAGAGCCAGGAAAAGTCCTGTTCAGTGTTTATATGTCGCCCAGGCTCCTCTCATACACATTCAGGGGTCTCTAAACCATGGTCCAGTTCGGTTCTTGGTCCTCTGCTAATTTAAGCTCACCTGAGACAGACAGCCTTTGCTCGCGGCCTGGGAAACACAGACAACACTGGTCTATGAGAGCAAAATATTGGTAAAAAGCTGTTAAGCTGTATCTGTGGAAGCTGACAAGCTGAAGGCTTGCTCAGTCTGGTAGTTAGGGCCTGTATATATTATATAGTTTGTGCCGAGGCACGGCTAGGTTTTTGTTTGACTATTTTTTGTTCTGTTTGTTTTTCTGAAACACTGTACAGCACCTGTATATAGACTTGTATATATCACAAATAAACACTGCACTGTTTGTCACTACCTCACTGGATTTGGTATCTATGCCTGAAAGACTGCTTATCCTAGGGGTCTTTGTACCTGCTGCCTGTCCCCCAGGTTACATATGATGGAGGCTGCGACCAGCTGTAGTAAGTTACTACTTAAAAGGCCAGTACCTGGAGTGACTAAACATGGAGGAAATCCTCAAACAATTGGTGTTATCCAACGCTGCACAACAGCAAGCCAATGCTATCGCACGGGAGCAAACCAAGGCGCTGTACCAACAGATTGATGCTGTACAGGAGCAATCGCAGAGGCTGTTTGAACAGCTAACCACTGCTGCAAAAGCGGATAGGAAAAGCCTGACTGAGGTTGTGGAGACGCTAGCACAGTGGTCATCTGCTAAAATTGATGATGTTGGAGACAAGCCCTCAGCCATCCATGTGGGTCACTTTCTTTCTAAGATGACTGCAGATGATGATCCAGAGGCCTTTCTGCTAACGTTTGAACGGACCGCTGAGAGGGAAGGTTGGCTTAAAACCCAGTGGGCAGGACTGGTCACTCCTTACTTTCTGGAGAATCGCAGAAGGCCTACTATGATCTGGAGTTGGCAGAAGCGGGAGACTATGAGAAAGTCAAGCGGGAAATTCTTGTGCGATTCGGTGTCACCTTGGCCGTGCTAGCACAGCGGGTCCACAGCTGGTTCTTCCAAGATGAGAGGCCCCCAAGATCGTAGATGTTTGATCTAATCCACCTGGTGTGGAAATGGCTACAGCCGGAGTCCGTGTCCACGCCACAAATAGTGGAGCGTGTGGTCATTGGCCAATTCCTGAGGTCACTCCCAATTCCCCTGCAGAAGTGGGTGAGTCAAGGAGACCCGAAGTCAGCAGACAACCTGGTGTAGCTCGTTGAGAGATACTTTGCTACAGAGAGACTGGTCACCACCCCTACAGCCGCACGGACTTTCCACCCAAAGCCATGGTCTCCCCAGGAAACCGGTAAGACTGTTCCAGGGGACATGGGTGGAAAGCATGGCAAGGAGATAGGGGGAAGTTTGGTGTCCCAAATAAGGGAAGCCACTGCCTGTCAGCAAACCAAACTGGGGCAACATTAGGTGTTTCTATTGCCAAGAACTGGGACGTGTTGCAGCAAACTGTCCATTGACAGATGAACCCATGCAGTGTGATATATCTATTAGAAGGCAGTCTATGTTTGCCGCTGTTTTATGCACTGCAGCGCCAAATGTGGGAAAACACATGTGCCAAATGACTGTTAATAATAAGCCTATTATGACCTTGCTGGACTCTGGAAGTCTAGTGACTTTGGTTAAAGCTGAGATGGTTGAAACTGTGAATTTTCATGCTAAAAAAGTTGCTGTGATCGGTGTACATGGGGATACCCAGGAGTATCCTACAGCCACTGTTAACTTTAAAACTGACTAAGGTAGGGTGAACCATCCGGTCAGACTTGTGCCCCACTTGGTAAACAAGGCCATCATTGGTAGGGACTTCCCTAAGTTTTGGGAACTGTGGGATCGTCCCAACCCGGTCACAGTAACTGACTCAGGTGCAGAGCCAGAACTCCTGGCCAGCACCGACAATGTGGGTTCAGGGGACTCCTCTCAGGGTTCTCCAGGATTTCCTTTCTCGGTTATGGCGAGGCAACTGGAGGAGCCTGAGGAAGTCCCCACAACCGGTGAAGGTGGACAGCCATCTGCTGACTCTGAGGCTACATTGGAGTTTGCTGACCTTAATATGCGCAAGGAAAATGTTGGTACCAAGCAGAGAAAAGACCCTACCCTTGCCAGGGCCTGGGAAAATGTAATAGTGATTAATGATGCACCTGTAAAATCAGGGGACAGGCCTTGTTTTCCTTATTTCAGCAGCAATGAGGATTTACTAAAGGGAATATGAGCGCACAGGCTCATGGTGCAATAACATTCATTCAGATCCCTGGGATCTGAGGAAGCAGGCTACCTCTGAAACATGTTTTCCTGACAACTACAGCGTCCTCTGTTAGTTGGCTTCACCAGAGCTCTCCCTGGGACAAGTGGTGGAGGCGCACCACAGCCCTCTTCCTGACCGGTCGTCTCTTTAGTCAGTGAGCGGCTCACTTGCGGCCTGTCGGCAGCTGCTTGATGAGTCTGTGTCTGTGGAGCCAGCCCATCCATCCATTCAGTGGTTTTCTCATCTACTCTGAAGCACAGATGTGTCCCTCGCTAAGGCTCTCTATTGGAGGAACTGTTTGACGCTGTTTATTCACTTTCACTTGTGATTGTATCGATTTTATTCTTTAATATCCAATAAAAGACGTTATTGCACCATGAGCCTGTGTGCTGGTATTCCCTTTTGTTCTCACAACTATCAATTTCCCGTTAATCACTGAGCTGCAAGGAGCATGATGCTGGCCAGATTGTTTCACATTAAACATTCTCATTAAGGGATTCCTTGGTCAGTGTGTTATCACTTTGGATTGGACATTTCTAGCGCAAAGACTATTTTTGTTGTATTTTATGAGGATTTACTGTATCGTGTATATAAAAAGAATGATGAAATTGTTGAACAGTTGGTGGCCCCTAAGCCATACAGATGGGTGGTGTTGGAACTTGCTCATGGGCACTTGCTAGGAGGCCATTTAGGGGTTGAGAAAACCACTGAAAGGGTGTTGCGCAGGTTTTAATGTCCCAGGATACAGAAAGATATTGAGACTTATTGGCAAGACTCGTGGCCACTCATTAAAATTAGAAGAAAAGAGGTTTAACCTTAAACTACGTAGAGGGTTCTTTACTGTAAGAGTGGCAAGGATGTGGAATTCCCTTCCACAGGCGGTGGTCTCAGCGGGGAGCATTGATAGCTTCAAGAAACTATTAGATAAGCACCTGAATGACCGCAACATACAGGGATATATAATGTAATACTGACACATAATCACACACATAGGTTGGACTTGATGGACTTGTGTCTTTTTTTTCAACCTCACCTACTATGTAACTATGTATGTAACTATGTCAATCCTGTCCTGTGTGTCAGATGTCAGCCCTACTACCCCACTTTCAAAGTTCTTTAGTGCCCTTGCTCATTATTGAAGTGCCCTTTGAGAGGATTGTGGGTCCACTCCCCAAGTCTGCCCGGGGCCATCAGCATATCTTTGTAATCATGGATTATGCTACCCCTTACCCAGAGGCAGTTCCCTTACGCACCACATCACAGAGCATGTTAAAAAAGGTTGTTGAAAAAGATGGGAAAAACTGTGATTTTCTGATTCCATACTTAATGTTTGCCATCAGGGAGGTTCCCCAGTCTTCTACGGGGTACTCTCCATTTGAGTTGCTTTATGGGAGACACCCTCAGGGATTCTTAGACATAGCCAAGGAAACCTGGGAGGGGGAGCAGACACAAAAATGTCCTTGAGCATATTGCTCAAATGCAGGACAGGATTGCAGCAATCATGCTGATGGTAAAAGAACACTTACTACAGGCCCAAGCAGCCCAACAGAGAATATACAACAGGGGGTCCAACTCCGTGTTTTCTCACCTAGTGACAGGGTCCTGGTGTTAGTTCCCACTGTTGACAGCAAGTTCCTGGCTAAGTGGCAAGGTCCCTTTGAAGTAATTGAAAGAGTTGGGGAGGTCAATAATAAAGGAAATCAACCAGGTAAAAGGAACAGATTTACCACATAAACCTGTTACAGATCTGGAAGGATAGACTGGCATTAACTGTGAGATTCCCTCCCAGTAATGCCTAAGGGTACTGAGTCCCCTCTGATCCCTGAGATCATGATTCCAGACACCTTGTCGTATTCGCAAAAACAGGAAGCTAGAAAGTTCCTGATAAGGAATAGAGAGAAATTTTCCAAGTTACTTGGCACGACTTCAGCAGTTCAGCATGATATTGTTACTGAACCTGGGGTCCGTGTCAAGCTCAAACCGTACCAAATTCCCGAAGCTGGAAGAAAGGACATCAGCAATGAAGTTAAAAGGATGTTGGAGCTAGATGTCATTGAGGAATCCAATAGTGACTGGTCTAGCCCCATCAGGTTAGTCCCAAAACCGGATAGCACTTGGAGGTTCTGTAATGACTTCAGGAAGCTTAATGCAATGACAAAGTTTGACACGTACCCAATGCCCAGAGTGGACAAACTTATAGACCGACTTGGCAAGGCCCGCTATCTGACCACTTGGACTTGACAAAGGGTTATTGGCAAATACCCTGACTGGTAGCACCAAAGAGAAGACTGCATTTGTGATCCGGGGGGTTCCTTTCAATCTAAAAGAAATGCCTTTTGGGTTGCAAAATGCCCATGCAACATTTCAGAGGGCCATGGACAGGACCCTAAGACCACGACCACGGAAGGCAGCAGCCTATCTAGATGACATAGTGGTGCATAGCACCGACTGGGAGTCTCATTGCCCCGTGTCCAGGCTGTCCTTGATTCCTTCTTCAAAGAAGGTTTTACGGCAAATCCAAAAAAAGTGCCATTGGTTTAGAGGAAGCCAAGTATTTGGGCTACACTATTGGCCATGGTGTCATAAAACCTCAAGTGAATAAAATAGAAGACATCCAGGAGTGGCCATGCAAACAAGAAGCAGGTCAGGGGCTTTCTTGGGATTGTGGGGTATTATAGAAGGTTTATCCCGAATTTTGCAACTATAGCTGTCCCACTGAAAGACCTTACAAAAGGGAAAGACTCTGTAATGGTGAAATGGTCCCCAGTAGCAGAGGAATCTTTTCAAGTCCTGAAGAAGGCTCTTTGTGCACAGCCAGTACTGTACTCCCCCGATTTCTCCAAAGACTTTTTGGTTCAGACAGATGCGTCTGATGTAGGTATCGGAGCAGTATTCTCACAGGTACACAATGGGGAAGAACACCCTGTGGTGTACCTAAGCAGAAAGCTCAATGACCATGAGAAAAAGTATGCAGTCATTGTAAAGGGATGTTTAGCCATAAAGTGGGCCGTAGACACGCTAAGATAGTATTTGTTAGGGCGCCAGTTTGATTTAACAACTGACCATGCTCTCTTTATATAGATCTCTCTCTCTCTCTCTCTCTCTCTCTCTCTCTCTCTCTCTCTATATTATATATATATTTACATAGTTACACAGTAGGTGAGGTTGAAAAAAGACCATCAAGTCCAACCTATGTGTGATTATGTGTCAGTATTACATTGTATATCCCTGTATGTTGCGGTCATTCAGGTGCTTATCTAATCGTTTCTTGAAGCTATCGATGCTCCCCACTGAGACCACTGCCTGTGGAAGGGAATTCCACATCCTTGCCGCTCTTACAGTAAAGAACCCTCTACGTAGTTTAAGGTTAAACCTCTTTTCTTCTAATTTTAATGAGTGGCCACGAGTCTTGTTAAACTCTTTTCTGTGAAAAAGTTTTATTTCTATTGTGGGGTCACCAGTACGGTGTTTGTATACTGAAATCATATCCCATCTCAAGCGTCTCTTCTCCAGAGAGAATAAGTTCAGTGCTTGCAACCTTTCTTTACTCGCTCCATTTCCAGTACATCCTTCCTGAGGACTGGTGCCCAGAACTGGACAGAATACTCTAGGTGCGGCCGGACCAGAGTCTTGTAGAGTGGGAGAATTATCGTTTTATCTCTGGAGTTGATCCCCTTTTTAATGCATGCCAATATTCTGTTCGCTTTGTTAGCAGCAGCTTGGCATTGCATGCCATTGCTGAGCCTATCATCTACTGGGACCCCAGGTCCTTTTCCATCCTAGATTCCCCCAGAGGTTCTCCCCCCAGTGTATAGATTGCATTCATATTTTTGCCACCCAAATGCATTATTTTACATTTTTCTACATTGAACCTCATTTACCATGTAGTTGCCCACCCCATTAATTTTTTCAGATCTTTTTGCAAGGTTTCCACATCCTGCGGAGAAGTTATTGCCCTGATTAGCTTAGTATTGTCTGCAAATACAGAGATTGAACTGTTTATCCCATCCGCCAGGTTGTTAATGAACAAATTAAATAGGATTGGTCCCAGCACAGAACCCTGGGGAACCCCACTACCCACCCCTGACCATTCCGAGTACTCCCCATTTATCACCACCCTCTGAACTCGCCTTTGTAGCCAGTTTTCAATCCATGTACTCAACCTATGGTCCATGCCAAAAGACCTTATTTTATACAGTAAACGTTTATGGGAAACTGTGTCAAATGTTTTTGCAAAATCCAGATACACCACGTCTACGGGCCTTCCTTTATCTAGATGGCAACTCACCTTCTCATAGAAGGTTAGTAGATTGGTTTGGCAAGAACAATTCTTCATGAATCTATGCTGATTACTGCTAATGATACCGTTCTCATTACTAAAATCTTGTATTATAGTTCCTTATCATCCCTTCCAAGAGTTTACATACTATTGATGTTAGGCTAACTGGTCTGTAATTCCCAGGGATGTATTTTGGGCCCTTTTTAAATATTGGTGCTACATTGGCTTTTCTCCAATCAGCTGGTACCATTCCAGTCAGTAGACTGTCTGTAAAAAATTAGGAACAACGGTCTGGCAATCACTTGACTGAGTTCCCTAAGTACCCTCGGATGCAAGCCATCTGGTCCCAGTGATTTATTAATGTTAAGTTTCTCAAGTCTAATTTTAATTCTGTCCTCTGTTAACCATGGAGGTGCTTCCTGTGATGTGTCATGAGGATAAACACTGCAGTTTTGGTTACTGAAGCCCCCCCGATTCACTCGTGAAGACTGAGGAGAAGAATAAATTCAATACCTTCGCCATCTCCCCATCCTTTGTAACCAGATGTCCTTCCTCATTCTTTATGGGGCCAATATGGTCTGTCCTCCCTTTTTTACTGTTTACATACTTGAAGAATTTCTTGGGATTTTTTTTGCTCTCCTCCGCTACATTTCTTGTTGCATTTTTATAAAGTCTGAATGCTAATGATGATCCATCAACCTTGTATTTTTTTAAGGCTTTCTCCTTTGCTTTTATATGCATTTTTACATTGGGGTTAAGCCATCCAGGACTTCTAACAGTTAAAGAACCAAAAGAGCACTGTGGATAAGATTAAAAGAGCATGTACGGAATATCAAGAAAAGTTTTGATAAACATAGTCTATCCAAGCACTATGCACAGTACCATAATAGTGACCCTTCATCTTTGAGAGTCTGCGGAATAGAGAAATATAAAGCCCATTGGAGAGGCGACAATAAAATTATCAAGATCAGTCAGGCTGAGTCAAAATGGATTCATGAATTACGCACTTTAACGCCGCACGGACACAACGTAGAATTCGATCTTAATTGTTTTATCTCTAACTTTTAACTAGAATTTTATAGATTGCATATTTTTGGGTTGTATCTGATTAATTTAAAGGAGAAATTTTATCACAGTTAATGATCTTGGTAGATGCTTGAAACATTATGTCCGTGAATTGGGGATCATAGGTTGGAAAGATTTTGGTCCAATCAGCAAACCCCTTGTCTTGTATTGAGATGCTTTAGCTCTAAATTTTAATTGGATTTTTTTATACATTTTATATATTTTGTGGTTTTATTTTGATTAGTTTTAAGGAGAAATTTTATCAACAGCTAATGATTTTGCTAGATGCTTGAAACATGATGTCCCTGTATTGTGGATTATAGGTTAGGGAGGCTCTGGTCCAATCAGCAAATTTCTTGTATTGAAATGAAGATCATACCATGGCTTAGAATATACTCTGCTAGTTATTACTGTATGTATATTGGTTTATTGTTTTAATGTGTCCATCATTCATTCCACATTTCTATACTTCTAAGTGTAAAGCATAATATTTTCAGGCTGGTGATTTTCCCCTATACATCAGCTTGATTTATTTTGTGTGCCTTCTTACCTGGTGGATTAATCACGTAATAGATGACTTGTTCTGAGTCACTATGAGATGGCACAAGTATAAGACACCTCCTAGCTAGTGATTTTTTTCCCATATAATTTTTTCCCATTTATTTGTTTGTTATATTCACTGTTTTCCTGCTAGATGTTGTAATGACCTATTAGATGCTAATTCTGGAGTCACCACCAGAGGGCATGAATGAAAGGAAGGCTATAGCTCATAATGTGATTTTGTTCATTACACAAATTGTGTATAGTATCTATGTGCTAGTATTGTTAAATGAACTTTTTATTTTGATGTATGAAGCAGCACTGATAATGTTATGTCAATAGTATGGAGGGAGTAGTTTTTAACATACACACAGGATCGCACGTAAACATTGTTGACATCGTTGCCATGACGGCGGCGCTGTTATAAGCTGGCTAACAGGCACCGGACTCCTCATCCCTTTGATAAAGTCACGTGGTGTGACGCAACGCGTCAGGGTAGGAGGAGCCAGGTGCCGACGCTTCCAGGGGACGGCCGTACCCGGAAGCTTGTACTGTTTCTGCTGTTACTGCTGCTGACAGTTTCGTTTTTACATGTAAGTTACTATGTTTTTACAATAAACTTGGATTTGAATTACTTCACTATGGAAGCATCTCCTTCTTCATTATCATTTTGGGGTCGGTGTGAGCGCTGGTGACTAGTTAGTGAGTGTCTGACCCACGTACATCCTTGGAAGAAGGGGACGGCTGCTGGATCATCATCCCTTACAGTTAAATATTAACTATCTGCCTGACTTGGCCCATTGGGGCTGCTGATTAAGGTGAGAGGCTGGGGGAAACACCTGTGTGCTGCACCAGTTTCTTCAAGTGAATGAATCCAGCACCAAGTCACGTTATTGGCATGTTAATATTAACCATCTGTATGGACATTTCAAACCACATTGCATGAAGCAATACATTTTTTGGACTTGATCACAGTTTATGCCACAGTTTTTTATGAGAAGTATGTTCAGGTGGAAGAGGTGTTACATATATATTTTGGAGTGCACTTTAGAGTCGTAATTTTATATATATGCACGGCTCTGCACCTATGCCACTTTTATGCACTTGATCACTTTTTGTTTATTTTATGTGATATTGAACTGCACTTTCACATTCATTATTGCATGCTGCTTTGATATTATTTACCCATCAGCAATATTTATTTTTTATTTTTGTATGTATACTTATTATGTTGAAGAAATTATGCACGTTTTATGACACAGTTTTAGGAACCGTTGTTTAATTTTCATCATTACCACTGTGTTTTATAAGTATTTTATGGTCACATTTTTTATTTGTTTTGATTGAGGGACACATCAGTATTGGATGATTTAATTTGATGATTTATTAGGGATGTCTTTTAGTATTTAACACTGTGGTTGATTCAGCTGCCCCCTAATGGGAGAAGATATTATTGTCTATTGTGTATTAAGGAAACATTGAGAATTCTTTGGAGATTTATGATGAGCGGCATATTTAGACTAGCGCCACATATCTTTAACTGTTAGTACGTTACTCATTTGGGTGGGTGAGGCCACCTCTTATGTTGGCAGCTTCTCTAACCTTTTGTGCCCTTGATTTTTAAGAACGCGGTTGTGCGCATTAGTTTTCTATTATTTCAATTTGTCATTTTCTCAAATCCTCTAGTGCTGCACACCATGGAAGTATTTCAGTTTTTAGATAACAGAACTTTAGACATAGATATAGTCTTCAATAAACAGGAAACTAACCAGGTAGGAGATATTGAGAATGGTTTCAGAAAGATAGGACATCTTATGGAGAAAAAAATCAATGCATGGTGGGACCTGATAACACATGAGAAATATATCAAGGATAAGATAGTACCCAGGAGACTCCACTGGGAAGTACCCATAAATGATGGCCTAGTAGATAAGGAATCTACTGATGAATGGTTCCATTTTTTCAATGAGAAGGGCTTGGAACTACTGGAGTTTTTAAGAAAGAGAAAACAAAAGAAAATTAGGCTTCTGAATAAAACCATTGAAGAAATTAAAACTACTCTAGAACCTTCAAAAGAACTACCAGAATTTATTGCGTTATCTAAACAATTGAATCGTGACATGGAAAAGAAAGACAAAGAAACAGCTGCACGAAAAAGGAAGAAATATCAGAGAGATATAAAGGATTTTAATGATGACCTTGTGTTTAAATGGCAGAACAAAACTGAGGAAGTGATTATCAACTCCAATAACAGTACCCCTGTTAAGGAAGTAAAGATGATGGAGATTCCGCAAGAAAGAAAAATTGATGAACCCACGCCTATCAATAGGACTCAAGTAAATTACAATACTTACAACACCCCTCAACAAAAACAGGGCTGGAAGGGTAATAATTGGAAAAAACCCTTCTGGAAGAATAATGGACACTCCAACAATTACCAAGGGAGGCCATACCATCAGTCCCCATGGGATAGAAGATCTCCATATCCCAGGTGGAGAAATTACGAGAATTATAGCGAAAGGAATAATCCATATTATGATAGAACAAGAAGAGATGTAAGATCCGGAAATGGATATTACCGATATGATAATAGAAGAGGAGGCTCTCCCCCACGTACTGATCACTTTACCATTCCGATACAAAATAGATATGAACAGTTACAAAGGCTAGATGATAGAGGGAGATCCCCACAGCATTCGAATAGATATGAACGAGAGGGAACACCGTACCGTTTTTTAGAACAACGCCATCGAGAGTCTCCGAGACGCCAGTATCGAGAGGGTCCTCCACGGAGACACGACAGACGTACCCCAAATCCCAGTCCGGACAGAAGAACGAGGGGAAGGGAAGACAGGAAACAAGAAGGGCAGAGAGATCAAGACAGGGGGGAGCAACAAAGGAATACCCCGAGAAGGTCTCTAGAAAAGAGAAAAGGAAAAAACGAAAAACGAGAAGAGGATGTCGAGCAGGAATCAAGAAACAAAAGGAAAAGAGAATACTAGGGGAGGGCATTATTAATATTAGTGGGGTGGAATTAACACAGGAAGAAATTAAAGTCCTGGATAAAGGACTTAAATTTGCCCCAAAAAAGAACCTTAATAAATTCAATGCGTATGTAGATATCAATAAATTTATCAGGAGTTTGAATATAAAAAAATACATGCTCAGTAATCCACTAGAAAAAAGAGGTGCGAAGATACCGGATAACAGTGGGATTGTATATAGTAATCTGAAGAATAAATCTCTTTTTAATCCACCGATTGGGAATGATGGACACATAGAAGTTTTTAAAAAGATGATTTTAAGTGATCTACAGGAATTGAAAATAAGAAATGTGCGGGAATCCAGAAGTATAAAAAATGGAATAAAAAAAATTAGAAGCAAGAAATGATATCGTTATAAGGCAGGCCGACAAGGGAGGAGCCATAGTGGTCCAATCTAAAGGTGATTACAATGAGGAACTTAACCGTCAGGTCAATGACAAAGACACTTACCAGCTATTATTAAATAACCCAACCACGAGATACAAAAAGGAACTTGCCAAGGTGATACAGAAAGGAGTGGATAAAGGTCTCCTAACCAAAAAAGAAGCCACGTATCTACAACCAAAAACTTGTAAGGTACCTGTAATTTACACGTTACCGAAAATACACAAGGACAAATTCAAACCCCCAGGAAGGTCTATAGTGAATGGGATCAATTCGGTGGGAGCACGAATAGGTGAATATATTGACTGGTTTTTACAACCAGTTGTCAAGACTACGAGATCTTATTTACGAGACACGAAACATCTTATCCAACTCCTCAATGAAGTCAACTTGAGTGACGACTTTGTATATCTGGCAACAGCAGATGTCTCATCCTTGTACACTGTTATCAACCATGATGAGGCTATACAGGCAACAAAGTGGGCTTTGAGAAAGCTGAGTAATCTGAAATGCAAGCAAAGGAGATTTATACTAGAATGTTTGAAATATAGTTTAGATTCTAATTATTTTTGGCATAACAACAAATATTATAAACAGATATGTGGAATTGCAATGGGTGCAAAGTATGCACCGAGTGTTGCTAACCTATATATGTCAGAGTGGGAAGAAGAAGCACTTTATAACCATCGACCGCAACAATTGTTATTTTACAAACGTTTTATTGATGATATTTTTTTAATCTGGAGCGGCAATAGAGAAAGCCTTAGCGACTTTTGCTTTAATCTCAATACCAATAGTAAAGGTATAAAATTAACGTGGGAAATTAGTGATGAGCAAATTAACTTCCTTGATCTCCAAATAAAGAAAGAAGGAACTAAGATACTTACCCAAACGTATTTCAAAGCAGTTGATAGGAACAGCTATCTGCCTTTAGATAGCTGCCATCATCCAGTATGGCTGGATAACATACCAAAAGGCCAGCTGGTTAGATTGAGAAGAAACTGCGCCAGTAAAGAAACATTTCTAGAACAGGCCAAAATGATTGGGCAAAGATTTGTCCAGAAGGGTTATGAGACCAAATTCATAGAAGAAAAAATCAATGATGTCATTGCAATGAACAGAGAAAAATTGATACAGGATGGAGAAAAAACTCACAATCAACAAGAGAATGTACCTATTATTATGGACTATAATATCCAATATAAACAAATTGAAAAAATAGTCAAAAAACATTGGGATATTGTCAAAATGGATCGGCACTTAGGGACTATTCTATCTAATCAACCAAAATTTGTATATAGGAGAGCTCCAACTTTAAGGGACCGCCTGGCAAAAAATGTTGTAGACCCTCCAAAAAAGAAAAAGTTCTCCTTCTTTGAAGGGAAGGGGTTTTATCCATGTAAAAATTGTTACACTTGCAGACACACGAGAGAAGAAAAAAAGAAGAAATTGAGTTTTACATCTACTGTCACGCTACAGAACTATGAAATAGAAGATTTCATCTCGTGTAGGAGTGAAGGTGTCGTTTATCTTTTGGAATGCCCCTGCCGGATCCAATATGTCGGCAGAACCAAAAGAGCACTGTGGATAAGATTAAAAGAGCATGTACGGAATATCAAGAAAAGTTTTGATAAACATAGTCTATCCAAGCACTATGCACAGTACCATAATAGTGACCCTTCATCTTTGAGAGTCTGTGGAATAGAGAAATATAAAGCCCATTGGAGAGGCGACAATAAAATTATCAAGATCAGTCAGGCTGAGTCAAAATGGATTCATGAATTACGCACTTTAACGCCGCACGGACACAACGTAGAATTCGATCTTACTTGTTTTATCTCTAACTTTTAACTAGAATTTTATAGATTGCATATTTTTGGGTTGTATCTGATTAATTTAAAGGAGAAATTTTATCACAGTTAATGATCTTGGTAGATGCTTGAAACATTATGTCCGTGAATTGGGGATCATAGGTTGGAAAGATTTTGGTCCAATCAGCAAACCCCTTGTCTTGTATTGAGATGCTTTAGCTCTAAATTTTAATTGGATTTTTTTATACATTTTATATATTTTGTGGTTTTATTTTGATTAGTTTTAAGGAGAAATTTTATCAACAGCTAATGATTTTGCTAGATGCTTGAAACATGATGTCCCTGTATTGTGGATTATAGGTTAGGGAGGCTCTGGTCCAATCAGCAAATTTCTTGTATTGAAATGAAGATCATACCATGGCTTAGAATATACTCTGCTAGTTATTACTGTATGTATATTGGTTTATTGTTTTAATGTGTCCATCATTCATTCCACATTTCTATACTTCTAAGTGTAAAGCATAATATTTTCAGGCTGGTGATTTTCCCCTATACATCAGCTTGATTTATTTTGTGTGCCTTCTTACCTGGTGGATTAATCACGTAATAGATGACTTGTTCTGAGTCACTATGAGATGGCACAAGTATAAGACACCTCCTAGCTAGTGATTTTTTTCCCATATAATTTTTTCCCATTTATTTGTTTGTTATATTCACTGTTTTCCTGCTAGATGTTGTAATGACCTATTAGATGCTAATTCTGGAGTCACCACCAGAGGGCATGAATGAAAGGAAGGCTATAGCTCATAATGTGATTTTGTTCATTACACAAATTGTGTATAGTATCTATGTGCTAGTATTGTTAAATGAACTTTTTATTTTGATGTATGAAGCAGCACTGATAATGTTATGTCAATAGTATGGAGGGAGTAGTTTTTAACATACACACAGGATCGCACGTAAACATTGTTGACATCGTTGCCATGACGGCGGCGCTGTTATAAGCTGGCTAACAGGCACCGGACTCCTCATCCCTTTGATAAAGTCACGTGGTGTGACGCAACGCGTCAGGGTAGGAGGAGCCAGGTGCCGACGCTTACAGGGGGCGGCCGTACCCGGAAGCTTGTACTGTTTCTGCTGTTACTGCTGCTGACAGTTTCGTTTTTACATGTAAGTTACTATGTTTTTACAATAAACTTGGATTTGAATTACTTCACTATGGAAGCATCTCCTTCTTCATTATCATTTTGGGGTCGGTGTGAGCGCTGGTGACTAGTTAGTGAGTGTCTGACCCACGTACATCCTTGGAAGAAGGGGACGGCTGCTGGATCATCATCCCTTACAGTTAAATATTAACTATCTGCCTGACTTGGCCCATTGGGGCCGCTGATTAAGGTGAGAGGCTGGGGGAAACACCTGTGTGCTGCACCAGTTTCTTCAAGTGAATGAATCCAGCACCAAGTCACGTTATTGGCATGTTAATATTAACCATCTGTATGGACATTTCAAACCACATTGCATGAAGCAATACATTTTTTGGACTTGATCACAGTTTATGCCACAGTTTTTTATGAGAAGTATGTTCAGGTGGAAGAGGTGTTACATATATATTTTGGAGTGCACTTTAGAGTCGTAATTTTATATATATGCACGGCTCTGCACCTATGCCACTTTTATGCACTTGATCACTTTTTGTTTATTTTATGTGATATTGAACTGCACTTTCACATTCATTATTGCATGCTGCTTTGATATTATTTACCCATCAGCAATATTTATTTTTTATTTTTGTATGTATACTTATTATGTTGAAGAAATTATGCACGTTTTATGACACAGTTTTAGGAACCGTTGTTTAATTTTCATCATTACCACTGTGTTTTATAAGTATTTTATGGTCACATTTTTTATTTGGTTTGATTGAGGGACACATCAGTATTGGATGATTTAATTTGATGATTTATTAGGGATGTCTTTTAGTATTTAACACTGTGGTTGATTCAGCTGCCCCCTAATGGGAGAAGATATTATTGTCTATTGTGTATTAAGGAAACATTGAGAATTCTTTGGAGATTTATGATGAGCGGCATATTTAGACTAGCGCCACATATCTTTAACTGTTAGTACGTTACTCATTTGGGTGGGTGAGGCCACCTCTTATGTTGGCAGCTTCTCTAACCTTTTGTGCCCTTGATTTTTAAGAACGCGGTTGTGCGCATTAGTTTTCTATTATTTCAATTCATCCAGGACTTCTGTTCGCTCTTTTAAATTTATTACCAAATGGAATGCATTGGCTAATGCCCTTATTTAATATGCTCTTAAAGCAAACCCATCTCTCCTCCGTGTTCTTTGTTCCTAATATTTTATCCCAATTTATGCCTTTTAGCAAGGTTTGTAGTTTAGGCAAGTTGGCTCTTTTGAAATTCAGTGTCTTTGTAATCCCTTTATGTTTCCTATTTGTGTGATTTATACTGAGACGAATTGACCTGTGATCACTGTTACCTAAATTGCCCCGTATTTCCACATCCATGATCAGGTCTGTATTGTTGGTAATCAGTAGATCCAGTAATGCTTTATTTTTAGTTGGTGCGTCTACCATCTGACCCATAAAATTGTCCTGCAAGACATTAAGGAACTGGTGAGCCTTAAATGAATGCTCGGTTCCCTCCGCCCAGTCTATGTCTGGATAATTAAAATCCCCCATTATGATAACACTTCCCATCCTTGCTGCTAATCCAAATTGTGATAGGAGATCTGTCTCCACTTCCTCCCTCAGGTTAGGGGGCCTATAGCATACGCCCAGTATTATTTTCCCCTTAGCTTCATCCCTTTGTAGCTTTACCCATAAGGATTCCACCTCCTCCCTAGCTCCCTCAGTGATGTCATCTCTCACATTCACTTGTACATTATTCTTGATATATAGGCATACCCCTCCCCCTTTATACCCTCTCTATCCTTGCGGTAAAGGGTATACCCTTGAATGTTTGCCAGCCAATCATGAGAGCTGTTGAACCAGGTCTCTGAAATTCCCACAAAATCCAAATCCTCCTCGTACAACAGTATCTCTAGTTCACCCATCTTGTCCGTCATGCTCCTGGCATTGGTGAACATGCCACATAGTTTAGACCGGTCGCATATTGTCCTCGTATTGGGTGTTCCGAGATTGCAACTAGGACTTGCTACTGTACTTACCTTGGGTTTTTGTTCTTTGGTCAACCTACAACTAATGCCCCCAATACTACCCTCTGGAATATGTTCCACGCTGACTATCTCTACCTTTGGACCCTCCCCCCATCACCTAGTTTAAAAACCCCTCTAACTTTTTGGCCATCTTCATTCCCAGCTGATCTGCACCCTCCTCATTTAGGTGCAGTCCGTCCCTTCTATAGTACCGGTTATCGACTGAGAAGTCGGCCCAGTCCTCCAGGAACCCAAACCCCTCCTTACTACACCAGCTCTTCAGCCACTTGTTTACTTCCCTCATCTCCCTCTGCCTTTCTGGTGTGGATCGATGTACCAGTAGTATTCCTGAGAATACTACCTTGGAGGTCCTTTTCCTCAATTTAGCTCCTAAGTCCCTAAAAATCGTTCTTTAGGACACTCCATCTGCCTCTGACTTTGTCATTGGTGCCAACATGCACCATGACAGCTGGGTCTTCCCCAGCCCCTCCTAGTAATCTGTCCACAAGTTCCGTGATGTGCCGAACCCGAGCGCCCGGTAGACAACATACTATTCGGCGCTTAAGGTATTTGTTACAGATTGCCCTCTCTGTCCTACTAAGAATTGAGTCCCCTACCACCAGAATCTGTCTTTCCTTTCCCTTCGCTGCCACCCCGCCAACTCTCAATGGAGGAGTTCTTCCTCCGGCAGCTAGGAGAGTTCCTTAAGCTCCAGCAGTGCTGGTCCCTGACTGGTTTCACCAATGTCACTCAATGGAGCGTACTTATTGGGATGCTCCAGTCCTGGATCAGCCTCCCTGGCACTTCCCCCTCTACCCTTTCTGACTTTCACCCATCTACTTTTTGCTAGTGCCTGCACCTCTTTGTCTCCACCCGCCTCTGTGCTGGCCCCTGCCGGCACCTGACGTGTACGTTCCTGGCTCTCCTTTAGTATGGAGGGACTTCTCAGTGCTGACAGTTGCTTCCCCAGATTCAGAACCTGGGCTTCCAGGGAAACAATGTGCGTACATTTTGCACAGCAGTATTCGCCCTCGATCGGATGATCAAGGAATGCATACATGCCGCAAAATGTACAAAGAGTCGCTTCTCCACACCCGCCGGGCATCGTACCTATTAAATTTAATTAGGATTGGGGATTATACCCTGTCCATATTACCTAACAACTAGCTTCCTGACACTAATACTCAAGACAATACACAGGTACTCAACAAGACAATACACAGGTACTCACAAACCTACGTGCACTCGCAGAACACTCGAAGACTTACGTGCACTCACAGAACAGTCACAGAACTACATGCACTCGCAGAACTACGTGCCCTCGCAGACCTACGTGCACTCACAGACCACTCGCAGAACTACATGCACTCGCAGACCACTCGCAGAACTACGTGACTCGCACACCTACGTGCACCCGCAGACCTACGTGCACTCACAGGCCACTCGCAGACCTATGTGCACTCGCAGACCTACATGCACTCGCAGGCCACTCGCAATCCTACGTGCACTCGCAGACCACTCGCAGACCTACGTGTACTCGCAGTACAGTCACAGAACTACGTGCACTCGCAGACCTACGTGCACCCGCAGAACACTCGCAGACCTACGTGCACTCGCAGAACTACGTGCACTCGCAGACCACTCGCAGACCTACGTGCACTCGCAGACCTACGTGCACTCGCAAACCACTCGCAGACCTACGTGCACCCGCAGGCCGCTCAAAGAACTACGTGCACTCGCAGACCACTCGAAGAACTACGTGCACTCGCAATACACAAGTATACAGTACACAATACACAAGTACTAACGATCCACACACACTACTCAGACAACACTCAGGTACTCACACTACACAGGTACTATGACCCCTGTTATAACCTCCTGTTTTAAACTCTGGTTTTAACTCACCAGTTAGACCAGTTCCACTTGGACAGAGTTCCAACAGACTCACAAATGAGCAGGCTCACTATGAGTTCTACACAAGGTTATATAGGCCTCAAGCACCTGTGAGCAATTAACCACTCCCCTTAATTAGTAGTCTGAAGGAAGCAAAAAAAAAAAAGAGCTGTTTAAAAAGTGTCAGAAAAAGGTGATTGAAAAGCTACAAGGAAAAGACCCAAAAATGCAACCCAGCAATCAAAAAACAAGACTTGTTCACTCTCTACTCAAGGTCCCCCCTCTGGTTTTAACTCACCACTTAGACCAGGTCCACTTGGACAGAGTTCCAACAGACTCACAAATGAGCAGGCTCGCTATGAGTTCTACACAAGGTTATAAAGGCCTCAAGCACCTGTGAGCAATTAACAACTCCCCTTAATTAGTAGTCTGAAGGAAGCAAAATATATATATATATATATATATAGAGAGAGAGAGAGAGAGAGAGAGTGTCTTACAAAAAGGAGTACACCCCTCACATTTTTGTAAACATATTATTATATCTTTTCATGCATAGGCGTGCGCACAGGGTGTGCCGGGTGTGCCCAGGCACACCCTAATCCCCCCATGCGCATTAATGTAATATTTCTGTGTAGCAACAGGAACATGGGAAAGATCTCCCTCTTACCGGCTCTGCCATAAGAGAAGTGTTTATCCTTTTCTCTTTCACCGTGCCAGCAGGGAGATCAATGTGCCGGAGTCATATATATGTAGATACATACACATGCATGTGTGTTTGAGCTTAAGGGTGCACACCCTAATGCATTAGGCTGCGCACACCTATGTTTTCATGTGACAACACTGAAGAAATGACACTTTGCTACAATGTAAAGTAGTACTCACTTTTGTTGCCAGTGGTTTAAGCATTAATGGCTGTGTGTTGAGTTATTTTGAGGGGACAGCAAATTTACACTGTTATACAAGCTGTACACTCACTACTTTACATTGTAGCAAAGTGTCATTTCTTCAGTGTTGTCACATGAAAAGATATAATAAAATATTTACAAAAATGTGAGGGGTGTACTTACTCACTTTTGTGAGATACTGTGTGTGTGTGTATGTATGTATATATACATATTTTTCTAAGCTCAGGATATGTGCAGGTAATTTTAGGCAGGCTTATGCTGTATTCTGGGCCTGGGAGTGTATGGTGCAGTGGTGGGTGTGGTCACCTGTACTTTAATTCAGAGATGCCTTCCCTATTTTCAGAAAGATTTTTCTGAAATGGGGGCTGGACCTGAAGTCTGAGTGGCAGGCAGCGCGTGTGAGGAGCTCTGACCAATTACCTCTTGGTATTGGCAGTGGGCAGGCCTCCCATATAAGCTGAGATCACATGCTACCAGGGAGGAGATCTGAAAGCAGGAAAAGACAGAATGGAGTACTAGTTTCTGTTCCAGGCATCCCCATGAGGGGGGTGCGCCGAGCGCCGAGGAGGGCTGGAGGAGCCGTAGGAATCTTCATCAAGGAGCTGGTATCAAGCTGCTGTGACTGGGGAACACAGTACTTGTGCACAGAAGAAGGTTGGTGAAGAAGAAGTAGCAGTAAAGAGTCAGGAGGAAAGTGGCAGAGCTAAAGTCAAGGTGCTGTGACCGGGGAACACAGGACTTGTACTTTGAAGGAGGTCAGTGCTGAAGAATTATAAGAGGATCTTTGACAGTAGTGAGAAATGCTGTGGCCAGGGAACACAGTGTTTGCAATCTTGGACTGGCTGATATCAGTGATCCACCTATTACCATGTGTCAGGCCATCGGGGGGAGGTACCATGTATCTCTGGTCTGGTTAAGCGCATTGGTAATACCTTCCAGAAGACTGTGTGCCTGTCTGATTCATAGAGCCATCAGGGAGAGGTTGTGTAGTCCTCTGGCTCATTGATTCACTAGGCAATACCATTATGGTCTGCAAGTAGGGATGAGCTTCGAGTCTGAGTCGAACTCATGTTCGACTCGAACATTGGCTGTTCGCAAGTTCGTCGAACAGCGAACAATTTGGGGTGTTCGCGGCAAATTCGAATGCCGCGGAACATCCTTTAAAAGTCTATGGGAGAAATCAAAAGTGCTAATTTTAAAGGCTAATATGCAAGTTATTGTCATAAAAAGTGTTTGGGGACCCAGGTCCTGCCCCAGGGGACATGGAACAATGCAAAAAAAAGTTTTAAAAACGGCCGTTTTTTCAGGAGCAGTGATTTTAATAATGCTTAAAGTCAAACAATAAAAGTGTAATATCCCTTTAAATTTCGTACCTGGGGGGTGTCTATAGTATGCCTGTAAAGGGGCGCATGTTTCCTGTGTTTAGAACAGTCTGACAGCAAAATGACATTTTGAAGGAAAAAACTCATTTAAAACTACCCGCGGCTATTACATTGCCGACAATACACATAGAAGTTCATTGATAAAAACGGCATGGGAATTCCCCAAAGGGGAACCCCGAACCAAAATTTAAAAAAAAAAATGACGTGGGGTTCCCCCTAAATTCCATACCAGACCCTTCAGGTCTGGTATGGATTTTAAGGGGAACCCCGCGCCAAAAAAAAAAAAAAACGGCGTGGGGTCCCCCCAAAAATCCATACCAGACCCTTATCCGAGCACGCAACCTGGCAGGCCGCAGGAAAAGAGGGGGGGACGAGAGTGCGGCCCCCCCCTCCTGAACCGTACCAGGCCACATGCCCTCAACATTGGGAGGGTGCTTTGGGGTAGCCCCCAAAACACCTTGTCCCCATGTTGATGAGGACAAGGGCCTCATCCCTACAACCCTGGCCGGTGGTTGTGGGGGTCTGCGGGCGGGGGGGCTTATCGGAATCTGGAAGCCCCCTTTAACAAGGGGACCCCCAGATTCCGGCCCCCCCCCTGTGTGAAATGATAAGGGGGTACTTACCCCTACCATTTCACTAAAAAACTGTCAAAAATGTTAAAAATGACAAGAGACAGTTTTTGACAATTCCTTTATTTAAATACTTCTTCTTTCTTCTATCTTCCTTCATCTTCTGGTTCTTCTGGCTCTTCTGGTTCTTCCTCCGGCGTTCTCGTCCAGCATCTCCTCCGCGGCGTCTTCTATCTTCTTCTCCTCGGGCCACTCCGCACCCATGGCATGGGGGGGAGGCTCCCGCTCTTCTCTTCTTCTTTTCTTCTCTTCTTCATTTTCTTCTCCGGGCCGCTCCGCACCCATGCTGGCATGGAGGGAGGCTCCCGCTGTGTGATGGCGCTCCTCGTCTGACAGTTCTTAAATAATGGGGGGCGGGGCCACCCAGTGACCCCACCCCCCTCTGACGCACGGTGACTTGACGGGACTTCCCTGTGACGTCACGGGGAATGCCACAGGGAAGTCCCGTCATGTCCCGTGCCTCAGAGGGGGCGGGGTCACCGGGTGGCCCCGCCCCCATTATTTAAGAACTGTCAGACGAGGAGCGCCGTCACACAGTGGGAGCCTCCCTCCATGCCAGCATGGGTGCGGAGCGGCCCGGAGAAGAAAATGAAGAAGAGAAGAAGAGAAGAAAAGAAGAAGAGAAGAAGATGAAGAAGATGAAGAGAAGAGCGGGAGCCTCCCCCCCATGCCATGGGTGCGGAGCGGCCCGAGGAGAAGAAGATAGAAGACGCCGCGGAGGAGATGCTGGACGAGAACGCCGGAGCAAGAACCAGAAGAGCCAGAAGAACCAGAAGAACCAGAAGATGAAGGAAGATAGAAGAAAAAAGAAGTATTTAAATAAAGGAATTGTCAAAAACTGTCTCTTGTCATTTTTAACATTTTTGACAGTTTTTTAGTGAAATGGTAGGGGTACTTTTGTACCCCCTTACCATTTCACACGGGGGGGCCGGGATCTGGGGGTCCCCTTGTTAAAGGGGGCTTCCAGATTCCGATAAGCCCCCCGCCCGCAGACCCCCACAACCACCGGCCAGGGTTGTGGGGATGAGGCCCTTGTCCTCATCAACATGGGGACAAGGTGTTTTGGGGGGCTACCCCAAAGCACCCTCCCAATGGTGAGGGCATGTGGTCTGGTACGGTTCAGGAGGGGGGGGCCGCACTCTCGTCCCCCCCTCTTTTCCTGCGGCCTGCCAGGTTGCATGCTCGGATAAGGGTCTGGTATGGATTTTTGGGGGGACCCCACGCCGGTTTTTTTTTTTTTTTGGCGTGGGGTTCCCCTTAAAATCCATACCAGACCTGAAGGGTCTGGTATGGAATTTAGGGGGAACCCCACGTCATTTTTTTTTTTAAATTTTGGCCGGGGTTCCCCTTAATATCCACACCAGACCTGAAGGGCCTGGTATGGAATTTAGGGGGACTCCCACGTCATTTTTTTTTTTTAATTTTGGTTCGGGGTTCCCCTTTGGGGAATTCCCATGCCGTTTTTATCAATGAACTTCTATGTGTATTGTCTGCAATGCAATAGCCGCGGGTAGTTTTAAATGAGTTTTTTCCTTCAAAATGTCATTTTTGCTGTCAGACTGTTCTAAACACAGGAAACATGCGCCCCTTTACAGGCATACTATAGACACCCCCCAGGTACGAAATTTAAAGGGATATTACACTTTTATTGTTTGACTTTAAGCATTATTAAAATCACTGCTCCTGAAAAAACGTCCGTTTTTAAAACTTTTTTTTGCATTGATCCATGTCCCCTGGAGCAGGACCCAGGTCCCCAAACACTTTTTATGACAATAACTTGCATATTAGCCTTTAAAATTAGCACTTTTGATTATTCATGTTGGTGTCCCATAGACTTTAACGGTGTTCGCGTGTTCGAACAAACTTTTTTCCTGTTCGCATGTTCTGGTGCGAACCGAACAGGGGGGTGTTCGGCTCATCCCTATCTGCAAGGTGGAATTATTCAGAGTGATTGTTTCTTGTCCCAATGGAAGTGAAGAAATAGTATTTCAGTAGTTTTGCAGTGAAGGATTTGTACAAGAAGAGAAGGAGCAACAGTCTGCAGAGAAGTTATCCAGAGGATGGAGACTGGGGGTGCAATGTGTGCATCAAATTGCAAGGCCAAGGCCACTGAATGATGTCTTACAATGTGCTAAATGCTATGGGCATCTCATATCTTCCCGTATTCCACCCAAGTTGTGTCCTGCAATAAATGTAACAAAACTGTGAAAATGACTGATAGATAGATGGGGGTCTGGCAGCAGGGTGATTGGTGGATTGCTAGTAACTATATATATATGGTATATACATGCTACATATATATACATATATTCACAGGGCTTTTTTCTCAGATAATAGGTGCAGGAACTCAATCACGACCCCCACTTTCCCCCAAGAGGGGGGCGGGACAGCATGCCGCAGCAAACAGTGGGTCTGGCCAAATTGCGTGGAAGGGTCCTAAAGGGGCATTAAATGCCAGAAGTGTGCTACATACAGAATTCAGTGTTTAAAAGAGCATGGTGTACAGAGTGCAGGGTTTAGGAGTGCGCAGAGTACAGAGTTCACAGATCAGAAGTGCTCGGTGTGTAGAACGCAGAGTTTAGGAGTGCGTGGTGTACAGAGTGCAGGATTTAGGAGAGGGCATTGTGCAAAGTGCAGAGATCAGGAGTGTGCTATGTACAGAGTGCAGAGATCAGAAGTGCACGGGGAAGGGGGAGCAGATACCTGTCTAATCCAGGTATTTGCTCCCACTTCCGGGCATAGATGGCGTAGATATCTGTTGATACTGCTGCTATGCCCGGCGCCACCTCCATCCCCCCCGCTGTCTTCTGGGAGACACATAGGTCCCAGAAGACAGCAGGGAACAGTGGGATCTAGCAGCGTGACTCGCGCATGCGCAGTAGGGAACCAGGCTGTGAAGCAGCAAGGCTTCACTTCCTGATTCCCTTACCGAAGATAGCGGTGCCTCCACCCGAGAGCCGAGGGACAGATCGGCTTCGGGTGCCGACATCGCGGGTGCCCTGGACAGGTAAGTGTCCATATTTTAAAAATCAGCAGCTGCAGTATTTGTAGCTGCTGACTTGACAAAAAATTGGCAGAGCTCTACTTTAACTTATAATCCCACACTCCATTCTTTCTTGTATAAATATGTACTTTTATTTATATATACACAACATTTCTCCCTTGTATAAACATGCACTACCACATATCATATACATTATGTTTGCCCTATTATAATCCTTCATTCATTTTGGCTAACAACCTTCATCAATCATTTTTAGGCATAAGGACCCTTACGAACCTTCCTGTCAAATTAGTCATCCTCTATTCTTTCACTTAATTTCCCTAGTGACGCCCTCCCCCTAACCCCATTATTTTTTTCCCATCCTCTCGGTCCCCCCCCCCCCCCCCCACTTTTCTCCTTCGTATTTTCCTCCTCTTTCCCTTCTCTTCCTTATCGCTCTCTCTGTCCACATCCATTCCATGTAACTATATTCCACATATATAACTATTTTTTATCTTCATTTATATTTATTTTTACTTTATTTTTTATTTTTACCTTTATTTATCATTATATTTAGTTTTTTTTTTATCTCCACCTTTTATATACATATATATTGCCCATAATCATTGTCTTAATACTCACTGACTGTTTCATTCGCAACCATCTAGTATCTAACTAGTTAATCTGACACTTCAGTGGCCTGTGATCCACTAATTACCACCTTGAAAGGTTGCCAAGGTAGCACCCACCCCCCCCCCCCCAAAAAAAAAATTATATATATATATATATATATATATATATATATATATATATATATATATATATAATGACTGTTAAAAAAATGTAAAAAGTAATAAAATATAAAAAAACACAAACATTTTAAGACTCCCCAGGTCCACCGGCACTCACCCCTCCACGTTGATGGCCCCCCTGCACTCACCCCTCCACTGATACTTCAGCTTCTCCTCCCGGCCAACTCGATCCATCCTGATTGGCCAGGAGGAGAAGCTGGAAGACGATAGCGAATATTAATTCTCTATTGTCACAAGTGGGTGGGTTCGGGGTGCAATGCCCTGCGCCCCAAGCCCAACCTTTTTCAAGTCAATTAGAGCCTCAGGCTCCAATCATGTGGCTTGAAAAAAAAAAACTCATACAAACGTATGAGTCCAGCGCCCTACAGGGAGGTGGCAACCCTGCACCCCTAATGGACAGGCCGCTCCTGGTAAGACCCCTTTAACATGGAGTGGACTCTGTCAAGCAGATCTGCCTGCTCAGAGGGGGATCTGCCTGCTGATCCCTGCTGAGCAGGCAGATGACACAGTCCGCTGGTCTCTATGGAGCGGACAGATGGAAACGGACCGCCTGTCCATTTTCATTGGATGCCATCCGATCCAATCTGCTAGATAGATGGGGAATGGAATCCCCATCCGTCTGTTTATAGCAGACTCGATCAGATGCAGGCTGGGTGTAAACTGACACATGTCCATTTACATCAGTCTCTCCATAGAGAACAGTGGGAGGTCCAATTGGGCCCGCCTGAAAAATGGACAGGCAAATCCGATCTGTGTACTTGTGTGAAAGGTGCCTAAGGTCTTGTTCACACAGGGCATGTTCCGTGCATCTCTGTGCAGGCAGTCCAATTGATATCATTTGGGATGTGGCAACTGCCCCAACAGAGCCGTTGCTCCCAATTTTACATCCATGTAGGTCCGCATGCATGTCCCTGAGCTCACACTGTTTGCGATCGGGGTCATGTACACACACCCACATGGATGTCAGATTGGAAGCAGCAGCTATGTCTGTGCAGCCGCTGCATCCCAATTGACATAAATGGGACTGCCTGTACAGGGATGCACGGAACACCTGTGCATTCCTGTGTGGGTAAACATGGCCCTCCATGGGCGTACACTTTAGTATGCCACATGTGAATGATGCTTTAGTACTAATTTAGCAGGAATTTTGTAAGTTACGTTGTGTTTATGTGCAATATTAATTGATTTTTAGTGTATTTTTTTGTGAAAATAGCGATATGATTTGCGCAATTATTGCGGGTCCCAAAAAATCTGTAGCACTTTTTTTTATTCTACAGGTCATGTGCTTTTAGATGTCTAGTTTGAGGGGTCTTTTCAAATTCTGAAAGGTGTAAGTGAAATCCTCAAGATTTTTAGAGACATTTTTGGGTGCCTTCGATTTTTCACTATTTTGCAAAAAGGTGCAATTTAAAATTTACAAATACTGTATTTGTTATTTATTAACTCCATACAGATTAAGCTTCTATATTTAGTAAGGATTTAGCAGGAATTTTGTAAAATTAGCTCTATTTTTATCTGCTAATAATGTTTTTTTTTTTTTGTGAATATAATGGTTTGATAAACATTTGCGCAAATACCACAGGGTCTAAAAAATCAGTAGCACCTTCCTTTTATTCTAGAGGTCATATGCTTTTAGAAAATATATGGTTTTGGGGGTCTTTCACAAATTCTGAGAGCTGTAAGGAAAAAATGAAAACCTTCAGATTTTGAGAAAACTCAATACAGGTTAAGGTTTTATATTTAGTAGGAATTTTGTAAAAATTGCTGTGTTTTTATCTGCTAATAATGGTTTAAGTGCATTTTTTGCAAATATATTGGTTTGATAAACATTTGCGCAAATACCTAAAAAATCTGTAGCACCTTATTTTTATTCTACTGATCATGTGCTTTCAGAAAATATATGGTTTGGGGGGGTCTTTCACAAATTCTGAAAGCTATAAGTGAAAAATAAAAAAGCAAATGAAAAATTGCAAAAATGGTCTGGCCACCTGAGTGTACAAAATGGAGCACAGGGCCTGGCAGCGAAAGGGTTAATCAACACAATTCCTCCCAGAATTAAACTTACTGTAAACTAATGAGAGCCTAAAATCACCAACACATGTATGAGAAGTAAGGTTAGCTAGTAGTAGTTAGTCACTTTCAACTGGACTTGTTCTGTAATGTTGAAGTCATTTTGTAACTTCTTCAAGCAAGGTTGGAGAAGCTACAAAACATCTTCAACATTAGGTCCAGGGTGCCCCTTCATTTGTGCCCAATCCTGTAATCAGTAAGGCCAATCGATGTTCTGTCTCAGAAAGCGTAAATTATTTTTTAATCAACACAATTCCTCTCAGAATGAAACTTACTGTAAGCTAATGAGAGCCTAAAATCACCAGCACTTCATTGTATAAAAAGTAGGTTTAGGTATTAGTAGTTATTCACGTTCAACTGGACTTGTTCTGAAATATTGCAGACATCTTGTAACGTCTTCAAGCAAGGTTGGAGAAGCTACAAAACATCTTCAACATTAAGTCCCGATGAATGTGACTAATTACTTCAAGCTTTACCATGACCTGGATAAATGAGGACCTTCACAGACAAGAAGCAGGCTTTAAAAAATAGTCACTTAAGATCAGCCAAGGCTAATTCTGCTACTGTTATAATATGGCTGATTCAAAAGTACTTAAGTGCAGTACTGCCTAATTTATCCTCTCAATGTATGATAGAGGGCAAACCTTCTCATTGACCTTTCCAGATCTTTTCCATACATCCATTTATGTACTCACGAATCCCAGTTATTATCATTTCTTGCAAAAAAGACAGCCAACCTTACTGACCCTTTGATGAGGTGGAAAATAAATAAATAACCTAGCTTTCCGCATCATTCTAAAAAAAAGCTGAATTCCAGGTAATGTCCCCCCAGACCCCTGTCTTCCCCCTTACCTTCTAAAGCCCCGCCCACTTTTCTTTTTTCATTCTTTTATATGTATTTTTAATGCTGCAGTCTCCTAGCTGGTCTGATGTCATAAGTTATTTCTCTTTTCCAATGGCAGTAGCAGGCAGTCCTTTCTTCTGGCTTGAATGGTGCTCATGTAACAGTGTATGAGTGGTTCTCAGTCCAGTGTAATGAGCTCAGGATGTGTAATTATGTCTCTACATGGGGAGGATCCATGACAGAACGGGCTCACAGAAAATGCTCTCTGTCATTCAACACTGAATCGTGAGGGCATCTTGTGGCAGAAAGAAATTGCTCCAAGGGGCAGCCCTTGATTGAAGGTAATTATTGCTGCAAATTTGTATTTTTATCTTTTAAATTGGAGTTTCATTTTAAATAAAAGGCAAAACACAGTTTTGTAAATGGTTAACCATCAAGTTTATCAAATTCCAACAGTTACAAACCTGTACATTTTTTTTTTCTATTCAAAAGAAAAAAAAAAAGGAAAAAAAAAAAACAAAAAAAACCAAAACATAATACTGTCAACAGCAAAATGCACCAGGGTACAATGATCTTTCTTTGGGGGCAAGTTGTGAGAAATAACCAGTCCATGATTTCCTGTTTGCATAATTATTTTTTTCAGTAATGACATGTAACTGTCAAACATAAATAATACAGCACGCTTTCCAACAAATTAATTAACCAGGGAATAAAGAGGTATAAAAAATAAAAAATAAATAAACAAAAGTAAAATGGAATCGCTAACCTAATAATTTGCATCAAAAAAAGGAACACAATATCCAAACACAATCTCATATGCAAAAAAGTTGACATGGAATGAACCTCCATGAAGATCTGTGGCGTGGTACATTTTGTAGAGTACAGAAAGTACAGTCTGGCTGTATTATACCTACAAGAGGTTGAAAGTTTTTTTTCTTTTTTAAAAAAACATTATATATACATTTCATACCTTATTTTACAAACATCTCTATAACATACATCCTGAAAACCCAGCCTGTTTACAACAGGAAAACATTGCGTGATCAGATTTTCTGATACAGTGCTTAATTTTCATTCCAAAACAAAATACAATGCAGTTTTAGGGGTTTTAAACCAGTCATATATTGAAAGTGTTAACATTGACTCCTAACATTTCATATTTTAGCCTTAAAATAATACTGTAAATAACTATATGATTTGCTATTAAATCATTATTATTGCTATCTTTCTGAAGATAACACCTATGAATCCTTGATTTGTGAATTGTGTATTAGTGAAAGTTTGATGCCAATTCTATATTCTTCTATATGAACTCAAGTAATAGTTGTGACCACTGTTCTATTAAATTATTTATTTTTCGTTGAGTGGGAAAGGTAATACTATTCGTTTAATTATCAAATCATGTTCTTTGAGCTGTTTTAGGAAAAGCAATGGTTAAAACATAGGAACCAGTAGTTGCAATTGCATCATATGCAAGATGGGAAAATTATGGCTGAAGCTTAAGCAACATCTGTCAACAACAATACTTAAAAATCAACATAATCATATACATAACAGTATACCATTTTCTTGTCATTTTCAAAGTCTAAGTTGGCTAATGTGTGGCTTCAGTTTCCCATTGAGTTTGTCAAAGCAATGCATAAAAAAAAAGCTAGTTTAACTATAAATTAAACAAAATAAAGTTGACCTCCAACTGTTTCGTATTTTAGGGTTATAAAAGTTATCTTTTTGTCTCTTTTTTTAGTTCTAATGGCGTCCACAAATACATGCATATGTCTGGTCATAATGTACCCCAAATTCTTTTTAAACATGCACAATATGAAAATAAAATATGAAGATAACGTTTTACAAATTAAAACATATAAGGCATGGGAAATTAAAACATGGAGAATACTACCTCTAAAATAGATATAAAAAGTAATAGGAGTTTGTTTTTTTTTTCTAATATAAATTACAATAATAAGGTAGTTGGGCAGCAGAGAGAAAAACATGATTAAAAATATTTTTTTTTCCCTCAAACGCTCAAAGTATTATAGGCAAGTGAGATACCGAGAAGATCATAAAGCCCACCTTTATCTTTTACAAACAAAATGCCCATTCTCAGCTCCTAATGAGCACAATTATTTTTAGGGGGAGGTGTGATAAATGAAACGAATACCATCAACAAAAAACAAGATCCAACCGCCTAAAAGTCTCATTATATGAAAAACAAAAAAGAAAATGTTCATACATTAGTGTAGAAGAATACCTGTAGATATCTGGTAGTTAAATCACATCCAATTACAATGACGGATGAGTAGTAAACATCCTTCAACATTACAAAACAAGTCCGGTTGAACGTGACAAACTACCATGAACTATACCATGACCTGCATATATGAAAACCTTTATAGAGATACCTATAAATGATTTGGAAGTAAACTACAAATTCCTTAGAGGATTTTTCCTAAACCATGTTTGTGGTTATTTTCTTCATCAGCTCATCCCCCACAGTTATTACCCTTTCGTATCACTTGACCCTCCCTCCTGGATTGTAAGCTCTAACGAGCAAGGCCCTCTGATTCTTCCTGTACTGAATTGTGTTGTAATTGTACTGTCTGCCCTAATGTTGTAAAGCGCTGTGCAAAATGTCGGCGCTATATAAATCCTGTATTATAATAATAATAATGTTTGAAATACTAAATTGGATGACTTTAAAATATATCATGTACAAAGTGTGATGAAACAATCAATTCAATGTTAACAAATTCTGATCAACTTGGATAGGCAGCAAATCAGGGTTATTTTTGATACTATAAATTAAAATGTCCATTCTAAAATCTCAAATGGAATCTTTAGGAGAAGAGTTTATCTTACACTTTTAGCACAAAACAAATGTGCAAATCATTGCTATAGCTCTAGCACTTGAGTTTCACGCTATAAATATCACAGATTACCAATAGTTACCATTGGTCCAGCAAAGTTTTTTTAGCATTTGTAAATTAATTTTGTATAGAAGAAGAAGGGAAGCTTTTGTTGAACATAATGGAGATCAATATCAAAAGGATATATAAATGCAAACAATAAAATAATTGAAAAGTATGTTAGTATCACTTATTAAAGTTTTTGGGATTTTGCAGTAAAACATGGTTTTGGAGGTTTTTTTTGTTTTTTTCTTTTAATTCAAGATATACGAGTGGTCTTCAAAAAATGTCTACACTTTATATATATATATATATATATATATATATATATATATATATATATATATATATATATATATATATTTAAAAAAGTGCAGACATTTTATTTTCTGAAGAATCCTCGTAGCTATTTGAGTAAATTAGCAGTTGTTTTAAGGAGGCTATAGACAACACTTGTGAATAAAAATACAGTGGAACATTTTGATCTGTGCCATACATATTCATTAAAGCACAACTGAGGCTGTAAGGTTGTTTTACTATAGGAGAGTAACATGTTCCCTTTGCAAGATCATTTTAATTTAGCTTCGTGAATGTGATAAAAATTAATTTTGCAAAGAATACCCAATCTCAAGCAAAGAAAGTTAAAAATATATATATTTTTTTACATCGGCAGAAATCCATCTAATTTAGTGAGTTAAGGGGAAATGAAAATGATATTTCCTTTTAAATAAATCCCACTATGTCTAAGCAAAAAGGCAGATCGTAAGATAAATGCTGCAGTGGACTAGTTTCTGATCCCGCCCTGAGGTCCACCAAAAACAGATGAACATGATGGATTACGTGACTTTTTTTTTTTTTTACAAAGAAAGCGCACGTTTCTCAAACAGTATGGGCTTGAAACTCTTCTTATTGTGTATGTGTACTTTTGGGGGTATTAATATTTTGCAGTAGTCACAGAAACGTTAAAATGCATGCAATCCCTAAATAGTTTTCTCAGTATGCTTGAGATCATGGTTCACTGTATAAAGTTTTCTTAAGCAGATCAGTTTTTGTGAATCTTTTGCAAAGTTTCTTACCCAAGATCCTTCCAGTAACAGCAATTCCTGTTGCACGTTGACAATGTTAAATCACTGGTCTTGCAATTAATAGCAGATGAGCTCACTGTGTGCACTCCTTTGGTTCCCAGACAGCAAGCAATTGAGCTGCAAGTTTGAAAATTACTTACTAAGCTATTGCTAGACTTACCAGGCTTCACAAGTTTGTTGCACAATTACAGAAAGTCCGCATTGCATGACTACAGATCAACTTTCTTTGCAAATGTTCTGCAAGCCTGCTGCTAGTTCTGGTTCAGTTGTGTTGTGTAATAGTCATCCCACCACAGGGGTCACTGTGACTTGCAGTGCTCTTGCTGTAGACTCACCACTGCAACTTTGCTCTTGCTAGAGACTTGCCACGCAAATTTGCTACAAATTGGAAAAGTGTCAACTAGAACTTATGCTTCAAATGCTCTGCAAGTGCACAACTTGCCAGTGAAAATGTGCAGCAAGTTAACAAGATGTACAATTCAACACTGCCACACATTTTTTGGCAAGTTATCTTTGCTATCTGGGTTGGTACTTGAACTGCCTCTTTGATAGACCTCATAGGTAGCCTAGTAACCAGCTAAAGGAGTGCACACAGCAAGTGCTGTTAATGGCAGCTCTTTAGGTAAGAAACTATGACAGATTCACAAAAAAATATTTGCAGAAAACAAGTACAAGGTAGGAAATGCTGAAGGTACTGAAAAATGGATTCAGGGTTTACCTACACTTTAAGACGGCCATGGTGTAAGCCACAGCATAGTCGATCGTGTTAGCCCACAGAAAGGCATGAAACTGCCCCAAGGGTGTCAAAAGCTCCTTCTGTGCTCTAAATGCTTGTTCAGTCCACACAGCTGAAAAAGATTATTATCTACATTGCATGAATTGTTTCAGCTGCTGAAATAACTGGCTCTTTTTTTTAAGCTGTTTTGTAAAGGCCGGTTCACATATCTTCCTTCATGCTGTGAATATTGGTTCTGAACACAAAACGGCTGCCTCCACAGTGTATTAAGGTGCACCATAAAACCTTTGGCCTGAACAGTGATCAGAATAGTAGGTGATAAAAGAGCCCAAATCAGGATGATGTACAGGTTTGCTTCTAATGAGCACATCATGCAACCAGATTACCCGCTAACTATTATACTACAACACTGGGTAAATCCATCAAGACGTTCTATTACAGGTGATATATACAGGTTAAAATATGGCTGCAGGAATGCTTTCCTAAATCTCCCTAAGGGGAAATTTCAGGAAAGTCTGAATTCTATTGTGTGTCCCACCCTTGTAATAAAATGGAAGAACCTCCCCTACAGGTGAAGTTTACTGGTTTCGAAAGAAATGGTTTTTATGCAGTGCGACCTTGTGGTGTCAGTCCAACAAATACAGTAAACCAAAGCAAGTTGGAGATCCACATTGTATGGGGATCCCTTATTGATACTAAACTGAAGGGAGGTTTCCATTTGTGTCCGAAATGTAATTTATACAATATATGTAATGGGCAATTAATAATAGTTTACAACATTTACCATATTTAAATTTATTCAACAAAATGCTACAAAGAAAATAGCACTAAGTGCACTGCCTGTAGCAAGCAATGAGAGTCTGTCTTCTACAGCTCTTTGTGAAATGAAGTTAAATCTGATTGTGTATTGTTATGGCTTTGCGCACTTAGTGCTTTGCTCTTTGCAGTTTTGATTTAATAAGCCCAGTAATATACTATACACTCCTTACTATCATACATCATGGCTGTAGGATCCTAATGAGGTATCATCCTCCACTCTACAGGGGAAGCTATCTACACTTATTAACCATCTCAAGTCTATTCAACACTATTTAATACTAGTTACTACACATCTATTCCAAAAAATTGTGCTATGAATTTATGCCTTAGGCTTTCTTCTTAATAAAAAATGAAATATTGCTGAATACTTGTATCATGTTCATATATTGGCACTTTAAATGAGAACATGTATATATTAACCATACTCTGCGTTCTCTTTTTGGCTGTTGCCTTGGACTGAAAAATGCTTTACCCCCAATATTCTTCTTGCAACCACTTCAAAGTCCCCTAGAGGACAAAAGTCTTCTTAGGTTCAAACAGTAAATAATGTCAACAGCATATGAATGCCTTCTTCTGAGTGTGTACACAGCATTTATAAAGCTTAGAGCAGCTTTCTACAAGTCCTTAAAGAACCCTTCATCCCTGGATGTGTGAACACAACTCTTGATACTATTGCTGGCTGTAGCTTTAACCAAGGTTCCAGCAGGTTTCGGCAGTCCAGTGTCACCACTGCTTAATAAAGCTGTTTAAAGCTAACTTTGGCACAGCTATTAAGATCTGTGCCATGGTTTAAAGTGATCCTGTCGGGTCCTACAAAGTGTGTAAATGAAGAATACTGGTAAAGTGTAGGCAGCTTGTTTCAGAAATTTTACTGTGCCTGGGGATGACCCTACATCCCAAGTCTGGCTGTATATTTAGTAGTAAGCACGAAGAACACTTTACTAGCACTAGATGTTGCCCCTTAAAATGTATTATTCCAATGTTAGAGTCTCTAATACTCTCTGCAGTTGTGGCAATTAAATATCACATGGGGCTTTGCATCAGAAAAGGGGCAAGGGGGCTTAATGTTGAACTGGACAAACATCACAGCCCTGTTTGCACCCTGGCCCTCTGTTCCAGGGTCATTCCCAGGCACTCAGGAATTGATTTGAAGATAACACATAGGTAGTAGTGCCTACACTATATCAGTATTGTTAGTTTAAACACTTGTAGTTTTAAATCACATAAAAATACCTTCACCGAAGCCCGTGCTTTACCCATGCCAGACAAAGCAACAGGATCACTTTAAAAATGTCCCCCACCCCCCTGAGAATTTTACAATTACCTTTCCTTCACTTCCTTAATGCTGGTGCCAAGGTGGCCAATTGCTAAGCACTAGTCATGTGGGAGAAAGTGAGTCACATGATCCACTATAACAGGCATTTCTCCTTGTTGGTGAGGGGATCAGCGCCAGACGGAAGGTTAGTATAAGTCAGAGAGGAACCCGGGCAATGTACAGGTTCATGCTCAATGCTTTGTAAATGCTCACTGCACATGATGTGTTTCAGGCTTTTGCATGAGATAAAGGTCGGTGAGAACTAGGCTTAATCTTTATTTCCTTTAGCTCTCTCGATAACCTTCCAAAAGATCTTTTGATGATGTTGTTTATTCTCAGTAAGGTAACCCTGGGGTTCTAAATAAAGTTTCTATTTTTTTGGACAATATAAGAATAAACACTGGGGATGGCACAGTATATACAGTATAAAGCTAATTAAAGATATATAATTAAAGATAAGACATTCATAAGGACATTTTTCTTTTGTTTTAAACACAAATCAGTATTGATTAAAATGATGTTGTGTGTGCTTTAAATAAATGATAATAAAGGCCACAATCATACATTTTTTAATTGTTTTCGAATAGGACCTATGAAAACGTCAGCAAATGTTACGACTTAAAGTAGTTGTAAAGTCTCATGGTTTTTCACCTTGATGCATTCTATGCATCAAGGTGAAAAACCTTCTGTGCTGCAGCTGCCCCCCAGAGCCCCCGAATGAATGACACCGAATGAAGAGGAGGGACCAGGAGCGCCGCCGGGGGACCCCAGAAAAAGTGGGTTGGGGCTGCTCTGTGCAAAACCCTTGTACAGAGCAGGTAAGTATGTCATGTTTGTTATAATAAAAAAAATAGCAAACCTTTACAATCACTTTAAGCTACTTTGTTAGAGCTTAACTTCAATATAAATATTTAAAATGAAAACAAATTCTGAGAAAAAGCAGAGATTTTCTGTGAGCAGAATTTGCCCAACCTTGCGTGGTGTTTGGCTGAACTGAGCCTTGGCCTGTATACAGATACATTCTTCCATCTTGGGCAGCCTTCAGAAGCTGACACATTACATGACCCACAAAGGATCCCAGTGCACAATGATGTTATAGAGGCCATCATAATAACACCACACTGCACATAGGTCAGTACAACACCAACATTCACAGGATCCAAAATTATAATTAAATAGGTGTTTTTGCCTCCCTAACATACAAAGAGATACTCTTATGAAAGTGATAACAAATGCATAACTGAAAGCAACCAAGGGGTGACAGAGGGGGATCTATAGTCCAGGAGGAACCAAGCTTGTTTCCTTTCCCTAGCTCCACTAGCAGAAATGTGAGCATGGCCTATCAATCAGGTGGAAGAGATTTTCATCATCGTATTTTCTCATTTTATGGGAGGAATAGTGATTTCATAGGTGTTAATAATGGCAAAGTTATGCAGAGCTTATGATTTCGATTTTGCTTGCCTGTTCCCCTATAACGAACCCATATTTTCCCAGTTCTAGATTCTGGGGGTTTGTAACATTTAAGCTACAACTGAATTTGATATGGAGTGTTATGTGATTGTAGGAACTATCTATTTTTTCTAAGCATTTTATCTGGAAATGTTGAACAATATACAGATTACAAGAGTAAAGCTGGCTGAACATGTTGACATTGGAAAGGCTGAGAGGGACATAGAGGAATATTGTTAGCTTGTTCTGTTTGCTCTATTCCAGCAATAGTCAGGGGAATCTAATGACATCTATGCTCCAAACAAAGCATTTAGAACTTGTTGGTCTCCCTCACTGCAGTATTACCAAGGGTAAAAAACTAAGGGATCTTAGGCATCATTATTTCATAATGAAGTACTTTTTCTGAAAAGCTGAATTCTAGGCGGATTTAAAAGATTTTAATTAATGCAGCTCTGTATTCATTAAAGTAGAATTCCAGCTAAAGCCTAACTAGTCCTAAAATGTTCCCACCCCCTCCTAACACCAATACTATCCCAGATAGCAAGCAATTGTGCTGTAAGTTCAAAAAATGACTTGCTAAGCTATTGCTAGACTTGCCAGGCTTCACAAGTTTGGTGCACAATTGCAGCAAGTCTGCATTGCATGACTACAGATTAACTTTATTTGAAAACATTCTGCAAGTCTGCTTGAAGTTTTAGTTCAGTTATCTTCTGCAATAGTCATCCCGCCACAGGGGGCACTGTGGCTGAATTTTCATGCTGTAGACTTGCAGAGCTCTTGCAGTAGACTCGCCACTGCAACTTTGCTGTTGCTAGAGACATGCCATGCAAATTTGCTACAAATTGAAAAAGTGGCAACTAGAACTTGTGCTTCAAGTACTCTGCAAGTGTACAACTTGCCCGTGAAAATGTGCAGCAAGTCAATAGACTTACAATTCAACACTGCCACAAATTTCTGTAAATGTATTTTGTAATGCAAACAGTGTAAGTATCAGTTGACTTGACATAAGTCATTTGCAGTTGCTCTATAACAGAGCTCAGAGAAGCAGCACAGGGAGCCGATTAGCTGTGTTTGAGTGCAGATGTGCTAAAAATGAACATGCTGATAGGAGTGGACAGCACAGTGATAAAGATGAGCTCATCAGTCTGCTGCTTCTCCTTTCACTTCCTGGGGCTGGGACAAGACTTGTAAGTGTTACTGCACCAGAGAAAATCAGGTCTCCTGCTCTGCCAGACAGGGCTGTGCTGTACGGCAAAGCTGTGTAACTCTTATGACGGGATGTAATGACATAAAAATACTTTGGCAGGTAAAACATATATTTTCATCTCTGTATTAGCCCGACGTGGAGTTTTACCTTACTGGAGAATGAGGTGGTTTGTGCTAGATGCTGCTATTGCTTAATCGTATATCCCTGCATGGTGCTTATTTACAATGAACAGAGTAAGTGTTACGTTCAATGCATTTTGGATGCTAAAAATGTATTTTCGACCTTACTTGGTGCACTTTATATATATATAGTTTATATTACAAAAAAAAATTCAGGAGTGCAGAAGTACAAATATTTCTGGGCAGATCAATATACAGAAATATTTTACCTCTAACCTCTCCCATTGGCCCACCATAAGAGATACAGGCCTCATTCTGTAGATCAAAACCCAGTCTAGGGCTTCAAATCTATTACCTTTATTTATTTAATTTTTTTTTATATCCAGCACATCTACTGGCAACAGATTTTTAATCTCAAAACAAAAAGGAAAATTTCCATCCCTATAACAAAGTTCCCTCCAAATAATATTGAGGTCATTGCACCGGTGGATAGCGTTGGATGATGTAAAAAAAGTAAAGAAGTTTTACATTTTCTTAGCACATATTTTTGAAGGCTATGTAATATCCCACTTACTCTAATTCACAAACCTGTCTTGTTTGAGAAGAACCAATTATCTATCAATATGTTTGTAGTTATACTAGAAAGCACTTCAACAGCATAATCAGCCATTAGCATCAATCTCTGCAGAATCACTTATAAAGCCATGTACACACAAGCGGAATGTCCGTCAGAAAAAGTCAGACGGAAGCTTTTCATCGTAAATACCGTTCGTGTGTAGGCCTCATCGGACTCTGATGGAACTAGAAATGGAACATGTTCTAAATATTTCCGACGGACCTAATTCCTATCGGGAAAACCGATTGTCTGTATGCTGATCTGATGGATCAAAAAAGACGCATGCTCCGAAGCAAGTACGAGACAGAAGCTATTGGCTACTGGCTATTGAACTTCCTTTTTCTAGTTCCATCGTAAGTGTCACCACGTTCTGGACGGTCGGACTTTGGTCGGACTTTGGGTTGACCGTGTGTAGGCAAGACCGCTTGAATGGAATTCCGTCGGAGTTCCGTCGGAGAAACCGTCAGAGTTTATTACGATGCCTAAACCGGTTGTGTGCACGTGGCATAACACTCTGAAGGACTAACTTGGGTCAGAAGCCAATTAATGTAACACTGAGGTTGATTTACTTAAACTGGAGAGTGCAAAATCTGATGCAGCTGTGCATGGTAGCCAATCAGTTTGATCAATTAAGCTTTGACAACAAACCTGGAACCTGACTGGTTTCTAGGCAGAGCTGCAACAGATTTTGCACTTTCCAGTTTTACTAAATCAACCCCAGTGTGTTTCTGAATCACCTTAAAAGACATGAATGTCCAGAGGACACCACCTTATACAACAAAGAAACATGCAAATTTAACGCAAATTAAGCCCTTGCTGGAATTTCCGGCTAGCATTCCAAGGTACCATTGCATTCAAGTAAAGATTTTCCCTCTTCTCCTTATGTTGTAGACACATCGTCCTAAATTTTTCATAAGGCTGTTAATCAATAACCTTTTGGAATCACAAAATGTCCCAAAGAATTATGGGGAAAACAATTATTTAGAAGTCTATTTTTACTGTTTTATTATTTTTGCAGTGTTCAGTAGCCTTAAAAAATAAAATTAAGGTTAACTACCGGTATTATATTTATAGAAATCTTCAACACACTTCTTCCTGTCAAAATCACAGAGGACGCATGAATACTTTCTGGTGTTGAAAGTTGCAGATGAAGAATTGGTTACCATTTTAAAGACCTAACATAAAAACAGCAAGTAAGCAATTGCAAATGGTAGGTCCGCAGTGGATCCAAAAAGCAGAGAGTTTGCCAAGTATCTGTCAATGCTGATTTATGCTTGTTTGGATCTTCAACTGCCAACATTAACTAGACCAGTTATATAATTTTCTACAGGTGCAGTTCCAAAGATTCCATGAAGGCTGTCCCAAACTGGCTTGGTGTGTTTGTGAATTTCAAATTTACATAATCTGCAATAGCTATTGCTTACAGTAAAATATGCTAAAGAAGACTCATGCTGGTAACATATTTAAATAAATGGAAATAGTTGGTAATTTTTACTAAACTGTTTTGACGTCGCTAAGATAAATTGGCAGGTTATCCACTATTGGGGGCGGTATTATAATTATGCCAAAGTAACAACCGCAACCCAACGTCATGAACACCCTACACAGATAGTTAAAATAATTTGCTATGTATCTAAAAGTGTCCACAAAATGCACACTGTGTGTGTGTGTGTGTGTGTGTGGGGGGGGGGGGGGGGAGGGGGTATTTTCTAAAACTGGAGCACACACAATCTGGTACAACTGTGCATAGTAACCAATTTCAACTCGTTCAGATGGGCTTTAACAATAAATTCTGTGTGCTCCCGTTTTAGTAAATCCCAACTACGGTGTTATACAATGGACAACTAGTTATACATGTATGGATGTAAATTTATATGTAGGCACAAGGCAAGCCCTAGTCCCAAACATTAACATCTGACTGGAAATGACTGATTTAAAACATTTTGTAAATGACCCTTGTGGCGTTAACAAGGCTTTTTTTACTGGCTTTATGGGTAATGCTTTCCCACCCAACTACCACATGACCAGATGTGACATAAATAAATTAATCAGACACTAAACTATTTGCTGCTTGGTTAGACTTGCCTATGCAACTCCAGAATCAAAGTAATGAGCGATTTAGCAGATATCTAGTTTCTAGGTCTGGATTAGCCATCTAGATCCAATAGTCATGCCCAATTCAATTCTGAATATATCTATCTACAGAACCATATAAAAACAAGGTACACCACAGTCATTGCCAAGAAAATGTGAACTTATCAATATATAGTATGTGGTTTTTTTTTCCATTATGAGAAAATGCAACAAAACTGTGCAACTGTGCATTTAGTTTTTTGGTTTAGAGGTTGGAAAGTTAAACTGGTTTGTTATGGCTCACAGAGATTGAGAGGGTGCAAGATCGTCGGTTCTTGAGTTGTGCTGTCTCTTTCTCTGGTAGAATTTTTTTAAATGGTATTTTAACATCACAAAAAAAAAAAAAGGACAGAAGCATCCTAGCTATAGAGTAGGTCTCGGGGGTGGGCAGGAATGCAGCTATGAACTATGAAAATGAGCTACAGGAGCATACCAAGGTAAACAAGAAATTAGAAAGTGACCCAGTCCCCCCAAAAACTCAACCTATAACCCAGGATGGACAAACTCCTAATGCTTCTCACAAGATGACCACGAATGGAAATGTAATTTATTAAAGTATGGCTAAAGGCTCCTTTATGAGTCTAAATAAGCCCAACATCCAGTTAATATGTGATGCATAAGCCATAAAAACTTTACCTTTCTGTGATGGATTTCAATTTTCTTTCATTTGTGTCTCACATGTCCCCCCTCTCAGACTCTGCAGCTCACAGTGGAAAGGTTTTAGCGACACAGGCAGTGCTGTCAATCTAGAAATTGGTGGGCGGGACTAAGTATGGCCAGGTGCTATCAGATAAGCTACAGGTGAATCAGCAGTGATCATATTGATAGCCAAGCACCCGGCAGCATTTGTTTATCCCACTGTAATGCAGGCAGACACAGCCTATATGGGAAGGGTAAATCTGCTCTAAACTCAGTAGTGGAGCACTGTTGCCTTTCGCTATCACAGGAAGCTGCATTGTGTAGACCTCAATGACAGTTTCAACAAGTATTTACGAGACTTTGCAGAGGGACTAGGGTATACCGTAAGCTCATATACACATATAATTAGGTGCTGCAGCCAATATGTTTTAACGGGAGGCCATAGTTCTACTTTAGTAAATAATCCAACCACTGAAAGACAATTCATATCAGGAAAGCACATCTTCAAACTGAAAGATGTATATGGTAAGCCCACAGCAAAACACATATTCCTCAATTATAGGATGGCGTTTACCTTATGCAGCTATATCAATGATAAAAAATCATTACTGACCAACCATAACAGGTCATTTCCACCCCAGGTAACTTTACGTACAATTTTGCGTCTCCGTTAGAAACATTTCAGTCACACAGCACATGTATCTAAAAAAAGTCTTCACATTGTTTGAACTGCATGAGAATAACGTACCTTACCTTTATGTGAATGTATGTTTATACTTTAAGTGTCACATTTTTATCATCCTATAAGCCCAAATTTAAAAATAACATAATAATTTAATACAAAAATACTGCAGGGATAAATGGGTAATTTTCACTAGCTATCAGATATAAATAATACTTCTCTACCATTACAAAGACACGTCAATGCACTGCATTTTATTGCTTAAATAGATGAAGACTTTCTAATATGCTACAAACAGGCTCATTTTAATAAGGTGTTCATTAGCAGGTTCAGTTTGAATATTGCTGTGAGCTAGAGAAAGCCAATAAATAAATAACAAATGACAATGAGACACTGATAAGAGCATCCATTACCACCATATGGTCAAATGTTTAAGAACACATGACCAACATACCTCCATATGACAAAACATTTGTGTACCAAATTATTTAATCCAGGTGTTTCCAGCAAGAGCATTGGTAATGCTACAGCAAAGATATTTTTGAAAACTGTGTACTTCCAGCCTTGGGACAACAGTTTGGAGAAGGTACCTTTCTGTTCCAACATGACTGTGCTACAGTATATGCACAAAGCCAGCTATATACAGACATGGTTTGAGGGGTTTGGTGTGGAGGAACTTGACTGGCCTGCACTGAGCCCTGCGCTCAACTTTGTTGAATGTGTTTGGAATGATTACTGGTTGTAAGCCATGTATTCTCACCCAGTCTTGTAAAAAACCTTACCAAGGAAGTGGAGGGTGTCAAAGCTCAAAAAAAGGTGTTCAACTCCATATTAAGTTCTATGGTTTTCAAATGGAGTGTTCTACAAATTTATATTAAAGTGATGGTCAGGCATCCACACACTTTTTAACATACAGTTTACTCTGAATTGTTGGCTGTTCCATTGGTTGGAGGTAATGGCCCGTTCTGAGGTCACATTAGTAATTCTACAAATTGCTGTCCAACAAGAGAAACCACCTACCCCAACAGCACCAATAAGCATGGTTTTATATCACGGTTCACCCTTCACAATTCTGCAGCAGGCTCATGTAGAGGTCACACATAAACCCCCACAAGACCTTAAGGCCAGGTTCACACTTATGCGAATTAGATGCGGGTTTCCCCGCATCCAATTCGCATAGCAGGAGAATGTGACTGGCTCCCTATGGAGACAGTTCACATATCTCCATTGCGGCTGCGGTGCGCACTGCACAGAAACGCTGTGCATCTTTGGCTCCGTTTCAGGGCCGAATTCAGGCATAGAATCGGCCCTGATTTGTCCCTGAAACGGGGAACAGGGACGCCCAGTGCGATCCACAGCGTGTTACAGTGTGAACCCGGCCTCCATCATGGCTGCTCCACTGGTTGAAGAGAATGGCCTGTTCTGAGGTAATTCTAGGAATTCTCCTCCTTGACACTAGCAAGAAAAACCACAGGCCCTCAAACCACAGCAGTAAGCATGGGTGTGTATCAGAGTTCAGCCTATGCAATTCTGCAGTAGGCTCATGTGTAGGTAACACATAGGCCTCCACGTGACCTCCAACTATGGCTGCTCCATTGTTTGAAGTGAATGGCCTGTTCAGAGTCACATTGTAATTCTGCACCTTGCTGCACACACCCATGATTACCTACTATTAAGCATGTGTGTGGGTTACAGTTCAGCCTATGAAATATCACAGCAGCCTCATGTAGAAGTAACAACTTCAGAAGTTGGATATCCCATCCAGTGACCAGTTTGACCAACCAGATTTCAAAACACCCTATTCAAACAGCAAAGCTAAGATATGGGTACTCCCGGCTTGTCATATTATTATTAATGGGGAGGCTTTCTCTGCTTCAAAGCCATAATAAAATAAAAGGACGGATGGAGAATCCCTAATTACATTGTGCATAGCTTAATGGTGTGCATATCAACCAATCAAACTAAACGGCTTAGTGCGGGCAGACTCATAGCAGATCATTTTTAAATTGCTACTCTAGGTTACTGCATGTCCCTACTCTTTGCACAATGCAATTTACATTTAATAAATCTGAAATGGAGAGTTCAGGTGGAGTACATTTATAGTGTGTGTGTATGTGTGTGTTTGTGTTTGGCTTCAAGATACATTTTTAGTGCAAAGTAGACAGGTGATTTTTGTGTGAACTTAAATTTGCCAGTATGGACAAGGCACACACATTTGTAAAAAAAATGGTTATATTGAGAAGTATGGCTAATTGACTTAGAATATATACATACATACTGTCTTCAGTAATGTAGGAGCATAGATATTTAAAGCATTTTTGTTATTTTCATATTTGTGCTATTCCATTAAACTTTCATACTTGTAAACAGCTCTGGTGCTTCTTTTCAAAATGTTTAAGTCAAAATGTACTTATCACATATACTCACATGCATATTAACTGTCGCAGGCCAACTCAGGCATGGGGCATGGGAGGAAACTTATATGGTTTTGCCTTAAAGCTGAACTCCAAGCAGATATGACATAAACAAATTAATGAAGCTTTGTATTCGTTAATAAATCATTAAATGCATTTTAATGCAACGTGTATAAGTACCTGATTCTGACTTTGTATCAGCCTCAATCCAGCCAATCCAGAGTGCTGCATGCAAATGTGTTAATGAAAAACATGCTGATTTTGAGGTGAGAACAGCAGAAGAGTGAGGAGCGGGACAACCCCATCAGTCTGCTGCTGCTTTGTTGCTGTCCAGTCTAAAAGGCTGGTGGGGGTAGACAGAGGACACCAATGCATTCCTTATCTGTAGGTGGTGTCCATCTGTCTGTGCTGGCTGTGTAAATCTCAGGGCTGGATGGAGAGAAATACAAACCCTTTGACAGGTAAAACGGCTCCCATATATGTATATCATCTTTGTATTTAGTTGTATGCCTGGATTCCAGCTTTAATGTGGGTGGATTTGGTAGGGCTTAAAAAGTCCCAATACTACAAGGTATTCAAATTATGGGGGCATTGGTTTTGTGGACAACCTTCCCTATTGTTCAGAACCTCTCAGGTTTGAGAAGACATTGCCAGGGATGAATATATAGAAGGGGATTTCAATTCAGCAGAATTCAAGATCCTGGGCTATGAAACCCTACCGTCAAGTATGAAAATGTCCACCCTTAAATACCTTGTATGCTCATTGGTAATTCCCAGACGGGTATTGAGAGTAGCAGGGTTCTCAGAGATTTGCAATGCCAGCACTTCTATGTACAGATGAAGATAACCTCAATACAGGTGAAGATAACCTTAATAGCAACAATGTTAACTGGATTATGTCTCTGGACCCAACAGAGTTCTTGAACTGCTGCCTGCAGAAAATAACACAACTACCACAGTGGAGCTGATTTATGAAAGCTGGAGCAAAAGCAGAGATAGTACCCATAACAAACAATCAGATTTCATGATTCCTTTGAGAGATGAAAGAGTTACATGCACATGAATACAAGTTCTGAGCACAAAATGGCTACTGTACTTCCAGTTTGAAAGTGACAAGTTCGCTTTAATACTCTTATAGCTACACTTCAGCCTTTCAAAGCCATATGATACACAGTACCAGCATATGCATGTTCACCTGCTTATAAATGTAGCGTCCATCCCCTTAAGATATGCAAGAGAATTTCAAACTGTACTTTTTTTTCCCAAAATTCTTTTGAGTACTAAAACACTGTGCATATGTTTGGCAATAAATATCAGCAAAATGTTAAAAGGATTGTCTATTTAATTTTTCTCAACAGATAACTGACATACTATCTAAGCGACTGGAATTCCAAAGGTTTGCACTTGTTACTATAGTCCAGGATGAATGCTGTGGCTTTTTCAATATGTACGACTTAGTCATGGCATATAAAAGAAAAAGTTTGTCACACTTGAGTCTGATGTTGGGTTTCCATATAGGGAATGTGGGATTGATCAATTCGAAAGTTGTCTAAACTTTCATAGTCACTTATGGCCACTTCTGTGTCTTCAAGTCCACAGATAACTGAGACGTCTGATGAGGAAGCACCCACAGAATTGTGCAAGGATAAAGAAACGTTATCTGTGCTTGATTTGTCCATATTTTGGCTTGGACCAGGCACAAAAGTACTAAAAGAATGTCCAGCTTGGGAAATCGATGTGTCTATTTCATTTGAGAGATGATGGGGTGGGAGGTATTGGCTTGGATGGAACTGTGGGCGTCGCCTAGAGTCCGGACTGAGAGTACTAACCACGGATCGTGGCTGTACTTTTGGAAGAGTGTCATAATGTTCTTGGAAGTCCTCCGGAAGTGGAGGTGGCAGTTGATCTTGGCTTAAATAGTCTTCATGTTGGGGAGGAGGGTAATCACTATCAATGTCATAGCCACCAAGGTAATAGTCTGACTCCAACTCTCTGGTACTACCATGGTGCGCAGAGGATCCATCTGCGGCTTCGTAGTTTGGAGCCTCTTCAATGTCCGACAATCGTGCGCTTGGCATCCAATCTGAAGTATCCCAATGGTAAGCTGTGAAAAATATAATATGTAAATTAATATGTTTATAGTAAAAATTGGACATCCCCTTCGAATTCCACATGCTTCTGTTAATGGTAAGTCAGCCATGCTTTTGTGCACCTGTATTGTAGTAAAAAATAATAATTATGTGAAGTACAAGGGCAAGCAAGATAGACACTTCCTTTATTCCTTTCAGTAAAAAAGGTTTTAGTGCACTTCGCTAGTGCTTTTTACCTCCATAGTGCTGCCTGTTACGATAGCAGAAGAAGCAGGTTATCCTGTGGCTTGTATTTTAATCCTCATAAGCTCTACCAAATGCAGAGGCCACATGGGGAATGCACAATTGGCAATATGGGACAGTGGAGCAATAAGCCACTGAAGCCACACTTGCATGTTTGCTTAGCGATATTCTTGTTTAACATTGATGGAGGGAAATGGTGAAAGGTACAACATAGACAGAAATTGTACCAGAAAACCCCAATGATCATGTGGAGCATCAGGAGGGAGAGGATAAAAGCCACCAACTGGACACAGTGGGGCTCATTTACTAAAAGGAAATAGGCTTTTCACTTTTCAAGGGAATCTTCTCCTAGTTTGGTGGTTGTAATAAAAAAAAAAATCACTGTGCAGAAACTGTGTGGGCGTGCTCCTGTTTTCTGCTGCTGCAGGACTCGGGTCTGCCCCCCGGCTCCCGTGTTATTGGATTTGATTTACAGCAGCGGGAGCCAATGGCTGCGCTGCTATCAATCTATCCAATCAGTACCCAAGACACCGGCTGGAGCTGGTGTGCTCGTCCCTGATGCAGGAACGATTGGGCTCAGGTAAGTAAAAGGAGGGCTCTGGGGGGCTGGTGAACTACAAGCAATACATAGAATGTAATGAGGTGAAAAACCACAAGGGTTTAAAACCCCTTTAATTAGGTTAAGAGAAAATTCCCTTGCAAACTGGAAGTTTGCCTTTAGTAAATCAAGCCCATAATGATACTGGGCCTGTCAATCTATGTTGAACACAGAGCTCTTGCAATATGCAATATTGCTACTGCTAGAGGGAAAACTGAAAACTGAGTCCAGGCTGTGACTGCCATCTTTGGAAAGTCTGCATCTCAGTGGAATGCAGCCAAAAGAGAACACTGTTTATGGTAAGTTCATTACTTCACAGGCATTACATATTTAAAGGGCCTATGACGCGCTTGTTCCTAATTGCCTGTCTAACCCTGTGTGGAAGAGTTTGCTGTGACAGGCTCCACTGTCATTCAACACATCACTGTAACATCAAATTCTCCCACAGTATACCAGCCTTAAGCAGGCCATAGATGATGCAAATTTCTTTCCTGCATCCATGGGTGTTGATGGGGGAATCCCCCCAATGGAACTATTGCGTTATTCCAGTTTGGGTGGGGGGTGGGGGGTAGGGAGCCATCCTTGCCAGGAGAACACGGCTGTGGCCACTGGCATTAATCGCATGTTAAAAAATGACATGCTGGTTGTACCCAAGTTGACCGATGGGTTGACTTGGGTACACTCAGCCTACCCATAGATGTTTCCAATCTCGACCGGTCCCTGATAAACTGGCCAAGATTCAAACCATCTATGGCCAGCTTTACAATAGTTATCGGAAAACACAATTAGGTGGCAATCATAGAGGTGCCTTATTAATACTGGAGGCAGGATGTCACGTTTTCCAAATACTCTAAAACCTTCATAGCTGAAAAAAACAAGTTGATGTGCTTACCCTCCTTGCCCTCTAATTTGGCAACAAATTGCTTGTTGCAAAACCATAGGTTCACTTTAAATTCACTGGTTTGTACATGCTTCCAAGCGTGTGCCATAAAAGCAATACATCATTGTTAATTCATATGTAACAAAACAAGGTGAGTGATAGTTCGGACACGGTTACAGCACGGCTGTATTAGAGGACACGGTACCAGCATGCTAGGGCATAAACATCCAGAAGACGGTTTTCACAAGCAGGCAGGCAAAGCTTTCAAAACGTGTTTTCAGGATTGGAACATTATGTTCAAGAGACATGGTTAAAGGGGCTTTATGAAACACAACAATAAAAAGGCAGCAGAATTTCGGGTTACAAATGTCACCTCTGTTGTAATTCTGTCCTTGGTCCATTACTGGAGCTGTTTAGTTTAAGGAAAGGAGAATAGCAGTTCACAAAAAGCAATCAAAGGAAAAAGGACATTTTTTTTTTCATGCATCTTCAATGTAATTTCAGTCATTTTCTGTTTTTTTTTCTTCCCAAACTGTTAAAACTGTTTATAACAATCATTTTTTTATATTTTCTTATCATTTATGGTTTAAAAAACCGAAAAAAAAATAGAATAACAAAAAAGAAAAAACTTAAAGGAAAAGATCACAACATTAAAAAAATCAGAACACAGAGAGTACTAAAATATTTTTTCCATGTATTTAAAAAAAATGTTTGTATTTCTGTTCTTTTACTGTTTTTTTCACAGCTGTTCATTTAGCATTTTTTTTTAAATATTAAGGATTTACAGAACAGAAAAAAACAAAAAGGTTTGCCTGAACAGAAAACGTGCATATATAAAGATATATCTATATACAGTATATAGCTATATCTATATATATCTTTATATCTATATATATATAGTCTTAATTTTCTATTTGTATTTTTTAAAACAATAAAAATACAAGTATTAAGAAAAAGATCCCTTAACACATAACAGCAGAATGGAAAATATATATTTATATATATATATACAGTATAAAAAAATAAAGCAAAAGAATTATTTTGTTGTCTAAAATGTCTTCAAAATGATCTGTGTTTTATTACATTTAAATATCTGATATATATATATATATATATATATATATATATATATATATATATATATATATATACAGTATCTCACAAAAGTGAGTACACTCCTCACATTTTTGTAAATATTTTATTCTATCTTTTCAATGTAAAGTAGTGAGTGTACAGCTTGTATAACAGTGTAAATTAGCCATTAATGTCTAAACCGCTGGCAACAAAAGTGAGTACCGTATATACTCGAGTATAAGCCGACCCGAATATAAGCCGAGGCACCTAATTTTACCACAAAAAACTGGGAAAACTTATTGACTCGAGTATAAGCCTAGGGTGAGAAATGCGCAGCTACTGTAAGTGGAAAAGAGGGTCAACAATGCCCATATGCAGCCTCACTGTGCCCATTTGCATGCCTCACTGTGCCCATTTGCAGCCATAGGTCCCCCGAACTTCAAACTCGGTAGTTAAGGGTTCCTAGATGCCCCCTAGCTGCAACCAAAATTTGGGGTCTGCAGATGGACACAGTTGACCGAATTTTGGGCCCTGTATCTCAGGGGCCACTTGATACTAGGAACCCCAAATGTGGTGTGGAAATAACACTACAACATATCCAAAGCTGGGGTTCCTAGGACCAAGTGGCCCCAAGATACGGGGCCCCAAAGTCGGTTCAGAAAATGTCAAGCACTTTTCTGCAGCAGAGAATGAAATTTTCCGAACTGACTTTGGGGCCCCGTATCTCGGGGCCACTTGGTGCTAGGAACCCCAGCTTTGGATATGTTGTAGTGCTAGTTCCACTGGGTTTGCACACCAAATTTGGGTGCCTAGCACCAAGTGGCCCCGAGATATGGGGCCCCAAAGTCGTAGAGTATAAGCCAAGGGGGCACTTTCAGCACAAAAAAATGTACTGAAAAACTCGGCTTATACTCAAGTATATACGGTAAACCACTAAGTGAAGATGTCCAACTTAGGCCCAAAGTGTCAATACTTTGTGTGGCCACCATTATTTTCCAGCACTGCCTTGACCCTCTTGGGCATGGAATTCACCAGAGCTTCACAGATTGCCACTGGAGTCCTCTTCCATTCCTCCATGAGGACATCACGGAGCTGGTGAATGTTAGAGACCTTGCACTCCTTCACCTTCCATTTGAGGATGCCCCACAGATGCTTAATAGGGTTTAGGTCTGGAGACATGCTTGGTCAGTCCATCACCTTTACCCTCAGCTTCTTTAGCAAGGCAGTGGTCATCTTGGAGGTGTCTTTGGGGTTGTTATCATTTTGGAATACTGCCCTGCGGCCCAGTCCCTGAAGGGAGGTAATCATGCTCTGCTTCAGTATGTCTCAGTACATGTTGGCATTCATGGTTCCCTCAATGAACTGTAGCTCCCCAGTGTCGACAGCACTCATGCAGCCCCAGACCACGACACTACCACCACCATGCTTGACTGTAGGCAAGACACACTTGTCTTTGTACTCCTCACCTGGTTGCCACCACACACGCTTGACATCATCTGAACCAAATAATTTTATCTTGGTCTCATCAGACCACAGATCATGGTTCCAGTAATCCATGTCCTGATGCCGCGTACACACGGTCGGACTTTTCGTCTACAAAAGTCCGACAGCCTGTCCGACAGACTTCCGGCGGACTTCCGGCGGACTTTCGGCGGACTTGCAGCAGACTTTCTAACGAACGGACTTGCCTACACACGACCACACAAAAGTCCGACGGATTCGTACGTGATGACGTACACCGGACTAAAATAAGGAAGTTCATAGCCAGTAGCCAATAGCTGCCCTAGCATGGGTTTTTGTCCGTCGGACTAGCACACAGACGAGCGGATTTCGGGGTCCGTCGTAGTTACGACGTAAAGATTTGAAGCATGTTTCAAATCTAAAGTCCGTCGGATTTGAGGCTGAAAAAGTCTGCTGAAAGTCCGGAGAAGCCCACACACGATCGGATTACCAGCCAGCTTTAGTCCGTCGGCGTCCGTTGGACTTTTGTAGACGAAAAGTCCGACCGTGTGTATGCGGCATTAGTCTGCTTGTCTTCATCAAACTGTTTGTGGGCTTTCTTGTGCATCATCATTAGAAGAGGCTTCTTTCTGGGATGACAGCCATGCAGACCAATTTGATGCAGTGTGCAGCGTATGGTCTGAGCACTGACAGGCTGACCCTCCTACCCCTTCAACCTCTGCAGCAATGCTAGCAGCACTCATACGTCTATTTCCCAAAGACAACCTCTGGATATGACGCTGAACACATGCACTCAACTTCTTTGGTCGACCATGGCGAGGCCTGTTCTGAGTTGAACCTGTCCTGTTAAACAGCTGTATGGTCTTGGCCACCGTGCTGCAGCTCAGTTTCAGGGTCTTGGCAATCTTCTTATAGCCTAGGCCATCTTTATGCAGAGCAACAATTCTTTTTTTCAGATCCTCAGAGAGTTCTTTGCCATGAGGTGCCATGTTCAACTTACAGTGACCAGCATGAGAGTGAGAGCGATAACACCAAAATGTAACACACCTGCTCCCCATTCACACCTGAGACCTTGTAACACTAACGAGTCGCATGACACCGGAGAGGGAAAATGGCTAATTGGGTACAATTTGGACATTTTCACTTAGGGGGTGTACTCACTTTTGTTGCCAGCGGTTTAGACATTAATGGCTGTGTGTTGAGTTATTTTGAGGGGACAGCAAATTTACACTGTTATACAAGCTGTACACTCACTACACTACACTGTCATTTCCTCAGTGTTGTCAAATTAAAAAGATATAATACAATATCTGTGAGGGGTGTACTTTTCTGAGATACTATATATATATATATATATATATATATATATATATATATATATATATATATATATATATATATATAAGAATATATATATATATATATATATATATATATATATATATATATATATATAGACATATATTTATATCTATATATAGACATATATATAGATATAGATAGATCTATCTCTCTCTCTCTCTCTCTCTCTCTCTCTCTCTCTCTCTCTCTCTCTCTCTCTTTTTCTTAATACTTGTATTTTTATTGTTTAAATAATACAAATAGAAAATTAAGAATATATATATATCTATATATCTATCAATATAGATATATATACACTCTCTCTCTCTCTCTTTCTCTCTCTCTCTCTCCCCCGAGAGAGAGAGAGAGAGAGAGAGAGAGAGAGAGAGATAGATAGATAGATAGATAGATAGATAGATAGATAGATAGATAGATAGATAGATAGATAGATAGATATGTAGATATATAGATACTGTATATATATATCTATATTGATAGATATATAGATATATATATATATTCTTAATTTTCTATTTGTATTATTTAAACAATAAAAATACAAGTATTAAGAAAAAAAGAGAGAGAGAGAGATAGGTAGATAGATAGATAGATAGATAGATAGATAGATAGATAGATAGATAGATAGATAGATAGATAGATAGATAGATAGATAGATAGATAGATAGATATATCTATATTGATAGATATATAGATATATATATATTCTTAATTTTCTATTTGTATTATTTAAACAATAAAAATACAAGTATTAAGAAAAATATCCCTTAACACATATAAATTAGTGCACAAGTTGCAAATAAACAATATGATTTTTAAATAATTTAAAAGTTAAAATAATTGAATGCATTTAAATGACAACTAACCACAAATTACATATTTTTCAGTAAGTACTGTATACCTGCAAGGTACTAAAAATCAGCTAACAAAACAATACTAATAAAGTGCAGGTGCATTGTGATTTCTGCAATGCTGCACCTATCATAATCTTTAAATTAATACCTATATCCTTGGTTAGCATAGCCATTCTTTCTAGTACCTGACAGATTAAAAGTAAAAAAAAAAAAAAAAAAATCATGCAATTTGTTTTTAGTGGCTTGTTAAAAAGTATTCAGATCTACCTTTTCCTGAAACCTGATATGTAAAAAGAAAAATTAAAAAATTGTATGTTTTTATAGATAAATTGATGTATATTCAGTGTTCCCCGTTAAAATAAAATATTATAATCTAGATGCTAGGGAGTGCTAGCAGAAACATTCTTAAATGTTACATATGGAAAAACTATACTGATAATATAACGTAAAAAAGGAATAAAAAAATAAATAAAAATGTGTTCCTGCTCATGAAAGATACAGAGAGTTACATTAAAAAGTAAATACCTTCATGTTCAATATTATCAACAACATTGTTGACTAGATGAATGACAGTCACTATGGAAGCTTGTGGAGGGGGAAACAGAGAACACAGGTGGAGGAGAGAGGGAGACAACAAAGAGGTTAGTATTATAACAACACAAACATTGTTATGTCATCATTAAACACATACTGTAGAAATTCACAGATTTAATTGTTCCTGATATTTACTACCGTTAAATCAATCATTTCAGGTCACAAGTTAGTTACACACATTTATTCATTAGTGTCCGCACTGATTTTATTATTTTACACTGACAAACACTGATTATATCAAAAATATCCTTTATCAGTTATATCCCTGGTGCCCCATATTAATTATATTGGCATTATCCAAAATTGATTACAATAGCAATATCCTTTACTGATTATATCAGCATTTCCAATATTGATTATACCAGCAATGTCCTATACTGGTTACATCATATTGATTACTATGCTCCATTACTGACTATATCTGTTGTCCCTTAATAACATAATATCTGTAATGATATCAGTATCGGCCCTTGTTATTATTTTAGCGGTGACCCCTGTTCGGCATCTGTGCATACACTCTATTTCCAAAAGTATTTGGACGCCTGCCTTTACACGCACATGAACTTTAATGGCATCCCAGTCTTAGTCCGTAGGGTTCAATACTGAGTTGGCCCTCCCTTTGCAGCTATAACAGCTCCAACTCTTCTGGGAAGGCTGTCCACAAGGTTTAGGAGAGTGTCTATGGGAATGTTTGACCATTCATTCAGAAGCGCATTTGTGAGGTCAAGCACTAATGTTGGACGAGAAGGCCTGGCTCGCAGTCTCCACTCTAATTCATCCCAAAGGTGTTCTATCGGGTTGAGGTCAGGACTCTGTGCAGGCAATCAAGTTCCTTCACCCCAAACTCACTCATCTATGTCTTTATGGACCTTGCTTTGTGCACTGGTGCGCAGTCAGGAAGGGCCATCCTTAAATTGTTCCCACAAAGTTAGGAGCATGAAATTGTCCAAAATATCTTGGTATGCTAACGCATTAAGTGTTCCCTTCACTGGAACTAAGGGGCCAAGCTCAACCCCTGAAAAACAACCCCCACCATAATCCCCCCTCCACCAAATGATTTGGACCATTGCACAAAACGAGGTCCATAATGACATGGATGAGTGGGTTTGGAGGGGAGGAACTTGACTGGCCTAACCTCAACCTGATAGAACATCTTTGGGATGAATAAGAGCGGAGACTGCTAGCCAGGTCTTCTCGTCCACATCAGTACCTGACCTCACAAATGCGCTTCTGGAAGAATGGTCAAACATTCCCATAGACACACTCCTAAACCTTGTGGACGGCCTTCCTAGAAGAGTTGAAACTGTTATAGCTGCAAAGGGTGGGCCAACTCAATATTGAACCCTACGGACTAAGACTAGGATGCCATTAAAGTTCATGTGCGTGTAAAGTCAGGTGTCACAAAACTCTTGGTAATATAGTGTATCTAGTATATTGTATTATAAAATGATTTAAAATCTAGGCAACGTGGATAAGTTACTCCTTTCTGTTCCTGCCCCCCGACTAGCTATGGTTGACTTTAAATCTTATTTGTACAGGTCCTGCGTCTGTGGTACTCGCCCTCTTTTGGGGCCACCCCACCTCTTCTTTCTCTCCCTTTTCTTTTCTTTCTCTGTTTCCTCCCTCTCCTCTTCATTCCTGATATGAAGACTATCAATGTAGACTGCTGTCCTCTAGGGCAGTGTTTCTCAACTCCAGTCCTCAAGGCGCCCCAACAGGTCATGTTTTCAGGATTTCCCTCAAATGAAACGGCTGTGGTAATTACTAAGGCAGTGAAACTGATCAAATCACCTGTGCAAAATAGTGGAAATCCTGAAAACATGACCTGTTGGTGCGCCTTGAGGACTGGAGTTGAGAAACACTGCCCCAGGGTACAGAGTAATATAACCTGTGATATTTTTTATTGAGGTCCTCTATGGTCCTGGTAACAGTTTAAAAACAGACAAAAATGGTTGTGTTAGTTAATATGCGTACATATGCTCTTTCTTTACATGCCTGTTCAATGTCGCCCCTGCCTGGGCAAACCATCGCTTGTTATGATTTCTTGAAATATCAATAAAAATAGTGTAACAAAAAACCCAGTGGTCATTAATCACTTGCCGCCAAATCATGTACCTGGTTTGTCATTGGACTTCAAGTGGTTGTACCGGGATGATGCCCGCACCCGCAGGCATCACCCCAATACCGTATTTTTAGAGCCGACTAGCCACTTGATTGCCATTGCAAGCAGTAGGGGGGGGCGTCCTCCCTCCCGCCGCCTTCCGTGGCTCTCTCGGGCTCTCCCGTCCCACCAGGAGACCCAAGCAACTAGCACGTCTACCGGCTGGCCGAAGACCCATAGAAAGCCGAAATCGGCTTTGATCGGGTCTCTGCTATGGTAACCTGGAAGCGATGACATGACATCACTTCCAGTTTACCTGGCTGTCAATAGCGCCATTTTATTAAAATGTAAATGTTTTCAAAAACACCAAACTTGGCGTTTAAATGCTTTCAAGTGCAAAAGAGGGATTGGGATCTTATTGACCTCAGATCCCTCCTTAAAAAGTACCTGTCACAAGCCTATTGCTGTCACAAAAGTGATAAAAATAAAATATTTTAAGCAACAGTGTAGAAGTAAATAAATTAAAGCGGGAGTCCCGCGAAAATTTTTTCTTTAGATGTCAGCAGCTGCAAATACTGCAACTGCTGACTTTTGAAATAAGGTCACTCACCTGTCCCGGGGTCCAGCGATGTCGGCACCCGAGACCGAACCGTCCCTCGATCCTCGGGTGCTGCCGCCGCCATTCTCGCTGAGGGAATCAGGAAGTGAAGCCTTGCGGCTTCACTTCCCGATTCCCTACTGCGCATGCGTGAGTCGCGCTGCGCTTTCTCAATGGTCCCCGCTATCTCCTGGGACCTGTGTTTTTCCCAGGAGACAGCGGGGGAGTGCGGGAGGGGCGTGACTCCCGCGGGAGTCTATTCCTGGAAGTGGGTGCAGATACCTGTCTAAGACAAGTATCTGCACCCCCCTCCCCCCTGAAAGGTGCCAACTGTGACACCGGAGGGGGGGAGGAATCCGATGAGCGGAAGTTCCACTTTTGGGTGGAACTCCGCTTTAATAATAATAAAAAAAAGTGCCCCCCCTCCTGCCAAGGCGAACGCAAACAGCGATCATCCCACACAAGAGAGGTATCACTGCGAAAGTCAGATCATGGGCAGTAATTATGGCACCTGACCTCCTCTGTAGATATAAAATGGTAACCTGTAAAAGATTTTAAAATGTCGCCTATAGGTAGTAAAAATGATGTAGTTTGTTGCCACTGGGCGTGCTCAATTTTAAAGCGAGACATGTTTGGTGTCTATTCACTCGAAATAATATAATCTTTTATACTTTACAAAAAAATTGGGTTATGTATTGTGTTTTTTTTTAATTAAAATTTAAAAAAAAATGTATTTTTTCTCCCTAAAATTGCTTTTGAAAAAACCCTACTCAGATACCATGTGACATAAAATAAAATTCAAATTCCACCAATTTATTCCCTAGGGTCTCTGCTTTAAAAAAATATATATAATGTTTAGGGGTTCTAAATAATTTTCTACCAAAAAAAAAAAAATATTTTCACATGTATACAAAAAATGCCTGGTCTTCAAGTAGTTAAATATCTCCAAAAGAAAGTTCTATCTGTCAAAAAAAAAATGATAAATTATTTTGGGTGCAGTGTTACACGTCAGAGTAATTGTCAGTCAAACTACAGTATAACAGCGGTGAAAACTGAAAAATGGCCTGGTAATGAAGGGGTTTTACCGGCTGGTATTCAAGCGGGTTAAGGGTTACAAATTGTTTAAAAACGCAAAATCCAAACCTGCTCTCTTTTCCCCATCATTTATGGATTATTCTTTAAATAAATATGCTCAACAGACAGCCTATTTTTATTACTGTTTTGACAGATATCTTTAAAAGCCGAGCATAATACAAAATGTTCTATTTTCTTTGAAAGGTCAGGTAAATAATGATATAGATGAAACTAAAATTTAGAAGCCTGCGAACGCAGCCAAAATATTTAGTAACTAAGGCAACCTGAATACAGGAAGGACACATTTGTCAGCTGCATTAAAGCTTTCTAACAAAGTAATTGCTCCGAATAGCTTTCAGTACACCGGAGGTCATCGGTCTACCCCCAGCTTTTTATCCCACAAGCTGCGTTAGACTGTAAACGACGCACGTGTTCCATTATGACTTGGCTGGTTCTTCTCTACTAGAAGTTTTTTGTTGGATATACACACAAAGGTGTCTACAGTCAGGATATTAAGCACTTAAGCTCCCCTACCTCTACACCCAATTACCAGGGGCAATTTTAAATAAAAGCGCATCAATTGGGTAATAATTTAGCATTTTAACAGCACCAAAGCAGTCTTTTTTTTTTTTTTTTTGTAAACAAGCAAACCTTTTTTTTTTTTGATAACATGGTCTTGCATTTGTACAAATATTCTCTATGCAATCTACAGGCAAGAAAAGTAACAAAACAAATTTGCATGACCAATGATTGCTTCAAAAATAACTGTAGATAAAAAGTTTATTATTTTATTCTATCATTTGTTCTAATTCTAATGAGACTAAAATAACTTTTTGGTACAAATCATAGCGAAATAATAATGAATAATTAATAATTATTCATAAGAAAAAGAAATAACTATTTTTTGTGCATTTTTAATACGATGCTACAAAAATAAACAAACAAAATAGCTAAAAATAAAAAAATAAAAGTTATGTTGATACAAAAAAAAATGCATACTTAAAAGAAGGAGGGAATTAATTTAAATAGTCCTGGTTATGATTAACTTTAAACAATTTATATTATTATTTTTTTTTTTTACTTGTGAGGTAACTGTAACTGACTTTACATGTAGATCAAAGGATGGGCTTTTGATGTATACATAAAAGAACTAGAACACTGTATTAATAATATTGTTGTAAACATTCTTTAATGGCATTATTTACACAGAGCCACTTCAGAGGCTCCTAAGATGCAGAGTGGGATCCAGCTGTCAAAATGCCACCTAGGTATAACTAATTACACCATCAGAACAGCTAACGTGGGGAAGGACCAGAACAAAGGAGGTGCACCCTAAGAATTTATAAGAGGGTTTTTTTTTACAACATATATTACATACCTAAGTTGGTGAACTAGTTAAAGTTATACAAGAAAAAAAAAAAAAAAAAAAAAAAGATTTTCCCTTGCAGCATGCCCCTTCCCACTGCTTGTTTTGCATAGGAGAAGATGAATAAGGTGAGATTATGGGGTTATTCCTCGCTCCTTCAGCAGCCAGCACTCTCCTCTAATGCCCAATGTTCTTGAATGTAGACAGGCCCTCAGCATCCTGCCATACAATGCAGGGCAGATCAGCTCATCAAGGTTCCAGCTATGCTAAGAGCTGAGGGAGGGGGGTGTTCTGCTGAAACTTGCTGGAACTGATTAAGGCATTTCACTGAGGATCTGGTCTGGAGAGTTCACAGGAGAAATGCCTGGCTGATATTGGAAGGAGGCATCCAAGTATCCAGGAGCATTGTGAGTACAGACCTTTGTGTAGGATCCTAGTGACTGTTTGTTGCTGCTATTCCTAGTGCATCAGTGCCAGAGCTTGCTTAAATTGGGACCTTTCCTATGGTGTCTCAGTGTTACTCAATAACTTATTTGTTGCTAGAGGGACTGTACTAGGAAGCTTTGACAATGTGAAGAGTGTCCTCATGCTATTACATTGTGCTACGGAAGTATCCCATGGCTTCCCTGCACCCTATCCAAGTTCAAATTTCAATAAAACATCAAAAAAGATACCCCAGGGGTCGCCAAACTTTCTAAACCGGGGTCTCAAACTGGCGGCCCTCCAGCTGTTGTGAAACTACAAGTCCCATCATGCCTCTGCCTGTGGGAGTCATGCTTGTAACTGTCTCATGGGACTTGTAGTTTCGCCACAGCTGGAGGGCCGCCAGATTGAGACCCCTGTTCTAAAGAAAAGGCACATTTACTGTCCTTCAGACTTTGAGGGGGCCAGACTGTGGCCAGCGTAAATAGAAAATGAGCTGGTGTCAGTGGGAGTAAACAATGCGGCATCAGTGGTTAAAAATAATGCCCCATCATTGGTGTCAGTGGAAGGAATAGTGCCCCATCATTGGTGTCAGTGGAAGGAATAGTGCCCCATCATTGGTGTCAGTGGAAGGAATAGTGCTCCATCATTGGTGTCAGTGGAAGGAATAATGCCCTATCATTGGTGTGAGTAGGAGGAATAGTGCCCCATCATTGGTGTCAGTGGAAGAATAGTACCCCATCATTGGTGTCAGAAGGAGGAGTAGTGCCCCATCATTGGTGTCAGTGGGAGAATAGTGCCACATCATTGGTGTCAGTGGGAGAATAGTGCCACATCATTGGTGTCAGTGGAAGAATAGTGTCCCATCATTAGTGTCAGTGGGAGAATAGTGCCACATCATTGGTGTCAGTGGAAGAATAGTGTCCCATCATTGGTGTCAGTGGGAGAATAGTGTCCAATCATTGGTGTCAGTGGATGAATAGTGCCACATCATTGGTGTCAGTGGAAGAATAGTGTCCCATCATTAGTGTCAGTGGGAGAATAGTGCCACATCATTGGTGTCAGTGGAAGAATAGTGTCCCATCATTAGTGTCAGTGGGAGAATAGTGCCACATCATTGGTGTCAGTGGGAGAATAGTGCCACATCATTGGTGTCAGTGGAAGAATAGTGTCCCATCATTAGTGTCAGTGGGAGAATAGTGCCACATCATTGGTGTCAGTGGAAGAATAGTGTCCCATCATTGGTGTCAGTGGGAGAATAGTGTCCAATCATTGGTGTCAGTGGATGAATAGTGCCACATCATTGGTGTCAGTGGAAGAATAGTGTCCCATCATTAGTGTCAGTGGGAGAATAGTGCCACATCATTGGTGTCAGTGGAAGAATAGTGTCCCATCATTAGTGTCAGTGGGAGAATAGTGCCACATCATTGGTGTCAGTGGGAGTAATAGTGTCCCATCATTGGTGTCAGTGGGAGGAATAGTGCCTTGTATCAGTGGTAGGAATAGTGCCCCAGGGGCCAGATAAAAGCAATCAAAGGGCCACAGTTTGGAGACCACTGCCCTTGACTGTTCACTGGCTGCCGCTGCACACGTTTGGGAAAGAAACCGGGGCAAAACCGCAGTCACTTTAGGGACTTAATCGGTTGTTTGTTTGCTGCAGTTCCACTTTAACATTTGAGTAAAGGTCTGCTCCATTGAGCCAAAGTTTGTAAATCACTAAACCTCTAAAGACTACCCACACAAATCTATTTAGGCAAAACTTGGTTGTCTTTTGTCAAGACTCCATCACCTGTACAGCAACTACAATATTTTACACAGTATTACTGGACTACATATGGCATCAAACGACTGCACATTTCCTTCACGGCGACAAGAAAATTAGTCAGTCGGGGCCTTCAAAGACAATGACACTCACAGAAACCAATAACGTAGGGCTGCTAGAAGGTATCATGGAATTAAACAGTGATTTTTCTTACCATTGTCATCTCCGGAATCTGACTGAAAAGAGTTCAGAGACTGGTTTTCAGAATTGCTTCCTTTTGTACTTCCGACAAAGCAGGTCACTTCTTCAGCTGGCTCCAATCCTCGACCTTAATACACATCAATAAAGAGGAAACAATGGTCATATTTCTATAGGACACAAGGATGGCCACCCTACGTCTAGGAAGAACAATATATAACCCAAGGACGCCACGGCTCCCAAGCTGTAGAGGTGGAGGCGGCAGTGCATCATAATTACAAAAACATGGTAGTTCAAAAACATTTCTTATGGTATGGTTTAAAAAAAGAGAATTCTAACATATCAGCGCTTGTGTGTAAAAATGCTTAAGCTGCTTACTTATACTAGTAAATAAAGAAAATGAGATAAGGCAGCACTAGGAAATAACTAAATATGATATCATTACCTCTCTCTCTCTCTCTCTATTTAGTGAGAGAGAGAGAGAGAGAGAGAGAGAGAGGGGTCATATTTAGTTAATTTATAGCACTGCCTTATCCATTTTTCTTTATGGTACGCTTTAAACTGGTTAGTGTTTAAAGTGCCGTTTAAAGTTTAAAGTTCACACACAGGGGCGACTTGTCAGGCGACCTAGTCGCCTGACAAGTCGCCTCCCGTTCTGTGTTACGGAACCATTCTAATAGGAGCGACGCAAGTCGCTCCGACTTAGAAAAAGGTTCCTGTACTACTTTGGGGGCGACTTGCATAGACTTCTATGCAGAAGTCGTTTTGCAAGTCGCCTCGGAAGTAGTTTACAGGTCGCCTCGCTGAGGCGACCTGCAAGTCGTGCCGCCCCTGTGTGAACCGGGGCTTAGAATGCTGTTTTTTTTTAATTTCAGAAACGTTTTGATTAAGGGGGAATATGGCCACCGTGTATAAATACATAAGTGGTTCATACTTTGTGAACTTTGTGTAGAGTTATTGACTATCAGAGCATTATAAACCACAAGGCGGCACTCAAGGCTTTTTCACGGTAAGGGCTGTGAACATGTGGAATAGACTCCTGCAAGAACTAATTCTGGCCAGCTGAGTAGATTGTTCAGAGCTGGATTCTTTCCTAAATGCAAAAAATGTAAATGAATACTAACATTTAGAGGTAACAACACCAGGGATTTTTGAACGAGGAAATATATGATTGCCTTGTGTGGGACCAGGAAAGATTTTTTTCCCCTCAATGGAGCAAATTGGGACCAGGAAAGATTTTTTTCCCCTCAATGGAGCAAATTGGATCATGCATTATTGGGGTTATTTTCCCTTCCTCTGGATCAACTGTGGGTATGGGATTGTGTACCGTATATACTCGAGTATAAGCCAAGTTTTTCAGCACATTTTTTTGTGCTGAAAAAGCCCCCTCGTCTTATACTCGAGTCACTGTGTCCTGCAGCCTCATGTACCTGATCTCCCGGCGCTGTGACATGTAGTCTAGTCGGCGGCCGTGCAGTGTAACAAAGCTCCGCCTTCTCCTCGTCCTCATCCGTGATATGCGCAACACTGACTCACTGCTGGGAAACTGAATCAGTGTTCCGTCATGGACGAGGACGAGGAGAAGGTGGGGCTTTGTTACACTGCACGGCCACCGATTAGACTGCATGTACCAGCGCCGGTGTTATGGAGATCGGAGATCAGGTACATGAGGCTGCAGATGGACACAGTGGGGCATGGAGATGGCACAGTGGGGCATGGAGATGGGGACAGTGGGGCATGGAGATGGGGACAGTGGGGCATGCAGATGGACACAGTGGGGCATGCAGATGGCACAGTGGGGCATGCAGATGGCACAGTGAGGCATGGAGATGGCACAGTGAGGCATGGAGATGGCACAGTGAGGCATGTAGATGGCACAGTGGGGCATGGAGATGACACAGTGGGGCATGGAGATAGAACAGTGGGGCATGCAGATGGCACAGTGAGGCATGGAGATGGCACAGTGAGGCATGGAGATGGCACAGTGAGGCATGGAGATGGCACAGTGGGGCATGGAGATAGAACAGTGGGGCATGCAGATGGCACAGTGAGGCATGGAGATGTCACAGTGAGGCATGGAGATGGCACAGTGGGGCATGCAGGTGGCACAGTGGGGCATGAGGATGGCACAGTGAGGCTGCAGATGGGAATTGTTGGCCCTCTTTTCCACTTACAGTAGCGGCTGCATTTCCCACCCTAGGCTTATACTCGAGTCAATACGTTTTCCCAGTTTTTTGTGGTAAAATTAGGTGCCTCGGCTTATATTTGGGTCGGCTTATATTCAAGTATATATGGTATATGGATATTTTCTTTTCATGTGGGTTATCAACAATTATGCTATTTCATGTGCTGTCATTGTCAATTGTGCAATTCCAGGCTTAAAAAGTCAACAAATTGCACAACTGTGGACTTTATTGCCTATTTAGTTATCTGAAATAAAAATATATTTTAAGAGATCATTCTTTAAGTCCAAATAAATATGTACAAAACCACCATATATACCTTCATAGGAAAATTACATGTAAAAAGCTACTGTCTGCTATGGACTCCTATGGACAATAATTGGCTTGCTTTTTTGGTGAGCTGTCTGACCAGCTCTACCCAGACAGGTTGATCATAGATAATTCACAGCCAATATATAGGGACAAGCTGACACCAGGCAGAGGTGCAGTTCGCCTTCTCAACTACATAAATATGTGCACATCAGGCAGTTCCATTTTGGGAGCCATTAACCCGCAGTGGCGATTTTCTTACTTTAATGCCACACACATTAGCAACACAAAAAAAGTGCCATTGGTCCGAATACTGTCAGCAGCAAATCTGCATCTTCAGTCCCCATGTTACTTGTTCTCACTATGATGGCTTCTTCTCGTGCTTTTTGCTCTTTTTTTTTTAAAGCTTTTCTACGATAAACTTTTTTTTTTTTTTTTTTTTTTTAAGCTAGACGTAAAAAGCCAAATTAAATAAACACTAATGTCTTCTCCCTTCTGAACAAAATCTTACCTTACGCTTAATGCACTGTACTTTGTCTACCAATCTTCTAAGTTGAGAAATAACAATTTTCAGAGCTGTCAGACTTAAAAGTGTGGTTTGTAAAATCTCTGCTAAGGAAATCCAAGGGAGAATGTACATCAAGACGTTTCATGTCTACAACTGGCTTTTATACTGGACATTTTGTGAATCAGAAAACATATATACCCTCATTTGTAAAACTGGCCTAAAGTGGAGGTAAACCCAAACTGAATACAATTTAGTTGGATAAAGCACCGGGGGAGATTTATTAAAACTGGTTTACTATGTGGCAAATGTGACTCACAATCATTTCCTGAGTCCCACGGTCCTTTCCTAATTGAGTCACAGTCAGACCGGCATGGCGACACCGATGGCATGTTGGGAGCCACACTGCACACCACCACTCCTCTTCGAGCTGTCAGGATCCTCGGAGACTCAGGGTGAAAGGTGGTCATCTCCTGGTGCTCCACACCAAGACCATCCACCATCTTATCAAGATTGTTCCGGGATTCACTCTGGAAACAAGGAGTGTAAGCCATGGGCCGGACTGGTACTTGTGGCGGTCCCACCTCTTGGTAAATGTTTCTACTATCTCCGCCACTGCGAAGGTTCTTAAACTGAATCCCGTTGGTTTTATTTAAAAGTGCTGCAGTGGCGGGGTCTTGGACAAGAGTGATGTTGTTACGTGAGTAGTTCTTGCGGAACACCTTCTTTCGGAAAACTATGAAGAGGACGATGAGGACAAATATGACAAACAGCACCACGGCTATTCCAATCAGCTCCTCCTTGCCGACATAGGAATGTCCAGCTTGAATGTTTGGAACCACAACGGGCCTCAAACCACAATACTGTCCAACGTATCCATGGGTACAGTTACAGAAAAAGGACCCGAAGATATTCACACAAGTTCCACCGTTTTCACAGTCCTCTCTTTCACACTCATTTATATCTTCTTCACACCTAGTGAGAGAAAGAAGTGGTTATGTGGGAAAGGATAGTCTACGAAATTGATTTTCACGATAACTATACTTTGAGGCTGGATTCACACTATTGCGAATAGGATGCAGGTTTCGCCACATCCAATACGTATGTCAGGAGAGTGTGACTGGCTCTCCATGGTGCCGGTTCACACAGCTCAGCGACAACCGTAGAGCGGTTTACAGAAGAGTCCTGTGCGTCTTCTGGTCCGTTTCAGGTCCGAAATTGGCTAAGAAAATCGGACCGAACTCAGACCTGAAACGGTGAACAGGGACACACCGGACCCTGCTGTCAGCCACATCCGATTTCAGTGTGAACTCAGCCTAAAGCTGAACTCCAGGCTTTCCTTCCATCTTGTACAGTTGTACAGGCTCCTCTCGTGTACTGAAATCGTTTACTCTGATTTCACTGCACACTGTGAGCGTCACACAGTGTACATTATAAGTTGCAGCAAAGGTGAATAAAGCCCACCTCATTTCCTGTAGAGATATCCAGCATCTTCTAGCCAATTCCTCCCCAGCCTTACTATCCTTGGCCCACCCCCTTCATTCATTGGATTTATGTTCTTTCAAACACGGAGGCCCACTCAATTATGGAGGCCCAATCAAGAATGCCCACTCCTCCAGACTGACATCCACCTATCAAGGCACTTTAAAGTTTGCATAACTCCTTCCAAGGGCCAGCCCACTACTTACATTAGGGTTCAGGGCTCTAGAGAGGAGTACTGAGGCAGGGTGTTGTGATGTGTTTTGGGCCATGTACCCTCATTCACATAGATGTCAGATTGGGAGCAGTGTGTAGGAAGGTGCAGCCTATGTTCTCCACTGCAGGAGGCAGTGCAGAGGGGAGAGGAAGTGGAGGGAAACAGGGTTTCTCTATGGCTCCCTCGGTTACACAGGACAGTGAACCGGTTGGATGCTCTGGTCCCATGTGATCCAGGTGGCCATCTTGGGTTAGGCAGAGTCTGTTTAAGACTCTGATCCCAGGTTTTGGTGTGCTTTATACAAGTGGCTAGAGTAGGGACAAGTTCCATGTCTGGCAGGGACAGTGCTAGCAATAGGGAGAGGTTTTGGAGGAGTAGGCAAAGAGCAGGGACCATGTCTCCCTGTTCCAGGAAGCTTTCCCTTTTGGGTTGGACCAGCCAGGCCGCACTGTGCTCTTGGCAGATACTGTCAGCATCACGCAAGCTGTTCCTTCACCACAGTCCTGTGAGTGTTCCTGGTTGGGTGACCCTCCCCGCTCAACAAGTGGCTATGTCTGTGAAGTTGCTGCATCCCAATTGATAGCTATATAACTGCTTCCACAGAGATGCACGGAACACCTATGCAGAGCTGGGCATACATGGCTCTAACACGGGGCACAGAGACATACAACCCTTGTGAACTAGGCCTAATACTCTTACTATCCCCCCCACCCCTTACAGTACAGTCAGCACCAAACATTTGATGCTGAGATTTACATTTTCCGCTGGAGCATACAGATCACACCAGTTCACTCCATTCTGAAAATGTCTTGAATCTTTTTAAATCTTTGAATCCTTTCAGGAAACGCAAGGTGTTCTGTGAGGAAGAAATATTGTGACGTTCAGCTTCTCCTTCTCCATTTACAGGACACCTTGCATTTGTTGAAAAGAATTCAAGAAATTGTTGTAATCGATGAGCTGCAGAGCAAACGACCTGTGTGCTCTAGCCAGAACTGTAATTTTAATTACTGGATGTTCTGCACTGTCTGTACTGTACGGGAGGATTCAAAGTAAGAGCCCTTTCACACTGGGGCGGGGGCGGCGTCGGCGGTAAAGCGCCGCTATTGTAAGTGGCGCTTTACCGTCGGTATTCGGCCGCTAGCGGGCGGTTTTACCCCCGCCAGCGGCCGAGAAAGGGTTAAAAACCACCGCAAAGCGTGTCTGCAGAGGCGCTTTGTTGGCGGTATAGCCGCGCTGTCCCATTGATTTCAATGGGCAGGAGTGGTGTAGGAGCGGTATACACTCTGCTCCTTTACCGCTCCAAAGATGCTGCTAGCAGGACTTTTTTTCCCGTCCTGCTAGCGCACCGCTCCAGCGTGAAAGCCCCGAGGGCTTTCACACTGGAAAGAAAGCAGCGGTACTTTCGGGTTGGTTTACAGGCGCTATTATTAGCGCAATAGCGCCTGCAAACCGCTCCAGTGTGAAAGGGCCCTTAGAGTATGACAGAACGCAGCAGCGGCCACACATTGCACACACTTCATTAGCATTCATTAATTTTAAAGCAAATGGCCAAAATCTTTGGTCAGCTTTAAACTCATCCTGAAGGACTTTCAGGGAATCAACATTAAATTAGAAGGTTTTATGGGAAGTAAAGTAGGACTTCTATGTGACTAAGTAAGGTTTTAATACATGTTTATTGCCCTATACACACAATAGGATTTTCCGACAACAAATCCATGGATTTTTTTCTAAAGGATGTTGGCTCAAACTTGTCTTGCATACACACGGTCACACAAATGTTATCGGAAATTCCGAACGTCAAGAACGCGGTGACGTACAACACATACGACAAGCCGAGAAAAATTAAGTTCAATAGCCAGTGAGGCTCTTCTGCTTGATTCCGAGCATGCGTGGACTTTTGTGCATCGGACTTATGTACACATGATTGCCAACAGTAAGTTTTGTTGTCAGAAAATTTGAGAACCTGCTCTCAAACATTTGTTAGCGGAAATTCCGACAACAAATGTTCTATGGAGCATACACATTTGTTGTCGGAAAATCCTATCGTGTGTACAGGGCATATTTGTTGCCCCCCCCCCCTTTTTTTTTTAATTTCTTTGTTGTTGGTTTGTGTAATGTTTTGAAATATGCTTGATGGTATGATTATGCCATCTATGTATGAATTCGTGTTTGCTTGTACAAAAAAATTTCAATAAATTTAGATGGAAATTAAACTCACCCTCAAGCCCCAAAGTTCTACCAGCAGCAGAGTACAGTTGTTTATGTGATTCTCCTTCTAGATATGGAGAAATAGTGTTTTTTTGTGGATATGGTGATATATGGGGCTCGTCCATCAGTGGTTATTTGTGTCCACATGGATGAGTGTACCCATTTCGCATATCTGAGAGATAGATAATTTAATAGGGCAGAGGATAGATAGCCCATATCTTCAGTAAGACAGTATTTACTAGCATACCTTCTCTTTTTCTGTTCATCTCAATTTTATATGTGGCCAAGAGATGGGAGGAGAGACAGATACACCCCCATCTCTTGATACCAGGTGGTGTTGGTGAGTAGACCTTTACTTTACATATTCTCCAATACAGCCTGGAGCCTTTATATTGAATATAGGAGGAAATTATAGCCCTCATATTGTCTATACGTATATATTCAAGAAAAGTTTTCACCATTTAAACTTGGTAGATGGTAATATTACCACAAAGAGATAGAACGTTGATTTTTATATATAATGGCATTGACCTGATCCTGTAGGTATTCTTGATATGGTGATTTACATACTATTTATGATTTAAAATAAAGGTTAAGTTTTAGTGAAGTGACCGTTTGGTGCGTAGGGAAGCCTCGTCTAGTTCCTTGGAGAAATAGTGTGCCATGTGCCTTCGCAGGCGTCATTAGATCAGGATTACAAAAAGTAACATTAATTTGGATCAATATCAGATCTGGTTTTCACCGACCACCTGTAATAATCATATCATGCTGTGCCATTTCCTGTACTTAATCCTTCCTTGTACGGTTGAAAGGCCAAGCAAACTGCTTCAGCGTGAAAACACTTTGGTATTCAAATCATCATCCACTTACGTTAATCCCCTCAGGCCGGTCCTGCAAGTGCAGATAAACGCGCTCCCAATCGGATCACACGTCCCACCATTCCGGCAAGGGTTTGGAAAGCATGCCGTGATCTCTGATTCACAGTTCTTCCCTATAAACTTAGATGGGCAACTGCACTGATAACCTATCAGAGGAAAAGAATAGACATTATCAGGCATCAATAAGCAGGGAAAAGTCAAACACAAGCATAGCGGACTGATTTAGCTGTAGACCAGCGCCTCCTACTGCTCATTGTTATCAGTAACACTCATCCAGCTTCACATGTTCAATATTTTTTTTTTACAAGCCAAGTTTGTTTAGTCTGCTAAAGAGTACAGTAACACATTTGAATGTACATATGTCACCAGTGGCCCCTCTAGGCACACAGATTAAATGTTAAAGGGCTGGTAGGATACCATGATGACCACTTTGGATTAAATCTAATATTTTTAACTGAACAAATATGAATTGGTCAAAAGATTGTAATGTCACATTATGATGACAAGCTAAACCAGGGGTGTCAAACTCAATTTAATTGCTGGCCGCATCAGCAGTATGGCTGCCCTCAAAGGGCCAGTTGTATCTGGGGCGCTGTATGTAGAGAGTGCAGGGTTCAGGAGTGCGTTACGTACAGAGTTCAGGGGTGGGCTATGTACAGAGTTCAGAGGTGTGCTATGTACAGAGTTCAGGTCCAGGGGTGCCTTATGCACAGAATGCAGAGTTCAGGGGTGTGCTATGTACAGAGTTTGGTTCCAGGGGTGCCTTATGCACAGAATGCAGAGTTTAGGGGTGTGCTATGTACAGAGTTTGGTTCCAGGGGTGCCTTATGCACAGAATGCAGAGTTTAGGGGTGTGCTATGTACAGAGTTCAGTTCTAGGGGTGCCTTATGCACAGAATGCAGAGTTTAGGGGTGTGCTATGTACAGAGTTCAGTTCTAGGGGTGCCTTATGCACAGAATGCAGAGTTTAGGGGTGTGCTATGTACAGAGTTCAGTTCCAGGGGTGCCTTTTGCACAGAATGCAGAGTTTAGGGGTGTGCTATGTACAGAGTTCGGTTCCAGGGGTGCCTTATGCACAGAATGCAGAGTTTAGGGGTGTGCTATGTACAGAGTTCGGTTCCAGGGGTGCCTTATGCACAGAATGCAGAGTTTAGGGGTGTGCTATGTACAGAGTTCAGTTCTAGGGGTGCCTTATGCACAGAATGCAGAGTTTAGGGGTGTGCTATGTACAGAGTTCAGTTCCAGGGGTGCCTTATGCACAGAATGCAGAGTTTAGGGGTGTGCTATGTACAGAGTTTGGTTCTAGGGGTGCCTTATGCACAGAATGCAGAGTTTAGGGGTGTGCTATGTACAGAGTTCAGTTCCAGGGGTGTCTTATGCACAGAATGCAGAGTTCAGGGGTGTGCTATGTACAGAGTTTGGTTCCAGGGGTGCCTTATGCACAGAATTCAGAGTTTAGGGGTGTTCTATATACAGAGTTCAGTTTCAGGGGTGCCTTATGCACAGAATGCAGAGTTTATGGGTGTGTTATGTACAGAGTTCAGTTCCAGGGGTGCCTTATGCACAGAATGCAAAGTTTAGGGGTGTGCTATGTACAGAGTTCAGTTCCAGGGGTGCCTTATTCACAGAATGCCTAGTTCAGGGGTGTGCCGAGCCACGCCGCTGGGGGTTCTGTCAGAGCCAAGCTGTGGCGCCGGGGGGGGGGGGGGGAGGATGTTGTTTGTTTGCTACCCCCAAAAAAAGAACCCACCAGCCGTCACTGGTATGGTATTGTGCATAGAGCAGTGCATATGATCACAACTATTGTGCACTGCTTGTTCAAAACAAATGGGACTGAAGGGGAGAAGGAGAGGTTTGGGAACTCAAGGAGGACGTTACAAAGAGGCAGAAAAACCTAGTAAGAAACAATTTCATAATAAATAAATCAAGGCCATTAAGTAGTGAATGTGCATGGGTGTTACTCTAATTGTCCTACATTCATTCAGGCAGAATTCACTCAGGCCATCATGTTCCTGTCCTCCACTTTAAACCTACAGCAAAGAAAAAACATACTAAATCATAGACTTCAGCAGCCGCCTTATAGGACTCCCCATCCTGACTGGTCACAGTGCTCTAGTATGATCAAAGTGGATTAATTGGTCTAGTTGGTGTGCACTAGTAGATATATTGCGTACTGACAGTAGACTTTGCAGGAGATTGTCACAGCTACAATTAACAAGGAAGGCCAAAAAAAGAACAAGCATAAAGTAGCTATGACAGATCACTAAGCAGTTACTTTTCCTTTAGTAGAATGATCCAGGGACCATACTGATTTTCCACACACCTACAATAATAATAACAACAACAACAACAGCAATAAAATACTGGATCTGAGATGGTCCGCACTACTACCGTACTACGCTTTAATTAAGAACCAAAGACCCCGGCAGGCAGGCTGCATCCTTGTACTGTACACATTTCATAGCCAAATTTTAAATTCTGCCCTGAGCTTAGTTTTTAAAAATGGAGCTTGTCATTTTTATTGTTCCAGATCGCTGTATTTTCCATTAAACTTTTTTTTTTCACACATAAAAATGTTAGTGTTAAATTTTAATTAACTGATCCCCAATAATGTAACAATGATACAGAGCGCTGGAAAAGAGAACTTGACTCTGCATAACTCAATATTGACATCTAGTGGCTATAAACTGAATAGCCACAAAGCAAACAAATTAGAAGTCGTAGAAAAGAATTTTGACCGTATGCCTGTAAATTATTTAAACAATTTTCAGAAACCTAAGGCCAGATTTTCCTTTTTTTTTTCAGTTGCTAGAAAAGAAAAACAACAAATCCTAATTCCATAGTTAAAGTATAGTGTATATGTGTGTATACAACCATGGCTGAAAGTTTTGAGAATGACACAAATATTAATTTTCACAAAGTCTGCTGCCTCAGTTTTTATGATGGCAATTTGCATATACTCCAGAATGTTATGAAGAGTGATCAGATGAATTTTAATTAATTGCAAAGTCCCTCTTTGCCATGAAAATTAACTTAATTCCATAAAAAAAAAAACATTTTCACTGCATTTGTGAAGAAAGCTTCAGGGTGCCCAAGAAAGTCCAGCAAGCACCAGGACCTTCTCCTATAGTTGATTCAGCTGCGGGATTGTGGCACCACCAGTGCAGAGCTTGCTAAGAAATGGGAGCAGGCAGGTGTGAGGGCATCTACACCCACAGTGAGGAGAAGACTTTTGGAGGATGGCCTGGTGTCAAGAAAGGCAGCAAAGAAGCCACTTCTCTCCAGGAAGAACATTAGGGATAGGCTGATATTATGCAAAAGGTACAGAGATTGGACTGCTGAGGACTGGGGTAAAGTCATCTTCTCTGATGAATCCCATTTCTGATTTTTTGGGGCATCCGGAAAAAACCTTGTCCGGAGAAGAAAAGTTGAGCGCTACCATTAGTCCTGTGTCATGCCAACAGTAAAGCATCCTGAGACCATTCATATGTGGGGTTGCTTCTCAGCCAAGGGAGTGGGCTCATACACAATTCTGCCTAAGAACACAGCCATGAATAAAGAATGGAACAAAAATATCCTCCGAGAACATCTTCTCCCAACCATCCAAGAACAGTTTGGTGAGGAACAATGCCTTTTCCAGCATGATGGAGCACCTCCCCAATGTCCCCATAAGGGAAAAGTGATAACTAAGCGGCTTGGGGAACAAAACATCAAAATTTTGGGTCCATGGCCAGGAAACTCCCCAGACCAATCCTCAAGAGGCGGGTGAACAAAAAACCCCCACAAACTCCGAGCATTGATTATGCAAGAATGGGCCGCCATCAATCATAATGTGGCCCAGAAGTTGATTGACAGCATTCCAGGGAGAATTGCAGAGGTCTTGAAAAAAGAAGGGTCAACACTGCAAATATTGACTCTTTGTATAAACTTGTCAAAAAAAGCCTTTGACACTAATGAAATGGTTGTCATTATACTTTAGTATACTATAGTAACATCTGACAAAAAAAGCTAAAAACACTGAAGCAGCAGACTTTGTGAAAATTAATATTTGTGTCATTCTCAAAACTGTTGGCCACGACTGTGTATACACTCACCGGCCACTTTATTAGGTACACCTTGCTAGTTCCGGGTTGGACCCCCTTTTGCCTTCAGAACTGTCATAATTCTTCGTGGCATAGATTCAGCAAGGTGTTGGAAACATTCCTCAGAGATTTTGGTCCATATTGACATGATAGCATCACACAGTTGCTGCAGATTTGTTGGCTGCACATCCATAATGCGAATCTCTGGTTCCACCACATCCCAAAGCTGCTCTATTGGATTGAGATCTGTGTCACTGTGGAGGCCATTGGAGTACAGTGACCTCATTGCCACATTCAAGAAACCAGTGGTGAGATGATTTGAGCTTTGCAACATGGTGCATGATCCTGCTGGAAGGAGCCATCAGAAGATGGGTACACTGTAGTCATAAAGGGATGGACATGGTCAGCAACAATACTCAGGTAGGATGTGGTGTTTAAACAATGCTCAATTGGTACTAAGGGGCCCAAAGTGTGCCAAGAAAATATCCCCCCACACCATTACACCACCAGCCTGAACCGTTAATACAAGGCAGGATGGATCTATGCTTTCATGTTGTTTATGCCAAATTCTGACCCATCCATCTGAATGTTGCGCGCTGAAATCAAGACTCATAAGGCCAGGCAATGTTTTTACAATTTTCTATTGTCCAATTTTGATGATCCTGTGCGAATTGTAGCCTCAGTTTCCTGTTCTTAGCTGACAGCAGTGGCAGCCGGTGTGGTCTTCTGCTGCTGTAATTCTTAATAGACAACTCAACTTATATAGCATGTTTGGTCATGTACAACCTTCTGTAGCATATCTGCAGTCTCTGACCATCTCTGACCATCTCCTATATAGAATACCTGCAGTCTCCGACTGTCTCCTGTACCATGCCTTCAACCTCTGACATTTTCTGTAGCATATCTGCAGCCTCTAGCCATCCCCTGTGGCATATCTACAGTCTCTGACCATCTCCTATAGCATATCTACAGTCTCTGACCATCTCCTATATAGCATACTTGTAGTTTCTGACTGTCACTGTACCATGCATTTAGTCTCTGACCATCTCCTGTAGCATATCTGCAGTCTCTGACCATCTCATGTATCATATTTGCAGTCTCTGACCTTCTCCTGTGGCATGTCTGCAGTCTCTGACATCTCCTATATAGCATACTTGCAGCCTCTAGCCATCTCCTGTAGCATATCTGCAGTCTCTGACCATCTGCTGTAGCATATCTGCAGCTTATAGCCATCTCCTGTAGTATATCTGCAGTTTCTGACTGTCTCCTGTACCATGCTTTCAGTCTCTGACCATCTCATGTAGCATATCTGCAGTCTCTGACCTTCTCCAGAGGCATATCTGCAGTCTCTGACCATCTTCTATATTGCATATTTGCAGTCCATGACCATCTCCTGTACCATGCCTACAGTATCTGACCATCTCCTGTACCATGCCTACAGTATCTGACCATCTCCTGTACCATGCCTACAGTATCTGACCATCTCCTGTAGCTTATCTGCAGTCTCTGACCATCTCCTGTAGCTTATCTGCAGTCTCTGACCATCTCCTGTAGCTTATCTGCAGTCTCTGACCATCTCCTGTAACTTATCTGCAGTCTCTGACCATCTCCTGTAGCTTATCTGCAGTCTCTGACCATCTCCTGTAGCTTATCTGCAGTCTCTGACCATCTCCTGTAGCTTATCTGCAGTCTCTGACCATCTCCTGTAACTTATCTGCAGTCTCTGACCATCTCCTGTAGCTTATCTGCAGTCTCTGACCATCTCCTGTAGCTTGTCTGCAGTCTCTGACCATCTCCTGTAGCTTATCTGCAGTCTCTGACCATCTCCTGTAGCTTATCTGCAGTCTCTGACCATCTCCTGTAGCTTATCTGCAGTCTCTGACCATCTCCTGTAGCTTATCTGCAGTCTCTGACCATCTCCTGTAGCTTATCTGCAGTCTCTGACCATCTCCTGTAGCATATCTGCAGTCTCTGATCATTTCTTGAACCATGCTTGACTGGTGAGTGTGTAACCACCAATGTACTGCCACTTCCTACCCTAAGTGCTCCTCCGGACCTCCCGGGATCATGTTAACTAGTAACTGTTTTCGGTCTGGAGTTTAGTTTGAATCACTACCGAATTCATTAGACTTTAGAAATATATGGAGTTTTTATGTTTTCTTTGTGCTTGTGTAGGTTTCCTCCAGGTACTCCAGTTTCCTCCCACACTCTACAAACATGTTAGGTTCATTGGCTTCTGTCTAAATTGGCAAGTGAAACAAAGACCTTAGATTGTAAGCCCCTTGAGAGCAGAGTATTTACAAAATGTACAGCGCCGTATAAAAGGTTGGTGCTATATAAACACCTGTAATACATAATATATACATTTACACCATTACATATATTGGCAGTACAAATGACTGCCCTTCAGACCCATACTGCGGCTGAAGACGCTGCATGTACATAGTTCATACACTAGATGGCATTGTTTGCCATGTTTTCATGGTGCTGCATAGAAATCAGTTGTCTCTCTATTAGAGGGAAAGAATAAAACTTGCTGGAGTGTGATTTTCATGACTATGTTGTCTCCTACATAGAAAATTATCTAAGCAAATTGAGCTCTGAATGTACGTTAGCAGCACTAAAATGCTTGCCGTACATGGCATAGGAGGGAGGGCGGCATGAGAATAAGAGAAAATATTAAAGAGAACTCCACACGAATGGTGAAATCTGGCATATTGGGTTCCCCTTTATCTCCATCCCATTCTGCTGCATTCCACAGATATAGTCAGATGTCTCCCAAAGGTCACACCAGGAGTATAGACATGGGAACTCTACAGAGATGGTTGGATGGACTAGCATCTATCAAAACTGAACATTGGCTTTGGTTGGAGTGACCCTTTAAAGTGGAACTCCTGATGGCCAATTATACAATCAGTTCTGCAAATGGCTGCATGCTGTACAAATACCTTACTTTCAACGATAGACTCTAATTTTCTAAATATGATTTCTTGAGGGGTCTCAACCCTGCCTGCTTGTACACGCCTGATTTCAGTAATATGCCTGACCACCAGATCAATTCCTGATGCCTGAAATAGGACACTGTGGGATCTGCAGATCAAATGCATGTAAATTTTTTAAATCACTTCTTCCCTGCTGCCTCTTCTTATAGTTAAAGGCCAAAACTAGTTTTTCCACTGCGATTACATGCAATAGCACATTTCAGTGCCAATGCAGCTCCAGTGTACATGCTTAGCAGCACACCACAACACATGGTAATGCCCTACTGTTCTGCACTGAGTTGCCAAAGATATGTTTTTGTGGATGTTTTGGTGCACTGCCACGCAATGCATGGTAATACCTAAAAAACCTGTAAATGCAATGTGCCAGAATGCCAGCGTCTGAATGGGCCCTTAGTGGGAAATGTTGCATAGTTGCCAACAGTCCCAATCTGCATTCACAGATTTCAGACCCATGTCCCCGTCTGAGCGCTTCCCGGGCATAATCCCGAAAATAGGGTTTGTCCCGGGTAGGGGCGGACTGGGTGAGGGGGGGATTATGATCCCCATGAAAAGGCTGCACCCAGAGGCATCGGGAGGGGGTGGCTGAATCCCCAAATGTGTTCCCGAAAAGCCCAGAGTCTCAGGCATGCAGCTCTCCATTGTTAGCCCCGAGCGGCAAGCGACGGGACCGGTCTGATCCCGAGTGCCGCCGAGTTTGGCCGAGTGCTGCCGAGTGTGGCCGAGTGCCATAGCAGGTCCCGCCTTCTGGAGCCTGCAACGCTTATGATAGACGTCCCACTGGTCCAATGCCAGGACCGCGGGATGTGTGACGTCCATCATTGGCGCTGCAGGCTCCAGAAGGCGGGAATTACAATGAGGCCGCCGCGCCACATCCCTGCTCGGCTCTCCTCTCCTCCTCGGCTCCTCCTCTGACTGACTGACTGACTGCCTGGCTGCTGTGACACCGCACACCACGGCTGAGGTAGGTCAGACAGTGTATGTAAATGTCAGTGTATGTGGGTCAGGCAGGTCAGTGTAGGTAGGTCACTACCATCAGTGTAGGTAGGTCACTGTAGGTAGGTCACTACCGTCAGTGTAGGTAGGTGAGTGTAGGTAGGTCACTACCATCAGTGTAGGTAGGTCACTGTAGGTAGGTCAGAGTATGTAAATGTCAGTGAATGTAGGTCAGTGTAGGTAGGTCAGTGTAGGTAGGTCACTACTGTCAGTGTAGGTAGGTCACTGTAGGTAGGTCACTACCGTCAGTGTAGGTAGGTGAGTGTAGGTAGGTCACTACCATCAGTGTAGGTAGGTCACTGTAGGTAGGTCAGAGTATGTAAATGTCAGTGAATGTAGGTCAGGCAGGTCAGTGTAGGTAGGTCAGTGTAGGTAGGTCACTACTGTCAGTGTAGGTAGGTCAGTGTAGGTAGGTCACTACCGTCAGTGTATGTAGGTCAGGTAGGTCACGGCCCAGCCAAAAAAAAAAAAAAGCCTGCGTCACATGTACACCCCCCCCACAGATAGTGTCAGCGTTCTGTCTCTGTACCCTGCAGGTCTAAAGTATTTATACAACCCATGTTATGGTGATGACCGACTTCTTATATGAACTGTGTTTGTATTGTGTTTGTATTGTAATATTTGAGATTTTTTTTTCATATTAATTGCTTTTGCAATAGAGAGTGGTTATCAAGATGTGGTTCTTGCTACAGCAATTATGTGATTTTAAGAGTGGGTTCTCTCTCTCTCTCCATCCCTCTTTCTTTTTATCCTTCTTTCTCTTTTTCTTTCCTTCTTTCTTTTTGTCTCCCCCTCCATCCTGCTTTCTTTCTTTCTCTCTCCCTTCATCCCTCTTTCTTTGTTTCTCTCTCACTCCATCCCACTTTCTTTGCTTCTCTCTCACTCCTTCCCTCTTTCTTTTCCTTCTCCTTTTCTTTCTCTCTCTCCCTCCAGCCCGCTTTCTTTATTTTTTCTCCTTTTCTTTCCTTCTCTTTATCTTTCCTTCTTTCTTTCTCTCTACCTTCATCCGGCTTTCTTTCTTTCTTTCCCCCTCCATCCTGCTTTTTTTCTCTCTCCCTTCGTCCGGCTTTATTTCTTTCTCCCTCCATCTCTCTTTCCTTCTTTTTTTTCTCTCTCTCTCCCTCCATCCCACTTTCTTTCTTTCCTTCTCATTTTCTTTCCTTCTTTCCTTCTCTTCCCCCATCCCACTTTCTTTCCTTCTCTCTCTCTCTCTCTCTCTCTCTCTCGCTTTAACCGTTTTTTTTTCTTTCTCCCTCCATCCTGCTCTTTCTTTCTTTCTTTCTTTCTTTCTTTCTTTCTTTCTTTCTTTCTCTCTTCCTCCATCGCTCCTTCTTTTTTTTTCTTTCTCCCTCCATCCCTCTTTCTTTCTCTTTCTTTTTTTCTCCCTCCCTCTTTCTCCCTCCATACCTCCTTCTCTTTTTTCTTTCCCAATATATTACCCCATTATCCACTATGCATACTCAAGAAGGATTGCCAAGAAAAATGCAGATCCCCATTTGTTTGGGACTACCTTTGATTACGTTGGTGTAACAGGTAAGAACCCCCCTCCCTTCTCAAGGTCTCTGATATCCTTGGGATAGAGCTCTATCCAGGGCCTTCTTGATAGCATTATGGGTCCCTGGGCAAAGTAATGCACTGGAGCCCCAACCAGGGAGATGGCGGCCTGAGGCATTTATAGCGGATCATGGCAAAAAGCGGGTGTGACTAAATTGTGCTAAATATTGGGTGTGAATTTTTAGTCTGCTTAGAAAAAACAAACATACATGCAGTACATACATAAACTCAAACACATACATACACACTCACACGGCCGTTAGTGATGCTGATGTCAGCCTATAAGGGCAGAGCCTAATGCAAGATTATTATGGTCCCCATGCATCTGGGGCCCCTGGGCAGTGCCCAGGGGTGCCTATGCTTTAATCACAAGGGGAAAAGTCAGCACTCGGAATGGAATTCAACAATGGTTATCCTTTATTGCAAAAACATATATAACAGCTGTAAAACAGCCAATGTGTTCCGGCCATCAGGCTCTAAGCCATGACGAAGGCCTGATGGCCAAAACGCTTTGGATGTTTTACAACTGTTATATATGTTTTTGCAATAAAGGATACCCATTGTTAAATGCCATTCCGAGTGTCAACTTCTCCTCTTGTGGTTCATGTTATCTGAGGCTTTGGCAGCCTGTAAGGCTAGGTTTCCACTAGTGCGTCCCCAAAGTCGCGCGATTTTGCCGCGATTTTTTACCGCGATTTTACCGCGACTTTTTACCGCGATTTGAAGCAATGCCTGTATCTATAGACCTCAAGTCGCATCAAAGTGGGACCAAAGTAGTGCAGGGACTACTTTGAAGTCGCTGCGACTTGAAGTCGCACAGATATGAACGGTACTCATTGGAAATCATGGGAAACAATTTGTCATGTGACTTTTCAGTCCCAAGTCGCATGAAAAGTCGCACTAGTGGAAACAGAGCCTAAGTCTGAGCACCAGGTGGAGCTGGGATATGAGAAAGTGAAAGTGCCCACACGCCTGCATTCATTTGGTGCTCATGCATTAAGGAAGCCCTGGCTCTATCAATAATGATTTCACCTGCAGTGACATCTGCTGATGAGTATAGCAAAACTTTCAGGATAAAACTTTCAGGAAAACTTTAGACTTATGGCTGTTGTGGCCGCACCTCTGATTTACGATCTGTGGTAGATGGCTTTTCAAATGCGTTTGACAGACAGTGAGGAGGCCATAAGTTGCCTCGTGTTAACCCTGTAAATGCACAAATAGGTTAGGTTCGGTGGCGGTACTGGACGGGGGGACGGGGAGGGGTGATCTGTCCAGCTGCCATGTGTCATCTGTCATGTGATTTCTTGCTTCCCCTTCTCCTAGTAATTAACTTTCCTTTGGCTAAAACAAAAACACCCAAACCTAAAAACCTCTAATGCCCCGTACACACGGTCGGATTTTCCGATGGAAAATGTCCGATCGGAGCGTGTTGTCGGAAATTCCGACCGTGTGTGGGCTCCATCGGACATTTTCCATCGGATTTTCCGACACACAAAGTTGGAGAGCAGGATATAAAATTTTCCGACAACAAAATCCGTTGTCGGAAATTCCGATCGTGTGTACACAAATCCGATGGACAAAGTGCCAGGCATGCTCAGAATAAATAAAGAGATAAAAGCTATTGGCCACTGCCCCGTTTATAGTCCCGACGTACGTGTTTTACGTCACCGCGTTCAGAACGATCGGATTTTCCGACAACTTTGTGTGACCGTGTGTATGCAAGACAAGTTTGAGCCAACATCCGTCGGAAAATATCCTAGGATTTTGTTGTCGGAATGTCCGAACAAAGTCCGACCGTGTGTACGGGGCATTAGTGTAAAAATGTGCGTTACAAAAAAAAAAATTCCAAGAACACTTGAAGAAACTCAAGCATAGACCTAACAAAAATCAAATGCTAGATAAATCCGATCAGGTGTAATATACAAATGGCCACTAGGGGGAGCATTTGGAAGCCAACTACAGGTGTAGACGTCTTTACAAATCCAATTTCCAGGTGATAATTGCACCAATGGAACATGTGACATAAACTATCACTTCCCATTACTATGTATTGCCTTGGATTTCCCTAGTATTAGAAACACATATAAATAGCTGAGAAGGACACTCGCCGTCTACAAGTTGTAAAACAAGCCAAGAATCCATATCAGGCTACTGTGCAGCACTGAACACTAAATGCCACTTTAATAACTCCAGACTTCTTGAAATAAAGGTTTATCTGCGGCTCTTGTGGATTGGTTTAAAGCACAAATTGAAGGCTTAGCTGCATCATTTAGACTGAGGAAGCATTTTACTGTCTGCTCTATGAGTGTAATTACCTGGCACGGCTGACTCCACGTTACTTAACCTACTTTTTTACAAGAGCAGAAATATATGTAATAACAAGTACCTAGAGATACCTGCAAGACGCAAACATTTCTCTGTACTTATTTGCGGCACAGTCTAGTACAGCATTTCTCAACCTTTGTTGCGGCACCCTTTAAAGGTATGCAAAATCTTGAGGCAGCCCAGTGCTAAATGTAAAAACATAAATGTGAGTCCCCCTTCACATCAAAGCTACCTCTTTACATCAAAGGCCCTCCTATATATGAGATCCCCTCATCACATCAGAGCCCCCCTATACACCAGGGACCCCACTATATATGAGATTTCCTCATCACATCAGAGCTTCCCTATCCATCTTAGGCTCCCTATACATGAGCCCCCCCATCGCAGAACCCCTCAGTCACTCTTCTCGGGTCCCCTGCCAGCGCCGGCTCCTCCTCTTCTCTGTCTACCACCAAAGGAAGCCGCTTCCTAAGATGGCACAAATGCGGGCTTGCTCCTGAGCCCCACTGTCTGTGTTAATAGACACAGACAGCGGGGCTTGGCTCCACCCATCGCTCCATCATCATAGGATTTGATTGACTGGAGAAGAAGCCAATGGCTCCCACTGTTGTCAATCTGCCCAGTGAGGAGGGATAGAGCCGGCAGAGCCACGGCTCTTGTGCACATCACTGGATTGAGATCGGGCTCAGGTGAGTATAAGGGAGGTTGGGGGCTGGGGAAGCAGTACACAGAAGGTGTTTTACCTTAATGCAGGGGTACCCAACTGCTGGCTCTCTGATGTGGCCTGCAACCTCCTGCTTAGGGATGGCAGGTCAGCAAGCACAGATTGCGTGTTCCCGGCTCCCACCCCAAAGCGTCAGTGTTGAGAATGGAGATGGCGGTACAGGCAGCATGCATCTGCAGTAGAGAGCATAGCTGATGCTTCCTCTGTAGCACCTCTTCCAGTCACAGGTGCAGTAATACCAAATGCACTATGTATGGGCCAGCAACAGCTGGAAATACCTGCAGGGTGATTAATGAAGTGAAGATTGTCAGTTATTTTTAATTACAACCAAATAGCATTGGGCATATATGTTCTAGTTCTGCACTGGTTACTGTTAGACATCAAAGAAATCCTGGACAGCCGCACTCCAAAAATATTAGCCTTTATTCAATAAAGTGTCATCCAAAATACAGGTAACAGCAAAGTGGAACAAAGCTTACGCGTTTCGCACTACACAGAGTGCTTAGTCATAGCTATGACTAAGCATTCTATGTAGTGCGAAACGCGTAAGCTTTGTTCCACTTTGCTGTGACCTGTATTTTGGATGACACTTTATTGAATAAAGGCTAAAATTTTTGGAGTGCGGCTGTCCAGGATTTTTTTGATGTCTGTTACAGCATTGCCAGCACCTAGACTTCTAGAAAGCCACAGGTGCACTTTGCTACATCCCCAGTGAAAGCAGCCTTAGGCCCCTTTCACATGATCGGTCCGATTGGATCTGCCTGTCCGTTTTTCAGGTGGACCCAAACGGACCCTCCATTCATCTGTGGTGGACTTATGTCTGTTTACACCTGCCTACCTCTAATCCGATCCGTTAAAAAAAAAAAAAAACAGAAGGGGATCCATCCCCTTCCGCCTAGGCAGATCAAATCAGAGGGCCCACAGAGTAGAGCGGGCACAGACCTGTCACCCGCCCACTCCACTCATTGTGGCCTGTGACCGGTTACCAAGTCGCTTAAGTGGCCCTCACTCTTTAAAAGGATGGGCATCCCTGCCTTGATGCATAGAGTGCATTAGGGTAAAAAACCTCAAGGCTTTAGAGCCACTTTCAATCTTCCCCTGAATGCTGGGGGCAGCCCTGCATGCCTCCTGCCCTGGATGAGAGTAATGCTTGGTTATGATCCTGCGACTCAGACACTATCACCATAGGAATGAATGACATGTCCTGGCCCTAGAGCATCATTGTTTGTTACGGTACTGGTGGTCCACCCACTCGAACCATGGTAACTTCTTGCGCAAACAATTGAGGGTAAACATGATACTGTGCTTGTGGCAACCCAGCAGCACCTCAGCTGAGAAACACTGGTCTAGTACATCAAGGGTTGGGGCATAGTAAAAAGAAAAAAAATAGTGCTTATTGAGCTATCCCTATACCACTGGTGACTGCATGCCGCAGATGTTAAATGTGGCTACAGACCTTAGAACAGTGGTGGTCAACCTACTTGATATAAAGGGCCTCAAGTGCAAGTAGATACAATTCTATAGAAGGCTGTCAAAGACTGCAGACATGCAATAGGAGATTATTAAAGACTGCAGATAACGTACAGGAGATGGTCACATACTGCAGACATACAACAGGACATGGTGAGAGACAGCAAACAATGTACAGAGGATGGTCAGAGACTGCACATATGCTACAGAGATGGTTGGAAACTGCAGATATGCTACATGCAATGGTGAGAGACTGCGGAAATGCTACAGGAGATGATCAGATGCTGCAGATATGCTACATGAGATGCGTGACTAAACATGCTATAGAGTTGCTGGAGTCTGGTGACATGCATCAGGAGATAGCAGGGGCGGACTGATAACTCATTGGGCCCCCGGGCAATAGGAGATTATGGGGCCCCCAGGCAATCAGAGATTATGGGGCCACACAGTATACACACACACACAGTATACAATCACACAGTATACACATACATGTACACACAGTATACACAGACAGATGTAAAAAAAAACACAGATTTATACATACTGTCCCTGGTTTTACTGAGGTTGGCAACCCTGATGGGGCCCCCTAGTGGCCCAGGGCCCTCGGGTAGTGCCCGAGTGGCTCAATGGTCAGTCCGCCCCTGGGAGATAGTCATAGATTGAAGACACATTACATGAAACTGATAGAGATCACTGCCAATACTACTCCTTGCTTTCATATTTGTGTTTTAAAATTACTTAATCTAATAAAAATATAAAATGAGAAAAGGGGTGGACAGCACTGACAAGGATCAAGTTTGGGTTAATTTAAATAAATTTAATAAACCAAACCATTGAAATACTGGAATTCAGTCTAAAGAATTTTTCCTTCAAGTGTTTGTTAACTCTAATATTTTATTCACTGCCAGCCCCTTTATTTATACAGTATAACCAGGGCTGCTCAGCCCTGACCACCGTGGTCAGAGTACGTCCCTCCATCATACGTAGCTGTCCTCTCTGCTGTCCTCTCTGCCTGTCAGCTGTATCTCTGTCTCCGCTCCACCACCCCCCCCCCGCCGCTACTATTAAATATAAAAGACAGAGACACAGCTGACAGGCAGGAAGGAGGGGGTGAGGGGGAGAGAGGTGAGCAGCCCTGGTTATCATGGTCAGTATAGAGGGGGCATAGAGGAAGTGGCAGGTTCAGGGAGGTTTTTTTTTACAGTTTAGATGGGGTGCAGATCACACAGCACAAGCACTGTGCTGTGTAGTCTGCTTTAAGGGTCCAGAATCAGAATTTTATTTTTTTTTGGTGTAACAAACACTTTCACTGGCTTGGGTAAGCACTTAGGTAAGGTCTGCACAAAAATTGCTAAAGGGCCACAGCTTTGGCACCAGGGTCTTAGAATATGGGTAGGTGTGCCCAGTTTGATATTTAGGAGATCGTGAAGGACTTCTCTGCCATTTCCACAGTTGTCCAGGAGGTTTGGTTTTGACTTCCTAACAACTCTATAGTTTGCGGTAACACATTTGTCTGCTTTTAGTTGTACACAAATTTGGACTTTTTCATGCCGTACTTCTTTCTTGTGGTGAACATGGCAATGCATCTGGTTTCCAGAAATTGTGTTTTCTTTTACCAGTTAGGTGCTTCAATGGGCCCAAACATGTAATACTGCCGATATGCAAGCACTTCAAAGACTTCTGATGATCCTTTAACTCAGTGGTCATCAACCCTGTCCTCACGGCCCACTGACAGGCCAGGTTTTTTGTATTACCTTGGGGAGATGCAGACTAGAATACTGCAATCACTGAGCAGCAAATTATATCACCTGTGATGTATTTCAGTTATCTTGCAAACCTGGCCTGTTAGTGGGCCCTGAGGACAGGGTTGATGACCACTGCTTTAACTGATTTCTGTGTCAGAGGCGTGTGCACAACATGGACTCAACCCAGCATGCCCAATGTGGAGGCATTGTCATGTGTTTTTGTATCTCTCAAAATAAGAGCAGTAGAGCTCTATATATAATAAAGGACAGAGTCTCCACCTTTGGGCCTGTGAGCGACCGTAGATGGGGTCAGCTCTGGGAGGGGCAGGACTTATCTCCAAATTGGCCAAAAATCAGGGCCATTCTATATATTGTGTGCTCACTGTGCTCAGGATTCAGGTGCTCCTCAAGTGCAATATGAAAAAGAGGATTACCTATGCCACACATCATGATGCCTGGGTGTTGGCAGTATGGATTGTTTGGATACATTGACACACTTTAAAACCACACTAAATCCACAGAGGGTTCCCAGAAGCTCACAAGATTCACTCTCATTGCTCCATCCACAGTTGCTGACTTTTTCTCCTAGTCTTCTGTCGGCCAAGTGTCCTAATCCTGTTGTCACTGTCTGACCACTGATGGCGCACGAGCACTAGAGATACATTGTCCTGGCACCTGGCTCCATTCTCATTATCTTAATGAGTGCATAAAGAAAAAAAGATTCCTAGCAGAGAGGTAAAGAAGCCTTGGCAGACGGTCTACCTGCTATGAAATGTTTTTAAGTTTAGCTCTGCTTTAACCACTTACGGACCGCCCGCCATCATTATATGTCGGTACTTTGAAGAGGTGTATCGTTGTTATGGCAGCAGCTAGCTACCATAACCCCAGTATCCTCTTCTCCAGCGGGTGGTCCGCTTTCAGATAAAGCCCTCCCGCTGCGCTCCGGTGTCCACCGCCGCTTACCTGAGCCGCCGGCAGTGGCGGAGGCGATCGGGTCCTTTCTCCTGTTAGGTATGGAGACGAGTGAGGGGAAGATGGCCCCCACCCCTCTCCATACCATTGCAGGGCGGAAGTGACGTCAAAACATCACTTCCGCCCATAGCTCTTAAAGCAACATTTAAAAAAAAATTTTTTTTAAAACAAATTGTTATTTATTTATTTATTTTTTTTATTGCATTTTAGTGTAAATATGAGGTCTTTTTGACCCCAGATCTCATATTCAAGAGGTCCTGTAATTTTTTTTCTATTAAAGTGGGAGTCCGGCGACCAATCTTTTTTTTTTTTTTCAGGTCATTGAGACACTTTGCTAATCCCAAAATAATACTCACAGTTTGGGTGTAATATTTCCGCCTCTGTCTGTTTTCGTACTGAAGAATAACTTTAAAAATGTGATGCTGGCTGTTTCCATCTTGATTTCCTGGATGCGGTGAATGCTGTTCATTCACAGCTTGTTCATACGCATGATCATTGTTCCCGCACTGAATCTTGGGAAGCCTGACACTAAGCTCCCAGGAGACAGTGAGGCGCCGGGGAAAGGCAATAAACACGCCTACTCCCATGGGAGGAGAGACAGGAAGTGCCACAATAAAGTACAATATAAAGGTAATTACAGCGATAAAAAAATTTTTCATGCGGCATTTGAACATCTATGCAATTAACTGAAGGGGGTAAGATTAAGTTAAAAATTTGAGTGGAACCCCGCTTTAAGGGACGTTTACATTCCTTGTAATAGGAATAAAAGTGACACATTTTTTTTTTTTTAAAGAAGTGTAAAAATAAAAAAATTAAAAAAAATAAATAAAAAAAAATAAAAAATAAAAGGTAAAATAAATAAGAAACGCATATGTGAGCAGCGCCCACATATGAAAACAGTGTTCAAACCACACATGTGAGGTATCGCCGCGATCATTTTAGCGAGAGCAATAATTCTAGCTCTAGACCTCCTCGGTAACTCAAAACAAAACACCAAACAGCAACCTGTAGAATTTTTTAAACATCGCCTATGGAGTAAAAGGTAAGGGTAAAAATTTGTCGCGATTCCATGAGCGGGGGCAATTTTGAAGCGTGACATGTTGGGTATCAATTTACATTATCTTTCACAATATATAAAAAAATTGGGCTAACTTTACTGTTATCTAATTTATTAATTCAAAAAAGTGTATTTTTTCCCAAAAAAGTGCGCTTGTAGGACTGCTGCGCAAATACGGTGTGACAGAAAGTATTGCAACAACCGCCATTTTATTTTCTAGGGTGTTAGAAAAAAAATATATAATGTTTGGGGGCTCTAAGTAATTTTCTAGCAAAATAAATGTTTTTAACTTGTAAGCACCAAATCTCCGAAAGAGGCTCGGAGCTCAAGTGGTTAATCAACCTCTAGAAATTGGCAATGCCACAAGGACAACAACAACTCAGGAGCCCGGTGTGGAAAATACCCCCTGCAGACCTGTCACTGATGATGAACTGATTCAAATGAAGCCAACAATTCAGTATATAAAAATGATTACCCCTTCAGGACTGGGGATTTATTTCTAGCAGATCCCTTTAATCTTACCCTATACTCATAATCCTGACTGCACACATTGCAGGCACATGTACTCAGAGACCTTCCCAGATGTGAAATCATGTTAGTGAAAGTAATTACATTTTCAAGGAAATTCACAAATGTCACAACTGGTAGCAAAATCTATTCCCAGTCCTATTTATTTTAAAGGCTCTGTATGTAAAAAAAAGTGCACATAGGCATATAAATATGCCTTCCCATGTAGCTATAGTTAGACCGGAGAGTATTTTTTGAGGAGTATAGGACCTCTGCAGACCATATTCCGACTGATGGATCCCTGGCCAAGAAACCATTACACACAATAGATTTTCATGGTTATGTAAAGGCAAAAATCAAAACTTTTATTTCAGTTCTGGATAGAGTGGGGAAGAGTTAGACACTCATTCAAGTTTTTACTGCCGTATGTGTCCCCATTAGTGAAATATACTGCTCTCTTCGTTATCATTGTCAAACTTTCCAAAAATCCAAAATAAATATTCCCTTCACTTTGGGAATATTTCCTCATTTCCTGTTGTGACTCCTAGACAAGAAGTGAAGAAAACTATTTTAAATGGGTCACAGACAGTAAAAATAACCAAACAGAGATTTTAACCCTTCCTTACACTATCCAACCCCCCCCCCCCCTTCAAAATATAGGTTTCCCTCCCTTAACCTGGACTGTAGCTGATAACTTCTGTGGAACTTCTTCCTTTGTTGCTGCTGCATAAACCTTCTGCAATATGGACAGGGTTAAACTGAATATTCATTAATGTAGAAGTGTAGAAGCCATCTTTAAGGAGACCACTTTGTACTGCTCATCTATATAATGTCTCTAATGCAGGGCGTAGCTATCTTGGCTGGGTTTGGAGAGTGGTCATTGGCTGATGCAACAGAGAAAGGGGACAATGAACTGAGCGGCTCAAGAAAGAGAACTCTGTTGTGCCACAAGTCTGCAGAATTCAGGGAGGAAGCCACTGAATAGCTAAGAGGGAGCTCCACAAGGTTGCAGTGAACGGTTAACAGTGGTGTCTGGCCAGATTTTGCTGGAGCTTTATGATGCTGTGTCACCAGGAGAAGAAGGCTGGTCAGAGACTGCTGGTGCCATCATGCTCTGTGCAATTCTACATGGTGAGGGGGCAGTCCTGGAAACAAGCAGGTGTGTGGGAAAAAGAGTGAGCTGCTGCTGCTGGATGAAGGGATCCCTGCCATAGCTGACCACAATCAGGTAAGAATTAAGATAAGCAAATACATTGAGAACCTTCCCACTGGGAGGGTGTGATTTGGATGCCTGGTGAAATCAGACTGTACTAGAGAGCACTCCTACCAAGGAAGGAAAAGAGGGACTGTTTCGGTAGGATTGAAAAACAGATATCAGCAACTTCTATTCCTGTGTGATTTGAATTTGACTTTTACTGAATCAGAGCACGTATCCGGAGACCCAGAAAAGGATGCCCTAGGACTGGTAAGAGACTAATATCATATAAGTTAAAATTTTGTCTTCTGGGAAGTGTTGTGCTTTTTTCATGGGCCCCAATTTTGCCAGCCAATGTTTATTTTTTTTTATCATTTACTGGGCAGTGGGATAAAACTGGAACTGTTATAGCAATTTAGGACTGTCTTTATATACTGTTGTTAGGCAATTGCATTACATTTCTATTTAATTACTTTTAGTCAAAATACTACAGAAGTTTAACCATATCTCGGATGGGTAATGTTATTGTCTTATTGTTTGTATAAGTACATTAGTTAAACCTCCCCTCTTTTAGGCTATGCTTGGCCTAATAAACTTTACGAAATACCTCAAGGTGTGTTGGCAAGTGCTGGGTGAGCAAGGCGAGTCATCTTCAGGTGTGCAGAGAAAACACAAAACAATTCAGTGGCTCCTTTGGGGATAGCGCTACACCTTTACATAAACTTTAATTCCTAATATTTTACTTATGGTTAGCCTGATCTGACTGTACAATGTGTGTAGAGTCAAGCTTAGATTTATTGAAACTGTGTAATAGGAGGACCTACCTAAACCTAAACTAAACCTACCTACACTTGTACTACATAGTTATTGGTAGATGTAAAGGGGATTGTACAGTCAGATTGTGGAGCGTTTTAGATACTGTAGAATCATTGGCTAGGAAATTCTGCAAGGAGCATAAACATGCACTCTTGGCTTGTCAAAATCATGCTACAGTACATGTGGTGGAACCTTCAGGCCACCATCTAATGCCTGTGGACATCTGAAATCTGGAAGCAATAAAATTACCTTGCTGGCTACAGCAGCCTATAGGATTAATGCTTTCTTGGTATAAACTGTGCTAAAAAAAGGAAATCTGATTGGTTACTTGTAGAGGGGCTTCATGTTGGGCTTTAGGCTGCAATGCTTCCACATAATAATTAGCAAGTTTTATTATTTATCCCTTAAGAATGTCTGATACCACCTCTGGTTATGATGGGCAACACTAATACATGCATTTTTTAAATAAATTCCATCTGTATCGAATGTGTTTTAGAATATGAAAGGAATCCACTATTGATAGGAACTATACTCAATTGGTAAGAACACACAAGCCCGCATGCTAAAATGTGGGTGTGGGCTTATGTCCGTGGTGTAGGGGAAGTGAAGGGGAGTGCTTTGAATTGTTACAATGCAAAGGACTGTTCACTTTTTTTTTACTTTTTAGAACTGGCACAAAATGACACTTAATTCAAGTCTATGAGCCACAGCATGTTTGCAATGCGATGTGCTGCGATGCGCTGCGGTTGAAAGCAGTGCCTGTCTGCGTTTTTACACAATTCACTGTAACCCACCCTAACACATTGTTGTGGTGTGAACCAGGCACATGGCCCTTACATGGAATCTGCATTGACAAAGGAAATAGGGGTTGATTTACTAAAGGTAAATAGACTGTGCACTTTGCCAAGTGCAGTTGTTCAAGGGCTTAGTAAATGAGGTAAAGCTTCATTTGGCAAATTATACCCAATCACCAGTAAGGAAAATTTAAAAAAAACAGCATTTTTGCTTGCATGTGATTGGAAGTCTGCAGAGCCTCTGCTCATTTACTAAGCTCTGGGGCAGCCATTCTTGCAGTATGCAACTGCACTTTGCAAGGTACACAGTCTATTTGCCTTTAGTAAATCAACCCCATAGTGTGAACAAGCAAAAACTAGCAAAAAATAAATAGACTGTTCCAGAGCTTACTAAATGAGATGAAGCCTCACACTGCAAAGAATATGCAATCACGTGCAACCTGAAAAAACCTGAAAAACCATTTTTTGCTTGAACATGATTGGATGATGGAAGTCAGCACAGCTTTCCCTCATTTACTAAGCTCTGGAGCAACTGTACTTGCAGAGTGCAATTGCACTTGCAAAGTGCACAGTCTATATGTCTTTAGTAAATGAACCCCTATGGGGGACATTTAATAAAACTGGTGCACACAGAATCTAGTGCAGCTGTGCAAAGTAACCAATCAGCTTCTAAATTCAGCTTATTCAAGTAAGCTATGACAATAAAACCTGGAAGTTGATTGATTACTATGCACAGCTGGATCAGGTTCTGTGACCCAGTTTTAGTAAAGTATTATTAAAATTATACAGGATTTATATAGCGCCAACAGTTTGCGCAGCACTTTATAATGCAGAGGGGGACAGTACAATTACAATACAGTTCAATACAGACGGGACAGGAGGGCAGTTATATTAATACATTTAAAAATGAAGATGTAATAATGTATAGTTACCACCAGATGGCACACTGGTACAGCTGCCTCCGTTCTGGCACGGCTTCCTCTCGCACGCATCGGGATAGAGCACGCAGCCGAGTTTTAATTCGGTTAATCCGACCACTTCTGCAAAGCTGCTTCTCTTGTTCTGAAGTGGCAGTTCATTGTTATTCAAGACGACGGAGTCCAAGCATCCCTGGAAGCCGCCCAAGACCTGTGTACTCCTTTTGTCGGTCAGGCTTCGGACATTTTCCACCTGCACCTGGGCTCCGAAATAAATCGAGCTGTCGGTGCCGAGGGTCTGGAAGTAGAGCGGCGCCTTGCGTCGCTCCACGTAACTATCATCCAGCGACAAGCTTGTGAAATTCCGATTCAGCTCCAGAAAGACCGAGTGCCAATTCCCATCGTTCACCGTCCGGCCAGAAATTCCCAGGATTCCTGGCCCGCTGCCACAGTCCAATTGGAACCATAACTTACCGTCCACAATCTGCGGGAGAAGAACAAAAGAAGAATGCAATGAGCGAAATCCATCGATTTATCAACTGAAAACACTCAGCGTCATGTGAGAGAGATCCCGCCTGGGCGACGGCGGATAAAAAGGAACAGAAATAGAACAAAAACGCTCAGCCACTCGGGAAGTTACATGGCGGGGAAAATAGACACTTGATTTCAGCTCAGGCTAAACCTATCTGGGTTTTCCATTATATTGCTGTATCTGCAAACCTACGGCACAAAAGACAGCCAGAACTCCATTAAAGTTATATAAAGCCCAAACTTTTTTTATTTCTAGTTTTGGATAAAAGAGGGAAGGGTTAACACCTCTACCAGTTGAGTGCTTGTTGTTTGTGCGCCATCGGGGGGGAATTTCCCTTCACTTCCCGTCCCAGAGACACAACAGGAAATTATCCCAAAGTGAGGGGCGTTTCCCTCTTAGACCCCTGTTTACGCATTTTAGAGGTAGCTGATAGGTGGCTCAGAGGCAATGGGTTTTATTTAGTAAAGGCAAATAGGCTGTGCACTTTGCAAAGTGCAGTTGCACTCTGGAAGAGCAGTTGCTCCAGAACTTAGTAAATGAGCAGAAGCTCTGCAAACTTCCATCATCCAATCATGTGCAAGCAAACATTTTTTTTTTTTTTCCTTGCGCGTGATTGGGTATTCTTTGCAAAGGGAATCTTTACCTAATTTAATAAGCTCTGGAGCAACTGCATTTGCGCATTTGCAGAGCGCACAGTCTATTTGTCTATAGTTAATCAACCCCAATGGGGGTTGATTTACTAAAACTGGAGCGTGCAAAATGTGGTGCAGCTGTGCATGGTAACCAATCAGCTTCCAGGTTTTCTATTGTCAAAGCTTAATTGAACAAGCTGAAGTTAGAAGCCGATTGGCTACCATGCACAGCTGTACCAGATTTTGCGCTCTCCAGTTTTAGTAAATCAATCCCAATGTGTCACCTCCTGAGTGCATGTTTTAACCACTGAACGCCCGCAGCACTGTGCTGCACCCGTGGTCCTGTACACTTGAATGGGTTGGCAGCAAAATGCATCAATTGTATCATTTTCGATGTGTACTAACATGACCACTGACGTTAAAGTGGTTGTAAACCCATTACAACAAATTTAACCTACAGGTAAACCTAGATTAAGGCTTACCTGTAGGTGCAAGAAATATCTCCCAAACCTAAAAGGTTTAGGAGATATTTGCAGAAATAGCGGCACCGATGTCTACGGCGCATGCGCTGTAGACATCGCGTGCAGGCGCACCGAGCGTGCCGTTTCTAACGGCGATCATGTCGTAAGTGGCGGCACCAGCATGCATGCATGGGAGTGATGTCATCGCGGCTCCGGCCAGTCACAGCGCCGGAGCCGCGATACCCGGAAGTCACTCCGGGATAGATGGCGCCGTCGGAGGAGGCAATCGAGGGCCAATGCGGGGGCTTCGATCTCAGGTAAGTAATTCATAATGAGCTAGTATGCTATGTATACTAGCTCATTATGCCTTTGTCTTGCAGGGTGTATTTATTTATTTTTTTCAGAGGCTTTACTTCCTCTTTAACAATAAAAGCAACCTCCTGCACTCAAATGTGGTGCTCAGAGACTAGTTGGTTTCTGCTGTTCCAATTCAAGACTATATGACACCACCACGCTTTGCTGCTCTCTTAGGACTGAGGATGCCCTGTTATGCACAGCACTGAAAAAACAAAAAGAGGGTGCACCAGCCTAGTGCATTAGCTTTATACACCATTTATTAATTAATAACAGCAAATCTTATACTCACAAACAAATGAGTTAACAAACCCATTAATATATTCAAAGACACAAATCTGCAGCAATTGTTAATCAGCATGGGAAGAAGCTACCCAGGTCCGATACGACCAACGTGTTTAAGGGGTAACCCCTCTTCATCAGAGCCGCTGAAGAGAAATTCCTGGCTGAGGTATTTTTTGAAACGGACAATTCCACAAGTGTCCATCTCTAGGTCCCCCTCTGTGCTCAGTGATCCTTCCGCTAACCCCCACATTATTACTACATGCACAACCCCCTACATCACATCCTGTATTGACATAGCGGTGGGTGAGAGGAGAGTAAGGCTCCGTTCACATATGCTGCGGCTCACAGCATGGGGTTCAGTGCATCCCTGTTCACCGATTCAGGTGTGAATCAGGTCTGAATTTTTGCCTGAATCTGCACTTGAATCGGACCAGAAGATGCACAGGACCCTTTTTTAATGTGGACCAGTGGCGGTGCAGAGAGGCGGTGCAAAGGGTGCAGGAGCGCCGCCCCCCCCTCTCCTGGCACCGCTCTCTCACCATAGATAGATTCATGCATTACATGAATCTATCTATGGTCGCCGCTGACACCCCCTATTCAGGCGCCAGGCACCTGAATTACAGCGGCGGGGGTGATTTTTTGAAGCACCTGATTAGAGCCGTAGGCTCTAATAGGCGCCCAAAAAGGTGAACAGTGGGCGCAATGCTGTGCGTTCGCTGTTCACTCAGCTGTGTGTTTGCAAAGTGATTTGCACTGGACCGCCTCTCAGCCAATCAGGTGCTCAGGTCTGTTACCTGTCACCTGATTGGCTGAAATGTCAGGCGCTGTGATTGGATGCCTGATAGAGAGGCCAGAAGAAGACATCAAGGAGCGTGCAGGACACTGCCGCTGACCCGCTGTGAGACAGGTAAGTGCCGGGTGATGCACACTGGCAGCATTTGATGGGGAACAGTAGCGGCAATTGATGGGCACACTGGCAGCAATTGATGGGCACACTGGCAGCAATTGATGGGCACACTGGCAGCAATTGATGGGGACAGTAGCTGCGTTTGATGGCACAGTGGCTGCGCTTGATGGGCACAGTGGCTACGTTTGATGGCACATTGGCTGCGTTTAATGGGCACAGTGTCTGCGCTTGATGGGCACAATAGCGGCAATTGATGGGCACAGTGGCTGCAATTGATATTTTTACTTTCAATTTGTTTGCGCCCTCCCAAAAAGTTTGAGCACCAGCCATCACTGATGTGGACCACGGCTGCCCCTGAGCCATGTGAACCGGCACCATTGAGAGCTGGTCACAATTATCTGTCATGCAAATTGGATGCCGGGAAACTGACATCCAATTCACATAAGTGTGAACCTGGCCCCCTGGCCTTAAAGCTGAGTTCCACCAAAAAGTGGAACTCTCACTTATACACAGGAGGAGGGGGGCTTAATTTCCAGGAGATCGGGCCGTGGCCCGTCTCCAGAAGTGGGGAAGGGGACCATTCAAAAACAGGTTCCCCCCTCCCCCTGAAAGGTGCCAAATGTGGCACTGGAGGGGGGGGAGGGGGGAACCTGTTTTTGAATGGTCCCCTTCCCCACTTCTGGAGACGGGCCACGGCCCGATCTCCTGGAAATTAAGCCCCCCTCCTCCTTCCACTGCCGCCGGGCCAAATAGGAATAGAACTTGTCAGCTTTATTTTGCAAAATAACGTACCTGTACCTTTGTGCAATAGATACTGTGGTCATCCGCTGGCCACCCGCGATCGTTTCCCAGAGAGGCAGAATGGCGATCTGCCTATATAAACAAGGCAGTTCACCGTTCTGTCAGGGGAGGACACAGATCTTCTGTTCCTGCCAAGCAGGAACACGGATCTCTGTGTTCCCCCAGTCAGTCTATCCCAGACACAGTTAGCAAGAACCTCCTAGGAACACATTTAACCCTTTGATCGCCCCTGATGTTAATCCCTTCCTAGCCAGTGTCATTAGACCAGTAACAGTGCATATTTTTAGCACTGATAACTAATAATCTCACCGGTTCCCAAAACGAGTCAAAGGTGTCAGGTGTCCGATTTGTCCGCCCTAATGTCGCAGTCCCGCTAAAAATCGCTGATTAACGCCATTACTAGTAAAAAAATAAGATGAATAAAAATGCTATAAAAAAATCTCATAGTTTGTACCCACTATAACTTTTGCACAAACCAATCAATATACACTTATTGGGATTTTTTTTTTTACCAAAAAATATGTAGCAGAATACATATTGGCTTAAATTGATGAAGAAATTAGATTTTTTTTACAGTTTTTTTTTTTTTTTGGGGGGGGGGGGGAGATATGTTTTATAGCAGAAAGTCAAAAGTATTGTTTTATTTTTCAAAATTGTTGGTCTTTTTTTGTTTATAGCGCAAAAAATAAAAACCGCCGAGGTGATCAAAGCTCTATTTGTGGGAAAAAAAGGACGTCAATTTTGTTTGGGAGCCATGTCGCACGTCCGCGTAATTGTCAGTTAAAGCGACGCAGTGCCGAATCGCAAAAAGTGCTCTGGTCAGGAAGGGGGTAAATCCTTCCGGGGCTGAATTGGTTAACATTTCACACAACCGTGCAATTGTCAGTTAAAATAACGCAGTGCCATATCGCAAAAAATGGCCTGGTCATTAACAGGTGTAAAACCTTCCGGGGAGGAAGTGGTTAAAGTTCCACTTTCACAAATTCCAAGCAACTCTTAGTTTTAGTGATGATTCAGTGTGGGGAAGGTAGGCCATACTAGCATAAAGAAACAAATATGTGCCCAGTATTATTCTGTATAGCCGCTATATTAGAATTCCGGGGACATTTGGATAAATGCATTACAGTTACACAGATCCCTCATTATTTCCTCAATCAGCGTGGATATGCTAACAGCGACGTTTGTTAATATCTCACTCAGTGACTTCCAGTAACAGAATCCAGAAAGGGACATCAGTCACGGAGAGCGACAGTAGTTTAGAAAAGATCAGATGTCGGTGCAGTTCATTTTCCACGTGTGAGAATGGGCAATCTGGGAAGAATTTAGGCAATTTGTGGAGAACGGGCCCCACCGCCGACACTGCCGTATAGCTCTTAGATAAACACTGGCAGAGATCACTTATTGATGATGATGAGGTGTTTAGGGCAGACACATAGGATTGGATTAGATGATTTTCCTTTTATTATGACTTTAAATCTGACACTTTAATCATATGTGGTTAGCAAGCTGAAGCTGCCTCTGTTGGAGAAGGAACATTCTTACTTGACAGCAGGGTGGCCATTTTACAAGTCAATATCATGAATGTGTCAGCGGATCTTACTAATAGCAATTACAGGCATAGCATGAAGGTAGGCTGTGATTTATTTTTTTATTATATGTAATATTAAACATATTCTTAACGGGTAAATGCAGTTTTACTAAAACAATCATACACATACAAATTCTTTTTCCTGCCCCTACTACCGTGACCACATTGCAATCTTTGGTGCACCTTGGAAACTTGTTTTTCTGTATTTTTCTTGCTCCATACCTGAAATGCCAATCGGAGAACTCTTTATATTCATTCAGAGACTGTAAGGCCCCTTTCACACTGTCATTTTAAAAGGCGGACCCCGATCAGACCATCCATTGCCCTCTAGGGAGCGGCAGGTGTCAACGAGCATGTGTCCGTTGACGCCTGCCAACATCCGATCCGTTAAAAACAGATGGATGGGGATCTGTTCCCAATCCATCGATCAGATTGGGTGGCCCTCGGATGTAAATAGACCGGCGGTCCGTTTACATCCGACCGCCCATAGAGGAGAGCAGGATGTGTCTGTTCTGCATAAGCGGAGTGGACATGGACAAGCGGGGATCAGCAGACAGATTGCCTGCTGAGCAGGAGGACTCCATGTAAAAGGGGCCTAAAGTTTTATCTGAATGGCACCCTTGTCAAGCAAGCAAACTTCTGTATTCATTAAGCAACGGGGCAGCTGCTGGCCATGGAACCGGACAGCTAGTGGCGATCACTGCAGTAAAGGTGCCTACTTCATTGATTTCCAACTTCCAGGCCAAGTATGGCCCATATATACTTACACCGGTCCAAGCTGGGCCAATGCAACTATGTAAACATATCCAGGGCTTTTTTTCAGGGGGAACTTGGTGGAACTCAGTTCCACCACCTCTGGTTCAGACCCTTGGGGGGGCTGCTCACCACAATCACTTGTAAACACAGAAGTCAGTTTCTGTGTTTACAAGTGACAGCTCTGCACTCTGTGTGTAACCCCCCTGAACTCTGCACTCTGTATGTAATGCAATCCTGGTAACCCTCCTACTGTTCGTGAAATTTGACTGACCACACTCACTATTTGATGTGATTTGGAGGGTGTGTGTGGGTGGAGGGGTTTTGGGGGTCGTGGTTGAGTTCCAGCAATTATTGTTTGAGAAATAAAGCCCTGAACATATCTATAGCAGGAATTCAGATTTAAAGGTTTATTTTAACCACTTCAGCTCCGGAAGAATTTACCCCCTTCCTGACCAGAGCACTTTTTGCGATTGGGCACTGCGTCGCTTTAACTGACAATTGCGCAGTCGTGCGACGTGGCTCCCAAACAAAGTTGACGTCCTTTTTTTACCACAAATAGAGCTTTCTTTTGGTGGTATTTGATCAAGCCTGCGGTTTTTATTTTTTGCGCTACAAACAAAAATAGAGCGACAATTTTAAAAAAAAAGCATAATTTTTTACTTTTTGCTATAATAAATATCCCCCAAAAATATATAAAAAAAATTTTTTTTTCCTCAGTTTAGGCCGATATGTATTCTTCTATATATTTTTGATTAAAAAAATCGCAATAAGCGATTATTGATCGGTTTGCGCAAAAGTTATAGCGTTTACAAAATAGGGGATAGTTTTATGGCATTTTTATTAATAATTTTTTTTTTTAAATGGCGGCGATCAGCGATTTTTATCATGACTGCGACATTATGGCGGACACATCGGACATTTTTGACACATTTTTGGGACCACTGGCATTAATACAGCGATCAATGCTAAAAAATTGCATTGATTACTGTAAAAATGTCACTGGCAGTAAAGGAGTTAACCACTAGGTGGCAGTGTAGGGATTAAGTGCATCCTAGGGGCGTGTTTATAACTGTGGGGGGGGTAGCTATGTGTGACAGTTCACTGATCGCTGCTCCGATGACAGGAAGCAGAGATCGAGTGACACTGTCACTAGGCAGAACGGGGAGATTCTGTTTACATCAGCATCTCCCCGTTCTTCCTCCCTGTGAGGCAATCGCGGGTATCCCCGCGGCGATCGAGTCCACGGGACCCACGACCCGACTCACGGAGCTTGCCGCGCGCGCGCATGCTGGCCGCCTCTTAAAGGGCAACGTACAGGTACGCGATTTTGCCTGTACGTGCCCTTCTGCCGACGTATATCGTCGTGAGGCGGTCGGCAAGCGGTTAAGGTAAAATTAACTGTCAAGGTCCAGTTAGGGCATTGGTTACGTGATATGGTCAAGTTAAATATTAAAGGAGAAGCTCATTTGGCTGTACTTCTCCTGTGGATCACAGGTGAGCAGTTCGTTCTTCACTCCTGTGACCCATTTTCAGCAGACAGCCGGCTGCAGGCCACTGCCGACTGATGTCACAGAGCCCGTCCAAGCTCGGGAAAGATGGCGACCATATGGTCCGCCAACATGCTTGGACTTCCACCTGGCTCAGGCTGTCAGCGAGCCGCTGGGCAACTGAGCTGGCCCCCGCCCCTTCACAGCCCAGTGCTTCAGTGAGTGTGGGGGGGGGGGCAAAGCAGAGAGCCAGTGACTGACAGTCACCAGCTCTCTGATTGGGGAGCTCTGAGAACTGAGCTGTGGGTGGTATATGATCGCGCAGTTCTCATTCTTAGAGCTGGCAGAGGACAGATGCAACATAGAAGCATCCACCTAAGTATGATTTCTTTTTAAAAAATGATTCCCATACTTCTCTTTTAAAGATTAATTATTGGTCGGGGATATTTGTATATACAATATATTTTAATTTGTATTATATGCTGAAAGCCTTGTACAAAAAACTAACATAACCTTCCCCAAATGCAATTGGTTACAATACAGCTATAATGTAGAAAACCAAGCATAAGCACGGTCAATAACATCAACAAGGTACTTTGAGCTCATTCATCTGCTGCTTCAGCATTACTTTCACAATTATTTCACAATGCTGTCACAATTTCATTCCTGAGGAAGCCTTGATTTGAGGTGAAACATGCTGGGCTTTGGGATATTTTGAGGAATTTGATGAGGACTTTTGGTTTTGGGTATTTCTTTTGGGGGAGAAAAAATGAGGCATGGTCTACTTCGTTTCTGGAGATTAAAGAAGATTCAAATCAATATGTAATGCTGTTGACCGATCTGAACCTCCTATAATGTCCAGAAACTAGTAACCATAAACTAGAATTAATAGTTATGTTTAAAAGTCTAAAGGGGTAAAGGCGCAAGGTGACTGGTCTGCATCACCTACATTTAGATTTAAGTGTAGCTCAATTTATACAACCCTGAAATATCACAATATGGTTTTTGAAATCCCAAAAATGTAAAAAAAAAAAGTAATGCAACTCCCCCCTAACGCGGAGCCTGATACTGTCAACAGGATTGGAGTTATACTTTTTTTTTTCTTAATATAGCAGCTGAATGATACACTTATTTATATTCATCATTCATATATTCATTAATATTTTCAGGGGTTGGTGTTTTTTTGCCCTAGCAAGGAAGGGTTTACTTATTATTGACATTTACATTTCAAGTTCCCGTACTGTGGCTTTTTTTTGTTTTAGATTGTTTACTGAGAAATTTAGATGATTGTACTATTAGGACCAGAATTTGGCTGGTAGCAAGCCTCCAAACACTCCTAATTAGAGGTACACTTTACATCACCTCTACTGAAATCACAACTGACTGCTAGGATCTGCTGGGACTTGTAGCTCCCCAACAGCTGCAAGAAAACAGCTTGCCCTTGGCCTTTATACTTTCAGCTTCTGGATACCATCTGTGCTTACCGCCACACTAAAACTACTTCTGGGGATACCTCCGCCATATAAGGTCCATCTGCAATCGCGTCTCCTGAATGCCAACAAGTTACTTCGGGACTTGTTCCGAATAAGATATTAAATTCCATGTGTGTACTTTGTGGCGGGTGTATCTAATTAAAATGTTGCGTGTTTCCTAACCAAGTCACTACCGGGAGACTATCCAAGCTGTGAGGTTTGCCAATATGCAGTAAAAAAAAAAAAAAAAAAAAGAAAAAGGCTACAGTCTTCATAAAAGAACAAAAAAAAAAGTGAAGGCGCACTTGGTAACACATTATCCTAGAGAAGTGCCAGAAAGATTTCATTTATTGCTCAGACAGGCAGTCTGTAAAAATAAAATAAAAGCAGTAACGGTTGTGTTTCCAGCCAGCGTTGAAGGTGATTTCGTAACAAATTAGGATTCCGGACTGGATGCTCTAATCTCATTATACTTCTTAACCCCCTTCATTTTACCGACAGATGTTGAGAGAAAGGATACAACCCTTTCCATATGCTCTGTAATGATTTCCCAGGAATACTTGTCAGGCACGGTGGACATGTTGCCTCCATCGTGGTTTCCAATAGAAAGGATAGAAAAAGGACTTTAAAGCCATATTGTCTTAAAAAGAAATGCCTAATAATAATTATAAATAAGAAAGTATATAATAGTTAAAGATTATGTGAAAGTACTGTATATTCTGAAATTAAAAGCCTGACCTTATTTCACATTTAAAGTATAAGTGAACCCAATCACTAAAATATAAGCTTTAACCACTCACCGACCAGCGCACGACGATATACGTCGGCACAATGGCACGGCTGGACAAATGGGCATACAGGTACGTGCCCTTTAAATTGTGGCATTGTGGGCGTGACCGTGGATCCTGCAGACTCGATGTCCGCCGGGGGGCCCGCAATCGTGTCCTGGAGCGGCAGAACGGGGAGATGCCTATGTAAACAAGGCATTTCCCTGTTCTGCCTAGTGACATGACAGAGATCTACTGCTCCCTGTCATCGGGAGCAGTGATCGGTGTCATGTGAGTAGTAGCCCATCCCTCCACAGTTAGAATCACTCCCTAGGACACACTTAACCCCTTGGTCGCCCCCTAGTGTTTAACCCCTTCCTTGCCAGTGTCATTTATACAGTAGTCAGTGCATTTTTATAGCACTATTCGCTGTATAAATGACAATGGTCCCAAAATAGTGTCAAAAGTGTCTAATGTGTCCGCCATAATGTCGCAGTCATGATAAAAATTGCAGATCGCCGCCATTACTAATAAAAAACAATTAATAATAAAAATGCCATAAAACTATCCCCTATTTTTAGACGCTATAACTTTTGCCCAAACCAATCAATATACGCTTATTGCGATTTTTTTTACCAAAAACTTGTAGAAGAGTACATATCGGCCTAAACTGAGAAAGAAATGTGTTTTTTCATTTATTTTTTGGGGATATTTATTATAGCATAAAGTAAAAAATATTGCTTTTTTTTCAAAATTGTCGCTCTTTTTTTGTTTATAGTGCAAAAAATAAAAACCGCAGAGGTGATCAAATACCACCAAAAGAAAGCTCTATTTGTGGGAAAAAAAGGACGTCAATTTTGTTTGGGTGCAACTTCGCACGACCGCGCAATTGTCAGTTAAGTCGACGCAGTGCCGAATCGCAAAAAGTGCTCTGGTCAGGAAGGGAGTAAATCCTTCCGGGGCTGAAGTGGTTAACATGTTAATATGCTTCCAAAAGAATCAAGGAGGAGATTGATGGGTGATTATCAGGCACCACATCGTCAACTTGCAAAAAAAAAAAAAAGAAAGAACAAACACAAGCAAAGTGGAATTTTATCCTCTTGCACTCTGGAAGATTTTACCCCCTTCATGACCAGACCGTTATTTGCTATTCAGCCCTGTGCTTTTTTAACCACTTGACCTCCGGAAGATTTACTCCCCTTCATGACCAGGCCATTTTTTCGTAACACGGCACTGCGTTAATTTAACTGACAATTGCCCGGTCATGCAACACTGCATCCAAATAAAATTGATATCCTTTTTTTCCCACAAATAGAACTTTCTTTTGGTGGTATTTAATCACCTCTGTGGTCTTTATTTTTTCCGCTATAAAAAAAAAAAGACAATTTGGAAAAAAAAACAATATTTTTTACTTTCTGCTATAAAACATATCCAATAAAAGAAATATAAAAAAATCTAATTTCTTCATAAATTTAGCCCAATATGTATTCTGTTGCATATTTTTGGTTAAAAAAAAATCCCAATAAGCGTGTATTGATTGGTTTGCGCAAAAGTTATAGCGTCTGCAAACTATGGGATATTTTTCTTTAAATAATATTTTTATTTATTTTACTAGTAATGGCGGCGATCAGCAACTTATAGCAGGACTACGAATGCACGGATGCGCACCCCAGACCCGGAAATGTCAGATCACGTACTAACTGATACTATCGTTGTTAGTGACACTAATACAGGGAGCAGTGATAATACTGTACACTGTCACTGTACTAATGACACTGGCTTGGTGACAGGGGTGATCAGGAGGGCAATCAAAGGGTTAACTGTGTGCTCAACAACTGTATGTGTGCTGATTTTACTCACAGGCTGGCTGGGTTTGCTCCCTGATCTCAGCTCTGAACGGTAAGTGCAATGAAGAAGCAGGACCAGCCAGATCTGGGTTGTGTGTTTACTAACAGCATCAGCAGGTTCACAACCAAAATCCTTGGCAGCGAGCCTGCTGACAAACTTGTGCTCTGTCCAACCACAGCACGAGCTGCAGGGGGGCGCGTGCACGCCTGTAAATCAGGATGTTCCCCCCAATGTACGGGTATGTCGTAGAGCAACAACAAAGCTGCCAGCCAGCAGTAAATGTTAAACTGCTGGTCGGCAAGGTGCCAAAACATCAAACACCTTGATTACAGTTAAAAAGTCCCTTTATTCCAGTATAATTGTTTACCCCATAAAAAATCAGTACAAATTTACATATATATTGGTGGTACTAGACACAATACTTATTAACAATACCATCTAGGACATATGTGTTGCATAACAACTATATGTAATCATTGCTATGGGTTGTCAAAACCCTTTAGGAGACACACAGTTCACATTGAACACATAGAACAAAGATGGTAAGTAGTTCTTTAACGCATTTCACAATAGGCTTCTTCAGGAAGACATGCTATGTAGAAAGGATGTGTCGTACCAGCCATCCTGGAAATTTAGGAGATACCACCAGCAAATCCATAATGTTACTGGGAGATCACAGGGGGATGAAGCAAAAAAAAAAGGCAAACTGGTTATAAGATGAAAAAGAAATGAAACTAAATCGTGGACGTGGCAGGGTATAAGAGTGCACAGTTATTCTGAGAGGTTCTTGTGGATCTAGAACAGGGTTTCTCAACTAGGGTTCCTCCAGAGGTTCCTAGGGGTTTCCTCAGCAATTGCTGCCACTCAGATAAGTCTCCTCTGACAACATTGATCTTTTTATCTGTATAGGGGTAATTCTTCCCAATGTCCGCAAGTGTAAGGAGCTTTCTTCACACTGACCATCACACTAATATATCATGAGTTGTAGAGTTAGTAATTATTAGCAGGGGTCACTGAGATTGGAAAGTTATTTCAAGGGTTTCTCAATGTTAAAAAGGTTGAGAAAGGTTACTATAGAGAGACAGTCTCAATAGGGGGGCTCCTGTGAAGGATGGGTAGGTACACTGCTACCAAATAGATTAAACAGGCCAAGATAGTTAACAGAAATGTGTTATATATTTTAAATCAGCAGCTTTCATTAAAATCCTCCCATGAAGATCATTATTCAGGCACCTCCTGTTACAGGGTGACAACACTCCCCATCTCGTAGTTGGATTCCTGTGTTGTCACCATATCACTGGGGCTTCAGATGGAAACAAGTAGTTGTTTCAATACTAGGGATGAGCTTCGAGTTCGAGTCGAACTCATGTTCTACTCGAACATTGGCTGTTCGCAAGTTCACCGAACAGCGAACAATTTGGGGTGTTCGCGGCAAATTCGAATGCCGCGGAACACCCTTTAAAAGTCTATGGGAGAAATCAAAAGTGCTAATTTTAAAGGCTTATATGCAAGTTATTGTCATAAAAAGTGTTTGGGGACCCGGGTCCTGCCCCAGGGGACATGGATCAATGCAAAAAAAAGTTTTAAAAACGGACGTTTTTTCAGGAGCAGTGATTTTATTAATGCTTAAAGTCAAACAATAAAAGTGTAATATCCCTTTAAATTTCGTACCTGGGGGGTGTCTATAGTATGCCTGTAAAGGGGCGCACGTTTCCTGTGTTTAGAACAGTCTGACAGCAAAATGACATTTGGAAGGAAAAAACTCATTTAAAACTACCCGCGGCTATTGCATTGCCGACAATACACATAGAAGTTCATTGATAAAAACGGCATGGGAATTCCCCACAGGGGAACCCCGAACCAAAATTAAAAAAAAAAAAATGATGTGGGGGTCCCCCTAAATTCCATACAAGGCCCTTCAGGTCTGGTATGGATATTAAGGGGAACCCCAGCCAAAATTTAAAAAAAAAATTGACGTGGGGTTCCCCCTAAATTCCATACCAGACCCTTCAGGTCTGGTATGGATTTTAAGGGGAACCCCGCGCCAAAAAAAAAAAAAAAAACGGCGTGGGGTCCCCCTAAAAATCCATACCAGACCCTTATCCGAGCACGCAACCTGGCAGGCCGCAGGAAAAGAGGGGGGGACGAGAGTGCGGCCCCCCCCTCCTGAACCGTACCAGGCCACATGCCCTCAACATTGGGAGGGTGCTTTGGGGTAGCCCCCCAAAACACCTTGTCCCCATGTTGATGAGGACAAGGGCCTCATCCTCACAACCGTGGCCGGTGGTTGTGGGGGTCTGCGGGCGGGGGGCTTATCGGAATCTGGAAGCCCCCTTTAACAAGGGGACCCCCAGATCCCGCCCCCCCCCCCTGTGTGAAATGGTAAGGGGGTACTTACCCCTACCATTTCACTAAAAAACTGTCAAAAATGTTAAAAATGACAAGAGACAGTTTTTGACAATTCCTTTATTTAAATGCTTCTTCTTTCTTCCTTCATCTTCTTCTTCTTCTGGTTCTTCTGGCTCTTCTGGTTCTTCCTCCGGCGTTCTCGTCCAGCATCTTCTCCGCGGCGTCTTCTATCTTCTTCTCCTCGGGCCGCTCCGCACCCATGGCATGAGGGGAGGCTCCCGCTCTTCTCTTCATCTTCTTCTCTTCTTCATCTTCTTCTTCATCTTCTTCTTCATCTTCTTCTTCTTCTTCTCTTCTTCATGTCTTCTCCGGGCCGCTCCGCAGCCATGCTGTGGCATGGAGGGAGGCTCCCGCTGTGTGACGGCGTCTCTTCGTCTGACGGTTCTTAAATAACGGGGGGCGGGGCCACCCGGTGACCCCGCCCCCCTCTGACGCACGGTGACATGACGGGACTTCCCTGTGGCATTCCCCGTGACGTCACAGGGAAGTCCCGTCAAGTCACCGTGCGTCAGAGGGGGGCGGGGTCACCGGATGGCCCCGCCCCCCGTTATTTAAGAACCGTCAGACGAAGAGACGCCGTCACACAGCGGGAGCCTCCCTCCATGCCACAGCATGGCTGCGGAGCGGCCCGGAGAAGACATGAAGAAGAGAAGAAGAAGAAGAAGATGAAGAAGAAGATGAAGAAGAAGATGAAGAAGAGAAGAAGATGAAGAGAAGAGCGGGAGCCTCCCCTCATGCCATGGGTGCGGAGCGGCCCGAGGAGAAGAAGATAGAAGACGCCGCGGAGAAGATGCTGGACGAGAACGCTGGAGGAAGAACCAGAAGAGCCAGAAGAACCAGAAGAAGAAGAAGATGAAGGAAGAAAGAAGAAGCATTTAAATAAAGGAATTGTCAAAAACTGTCTCTTGTCATTTTTAACATTTTTGACAGTTTTTTAGTGAAATAGTAGGGGTAAATACCCCCTTACCATTTCACACAGGGGGGGGCCGGGATCTGGGGGTCCCCTTGTTAAAGGGGGCTTCCAGATTCCGATAAGCCCCCCGCCCGCAGACCCCCACAACCACCGGCCACGGTTGTGAGGATGAGGCCCTTGTCCTCATCAACATGGGGACAAGGTGTTTTGGGGGGCTACCCCAAAGCACCCTCCCAATGTTGAGGGCATGTGGCCTGGTACGGTTCAGGAGGGGGGGGGCCGCACTCTCGTCCCCCCCTCTTTTCCTGCGGCCTGCCAGGTTGCGTGCTCGGATAAGGGTCTGGTATGGATTTTTAGGGGGACCCCACGCCGTTTTTTTTTTTTTTTTTTTGGCGCGGGGTTCCCCTTAAAATCCATACCAGACCTGAAGGGTCTGGTATGGAATTTAGGGGGAACCCCACGTCTATTTTTTTTTTTTATTTTGGCTGGGGTTCCCCTTAATATCCATACCAGACCTGAAGGGCCTTGTATGGAATTTAGGGGGACTCCCACATCATTTTTTTTTTTTAATTTTGGTTCGGGGTTGCCCTGTGGGGAATTCCCATGCCGTTTTTATCAATGAACTTCTATGTGTATTGTCGGCAATGCAATAGCCGCGGTAGTTTTAAATGTGTTTTTTCCTTCAAAATGTCATTTTGCTGTCAGACTGTTCTAAACACGGGAAACATGCGCCCCTTTACAGGCATACTATAGACACCCCCCAGGTATGAAATTTAAAGGGATATTACACTTTTATTGTTTGACTTTAAGCATTATTAAAATCACTGCTCCTGAAAAAACGGCCGTTTTTAAAACTTTTTTTTGCATTGATTCATGTCCCCTGGGGCAGGACCCAGGTCCCCAAACACTTTTATTGACAATAACTTGCATATTAGCCTTTAAAATTAGCACTTTTGATTATTCATGTTCGTGTCCCATAGACTTTAACGGTGTTCGCGTGTTCGAACGAATTTTTTTCCTGTTCGCATGTTCTGGTGCGAACCGAACAGGGGGGTGTTCGGCTCATCCATCAATACACATTACACTGGTATGGTCTGTTGTCACCATGAGGAAACCCACCCTAAGAAATACCATACATGGCAGCATAGCTGGAGTGCATAAAGACAGGACTAGGCTGCAGGAGATCAACAACACTCAGATGCAACATAGCATGACAGAAGTTAAAAAACAAATATTTTCTTTAAGAATTGTATTATATTTAATATGTAACCTGCACTAAGGAAAATATAGAAGCGGAACATTGCTGTCCTTTCCTATCTGAAAATGTTTATTCCCTGGTTGTCAGGCTGATCAGTGACTTTAAAAATGGCTGATCTGGAACATGTATGCTTTGGTCAGGTCAATCACTCACAAAGCCAAAGATGGCCAGCCAGTGTTTTCTGGAGTAAGGCAGTAAGACAAAAAGTGAGGAGAAATCCTTATAACAGAGTCCCCAACAAGGGTTCTAATTCCTCCTCATTCTATTCAAAACTAGACATGGAAGGTTTGGCTGGACTTACACTTTAATTTCCTGCTACAGGCCCATAAGCTAACGGTATATTACATTTAAAGCATATAATATCCAACATAAACACAGACTCTGTCCTCTTCCATAACACCTTACAGAGGACATTCCAAGCAGTTCTTGCTGCACGTTTCCACCCTGTCATAATATATAGTCTAGAGTTGGTCTGAAGACAAGTATTTGACTGGTTTGGAATGTGGAAAGAAAATGGAGCACTTGGGGGAAATTCCACTAACATAAGAAAAACCTGCCTGTAGGAAGGCCAAGAAAACATTGGTACAACAGTGCATCCCTGGGTACCGTTAGCAGGCCTCCTGCCCATTTTCTACATTAGTGTGGTTCCCCACTCCCAGAGGGAGCATTGAAGTAATCAGTTACCCAAACACCTTGACATGACACTTCACCCCACTTCATCCCCGGCTGAGCAAGGGAACAGTTTCAGGATAGGCCACCCATGAAATCAGACAAGAGTTTAGTAGCCAGATGTCCAGACGAGGCATACAACTTCTTCCACATTCAGTGGTGGCAGTTGCCATTTTTTCGCCTAGGGCACGTATCTTTAGTTCTTTCCCCTTTTAAGTCCTTCTTGGGCATCAGGGCTCCTGAGTATCCACGAGCCAGGGGAAACGCTAGTTGCTTACAGTGTCACTGCATCTCTGAAGAGGACCCAACCTAGTCCCACAGGGGCCAACAACATGACTTCCTCCTCTCTATTCTATACTTCCCACAAGAACGACTAACTCTCCAACCAAACCCCCTATTCATAACTTGGGAAGGGTGGCTAAACTAGGAACTGGCCTAACACCTTCTTACATGCCATCCGCACACAGATAGTACCCCAAGGGCATATTAACCATCACTTCAATGGTGCAAGCTGAAGCCCACCTGCAAATTAAAAAAGGAGAATTGCGCTAGGTGCGTAATAAATATGAAAAAATTGAAAAAGATTGAAAAGGGGACCGTGAAGGATATCCTGCGGCTAAGTACTATAACCCCGATATAGGGCACAAAAGGTATAGATAAAGCTAAGTGTGCAGCAAGGGATAATATACCAATACTACCAGTGAATATGATGTGTATGATTACAATGTGTACAATATGTTTCCAATATATCAATAGTGATCAAAATCAGGTGCAAATGAAAACATCCAATGAAAAATCGTCCATGGGTGATTTCTCCATTAGCAGAAATTCATGCATCTAAACACAAACAAATGTGACAAAAAACAGTTCATAAGTAAAAGTATCCAAATGAGAGATTTCCAAAGCGAGACCCTGGGTCTATGTTTTCCACCACTTGTGCTGCTTGTCACCTTTCAATAAACAATGGAGGCTTACCAGAAAGCCTGCGACCGTCCTTACTCAGGGGGGTCCAACCAGGCTTAGTAGAACAACAGGAACACTGCTAGGATCACACAGACTTCCTTCACAGGTGACCGGCCGGCATCAATGAAGAGCACCTTCTATGGCGCGCTCCCAGGAGACAATTGCTATACACCAATGGACGTGAACAACTGCAATCAACAGGTGGCCTGGAGCTGACCAAAAATGAAGAAAACAGTTTCACTCCCAGCCATTCCTGCTCACCCTCACCATCACAGGAACTCTCTCTCTCTTTCTTATTCAAACCCCCTTGCATATACTCTCTATTCTCTGTTGCAGTAGCTCTGAGTTCAGCAGTACTGCAATAAAAAATATAGTGAACCGCGCATGTGAGAAGGTTTGAGAGCTCTTACTTGCGATGGTTGGGGTGAACATTAACAGCTGGGAGTGTCTTAGAAACTTCCTAGCAACAAGGCAGGATGGGGGAATGACCTGCCATTTCTGGGAGTTTTTGGCCAGGTTTCAGAGGTACGTAAATGGCCTACACCTATAGCAAGAGCATTATTCAACTTTGGTCAAAGCTGCCCAGTTTGTTTTTATCTACAGGCACCTCTTATCGGCATAGGCATTTTTTTTTTTTTTTTTTTTTTTTTAGTAAAGGTGAACTAACCCTTTAAAACACATAAGAATCACTCTGCTAGAATATAACCTGCTATCTTCAGTCTCACAAGATACAACTGATCTGTATTGTGTCTGATTATGTCCTCACCATATCAGAAAACATTCTACAGAAGCAAGAGGTTATTATTTTTTGAGTCCTCTTGAGCAAACAACATCGCAATCATATTAAAGATAGAGTGCATTTGTGTCATAAGTGTACAAATCTAATGCCGCGTACACACGGTCGGACTTTTCGTCTACAAAAGTCCGACAGCCTGTCCAACAGACTTCCGACGTACCTTCGGCGGACTTGCGGCAGACTTTCTTACGAACGGACTTGCCTACACACGACCACACAAAAGTCCGACGGATTCGTACGTGATGACGTACACCGGACTAAAATAAGGAAGTTCATAGCCAGTAGCCAATAGCTGCCCTAGCACGGGTTTTTGTCCGTCGGACTAGCACACAGACGAGCGGATTTCGGGGTCCGTCGTACTTACGACGTAAAGATTTGAAGCATGTTTCAAATCTAAAGTCCGTCGGATTTGAGGCTAAAAAAGTCCGTTGAAAGTCCGGAGAAGCCCACACACGATCGGATTACCAGCCAGCTTTAGTCCGTCAGCGTCCGTTGGACTTTTGTAGACGAAAAGTCCGACCGTGTGTACGCGGCATTAGAGAAAACACCTTTTCTCTGGTAGTATAGCAAATCTCTCTTCCTGTTCCATGTCCCTCTCGGTACATACCATGGCTTTCCTCTTATCAGACTCGAGTGTAAAGAAATTTAAACACGTGATTATACAGTTTCTGTCTTTAATTACTTGTAATGACCTAAGAGGCCTTTTCTGCCAAGCCGTTCGGTTGCAAACTACCAATTTAAATACAAAAGCTTTCTAAAGAGCCTTCAAAGAGTTTGCAATGGGAACGAGGGATACAGCAGTTCTATAATCTCAAGGGAGGGCCGCACGAGTACGCTTTTTGCCTTTTTCTGTTATATTATGCATGAGAAGGAATTGATTGGTGGAATAATTACACTAATTTTCTATTTGCAAAGTGCTTTTCAATAAAAATCTCATCTTGAATTAAAGAACTAAAACATCTAAAACACAAAAGTCACTTGCTGTATACAATATATATATATATATATATATATATATATATATATATATATATATATATAGCGCCATGTCATTACTATTTAGATTAATAATAATAACATACTATATATTTTTGTTTCCCATGTCTCTACTATTTTTTTCATGCCTTACAGAGAACACAGACCATTGTCACTCATTTCTGTTGCAGATAAGTTTACTATTTGTGTCTACCACACCATGGAAACTCATATAACAGAGCAAGCTTAAAAGCAGAACTTTACCCATAACAACTTGTTAAAAAAATGAAGGCCTCTTGAGCCCCTCGGGAAAGAGAGCCCTGACTGATGGGGGCATGGCCAGGGAGGAGTTAAGGTGACTATTAGGTCACTTGAGATTGGTACAGGAAGGGACAGGGGCTGGGCCTGAGCTCAGGAGTTTGGCACCCCAGGGGATTCTGGGCCTTTTCGAACGGAAGCATGGGAGAGCTGCCCACCCACCCGCCCTATTTCTGATGGTATGTCACAGTGTGCTGCGGTTTTGGTGACCTTGCCAGCAAATATGGAAGATTTGTTATGCCCTGATGGTAATTGGGAGACAGACGGCCGGTCCGGCACTTATGGTAAGGGCAGGCCCCTCCTTCATCTCCCTTTTACATTTGGATTTGAGTGCTCACAGTGCAACTGTGGCTGGCACGGTTTAAATATTTAATGTTATGTTTTGAGTTAATAAAAGCTGTGGCCTTGCCCTTTCCAAAATTAATGGTTGTATGTGGACTTTATTGGATGGGAAGAAGGGGTAAGGTGTTATAAGTTGTCATGGTAAGTTATGGTATGGGACCTGGGCTTATTGCACCTCAGCAGTCATGATGTTTTTTAGCAAGGAACATACGTTCCACATTAATAATTAAGCAACCAACATTAGTGTGTGCTATAAAATGCCTCCAGCGTTCCTGTTTCTTCTTGTTGGAGACTGCCATTTTGCTGAAGCCCAGAGCCTCTGGACAGCAGATCGGCCTCTAGCGGCTCCGATTTTCTGAACAATGCCAAAAATGGAGAGCAACAGAGCAGGGTGAGACAAGTGTATTACTGGATTTAAAACAGTATAGACACTTGTTTTTAACGTTTTACAAAAGGGGCCAGCCTGAAGTGATCTAGCAGGACTTCATTTTCTGGCTAAAGTTCCACTTTAAGTGCAAGACAACCCACCAGCATGTTTTTGGATTGTGGGAGGGAACTCAGTGTACACCGACACAATTATGGGGAGAACACATACCATACAAAAATGATTGTGAGGTAGTGGGGTCACCCTTAACCACTTCAGCCCCGGGAGGATTTATCCCCTTCCTGACCAGAGCACTTTTTGCGATCTGGCACTGCGCCTCTTTAGCTGACAATTGTGCGGCCGTGCAACATTGTACCCAAACAAAATTTGCGTCCTTTTTTTCCCACAAATAGACCTTTTTTTTGGTGGTATTTGATCACCTCTGCGGTTTTTATTTTTTGCGCTATAAACAAAAAAAGAGCGTCAATTTTGAAAAAAAGCCATTTTTTTTACTTTTTTCTATAATAAATATCCCCAAAAAATATATAAAAAAACAAATGTTTTCCTCAGTTTAGATATATCAGTTTAGTTTAGATATATATTCTTCTACATATTTTTGGTAAAAAAAAAAAATCGCAATAAGCGCTTAATGATTGGTTTGAGCAAAAGTTATAGCGTCTACAAAATAGGGGATAGAATGGCATTTCTATTAATAATTTTTTTTATTAGTAATGGCGGCGATCTGCGATTTTTATCGTGACTGCGACATTATGACGGACACATCGGACACTTTTTACACTATTTTGGGACCATTGTCATTTATACAGCGATCAGTGCTATAAAAATGCACTGATTACTGTATAAATGACACTGGTAGGGAAGGGGTTAAACACTAGGGGGCGATGAAGGGGTTAAGTGTGTCCTAGGGAATGATTCTAACTGTGGGGGGATGGGCTACCACTGACATGACAGCGATCACTGTTCCCGATGACAGGGAGCAGTGATCTCTTTCATGTCACTAGGCAGAACAGAGAAATGCCTTGTTTACATAGGCAGCTCCCCGTTCTGCCTCTCACGATCGCAGGACGCTGGCGTGTGGTGGGCACGCGCGCGCGCAAGGCGGCAAATTCGGGACGTACAAGTATGCCCATTTGCCTGTACGAGCCATTCTGCCGACGTATATGTGTGTGTGCGGAGGTTGGCAGCTGGTTAAAGCAAACCTTTGCATTGCCCTGAATAGGCAATGCAACAGACTTTCCTTAAAGCTGAACTCCAGCCCTCCCTTCAGTCTTGCACAGTTGTACAGGCTCTTCTCTTGTAGTAAACTGCTTACTTTGATTTCATAGCTCACTGTAAACTTCTCACAGTATGAAGCTGCAGCAAGTAAAGTAGTGCCTGCCTCATCTCCTGGCTGAAGGACATCCAGCATCATCTAGACTTCTCCTCCTGGGCCTGACTATCTCTAGCCCTCTCCTTTCATCCATTTGATTTCAGTTAAAGCAGGATTCACAAAATGCAGATCACAAACTATCCATTTACCTTTAGGATCATGCAGGGGTTGGACCTGGTGTACATGATGATGGCATTGTTCTGAAGGGTCCTCATTCGTAGGCCCAGTCTGAATTCATCTCTCTTGCTGTTTTCAGAGACCCGGTATTTGATGTAGCTGTTCCCAGCAAAACTGAGGGACGTGTGGCCTGAAATCAAGAAAAAGGTTCAATGATTAAAAATACTTTTATGATCCTCAGTGATATCACATTACAACCCAATAATATCATCAAATAACATAATTATTATTAATATTAATATAATGTATGATCATCCAACATTTTTTGGTATAATAGATTTAGTGTTGGGGAGTTCTTCTCCAGACTATGTGCCAGATTACAAATTTTGATTTGGGAACCACGTAGAGAAGAAAACTTGGGCACTGCTTTCACCTGAAAATGTTTTTTGCTTCCTCCATCATGATCTCAGGCTAGGTTCCAGGCCTCATTATTGCTAACACTTATGCCGTGTACACACGATCGGAAATTCGGCCAGAAAAAGACAGATGAGAGCTTTTGGTCGGAAAATGCGTCTGCGTGTATGCTCCATCGGACTTTTGCTGGCAGAGTTCCCGCCAGCAAAAGATTGAGAACAGGTTCCTATCCGAAAACGCGATCGTCTGTACAAATTTGGACGCGCAAAATTCCTACGCATGCTCGGAAACAACTCGACGCATGCTCGGAAGCATTGAACTTCATTTTCTCGGCTCGTCGTAGTGTTGTACGTCACCGCGTTCTTGAAAGACGAAAGTTCAGAGAACTTTTGTGTGACCGTGTGTATGCAAGGCAAACTTGAGCGGAATTCCATCAGAAAAACCATCCAAGATTTTTCCGACGCAAAATCCACTCGTGTGTACGCGGCATAACTGAAATTTACCAGGAATTTCACCTGTTGCTCTGCTTTATGTACACACTTTGTATGTCATCTAATGATGCAACATTCCATGCCTAAGCATGAATCCTATGGAACTCAATGGCAATGGTAAAATTAATGGTGTGCTATTTGAAAAATAATAAATACAAATTTAAACTATATGGCCCATATTTTGTTAACGCTTGACTAGCACACCTGTGTGAGCTTGATGGACATCAAACCAAAGCTGTGAGTAGTACTATGAAGTTGACTCCCCCTTTGGAGCTCAGGGCCAATGCTACAGCTAGGCAAACTAGGCAGCTGCCTAGGGCGCACTGCTGCCTAGGGTGCCCGGCCACTGGTGTTCCCACTCTCTTCTCTCTGCAGTAAGCAACTAAGACTCAGAAAACAGCTGCTGCGCCATTCGCACATAGTGTCAGAGGCGCAGCAGTGGCGGAGGATTGTGTCTGTGTCCCGACTCCCGAGTGAATGGAAGCAAGCAAACATTCATTGATAGGCACTGATAGGCTGCAATAATGGGTGCTGGTGAGGCTGCCTTTGATGGGCGCTGGTGAGGTTGCATTTGATAGGCGCTGGTGAGGTTGCATTGATGGACACTGGTAGGCTGCATTTGATGGGTGCTGGTGAGGCTGTACTTGATGGGCGCTGGTGAGGCTGCATTGATGGGCGCTGGTAGGCTGCTTTAATTAGGTGGCTGGTGAGGCTGCATTTGACAGGCGCTGGTGAGACTGCATTGATGGGCACTGGTAGGCTGCTTTGATGGGTGGCTGGTGAGGCTGCATTGATGGGCGCTGGTAAGGCTGCATTAATGGGTGCTGGTGGGCTGCATTTGATGGGCACTTCATTAAAAAGGTGCGGTATAAATGGGCAGGGCAAAGGGGGTGGAGTCAGGGGTGGAGCCATGGGGGGGGGCGGCAAAATGAGGTTTCGCCTAGGGTGTAAAAATCCTTTCACCAGCCCTGTTGGGGCTATAACAGTCTTCCCTCTTCTGGGAAGGCTTCCACTAGATTTTGGAGTAGGAATTTGTGCCCGTTTTGCCAAATTAATGTTTGTGAGATGAGGTTCTGATGTTGGATGGGAATAACAGGACAAACACGCTTTAAAGCTGCAACAAATCTATCGATGGTGGAAGAGCATGCATATTAATATGCCTTCTTATTAAATTTTTTACCACATAGACATTATTGACATGCACTTTGAAGTTCAGTATCTAACATTAGCTAAAGGCTGTAAAGGAAGGTTAAGAGCCACAAAAGACTTGTTTGACATGTCTGCTATATAGTGATATCTTTTAACTTTTATTATTACGACACAGCATGCGAGGTTGCTTTTCTGCTGTGCTATGTATTTTTATTTATTACCGTCGGGTTTAGGGATAACACACATCTGTAGTCTTTCATACTGAAAAATGCTTAACGCTCGTGGCGGACTTGATAATTTTCTTTTGAATAATGGATTGTACCTGAACATTCGCTGAGTTTGCCCGGTGGGCACTGACAGATGAAAGGTCTCCGACTGATTTCATATCCCACGCATTGCATATCCTCGGGACACGGCTTGTTTAAACACGGATCTGCCGATCCTGGACACAGCCCGCCTGCAAGATAAACAAAAACCTCTTAGGAGACGAACCAGCAGTCCTTTACTTTTTTTTTTTTTGGATGGATTTATCCGCTGCCAAAGCTGAAACAGAAAAATGTCATGTTGCCACAGAATAGATTGAAGTGGAAAAGCTTAATGGGCAAAATAACAGGAAATGTTACCTGTGGGACATGGATGGCTGTTTCTTAGGCCCCTTCCACATGGGGCAGACTCTGCCAGGAGTCCGCCTGCTCAGCGGGAAATCTCTCTGCTGATCTCCACTGAGCAGGCTGGTCCGTGTTTGCTCTGCTTATGCTCTCTATGGGCGGTCGGATGTAAATGGTCCGACTGTCTGTTTACACCCAACTGCCATCTGATCCGCTAGGCTAGACAGATGGGAAATGGATCCCCATCCCTCTGTTTTTAAAGGATCAGATTGGATGTCTGCTGCAGTAAATGGACACATTTCCATTTCCATCCGCTGCTCTATAGAGGATAAACTCGATCAGTTCGCCTGTGTGAAAGGGGCCTTGGGTGTACTTTTTCAATTCCTGTAATAAGGCTCGTCAAACATGAATCGTCCTCTGGAGAGCAAGCCGTGGTGGTAACCACTAAGCTACTATGCTGCCCATTCATATCTGAGATTTCCCCACTAGTATTTCTTCTGCAGCATCATTCAACCCCTTCCTCTGAGCCCAGGTCATCTTGGACCCACCCTAGCCTGTGACTGGACAGTGAAAAAAAAAGCAGCACAGTGATGAGCTCATCCCTTGGTCACTCTACTCTCTCCTTCTATCAGTATACTTCATGTCAGCACATTAACTACTGTATTTATTGGCGTATAACATGCACTTTATCACCCTGAAAATCTGGTGCAAATAGTGTGTGCGTGTTATTCGCCAATACTGCAATTTGGGCTGCCTAGGAGGGAATCAGGAGGGGGGACAGGATGAGCGCCGTCAGATTACATACAGTGAGAATCTCCTGTTTACTCAGCGGCCTCTGTAATAGGAAGTCCCGTCTCCTGGGCCGGCATTGGACCACTGTTCTGTCTATCATAGAAGCCAGTCCAGGAGGCGGGACTAAATATTAAAGAGGCCATCGATTAAACAGGAGATTCTCGCTGTATGTAATCAGACGGCGCTTGTCCCGCCTCCCTCCCTGTCCCCTCCGAGGCAGCAGTAATCTGAGTTGAGGCTGCAGATGGCCATTGATCAGGCTGCATTGATGGCAATGGTGAGGCTGCAGATGGGCATTGATCAAGCTGCAGATGGGCAATGGTGAGACTGCATTGATGGGCACTGACCCTTATTTTGCTTCAAAGTTCTTTATTTAAAATATTAGTTTTTTTCCTGAAACTTCCCCCCTAAAATGAAGATGCGTGTTATATGCCAATAAATATGGTAATTGGCTCCTTATACTGCTTATTCCTCTTGCACCCCCGTCCTTCTGTACAAGGACTGCAATAGGTCATATTCTGGTCCTTACAATGTTTGCATTTAAAAAATATTTTTAGGCCTCATGTATGCTTGAGTTAAAAAAAAAAACTCATGTTTTGCAGGCGTGTGGGAAGGTGCAGCATGGTGCGGCGGAAGTAAACACTCAGAGTCCAGCTGCAGAAGCAGAACTGTATTGGAGAAGCTCAATAAAGCACAACTACCCGGTGGGAAAACAACCCAACCAGGTGCCCTGACAGAATGTTGCAGCAAAGAATATAGCAATAGGTCTAGGGTATTCCAACAGCACCTGTCCTGAGGGTTGAAATGTGGCCTGGGTGGTCCATACCCAAACGGGAAGGCTTCCATGAAAAAATGGCATGTCCCTGTTTTATTTTCCTACTTATCTGGAACCTCTTCCTGCCAGTAATTACTGTCCCTGACAGATGTATGACCTGTCCCTACACTACCCACATGCAAAATGCATGCCAAGTCTGAGAGCCAGGGTTTTAAATAGACTCTGCCCAACCCAAGATGGCCACTAGAGTCACATTGGGAGCCAGCATCCAATCACATATCTTTCCCAGTGACCCAGAAAACCAAAGAAAAACCATGTTCCTCTTTCCCTCTTTCCGTTCTTTCCCTCTGCAATGCCGCTGTGGTTGAGTGCCACCTGCAGTGGAGAAAGTAGACTGCACTTGCCTACACTTGCCTACAGGTGTTTTACTTTTTTCTTTCTGCCTCTAAACACCCCTCTGTGTTAGCTTATGTGTCCATGCACACACAGGCGTTTACAGGAGTTTAGAGGCAGAATTTAATAAAAAAAATAAAATTACATGTGCTTTCAAGAGAGCAATGTTTTGGCAGAAAAAACGCTCCTAAGCGCTAGGCGCATTTAATGCTTGATCGTTTTTTCATTGCAATGGCCAGAATAAATTAATATTCCCGTCAATGGAATAAATGCCCAAGCACTTGATGCATTCATTATATCTGGTCTCCCACAGTACACAGAACATGGAAATGCAATTGTTTTAGTAAATATAAACTGCTAAAAAACTTTTTCTCATCAGCAGTATATAGCAGTCTTGTGACTTCTATCAATGTCTGGTTAAAGCTTGTAGGAGGAATTTTTATTCTCCTCTGACCGTCCTATGAGGCTGCATGACTACTGACCCTCTGCCTGGACAGTGCTGATTGGCTTTGTGCCGATCACATCCACCCTCCCCCAATAAAAGAAATACACACCAAACTGAGCATGTGCAGAGTGCCTCCAAGACTCTGTACTATCAGGAGATGGATTGGGGACAGTGGGAGAAGACAAGATCAAACAGCCTTTTTACACAATGCGCAGGATTAACCCCTTAAGGTCCACAGTGAGTATAACAAGCATGCTTTACTGCATATACAGTGGGGACAGAAAGTATTCAGACCCCCTTGAATTTTTCACTCTTTGTTATATTGCAGCCATTTGCTAAAATCATTTAAGTTCATTTTTTTTCCTCATTAATGTACACACAGCACCCCATATTGACAGAAAAACACAGAATTGTTGACATTTTTGCAGATTTATTAAAAAAGAAAAACTGAAATATCACATGGTCCTAAGTATTCAGACCCTTTGCTCAGTATTTAGTAGAAGCACCCTTTTGATCTAATACATCCATGAGTCTTTTTGGGAAAGATGCAACAAGTTTTTCACACCTGGATTTGGGGATCCTCTGCCATTCCTCCTTGTAGATCCTCTCCAGTTCTGTCAGGTTGGATGGTAAACGTTGGTGGACAGCCATTTTTAGGTCTCTCCAGAGATGCTCAATTGGTTTAAGTCAGGGCTCTGGCTGGGCTTTTCAAGAACAGTCACGGAGTTGTTGTGAAGCCACTCCTTCGTTATTTTAGCTGTGTGCTTAGGGTCATTGTCTTGTTGGAAGGTAAACCTTCGGCCCAGTCTGAGGTCCTGAGCACTCTGGAGAAGGTTTTCATCCGGGATATCCCTGTACTTGGCCGCATTCATCTTTCCCTCGATTGCAACCAGTCGTCCTGTCCCTGCAGCTGAAAAACACCCCCACAGCATGATGCTGCCACCACCATGCTTCACTGTTGGGACTGTATTGCACAGGTGATGAGCAGTGCCTGGTTTTCTCCACACATACCGCTTAGAATTAAGGCCAAAAAGTTCTATCTTGGTCTCATCAGACCAGAGAATCTTATTTCTCACCATCTTGGAGTCCTTCAGGTGTTTTTTCGCAAACTCCATGTGGGCTTTCATGTGCCTTGCACTGAGGAGAGGCTTCCGTCAGGCCACTCTGCCATAAAGCCCCGACTGGTGGAGGGCTGCAGTGATGGTTGACTTTCTACAACTTTCTCCCATCTCCCGACTGCATCGTTGGAGCTCAGCCACAGTGATCTTTGGGTTCTTCTTTACCTCTCTCACCAAGGCTCTTCTCCCCCAATATCTCAGTTTGGCCGGACGGCCAGCTCTAGGAAGGGTTCTGGTCATCCCAAACGTCTTCCATTTAAGGATTATGGAGGTCACTGTGCTCTTAGGAACCTTAAGTGCAGCAGAATTTTTTTTGTAACCTTGGCCAGATCTGTGCCTTGCCACAATTCTGTCTCTGAGCTCTTCAGGCAGTTCCTTTGACCTCATGATTCTTATTTGCTCTGACATGCACTGTGAGCTGTAAGGTCTTATATAGACAGGTGTCTGGCTTTCCTAATCAAGTCCAATCAGTATAATCAAACACATCTGGACTCAAATGAAGGTGTAGAACCATCTCAAGGATGATCAGAAGAAATGGACAGCAGCTGAGTTAAATATATGAGTTTTACAGCAAAGGGTCTGAATACTTAGGACCATGTGAAATTTCAGGGTTTTTTTTAATAAATCTGCAAAAATATCAACAATTCTGTGTTTTTCTGTCAATATGGGGTGCTGTGTGTACATTAATGAGGAAAAAAACTGAACTTAAATGATTTTAGCAAATGGCTGCAATATAACAAAGAGTGAAAAACGTAAGGGGGTCTGAATACTTTCCGTCCCCACTGTACAGACTGATTTTACTGTTGTCGGTTTAGTAACACTTTAATGGTGAGTTCATTCATTTGTGTCTTTTATATCTGCCTAGAGTTCAACTCTAATTATGTTACCTATTTTTAACTGGATTTGGAATTTTTCCAATATTCCTTATATTCCAACAGAAAATAAAAATTCTTATAATTTTAAAATAAACTTACAGACGCGTCTTTCACATGAAAGCTTCAGAATTTGTTTTCCTCTCTGCAGAAAGTTATTCTTCCGCTTAACAGAGTTATGATATGTAAACTTTACTCAGGCGAGTGAAAAGAAAAATATACAGTGGGACGTTTAAGTTAAGTAAGTGCCATCTGGCAGGCGTATTTGCGAGTTACTGTGCAATCAATTACAGCGGCTGATAGAAAGTGAACGCTGCGCTGTCATGGAAATGCTCGGCTGACGTCTCCTGACTGGCCTCACATTACCGCAGAAAATATATATTTTCTTTGGAAAATGGGTAAATTACTGTTTTCACAAAAGACATGGTTCAGTTACTAATCCAGATGAGGCCCGGAGCGACTTCTTCAGGGAGAGACAGGCCACGAGCTGAGAGTTAATATGCTGCCACCTTGTCCATTAGACTCGCCGTGAATTATAACCTGGCAGAGGCTCGGCAAAAAGAGAAGTGAGGAGCCAGGTAACACCAATGCCAATGGAAATACGTCGCATTCTCTAAGGCTTTGCAGTCTCTGCCATATGCCCCACATTATTGAAAGTGGAAAGAAGGACGATACTTAACGCAGGATTTTTTGGCAACAGACACGCACCTGCTGGAAACCCAAGTCACAAATTCATAATTTTCGAAACTGTAGATTCCAGGGCCAAGATTCAAGTGCTGCTGTGTGCCAATGAAGGAAGAGTTGGCCTTGATTCCAGAGCAAGAGATGGGTGCAAGCAAATGAGGAATTTAATTTACATTTCATAAGGTTACTGTCTAAAGCAGTGGTCTACAAACTGTGGTCCTTTACTTGCTTTTATTCGGCCCTTGGGGTCATAATTCCCCCACTGACAACAATGAGGGAGCATAATTCCTCCCACTAATACCAATGATGGGGCACAATTTCTCCCAATGACACCAACAATGGGTTCCAATGACACCAAATGATGTGGCACTATTCCTCCCAATGACACCAACAATGAGGCCCAATGACACAATGATGGGGCACAATTTCTCCCTATGACACAAACAGTCAGGTGAGCTTTACCCAGGAGCCAAGAGGTCTCACCCAGGGGTCAGAGGTGCCCCAGCCAGCAGCCAAGAGACATGAGGTTTGACCCAGGGGTCAGAGGTGCTCCAGCCAGCAGCCAAGAGACATGAGGTTTGACCCAGGGGTCAGAGGTGCCCCAGCCAGCACCCAAGAGACATGAGGTTTGACCCAGGGGTCAGAGGTGCTCCAGCCAGCAGCCAAGAGACATGAGGTTTGACCCAGGGGTCAGAGGTGCCCCAGCCAGCAGCCAAGAGACATGAGGTTTGACCCAGGGGTCAGAGGTGCCCCAGCCAGCAGCCAAGAGACATGAGGTTTGACCCAGGGGTCAGAGGTGCCCCAGCCAGCAGCCAAGAGACATGAGGTTTGACCCAGGGGTCAGAGGTGCCCCAGCCAGCAGCCAAGAGACATGAGGTTTGACCCAGGGGTCAGAGGTGCCCCAGCCAGCAGCCAAGAGACATGAGGTTTGACCCAGGAGTCAGAAGTGCTCCAGCCAGCAGCCAAGAGACACGAGGTTTGACCCAGGAGTCAGAGGTGCCCCAGCCAGCAGCCAAGAGACATGAGGTTTGATCAGGAGTCAGAGGTGCTCCAGCTAGGAGACAGGAGGTCTTGTTCCAAGACTCAGGTGGGCTCCTAATGGGCTGTCAGGAAAACCCCTATTCAAAAGCCAGGACTGGGCCATGCAGCAGGGTGCTGTGACTAAAGGCTAAGAAAACCAAGTGATCCAGAGGAGCTGGACAACACAGTTTGGACTGGTGCAACTAACTGGAAAAGCACCTACCACATGCGTATAATCTCCCCGAAACCACACAGCCTATTTCAAATTCTCTTCAAACACACATCATGCTTTGCATCACAGTCACTTTCTGGTGGTACATTGGGGTGGCATTTAAAATAAATGGCACCGTAACACACCAACGCGTGCATGCTGTATTGCAATAATGCATATGTTTTACTACATTACTGCACTGTGGTGGTAGGAACGAGCCTTGACAATTGCAGGGAGGATAATTGTAAAGCCCTGTGCATCCTGATGTGCTGCATATGTGTACTGGCATGCCTTGCATTAACGCATCAAAAATACTGTATAGATGCATCAAAAAGAATGTCAACACTCATTATGACACACATCAAAGTACATCAATGAGTGTGCTGATGAGCATTATGAATGGACTGGTGTCTTTATTCAACCTTACTAACTATGTAACCATGTAATTATAATGCACATTGCTACACACATTAAAATTCATGGTGGCATGTGTGTAAATGGGTCCTATAAATGGCTGTTTATGCCCAGATTGCACAGACATGTTCCACTGTTGGCACTATCACCACACCCTTCCAGGGATATGATATGAATCAGACCCTGGAGTCTTGTGGATAGGAAGTGGTTGCAAAGAGGGCGTAAGAGATCAGCAGCACCAAGATGCAACAAAAACAATAAAAAAAAGCTATAAAAACGTATTTTACAAAAAAAAAAAAATAGCAATTGTTTATGGATTAAAAAAGTAATAGTAGATGTTAGGAGTGTGGCCAGTGTTCCTATTGTGCTTAGAGTACGCAGTGTGATGGGTGGCCAAGGAGTCACCTCTATAACATTGCTTAGACGTTGCTTAGAATGCATTAGGTTAAACAAAATCTCCAAGTCTTTACTAGAAATCTGCCTGACGCGTGGATCCTGACATAATTATTTGACGTAGCCATGCCCAAGGGGAGTTTAGTGTTACAATGTAACACAAGTCTAGACGCTTTTAAGCCCGGGGGGGGGGGGGGGGGGGGCATGCTACTTTACCTAATTAGTGACAGTTATGCTTGGCCAAGAGCCCTTGTCCCGGTGACAGGTTCACTTTAAAATCCACATGTGATAACGCATCATTAAATACCTCTACAGAGAAGGATCCACACTTTATTTATCAGTGTTTGCCACTAAAACGCCATAATGCCTCGGAATTATTTACACTCATTTTCCCAACAGAGATTCAGAAATGTCAACATATCTTTATTCATTTTGCTGTTCATTCAGTCGAGCAATACACCTGATACTATTAATGCCGCACAGAGGTTTGCATTTCAAAACATTCAAATACAGCTAAACAAATTGATTGTGCCCTTTTAAACACATCGAGGTTGGCATTTCAATGCTCTCACGTTTCCCTGCTACATCTAACCATTAATGGCTTAAGGTGCTCGTGAGCAGTGCGCACTGCTGGCTTTTTTTTTTTCAGAGGCTGAAGGTAGATGTAAACCATAATGACACTGTGTTTGTTAAAGGGCTGTGTATTATAAACAATTGCTATGTTTTGATCACACTATTTCTTTCATCCTTTGTTGCATGTGAGCACTGCTGATCTCCAGCAGCCTTTTTGTAGCCACCTTACAGGCAGTCGATGATGGCTGCATGGCATTTTCTAATGGTGACAACAATGGACTATGTGTCTCTTGCCTAGCAGTTAAAAGGGTCGCTGGTTCGAATCCCAACCACGACACTACCTGCCTAGAGTTTGCATGTTCTCCCTATGTCCGCGTGGGTTTCCTCCGGGTGCTGAAGAAGAACTAAGTAAAGCAACTGGGAGACGGGATAAAATGTTGTCACCCTATAACAGGAAATGCATAAAGAAGGACCTTAAAAGAGAAGTATGGCTTCTTTCGTAGTTAATCCTAATTAAGTACTTAAGTACTTAATCGTACTTACCTGGAGTAGGTGGATGCAGTCTCAGTCTGATGCTGCATCTGTCTCCCTCTAACACTGAGAACTGAGCGATCAAACGCTGCCGATCGCTCAGTTCCCAGGGCTCCCTGAGCAGACAGCTGGCGACTGCCAGCCACCGCTGTCTAGTCTGAAGCGCAGAGCTGTGGAGGGGGCGGGAGCAGCCAGCTAAGGCTCTCAGTGGCTTGCTGAGAGGCTGAGTCGGGTGTCGGGCCAGCCTTGTGGGCAGATCCCAACTTCATAGTCGCGATCTTGCCCAAGCTTTTTGACGCCAGCCGACAGCGGGCTTTAGCCCGCTGTCTGCTGAAAATGGATCTCAGAAAGAACTGCACTGCTGTGATCCATAGGCGAAGTACAGCCAACAGAGCTGTACTTCTCCTTTTATGGCAGGAACACCAGGTATTGTTTTTAATGAATGATGCAGATTTAAAAAAATAATTAAAGCAGAACTAAAGTTCCACTGTTACTCATTGAGAACAGGCGGCTCTTTATTGCAGAAGAGACATGCAATGTCTCTTCTGCAATAAAATACACCTACCTGCCTGTTCTCAGTGTTCTCCAGAATGTAAATTGAGCTACGCATCCCTGTGTGCCAGGATAACTGGTACACAGAAGAAGATGCTGGTGACGGGGACTATTGGAGGAAAGGTAAGTCAAGCTCCTTTTAGTTCTGCTTTAAGTTTACTTTTGAATTTACAAATAACTACTTAAAGTGGGAGTAAACTCCCATGCATGAATTTTACCTATAGGTAAGCATGTAATAAGGCTTACCTATAGGTACAGTAATTATCTCCTAAACGTGCACCATCTAGGAGATATTTACTTTCGATGCAGCCGGTGATGCCACATTGCCGTGCCGTTCCTTCAGAGCCGTGCCGTAAACAGCAACTCCCTCGCACATGTGCGGGAGGGCCGTCATCGCCGGCTTGGGCTTTCATATCGCCAAAGACCGCAAACCTGGAAAGAAGATCAGGTGAAGATGGAAGCACCTTCAGTGGTGACAATGCACCACTGGCGGGCTCCGTTTTCAGGTAAGTCTGTCATAATGTGCTAGTAGGTGGTGCCTACTAGCACATTATGATTTAAACTGCCCAGGGCCCAAGTGTTTTCTTTTCTTCTTTTTTTTTTTGTGCGGTTTACTACTAATCAAATTAAACCCTTGTGCCGCTACCCCAAATACTATTCACCTCCCTACTCTGAGCTGCTGCTCACAATTTATGCCACTCTTATGCCTTGTACACACGGTCGGATTTTCCGATTGAAAAAGTGCCATCGGATTGTGTTGTCGGAAATTCCGATTGTGTGTGGGCTCCATCAGACTTTTTCCGTCGGAATTTCCGACACACAAAGTTTGAGAGCAGGATATAAAATTTTCCGACGACAAAATCCGATCCTTTAAATTCCGATCGTGTGTACACAAATCCGACGCACAAAGTGCCACGCATGCTCAGAATAAATTAAGAGACAAAAGCTATTGGCTACTGCTCCGTTTATAGTCCCGATGTACGTGTTTTACGTCACTGCATTCAGAACGATCGGATTTTCCGACAACTTTGTGCGGCCGTGTGTATGCAAGACAGGTTTGGCCCAAAATCCGTCGGAAAAAATCAGATGGATTTTGTTGTCGGAATGTCCGATCGTGTGTACAGGGTATAAGGCTGGGTTCACACCATCCAATTTGCAATAGCAGGAGATTTTGACCGACTCTCTATGGAGCTGGTTCACGTATCTCTGCTGCGAATTGCACATGAGTCCTGTGCGTCTTTTGGTCCGTTTCAGGTCCGAATTCAGACAAAAATTTGGGCTGAAATCGGACCTGAAACTGTAAATGGGGACGCACCGGACCCCTGCTGGGAGCCGCATCAGTATTAGGTGTGAACCCAGCCTCATGCATATGTGTACAAATCAATCAAAATCAGTGTAGTGCTACTCCATACAAAACATATAATTGGCTGTTTGTAACTGCAAGCCGGAAGCAATGACATGACGTCACTTCCTGTTTACTCGGAAAGCATCAGCACCACTTTTTAAAAATCGAAAGCTTTCAAAAACACCAATCCTGGTGTTTTGAATGCTTTTAAGTGCATAGGAGGAATCTGGGGGCTTATAGACCCCAGATCCCTTTATAAAGAGTACCTGTCACATGCCTATTGCTGTCACAAGGATGTTTACATTGCTTGTGACAGCAATAAAAGTGATAAAAAAAATAATTAAAGCAACAGTGTAAATATAAAGTAAATATTAATAAATAATATTACATGAACAATTTTAATGAATATATAGATAATAAGTGTCCATCGTGGATGAGTCAAAATAGTCCACAAATAATCACCACGTGAGTTTTATAATGAACACCAAAAGAGCTAAATAAATAATGGAAATAGAAGATGAATGTTGGGTTTCTAGATGGTGGATGCTGTATAGGCTTTACAGTCTGGTAGCAACCATGCCAACCTTGGTGACCTTCTCCGGAAATGTAATAAAACAGATAAGGATGTGCAGATACCACCACCCATATAAATGGAGGCTTACCGGAAAGCTAGGACCCAAACCAGCATACGCTGTATGAGTCGGAAAAGCTTGAAAAGTTGCCCCCTGGCAGATGGTAGGGAGATCCCACCGGTACGTTGGAGTCCTAGGGATGCCTCACCGGGGAGTCTTTTCAGAGTAGAGGTTGGAGATGTCCTTGAACAAACCCCATATGGGATAGAAAAAGGGCCAAATAGTGTAATTCCGTAAATATGTAAAATTTAATAAAAAGAAACACACTTACATATTAAGAAGAACAAATCAAGCGCTTGTGAATAAAAATGGCGGCAGTGGAGTCCTCCCGACGCGTTTCGTCTCATGGGACTACTTCTCCCCCCTATACAGCATCCACCATCTAGAAACCCAACATTCATCTTCTATTTCCATTATTCGGTGGACTATTTAGCTCTTTTGGTGTTCATTATAAAACTCACGTGGTGATTATTTGTGGACTATTTTGACTCATCCACGATGGACACTTATTATCTATATATTCATTAAAATTGTTCATGTAATATTATTTATTAATATTTACTTTACATCACTTTGAATCTATAGCGCTACACCCACTTTATACACTCTATAGTTTTTAGCAAAATTTCTATTTGCAGTGTCAGCGGCTTATATGTTTTTTGGATTAGTATGATTTAGAGTTAGCGCAAGGTTATTTTTGTTTTTGTAAACAGTGTAAATATAAAAAAATAAAATAAATTAATATTTAAAAAAAAAAAAATTAAAGTGCCCCCATCCTTCAGTGCTTGCACGCAAAGTTGACAGCATGTGTCGGTCCTACACGCACACAAATGTTGGTCGTCCCACACATGTGAGGTATCACTCCGAACGTCAGATCATGAGCAGTAATTCTAAATATTGAACTTGAAAGAATCATGTCTCAGGTTCTGATGAGGAAGCCGCAGTTGTTCACTGTGAATGGCTGCAGCTTCCCCATCAGACCCTGAGACAAGAACGGTATACCGCGACTGGGATGGGACAAATTTAGATTGGGGGTGCACCTGATTTTAGTCTTGCCTAGGGCAGCACAAAACCAAACTACACCACCACTTTCCTCCACCTCTGTGACCAACACCAATTGTGCTCTCACGTTACATGACAAAATGGTTAAAAATAAATAACTATGATATTACCCTCCGGGTACTCTGGTTTCCTCCCACACTCCAAAGACATGCTGGTAGGTTAATTGGCTTCTGTCTAAATTGGCCCTAATATATGAATGTGAGTTAGGGACCTTAGATTGTAAGCTCCTTGAGGGTAGGGACTGTTGTGAATGTACAATGTATATGTAAAGCGCAGCGTAAATTGACAAAGCTATATAAGTACCTTAAATATTATTATTATTATTAGTAGTATTATTATTATTATGTCATAATAATAGAGAAGACATGATGGACCACTTGGACTTTTTTCTGCCATCACTCTTCTGCTTCTATGTTTCTAATGACAGAAACCAGCAGAAACATGCTAAAGTTCATATATACAGACAGGGCAAGCATAAGAACTGTCCCGCATTTGTGTTACCAGTGTGGATTTTGTCAAAATTACTGAATTTTTGCATATTTTCTGTAGACCAGTAGAGGAGAAATGAGCAGCATTAGACTGCAAACAGCCCTTCATGCTGCTCCACATTCTTCTAAACTGAGTACATGTGTGCCATCTGGTACCAATCACAGCAAGATGTTCTGAATTACAGGTAATTTAGATGTTCATGTGTCTCTACTAAACCTGATTAAAGATGCAAGGCAGCCGATTCAGAGAACGTTTACTGGACTGCAGAGCAAGCCATGTTTTACTGAAATGACCCCTCGTAATACAAACTGTACCTGTGTTCCATGTGTTATACGTTAACATCTGCTTTTAACTTTTTACAAATGTATCTGTGCAGGACAGGTGGCTTCAGCAGCTTCAGAGCTGTTCTCGAGACCAGAGCTTCTACGATGAGCTACTAGGCAGTAAGGATGGCAGAACACGACCCGCAGAACATGACCTGCTCCAATAGGCACAGAACACTCTGATCATTTTCCTTCCCCCTGAGATTAGTCAGTGAAATCTTATGAAAGGTTTATTTACATGTCAAGCCAGTGTAATCAGAAAGGTAGAAAGATGATCAGCAGCGTTTTCTTTCTACTAGCCTGGATTATGTTGGAGGGTCTGCCAGAAGAAGCCTACAACCCGTCAACCTACTTGCGTTTTTTTTACCATGCCAAGTTTTCTTCTCTACAGCTAATTTAACTAATTTCGTCTTTGTAATATGAAAAAATAAAAATGATGTATGTCTCTGTGGTTGTTGATCCCCAGACACTGGAGTTTTCCTACTGTCTCATGAATTGCAGAGTTGGTCACTGAGGCATGTTTCCTGATAGAGAAAATTGATGACCTACAGATAAGATACTCAAGATCAATATATGTGGAGCTCCTGAGTTCTCTTTATGGATACTCAAGCATTCCAGCCTCTTGATTTTTCAGGCTGCGACTGGCCGTCATTCTCCTCCACATAGACTCCCACTCTAGGTCCACTAACAGCATTTCTACCCTTGCCTAACCTAATAAGTGTAGTGTTGTGGGACCTGGAACTTTGCACCAAGCACGTTCCCCTTCCTTGCCTTATCCCCCACTTTCTTCTTTGTTTTTACTTTTCTTTTCCAGCTTGTCGGACACCCTTGACCCACTACTTATTTTTGATTATGACAGTGCTGGGCTGTCAGTTGACTTCTAATTTGAATGCTGTTCTTAGGGAGGGTGCATACTGTATGTCAGCCTAAAAAAATGTCTGCTTTGGCTGCCATACATCAATAACGTATTATTCCTTAAAAAAAAAAAAATGTTTGTAATAATTGCAGACTATGGTGATTAATTTGCCTTATCTCCAGGAAAAAATGTACAATCCATTATGATCCCCCTTCTGTCACATTTTTGGAAGAAAGAAAACTGTGGATGGTAAGGACAGATCAAATACAAAGCTCCATAGTGTTTAGAGGGGTGGCATAGAGCAGGGGTCTCCAAACTGTCACCCCAGGGCCAGATGCGGCCCTTTGCTAGCCTTTATCTGGCCCTTTGAGCACTATCCCAATGATATGAGGCACTATTCCTCCTAATAAAACCAACAATGGAGCACTATTTCTTCCACAGATACCAATGATACCAATGATGGGGTACTATTCCTCCTACTAATAACAATGATGGGGCTTTACTCATCCTCCTCCTACTGACAACCAACCTTGAGGCCATGTTTATTCTCACTGATGCTGGGTCCAGGCCATTTTCTACCCCAACTGGCCACAATTCGGTCCCCCCTAAAATTTAATGGACAGTAAACTGACCCTTTGTTTGAAAAGTTTGGAGACCCCTGGTTTAGAGAAAAATGGTCCTCATTGCTAAAGTGCTGAAGTACACAAAAGACGGGGTCATTAGAAGCTGCTAGAAGCATGGGCCTCCAACATTCTCAAATGCTGGTAACACAGAATTGTAGTCATATGCAGTCAGATACAACATTATTCCTAACTAATGCAGAATGTGCTCCTCTTATAGGACAAATAATCTAGGTGTGCTTTGGCAAACCTCTTGTTTTTTTTATCAAAATGAGGGTTAAAAAAGACTAAATACCGGTCCTGATGTAAAATCTCCTGGTTGCCAGGTCTCCTTAATCAAATAATACTGGAGAAAAATGACTGCCATGTAGTAATGGCTTCCAGTTTGTTTCACAAAGCAAGAATGAAGGGTATTGGTACAGATAATGAATACGGGCAAATAAAGGTGCATACAAAATACAATAAGAAAGTAACATTGACTTTACAGTATTAACGCAAATGCATTTCTGGGGGAAAAAAAGTAAGTTAAACCCCAAAAGGACATACAAAAATCTTGATATCTCAATAGTGTGAAAAAACATCTGATATTCACTATAACACAAATTCCTGTTCTATGACCAGTCTGTAAAGGTTCTCATTTATCCAGGTCATGGTATAGCTACTAGTAGTAGTTAGTCACATTTAGCTGGACTTGTTCGGTAATGTTGAAGACATTTTGTAACTTATTTAAAACACTACTTTAGTTATGATGAGTGTCAGAAAAATACCCCAGCATTTACATCTCTACCAAAGCATTTTCACAATATTTCCCACCTTCAACCATGTAAACTGAAGGTTTAACACCTACGTATACTTCCTAACACCAAGGATTGGATTACGTAATTTTAACAAGGTGGTTCCACAACTTTCACACATCCCATCCTGTTCTTGGACAATCTACATCTATCTTTCCATGGTGATTGGATTAAAGTGTTTGTAAATAAATAAAATAAAAAAAATAGCAAACATATACTTACCTGCTCTGTACAATAGTTCTGCACAGAGCAGCCCTGATTCTCCTCTTCTTGGGCCCCCCACTGACGTTCTGCACCCCTTCCCATTTTTTGAGTGCCCCCCTAGCAAGCTGCTTGCTAGGGGGGCGCTCGTGCGTGCTCGCTCCCCAAGCTGGCTCTGTGTGCCCAAAAGGCACAGAGAGAATGGCTCAGTCCCATCCCCCACTCGCTCCTTACTGGCTGTGGTTTGCATCAGCGGTAGGCTGTAAGCGGTAGGCTCCTGCTGCTGCATCTCAGCCAATCAGGAGGGAGAGACTCGGGAGAGCCGCTGCTCTCGTGCACATTGTTGGATTGAGATCAGGCTTAGGTAAGTATTAGGGGGGCTGAGGGGGGAGCTGCACACTGAGGGTTTTTTTACCTAGAATGCATGAAGGCAAAAAACCTTCAGCTTTTAGGACTATTTTAATTTGTTTGTGCTTTCTGTGTGGATATAATACTGGGTAAGTTTCTGACTTTCATTAGAATTGAAAAAGTGGCTTTGATAATGTCTTCAACATTGATAATGTATTCAACATTACAGAACAAGTCCAGTTGAATGTAACCGACTAGTACTGTCCAGTCCTTTATTCTATTTCTGCCTATGAAAAACCATGATATCGTAGGACTCAGTAACATTTTTGCACATATAAAGGTTCAATCAGCATATAAGCAGCCATTTCATTGGTTGAAAATATGGTTGAATAGAAAAAGGGTTTTCTTGTATAACTAAAACAATAGGAAGTCTGTTAGTCATATCTACATAAAGTAAATGTTGCCCTTGAATTTTCCATAAATGGTTAAAGCTATAAATGTCAGTGTTCATAAATATCCAACATCAGCTGGGTAACCTGCGCTTGGGCTAATATAATATAATGTAATCCTGCTGCTACAAGCACAAGTACCCTGTAGTACTTGTCTTTGATAGCCATAGCTCGTACAGAAAGTAATATGTTACAGTACAATAATGAATGCAGAGTGTCTCTGCTCAGTCCCATATGCCATAAAATCATGTAAATATAAAAAGAATTCTGCATGAACCTTGCATGTCCTTTGGAATTCTATTATGTGATATAAACAGTAATCCTGCCATAGCTGAATCACATATAGTCCAGACTGGAAGCAAAAATAATGGCTTCAATGGGTAAATGCAGTAACATGGATAAGAGCTAGTATACACCGATCAGCCACAACTGAAAGGTTAAGTGAACAACACTGATTATCTCATTATAACAACAGTTGAAATTGGGTGGGATATATTAGACGGCAAGTGAACATATTGTCCCTGAAGTTGAAAAATGGTGACAGGGTCATGAGCGGCCAAGGCTCATTGATGCACATGGGGAATGAAGACTGGCCCGTTTAGTCCAATCCAACAGAAGAGCTACTTTAGCACAAATTGCTGAAAAAATGTAATGCTAGTTCTGATAGAAAAGTGTCAGAACACAGTGCAACGCAATTTGTTGTGTATGGGGCTGTGTAGATGCAGATCGGTCAGATTGCCCATGCTGACCAATGCCCATGCTGACCTGTGTCCATGGCCAAAAGCCCCTACAATGGGAACATGAGCATCAGAACTGGACTACTGATCAATAGAAGAAGGTGGCTGATATGATTAATCACATTTTGTTTCAGATCATATGGATGGCCGGGTGCGTGCATACCTGGGGAAGAGGTGGCACAAGAATGCAGTATGAGAAGAAGCCAAGCCAACGGAGGCAACATGATACTTTGGACAATGTTCTGCTGTAAAACCTTGGTTCCTGCCATTCATGTGGATGTTACTTTGTGTCACAGTCAAGGGTCATAAGAAAATTAATTGTGAATGAAAAACCCTAAATCCTGCATGGTGGGATGTTCTGTAGGATGCAAGGGACACAGGGCACATTTAAGGACTTTCTTGCTATCCTGCAAAGATAGGGACATTTGGCACCTGTGTCATCCACCCCTATACATGAAGGCCTGCTCCTTTTCCTGGGACAGGTAGAGAAAGCCATTCCATCACAACATACATCGGCGGGATGTGGAAACCTTGCAAAAAGATCTGAACAAATTAATGGGGTGGGCAACTACATGGCAAATGAGGTTCAATATAGAAAAATGTAAAATAATGCATTTGGGTGGCAAAAATATGAATACAATCTATACACTGGGGGGAGAACCTCTGGGGGAATCTAGGATGGAAAAAGACCTGGAGGTCCTAGTAGATGATAGGCTCAGCAATGGCATGCAATGCCAAGCTGCTGCTAACAAAGCAAACAGAATATTGGCATTCATTAAAAAGGGGATTAATTCCAAAGATAAAACGATAATTCTCCTGCTCTACAAGACTCTGGTCTGGCCACACATAGAGTATGCTGTCCAGTTCTGGGCACCAGTCCTCAGGAAGGATGTACTGGAAATGGAGCAAGTAGAAAGAAGGGCAACAAAGCTAATAAAGCATCTGGAGGATATTAGTTATGAGGAAAGGTTGTGAGCACTGAACTTATTCTCTCTGGAGAAGAGACGCTTGAGAGGGGATATGATTTCAATTTACAAATACCGTACTGGTGACCCCACAATAGGGATAAAACTTTTTCGCAGAAGGGAGCTTAACAAGACTCATGGCCACTCATTAAAATTAGAAGAAAAGAGGTTTAACCTTAAACTACGTAGAGGGTTCTTTATTGTAAGAGCCGCAAAGGTGTGGAATTCCCTTCCACAGGCGGTGGTCTTAGCGGGGAGCAGCGATAGTTTCAAGAAACGATTAGATAAGCACCTGAATGACTACAACATACAGGGATATACAATGTAATACTGACATATAATCACACACATAGGTTGGACTTGATGGACTTGTGTCTTTTTTCGACCTTACCTACTATGTAACTATGTAAGTGAATACATTTGGTTTCCTGCAAGGGAAGGTTGTTATATCAGCTGATACATTCTTTCTATCTTTGTTAATGATATTGCTTTTAGAGCTATGAAAACAGCCCATGTGGCGAGACAGGATGTAGGTATATTTTTGCTAGTCTAGTAGACAAATAACTTATATTTTTATTTATACAGCCAATTGCCATGTCATACCAGGTTAGAGCTGCCCTCTCTGTTGCCATGACAATCGCTGGGTCAGCAAGCATTAAAAAGAAATACTCAGACTAAACAGTTAGGGGCTATTTATACAGTTTTTTTCATCATAAGGCACTCACGGACTAGTTCCTAAGTCAGCAGGTTAGAACAACTGCAGACTACAATGCTTACAAATTGAGGTCTTTTTATTTTTTTTTATTTTTTTTGGCCAACTTTTGAAATGAGTTAGTACAGTAATTACAGCAAGTGTAGTGGAATAAGGAAGGAAATGGTTGAGAGAGATCACAAGACTCACATTAGCTCAGGCACAGTCGCTTCTCTTACCTGGTGGTCTGTACATAAAGTATAGAGTTGATTTATTAAAGGCAAATAGACTGTACACTTTGCAAGTGCAGTTGCTCCAGAGCCTAGTAAATGAGGGGAGGCTCTACTGACTTCAATCATCCAATTATGTGCAAGCAAAAATGCTGTTTTTTTTTTTTGTTTTCCTTGCATGTGATTGGGTATTCTTTGCAAAGTGAAGCTTTGCCACATTTACTAAGCTCTGGAGCAAGTGCACTTGCAGAGTGTACAGTCAATCCACCCCAGTAACATTCAATTCTTGCCTTGGCTTTTGCAAAAATATTGTGACTACAGGGCTTGGACTATACCAGTGTCTCCAAACTGCGGCCCAGGGGCCAGATGTGGCCCTTTGCTTGCTTTTATCTGGCCTTTGGATCACTATTTAATTCACTGACGGCACAATTCCTCCCAATGACACCAACAATGGGGCACAATTCCTACCAGTGACATAAACGATGGAGCACAGTTCCTCCCAACAACACCAACAATGGGGTCCAAAGGCACCAATGATGGGGCACAATTCCTCCCAATGACACCAATGATGGGCACAAAATTCGTCCCAAAGACATTAATGATGGGACATTTTGTACTCCTGTTGGCCACAGTCTGGCCCCCTAAAATCCTCCCTAAAAGTCTGAAGGACAGTAAACTGGCACTTTGTTGAGAAAATTTGGAGACCCCTGGACTATACCATTGGGCACCATCATTCACACGTGCCTGTCATAATGTCTAAACACAGACATGGAAACCAAGTCATAAAATTGAAAAAAAGTAAGTAAGCAGAAACAAATTACAGCACTGTCTCGTGTTTTAATAACTGACCGCTATCTGTTCTCTGCCGGAAACTGTAGTGTTTATTCCATAGTGCCTCTTCATTCTACAAGCCAGTCATAAGGAGTTCTTTTAGCATAACATGGCATAAAGAGATCAGTGATTTGAGAAGAGTCCAGTGATATGCATAAGAAGCACATCCTTGTTTGCTGGCAATAGTGGAACCCAGTACTTCCTACTATAGAGGCATATATGAATTTGTTCCCTGCCTACCCACAATGCATGCTGAGCCTTAGGGACCAATAGCCAAGCCCGATTACTGTCACATGGGGGGGGGGGGAGCGTCCTTAACCTAGTATATGCTCCAACCCAGGGTTGTGCCAGAATTTACAAACCAATTTCTCACAAAGTGTCAGAATGAGAAGAGCATAAAGGAAAGTAAGGTAGTTGTGTACTTCTTACCCTCCCTGCTCTAAAACAAACTTGCTACTTAAAGTTCAACTTCTCCAAATTCAAACATTTTCAATAACCATCTGCTAAGCACTGGTTATTGAACCATGGACCATGGGTAGGCTAGGACCTTGTTTTTGGAGATGGGACTTTTTTGGCCACTGAAGCATTATTGCTGGACCATGGGTAGGCTGGAACCTAGTTTTGGAGCAGGGATGTTTCCCTAACGTTTTGTGAGTCCCTAAGGCCTATGGCTCACTGGCAATCTTGTCGTTGGTGAAAACTCGCCAGTGACAGTATTGCTATAAGGGGCAGAGAAATACTCTCCATGATTTGCTCCTTCACAGGCCAGATGAGCAAAATGTCGCCCTGTCAGGTGACATTCTGCAGTGTCTCCATCAATGATGGAGTATTTTCTCCGCAGTTAGTAAGTTGTTGTCAGTGACAACATCACCAGTGTATTGTGAGCAAGGCCGCTGATAAGGCAATACAGCCAGCCCTCCTGTATCAGGCCCAGGCTCCATCAGCTTAAATGGAGGCCCCTGTATTGCCTTATTGCTGCTGGCTTATACTCCTCTTTCTTACTCCAGCTACACTGCAGGAGGATCAGTTCTAGTATCTGCACCCCCTTCCTGCTGTCGGGCCGCCCTGCATCCTTCCCTTCCTAGCAGCACTCCCAGTTTCCCTCCTCTGCTCACCTGATGGCAGCTGCTGAGGACACACAGGGGGACATTTCAGGAAGGAAAACAGGGGGGTGCAGTAAATATGTCCAAAATTGCTCCTGTGTTTATTAATAGCTACTATGCTTCAGTTTGTGAATGAACAGGAAGCCTCAAAATTCTTTCTTTTCATTTATCTGGACAGCTGAGTAGAGAAAGGGACTGATGAATCTCTGTCCTCATTCCCTTTCTCTGCCTCAAATTTGAGTCGTCAGGTGTCTGTTTAGACCCCTGATATTTCGCCCCAACATGAACCTGTCTGCAGCATGCACTGTCTCCATGGTGGTTGGCAACACCTCATGCTATTCCTTGTTAGCACACATGTCTGACTATGCCATCACCTTGGAGGTTGTGTTGGACTGTCCTTACTGTCCGATACTTCAAACTGTCCTGCTTGTGTTGCTGGTCCCCTCTGGATCTTATACCCACAGCTCCTGGGTCAGACATCTCTGGTGGCTGCCATTGGGATATGAGCATGTGATATCCTGCATTTTTATATGTGTATATGCATCAACCCCTGAGGAAGTGAGAATCAATTCATGAAACGCGTTGTTATACAAAAGATGCAATGTTACATTAATCATGAACTGATTTTTAAGTACTGTATTTAGCTATGGAATGGATATGCTTATTTGGACCAATTTGCTTTGGCACCATATTTTCTGCTGACCTTTTGGTATTACATTAAATACATTTCTACATTGTTGTTTTTAAAATTGGGTGTGCTGTGCCTCATACAACGTCCTACGGGCAAATCTCTGCACTTTCGTATGTAATATAGGGATGAAGGTGCATCACGGGGTAGATCCAGCCATAGTTGATTTCTAACAGCAGCCCTGGTTGTTGGCCTTAAGAACAAAGTCACACCAGGATCGAGGGGGGGGGGGGGGGAGAGGCTTTTCTAAGATTATAGTAGCTACCTTGTGGTACCAAAACGTTTTCTTTCAAAAATTAAAAATGACCAACACATTCACTTTAAGGAAGAATAATGGATCAATATGGGGATGAAATCAGGTCAATCTTTCATCTCTGGCTTAAAAAATGATTGCATTCATGACCTTGTTAAGGGGTTCAAGTATTGCAGACGCAGTCAAACAAGGCAGAAAAAATTATGTTGTGAATGTCACAGGACTGAGATTTAATACATGCAGGAATTTTAAGCAATTAAACTATGTCATAATACTATGACAGGAATGTAAAAACCTTCTATGTTCCAACACACGTGCCTTGGAACACCAAAAAGGAAGCAGAACAGAAAGGAGGCTTCAGTCTTTTAATTAGTGTCCGCGAGGAAACTATTGTTTTCGTAAGTACCCTAAATAACAGTTTGTCACCGCTGGGATCCTTTCAGCGATGAAGGCTAATGCATTCTTTAATTTGTTTTCAATGGCGAACCTATGGTTGGGATCTCAGTAGAACAAGAGAAGATCGTCCTTATTCCCCGCCTCAGCGAGTTTGATGAATGATGAACAAAACAACCCCAGCTGTGATCCTGCTTACAGTCCTCGTGGTTAGACCTGCTTCTCCGTAGCAATATGTAATTATACCAAGACAGCTACCACTGCTTTACCGTGATTTTCTAAAAATACCAAACCCTGTAATCATCTGCAGAACAACAATTACACACACTTCTTGTGTTTAGGAGTATCTACAAGTTTTAAAACCATGATCCTGGCAAAGAGAGATGCAGAATTAACTTGTTGAGCTACTGGGCTACAGAACTGAACACTAGGAGTTCTACCACAAAGCAATTCCTCTTTTGTGCTACCGAGGTACACCCTTACGCCCCACAGCCCATTGTAGGTTTGGTATCTAAGCTGTTATTTCTTTTAGTAAATGGAAATGTAAAATGTGGTTATTTAAAGAAAAAGGAGCAGAACAAGTGAATAACAAAAAGTCCTACACTTATCTGCCCCATTCTGTCTGCTCATTACCGATTATTGTACTCCCACGATCAACCAACGATGGGTTGGTTGTACAGTGGTGGAGAAAGTTTTTTTGCCTAAATTTGGATACAGCAGGGAACAGGTAAACTATTTTAGACATTTTTATTTGCTATCTGTATCCCACAGATACAAAAGCAATTGAAAGGAAACCTCTCAAAAATTACGGGAATCATCTCTCAGAGAGTTATGCATTATAAAAATCAGGAATTCTAAAAAAGTATTTGTTTCTATATGTTCAACTTACATATAATAGATATATACTTTTAATACTTTGTATGAATATGGTAGCAAGACCAAGAACTGAGCAATCAAATGACCGCTGATAGCTCAGTTCTTGGTCCACTCTGAGCAAAGAGCGTCAGTCATCGCTCTCTATTCTGTCCCTCCAGTGCTCACTGGAACGCCAAACTGGAGAGGGGGGCAGAAGCGGCTGGCTTAGGCTCTCAGCGGCACGCACCAGCTCTGTTAAGGCATTATTGTCGGGTTGCTTCCAGAGCTTGGGATGCCAGCCGACAGCGAACTTTAGCCCGCTGTCAGCTGATTCTGGATTACAGGAGTGAAAAACATAGGTGCCCTCTTATGACCCACAAGAAAAGTATGACCAAAAAACCTCTGGCCATACTTCTCTTTTAAAACAGACTTCAGCAGAGGTTACTAAGCATTTTTCCACATACCGTATTTATCGGCGTATAACACGCACAGGCGTATAACACGCACATTCATTTTAAGAGGGAAGTTTCAGGAAAAAACCTACATTTTAAATAAGGAACTTTGAAACAAAATAAGGGTCAGTGCCCATCTGCAGCCTGACCATTGCCATCAATGCAGCCTGATCAATGCCCATCTGCAGCCTCACAAGTGCCATCAATGCAGCCTCACCATTGCCATCAATGCAGCAGCCTCACCATTGCCATCAATGCAGCAGCCTCACCATTGCCATCAATGCAGCAGCCTCACCATTGCCCTCAGTGCAGCAACCTCACCATTGCCCTCAGTGCAGCAGCCTCACCATTGCCTTCAATGCATCAGCCTCACCATTGCCATCAGTGCAGCCTGATCGAACAGAACAGTGGTCCAATGGAGGCCCAGGAGACGGGGCTTCCTATTACAGAGGCCGCCAAGTAAACGGGAGATTCTCACTGAATGTAATCTGACGGCGCTCATCCCACCCCACTCCCTGTCCCCTCTAAGGCAGCTAAAATTGAAGTATTGGCGTATAACACGCACACGCTATTTGCACCTGATTTTCATGGTGAAAAAGTGAGTGTTATACACCAATAAATACAGTATTTAGAAAACGTTTTAATAAGTGGGCATTCCTGTACATTGTAAAGGGCTTTGCTAATCAGGACAACATACCTAAATTAAGATGGTGCAACAGAGGAAATCCAATATAGAGTATGTCAAACTGTGTTTTTGGGGTAAAATATGGGTAAAACTAATGGTAAAAGCTGTAAAGTCACTGTGTAATACAGGCCGCCCCCCGAGTTACAAATAAGATTCTGTAGATTAGTTCTTAAATTGAATTTGTACGTAAGTTGGAACAGGTACATTTTTTAAGTGTATTTTTTACGTTTTTTGAATAGCGTAGGGAAGGGTTAACACCCCTGTAAGGTTTGTTTTGCTGTCTGTGCACCTCTTCAGAAGATTCCACCTGACTTCTATACCCGTGACATATAGATTTGGAAAAATTTGGGTTGTTGTGGAAACAAGGATTGGTGATAAACCTTCAGTGGAGACACCTTTTTCCCATGATAACTTTTACAGGAGAGAATTTCCCTTCCTAGGGGTAGATTTCCCCTCACTTCCTGTTGTCTCCCTCCATATTAGTCGGATGTATGTAACTCGGGGACTGCCTGTATTCTGTTTCAATATTCTTTATTAAAGCGCGCTCCCCTGCCACCATTGCAACAATCATTAGGTAGAAGGTTGAAAATATCGTATCTAATGCCGCGTACACACGAGCGGAATGTCTGACAGAAAAAGTCAGATGGAAGCTTTTCATCGTATATTCCATTGTGTATGCCTCATCGGACTTTTTTTTTTTCGAAAATTCTGACGGACCTAGAAAAAGAACATGTTTTAAATATTTCCGACGGAACCAATTCCTACCGGGAAAACCGCTCGTCTGTATGCTGTTCCGACAGACCAAAAACGACACATGCTCTGAAGCAAGTACGAGACGGAAGCTATTGACTACTGGCTATTGAACTTCCTTTTTTTCTAGTCCCGTTGTATGTGCTGTACGTCACCGCGTTGTTGACGATCTGACTTTGGTGCGATCGTGTGTATGCAAGACAGTTTCAGCGGAATTCCGTCAGAAAAACCTTCAGAGTTTATTCCAACGGGAAAACCGGTCGTGTGTACGTGGCATTAGGGTTCCAACTTTCTCGAACTGAAGTATCTCGCAAGATGCTAACCATCTTTTCGTTGGTCATTATCCAAGTTAGTTCCTGCTTCATTACCACCAGATCTACTACTAGGCTCTTCCAGGTGGTTAATATAGCTATTTTAGCTGCTGGGAACATGAAATAGATCAAGGTCTGGGTGTGTCTGAGTAGCCATTCAATAGGTTTGTTAAGCAAAGCTACTCTGGGGTTTTTAGTAGTTTATTTATAATGGTCACAGAGTATATCAGTGAACTCTTATCCAAAAGCACTTCACTTAATTACACGATCACCACATGTGATACATCGAGCCAGTCTGCTCACACCCCTGGAAGGAGAGCGGTGATGAACCCGGGTACATTTTGGATAAACGCTCAGGTACCAAGTACAATTAAGAGAATAATTTGTAGCCAGAGAGACCTTCATAGTACCTTCATAAGTTCTAATTAACCAATCCCTCTAGTCCCGCTTGTCTATCTCTGTTCCCATGTCATTTTTGCATGCTAGCATGTGGGGCAATTTACCGTCCAGATTAACAAATTGTTTATATAATTCTGAGATGCCGTCCCTCTGAGCCTCTACTGTGTAATATTCTAAATGTGCACTATATTACCAAAAGTCTTGGGACGCCTGCCTTTACTCACGCAGTAACTTTAATGGCATCCCAATCTTATTCCATTCAAGCGGTCTTGCCTACACACGGTCAAACCGAACATCCAGACCGCAGTGACGTACAGCACGTACGACGGGACTAGAAAAGGAAGTTCAATAGCCAGTAGCCAATAGCTTCCGTCTCGTACTTGCTTCAGAGTATGCGTCATTTTTGGTCCGTCGGAACAGCATAAAGACGAGCGGTTTTCCCGATAGGAATTGATTGCGTCGGAAATATTTAGAACATGTTTCATTTCTAGGTCCGTCAGAATTTTCTAAAAAAAAGTCCGATGAGGTATACACACGATCGGAATAGACGACGAAAAGCTTCCGTCAGACTTTTTCTGTCGGACATTCCGATCGTATGTACGCGGATTTAGTCCGTAGGGTTTAATATTTTGAGATGACCCACCCTTTGCCGCTATAACAGCTTCAACTTCTCTGGGAAGGTTGTCCTCAAGGTTTAGGGGTGTGTCTATGGGAATGTTTGACCATTTAGATTTTGACAATTTAGAAATCAGATGAAAGGTTTAGCGCTGGAAAACACTTTTTGATAGATAAAAAGTGCATTTTATATACATCTATATAGATCAGACCAAAATGAGGGACAAATGAGGAAAGAGGGACAGAGGGACATTGCTCCAAATCAGGGACAGTCCCTCGAAATCAGTTGGGAGCTATGCATTATGCATCTGGGTGTATATCTATTTCTGCGACTTTGGCTAGACTATAAAATGGTGTTGCAGATGCAGAACAGAAAAAACAAATATATATATCTGTGCTACTTTAAATAGAAAACATTGAACTGGATGTTTGCTACTCACCATTACATATACAGCGTACATTCCTGTAAAACCGCGGGCACACAAAGCTGATTCTGGCTGTACTGTAGGTCATTAGTGAGTGAGAATCAATGGACAGGGTCTGCTCGCAGTGCTGCTCCTGACAGTCCAATCCCGAACAATTCTTCTCCAGGATTGTTGATATCCGAATTACATTTTCCAAATGTCTCCTTGCATTTGAAAGCTTCTGAATCAAATAGGCAGGCCTGTAGAAGCCTCCGTTTTGCATCTGCACAGCAAACAGCATATCGAGCTGGTTGGTTCCAGCCACAGGTTGAATGCTGATTATATACAGACTGTCTTCTTTCTGTGTCAGGACCGCGTTACGGAGAGTACGACGGAAGCCGTGCAAATGGAGCCCAACAAAATCTTCAGGGGAGATGTTCTCGAAACGTATTGTCACAGCGTTCTGTAACATTTCCTGCATCAACTGTTCCACGTGCACAGTCACATCCACCGACACCTGATAGCGCCCATCGCTAACCGATACATTGAGAGTATACTTGCCCCCATCCAGACCGCCAAGTGCAATCACTTTCCCGTCATGATTGTTAATTTTGAACAAGCTTTTCTGCTCTGACTTTAGATTGTAGGAGAGGACATCATAGATGTCCTGGTCGGTGGCGTGAATCTTCCCAATAACACCTCCTGGGAAGTCATCTTCCATAGTGACGATGTATATCTCCAGAGGAATGGCGGATGGCTTGTGAACACTCTCTTCAATGACTTTTACTTGTACGTAAGTCTGAGAGGTCAAGGGTGGTTTACCTGAGTCTCTCACCTGTATCAAAAAGAATACAGAAGTTTTAGTTTAGCTAAATATTTCATATATTTGTTTGATTTTATTAGTCGATATAGTGCCGTCACATTCCACAACAGTTTGCAAAGAACAATAAACCATTTAAATCAGTTGCTGCCTTTAAAGTAAATTTTAGCTAATTTCTGGCTACTTAAAGTGTAATCCCAAAACTAAACTAAACTCTCAAAAGGAAGTTAGTTTCACTTTAACAAATTCAGACAAATTGCTGGGATTTTTTTTCCCTTTTTTTAATTTTTTAATTGTTAGTTCTGCCCCACCGCCCCACCCCCATACCTCCCAACTTTTTGAGATGGGAATGAGGGACACCTATCAGCAAAAGTATGCAGGAATAGGACACACCCCTTGCCACGCCCCCTTAAAGGAGAATTGTACAAAAAAAAATAAGATTTGTAGAAACCCACAAGTGCTTTTTTTTACCACTAATATTCCTTTATACTGACTTTTGGAATTTACAAATACAGCAATTTAGAAATCAGATCAAAAGTTTAGTGCTGGAAAACACTTTTTGAGATAAAAAGTGCATTTTATATACAACTATATAGATCAGATCAAAATGAGGGACAAATGAGGAGGAATGAGGGACAGAGGGACATTGCTCCAAATCAGGGACAGTTGGGAGCTATGCCCACCCCCCTTTCCCCTTACCCCTAGCCTAGGCCAGAATAACATGTACCTGGTCCTGCAGCCTCCTGGGATACTTACACCACATCTCCCAGGAGGCTTGTAGGCAGGTGCAGTCTGTGTTTCACACTGTAGGTGGCACTGGACTGAGGCGGCAATGCGGAAGGGAGGGAAAGTTGTGAGGAACTTGGTTCCTCTATGACTTCCTGGTCCCTCATGTGAATCCAGCAGCCATCTTGGGTCTGGTCTATTTAAGACTCTGGCTCCTGGGTTTGGGGTGATTTACATGAGTGGCTAGTGTCGTTGCCGACTCTGTCAGCATCTCTGAAGTCTACAGTCTGCTGTTACAGTTTGTAAGTGGCTACAAATGGTCGTGCCTACCCGCTGGACCTAGTTGTACTGTGTTGAACCTGTCTACAATATACTACTCTTGCCTATTTCGCACGCTGTGGGTTTACAGCCACACAATGCTGCACCTTGCTCACAGGCTCCAGGATCAACATACAGAGCATCCGGAGAGTGGGCTGGGGGGTGATTTTGGTGCGTCATTACAGCTGGCTGACGACACTCAGAAGAGGCAGCCAGCTGAAGAGGAGCTTTGGTGAAAAATAATATCCATGTGCCCATTGGGGCAATTTTCCATAATATGCTGCCCATTGGGGCAATGTTTCATAATATGCTACCCATGTGTGGCAGGGTATAACCGCAACATGAATAAAGAAGAGGCATCACTGCTGCATGACAATGGAGCCCTTATGCAGCACTAAAACAATGCTTTTTGCAATATGTAATCAATAAAAATGCTCTAGATGAGCGAATGGATGTGCTGGTGACATGCTTCACTGTGAACTGCACCGTGTGTACTTCAGCAACTCACTACCATTGGTGATTTAGCTGTATGGAATGTTGCGGAGTTGTTATTTCATATTCATGACAGGGACACGGACAATGATAAAACCCTATATGTAATATAGAACAAAGAGTGCACCAGAGCAGTGGTAAAGTCGAACGAAGAAATTACGTTTGATAAAAAGTCCTTTTCACTGACTTTTTAATGAACTCTTTATCTTGGACTTTACCATTGTAATGGTGCTTTCTTTGTTCTGTATTTTCTATATATTACCTGATACACAAACTAGTGGCCTTTGGTAGAAGCCCTAGGGACTTATAGAAAAAAGCCAAATATTTGAGATCTAGTGCCACAGAACCCACCTCTGCATCAATAATTACACTTCTAACTCTTCTCCACAAAAAATAAAAATAAAAAATTGTCTTGAGTTGGGCTTAAACAGATAACAAAATGGTGAAGAGGCTTCATGGAAAATGTATGTTAACCATTCAATACCTGTATAGTGAGAAGATGTTCGTTAGTGACCATATGCTGAAAAACCACAGAAGAACGCAGAACTCCAGACTGGTCCAAAACAAATTTGCCGCCTTCATTTCCACTTGATATGGTGAACGTAAACGGGGGACCATTGTGGTAAGAGTCTTTGTCAGTAACCACCAGCTGTAGAATACTTGTTCCAATGGGCTTGTTCTCCTAAAAAGACCAATTTTAAAATTTAGTGGCAACATTTCCATTAAAAAGAAAAATTTAAGAGTGGTTTCCAGCAATTTATCACTACTGTTATCAAGAGTTTTCAAGCACCTTTAGGCTTATTTTGCTTTTGTTTCTCTTTAAATGTGTCCTTCCTCTTCTTTTGAATGTTTCTATAGTGCTAAAGTATGTTTGTAATATTTCCGTGTCAAGTAAGTTCTCTATACAGTAATGCCGTGTACACACGAGCGGAATGTCCCACAGAAAAAGTCAGACGGGAGCTTTTCATTGTATATTCCGATCGTGTGTATGCCCCATCAGACTTTTTACGTCGAAAATTCTGATAGACCTAGAAAGAGAACATGTTCTAAATTTTTCCAATGGAACCAATTCCTATCGGGAAAACCGCTCGTCTGTATGCTGTTCCGACGTACCAAAAACTACGCATGCTCTGAAGCAAGTACAAGATGGAAGCTATTGGCTACTGGTTATTGAACTTCCGTTTTCTAGTCCTGTCCTACGTGTTGTACCTCACCGCGTTCTGGACAGTCGGAATTTGGTGTGACCGTGTGTATGCAAGACAGCTTGAGCGGAATTCCGTCGGAACTCCATCGGAAAAACCTTCAGAGTTTATTCTGACGGGAAAACCGGTCGTGTGTACAGGGCATGAGTGTTTATTGAGAATCAATTTATACAGGGGCAATACTAATCCTCTCCTGGCTTCTGCATAGCAATATGTGAGGCTTCTGCAGATTTCTTCTAGTGGACTCGCTGTAAGAATATATAAAAATCCACTTCTACAGGGGTCTTATTTTATGCTATACTAGATTCTCCATAGAAATATACGTATGTGTGATTTCTGCAGGAGCACCAAATATCTTTTAACAGCCTTTCCATAAGAATATATCGATATCCTACTTCCACTGGGCCATTATTTGTCCTGTATTGGATTCTTCATAGGAATCTCTGTGAGGCTTCTGCAGGGGTAACACATATCCTCTAATGAACTCTCTATAAGAATAAATAAAGAATCCACTTCCACTGAGCCACGTCTTGCCCTATACTGGATTCTCCATGGAAGTACTGTATATGTGTGGTTTGTGCAGGGCCACCATATATATATATATATATATATATCTATATATATATATATATATATATATATATAGATATATATATCTATATATCTATACATATATAGATATCTATATATATATATAGATATCTATATATATATAGAGAGAGAGAGCGAGAGAGAGAGAGAGAGAGAGAGAGAGAGAGAGAGAGAGAGAGAGAGAGAGAGAGAGAGAGAGAGAGAGAGATCCATTTTGTCAGGGTAAACAAAGACTCATCTCACAGCAGAGTAAGGCCTCATACACACGGACGTTTTAACAGCGGGTTCTTTGAGCTTTTTTTGCTGCTTAAGAACGCCACTCCTAATGTTATTCAACGGGCTTATACACACCATGGCGTTTTTGAGCTGTAACAGGCATGGTCGTTTTTAAGCTCCAAAAAAAAACAAGGACCAGCGCGCTCTGAGCGCTAGAGCTGTTTTGACGCCGATGCCGAAAAAAAGCTCAAAAACGTGCATTAGCAATATACCGAAGTTTTTTAGCGGCAGCGTTTTTTCTCTTTCTCCAACCAAAATGGCCCCGTCACATGATATCAAACGTTGTTTATTCATTTTCCTTGGCATTGTGGGTAATTTGGGAGTGGAAAATAGCAGAGGGATGTTTTTTTTAAAAAAACGCGCCTTAGTGTTAACGCTTACAAACAACGTTAAACGCGCATTGATGCCATATCAAAACGATAACAAAATCGCATTTTAATGCTGCTTTTTTCCAGGCATTGTTACTAGCTTTACAGCCCGTTTTTTAAAACGTCCTTGTGTATGAGGCCTAAAAGATAATACAGCTGTACAGAGGTAGTAGAAATGTCTCCACTGAGATTATTAAAGACACAACAGTGGACACAAAACTTATTACACTCTGCCCAAAGTTAAAGAAAGTCTTTGTTAAATTTCTGCTTCAAAGCCTTGAAATTATTATTATTATATATAATATATTATTCTTATACAGGATTTATATAGCACCAAGAGTTTGCACAGCACTTTACAATATAAAAAGAGACAATATAGTTACAATACAATAAAATACAAGAGAGTTAGAATGGCCCTGCTCATAAGAGCTTACAATCTAATAGGGTGGGGCAAGTGGTACAAAGATTAATAACTGTGATGGATGATCTGATGAAAGAGTTAAAAGTTCAGTAGTTAGGTGGAGGCAGGATAATAGGCTTCCCGGTAAAGATGAGTTTTCAGGGGTCGCCTAAAGGTGGCCAGAGTAGGAGATAGCTGGACAGTAGAGAGTTCCAGCGGATGGGAGGGGCTCTAAATAAGTCCTGGAGATGAGTATGGAGGAGGAGACAAGGGAGCTAGAGAGCAGGAGGTCTTGGGAGCGGTGGAGACAGTCTGGGTGATATTTGGAGACAAGAATGCTGATGTAGCTTGGGGCAGAATATGAATAGCTTTGTATGTTATTGTTAGTATTTTGAATTGAATTCGCTGGGCAATAGGGAAGCCAGTGGAACGGTTGGCAGAGAGGAGTAGTAAACACTGAAAGGTTGGTAAGGTAGATGAGCCTGGCAGCAGCATTCGTGATCGGCTGAAGAGGGTATAGGCTATGGATAGGTAGGCTTATGAGAAGGGAGTTGCAATAGCCAAGGCGAGAGATAACAAGGGAGTGAATGAGTTACTTGGTGTTTCATTTGTTAAAAAGGGGCACATTTTAGAGATGTTACGGATGTGAAATGTGAACCATATCTAAATTTAAAAAGATTTTATCTGCTAACTTTATCAAAACATATTCTAGTAGTCAATAACACACTTTGCTCTGACTATACTTATTTTACACGGGGTCTCGGACTGTGGTGTAGCCAGAGATGTCCATGTAACTTGTGCAATCAGAAGAGGGTCAGCAACTTTCATATTAATCTTAGTACCAGGCTTCCTTTAAAGGATAATTACACACCTACCACAGAAAGGAGTAATATATAAACCACAAGAATAGCAGCTAGGCCATGACAGCATTTTGTTTTTGGCTGCCCCGTTTGACAGATAAATCAGATTCTTCCCTATAACAACACCAAAATTTAGCTTCTTCTTTGTAATTGAATGAAAAAAAGATCCATCAAACTGCATGCAGCATTCAGAGGGGTTAATGAAGAATAAAGTCACAAGTTGCAACTAGTTCCTAACACATTTTATACTCAAGTGTGCTTAATCATCAGGCCTTATGATCAACCACTTGAGAATGAAACACATCAAGGAGCTAACTGACACTTGTGTCTTTAATCGTCAATCCTTGATTGCAGTTCGTGGACAATTCTTCATCTTATTCAAGTTTCCAGCAAATTGACACTGGGATTTCAGTTACAGCAGCAGGTGAACTAAGGCCAGCCATCCCTGGCAGCAGGAAGTATTCATTCCTATGCTTCTTTCTGTGTATGTTCTGTTTCAATATTTTTATTGAAAATTTTTCCAAGAATAGGATCCACAACGCAGGTGGTGCATATCAAAACATTAAGAACAGGTATAAAAAGGGGAATCAAATACTATACCGCCAGCTACTCCCGACCCAAGGGGATGCCATATAAAGTAGGAATTCAACATAAAGAAAAGGGTCTTAGGGAGCAAACATCTTCCTGTGTCTGTTCAAGACCACAATGAAGGCCTCTTGACCCCCCCTATGGAAGGAGAGCATTGACTGATGAAGGGCATGGCCAGGTGCCGGACAAAGGAGACGATTTGTGAAAACACGGGGATGGGCCTGAGCTCAGGGAATGTGTGCCCCAGGGAATTCTGGGTCTTTCGGAAGAATTGGATGGAAGAGCTGCCCACCCTCCCGCCCCTTTTTTCCCTCTTTTATGGTATGTCACAGCTTGCTGCGGTTTCTTGACCTTGCCAGCATTTAAAGTTGCTGTAATGGGCTATGCCCTTGCTGAAAAAATTGGAAGTAGGCTGTCTGTCCAGCACTTATGGTAAGGACAGGCCCCACTTCCCCCTTGTGGAATTGAGTGCTCATAATACAACTGTGACTGGCACTGGTTAAATGTGTTCACATGTTACGTGTTGGAATTTAATAAAGCTGTGGCCTTGCCCTTTCCAACCTAATGGTTTTAATTGTTTTATTTAACAGAGTAAAGGGGCAAGGGTGGTGGGGGATTTGATCCCATTGTGTTACATTAGTTTGTACCTAGGCCCATTGCGCCTCAGCAGTCATGGCTATTGCAGACTGTGTAACCTGAGCCAAATTTAGACCCACCCAGATAGTATTATGATAATCAGCATAGCTCCTGGAAATTGAAGTTTTAAAGCGGCACTAAACCCTCCTTTCCTTTCCAACCAGGGAAGCTGCCATCTTAGCCTCCATTTGATTTGAAATTGCCACGGTGCTGCACATATGATTAGTTATGACACCAGACATTTCATGGTTTGACACTTTGAATACGAACACAAGCAAATGTGACAGTTACCATTCCCATCATGCCAGAAATGTAACTGTTTTTTGAAACCGTTAAATCAGTGGGTTTAGTTCCACTTTAAAGCTAACATGCTAGCTCTTCTTTATGCCAGCCAAGGCTCCTGCCCTCATACCGCTTCTGGACAGGTAAAGTTTCTAGGGCAATGGGGACATCCACCAACATCCATGCATCAAAACTACTACTAGCTGCAAATAAATTATGATGGCAGCCTTGGGTGACAGAGGTTCGTTATGATCTGACAAGTTGTCTTAAAAAAAAAATATATATATATATATATATATATATATATATATATATATATATACAGTCAGGTCCATAAATATTGAGACATCGACAATTCTAATCTAAAAAAGCCTTCACAGTTCTGGAACAACATCCTATGAACAGATGAGACCAAGATCAACTTGTATCAGAGTGATGGGAAGAGAAGAGTATGGAGAAGGAAAGGAACTGCTCATGATCCAAAGCATACCACCTCATCAGTGAAGCATGGTGGTGGTAGTGTCATGGCGTGGGCATGTATGGCTGCCAATGGAACTGGTTCTCTTGTATTTATTGATGATGTGACTGCTGACAAAAGCAGCAGGATGAATTCTGAAGTGTTTCGAACAATATTATCTGCTCATATTCAGAAAAATGCTTCAGAGATCATTGGACGGCGCTTCACAGTGCCGATGGACAATGACCCGAAGCATACTGCGAAAGCAACCAAAAAGTTTTTTAAGGGAAAGAAGTGGAATGTTATGCAATGGCCAAGTCAATCACCTGACCTGAATCTGATTGAGCATGCATTTCACTTGCTGAAGACAAAAATGAAGGGAAAATGCCCCAAGAACAAGCAGGAACTGAAGACAGTTGCAGTAGAGGCCTGGCAGGGCATCACCAGGGATGAAACCCAACGTCTGGTGATGTCAGACTTCAGGCTGTAATTGACTGCAAAGGATTTGCAACCAAGTATTAAAAAGTGAAAGTTTGATGGATGATTGTTAATCTGTCACATTACTTTTGGTCCTTTAAAAATTGGGAGGCACATATACAAACTGTTGTAATTCCTACACCGTTCACCTGATTTGGATGTAAATACACTCAAATTAAAGCTGAAAGTCTGCAGTTGGTTTCATTTCAAATCCATTGTGGTGGTGTATAGAGCCAAAAAGATTAGAATTGTGTCGGTGTCCCAATAATTATGGACCTGACTGTATATTATACATATTATTGCTACAGAGACCATTTTAACCGAATGGCACATCCTATCCCCCTGTTTCCAAAAAGTCCACACAGAACCTGAGATCAAATTACAGGCATACCCCAAGCATGTTATCTCCAGGACAGAAGCGGGTAAAGATCTAAAATAGCGTTTTCTAAAGTCCTAAAGCCTGATGCACATGGACAGTGGAAGACAGAAAACATATTCAAGCATAAAATTGTGGGTATTCTCCCGCAACTGGGGAACGGCAGGTGCTGTATATGGCCTGCCATAGAAGTGAATGGTTGTGGCCCCACTTTTGTAAATGCTGTATGACTTTCACAAAGATTCAGTTGTGGATCATCAATCATTCCTATTTACATCATGTGGACCTGGTTTGTTTTCCATAAGTGAATGCTTGTGAAAGCTATGGTATCTACTTTATAACTAGAGCTTTTGGTCTCCTTTGTGTATTCCTTTCAGATCTGTGCAACAATCCGGCATTAAACAAATCCTGCACTTTCCCTCTGTGTAGGAGTTTCCTGTAATAAAGACTTGTGCTGGGTGACTGGTCTTGTCTCCGCCCCCTCCTGTAGGTTTCTGCAGGCAGCCTGTAGTGGGTGGAGCCTGCTGGGTCCCTCCTATGGCTCTGCTCTCTGAATAAGTTATGCACAGCATAGTGATGATGTCAGTGCTACGTTTACAAGGTAATATCTGGGTTCACAAAGGTATTTGGAGCAAACAAAGTGTAATTCAATCCTTGGTGGCTATGAAGTAAAATATTATAATAAGCATTTCCAGTGCCTGAAGCTCAATGTTAAAAAGCACAACAATTACTTTCATAAAGCCTAGTTTCGTCAGCATAATGAAGTACTCCAGCATAGTAAAACCAAACAGAAATCATTCATAAGGTCCCATTCACATGGAATCCTTGGTCAGGCAATTATGCCTCATCGCAGCTTGTTTACAGGAATAACCCGACTATGACCCGCATTATATATTAAACATCTTCTGCTCAGCTGCACACGCCTGGAATGAAAAGTCAATATTTCTCTGTTGGGATACAGAAAAATGACCGGTGCTATATAAATGAGAAACATTAAACTATTTATTTCATTCTGAAAGAGGGGGAAGCTAGCACAGGAGTTCTACAGATCACAGACGAAACGCGCTATGTAGGAATTTTCTGATTGGTATATTATCCGTTGTGCTGTGGAATGCACACGACTAGGCCTGATGTCATAGCACACACCAGATGTTCCATTTTTCATGTAAGCACTTCATTAGGATTACTCTTGTGATGGATACTGATCCTTCACTGATGAATGAATGTTAAAGAGAAGATAAGAAGCCTAAGTGGGTTATTTAAAGTAAACCCCGGGAAAAAAAGATAATACGGTTAGGGACAGGTGGCCGAGCCTGGACATATCTGACTGCCCACAGGATAGGACACCTGCCCCATAACCACAGGTACCCACTTGGTGTGCAGCTATATGCTAAGAGTGATGGCTGCGGTCAGCCGGTCAATACTTTGTGCAGGCTGATTGGCCGCCATTATTTGCATGCACCTGTCATTCCAGCCACAACAATCCACTCAATCTTGCCACCAGAATCCAGTGTATGCAGCTAAGGGGCCATGTGAAGGAGGACTAAATGTTTACAGTGGGTCATGAGACCTGTTACTATAGCCCAGAAGGTAAGAGGGAGGTCTGGAGTCCAATTAGCCCTCCTAACTGTTATCTTAGGACTAAACAATTATTATTATTATAAAACATCAATATAGTGGCAACAATTTGTGCAGCGCTTTATTAGTCTCTATATTGTGGAGAATAGAATAGGGGTGGGTCTGAGAAGTTCAGCAAAGGACATTAGGACAGGGCTGACACCACTCCACACCACTGTGTTGTAAGTGCACATTGGGACTGAGGGGCTGAGTGCAAATTTTTTTAGGTCGGCGGCAAACAGTATGCCTACCCAACCCCCCCCCCGTCGGTCGGTAGCACTTACCCCATCATCGGCGGCTTCCCCTTGCTCGGTGGAGGCCTCCAGTTCTCCTGCTCTCCATCACCGGTGGCTTACTGTCTCCTGCTCTCCATGGCAGCAGCTTCCGTTTCCTCCCTCCTCCTCCTCGGGAGTCTTCTCTTTTCGGCACACCCGCTTCTGATTGGCTGGATTGAGAATCAGTGTTTCAACAGCGAATGTTTATTCGATGCTGTAACACATCTGGGTAGGCTCCGGTCGCATGCTCTGCGACCCTAGCCCACCCTATTTTGAAGCCTATTAGAGCCTCTGGCTCTAATCAGGTGCTTCAAAAAAATCCCCTGCCGCTGTAATTCTTGCGCCTGGTGCCCCGAAGTCGACAGGACGCATGAATAGGGGGTGGCCGCGGAGGCCATCCCCTATTCATGCATCCGGCCCATTTCAGGGCACCAGGCGCATACATTTCGGGGATATGCATGAATCTATCCATTATGCATATAGGGGTGGCCTGGAGAGTGGGGGCAGCGCCCGGGCGCCTCTAATGGACGGGCCGCCATTGTTGCAGGGTCTTTAAATAGATAAAACATACTGCAGGTTTTTTTTTTTTTTATTTCCACCCAGACATGAACTTAAAGCAGAACTTCTTTCAGTCAACATTGACTATTTGTAATCCTTATGCTAGTGCTAGCATTAGTAAATAGATAGAAAAGTATATCATATTTACTTGTTTTAAACTTTTTTTTTACATTTCTTCAGTTACCTCCTGGTTTCCAGGCCTAGGCAAATGATGTCATACATCCCAGGAGTCTTCAGGCGGCAAGGAAGGGTTTTCTCAGCTAACCCTCCTGTCTCTATGCCTGGACTAGGGGCAGATGGATTCCAGGAAGTAAATGCTACATGAATCATCTGCCTTTATTCAAGATGGCTGCAGCCAGAGATGCTAGGGGGTGTTTTTCAAAGTGATTTCTCAGCAAATTACAGCATGGAGATGTGGATGGATGGGAGATTTTGCTTTGAATATTAAAAATTCATGAAATAGCGTTTTTGGTTTGTGGTGCTCAGAAACAGTGTAGTTCTGCGTTAAAGATTTGGGAACTGAGTGGTGCTTCTCAGATTGAGATGTCCTTATTTAGGAGGAACAGGCAATTGAGATTCAACTGTCCAGTCTGCCATTATCTGCCCAGTTCCAGCTCAATGCATATGAATGGCCTATTCTCTTTATTCCCAGTAATTTGTTCAGGTAACACACGGAAGAATTTGTGTTACTCCAATGCGTGATACAATGTACTTTGCATTGAGATGTAAGAATTAAGAATGGCACCCCAACTCAAACTGCCAATGCACCTACAGTACAGTACCCCATGACATACATAGGTCGGGGGCCGGGTCTTCTCCCACCAGGGTGCCGTACTATGGAATAGCCTCTCTGTCGAGCTCCAGGAGGCCCCCTCTATTCCCGGTCTTCCACGGGTTACTGAAGCCTTGGCTTTTCACGCAGGCGTTTCCTGCGTAGTCTCTCTCTCTTCTACCCTTCTGCCACTCTGTGCTGCTTCTGGTCCCTGGGCACTCTCATTCCAGGATCTTTGCTATGCGCGTCGGGACCCTTCGGGGTAAGACCGCGCTATATTAAGATTCAACTCAACTCAACATAGTGTGCGTTGTGGTGTGCTGCCTTCACAAACAAACTAAAGGTGACTTTTTGTGAAGATTGATGTATTTATTTATTTTAGGTACTTATATAGCACCATCAATTTATGCAGAACTTTAGATATATATTGTACATTCACATCAGTCCCTGCCCTCAAGGAGCTTACAATCTAAGTTCCCTAACTCATATTCATAAGTACTTGGGCCAAATTAGATAGGAGCCAATTGACCTACCAACATGTCATTGGAGTATGGGAGGAAAAGCAAGCAGGAACAGGGACAATTTGCAAACTCCAGGCAGGTAGTGCCGTAGTTGGAATTTAAACCAACAACTCTAATGCTGCTAGGCGAAAGTGTTAACCACTTAGCCACTATGCTGCTCAATAACACTAAAATTTTATAGCAAATTCGGAACATCTAGGGCTTAGGTAAATTGGCTTTTACATGTACCAGGATGAGTCTACTTTGTTATGCACTTCATGAAAGCTCATCTGCCACAGGGCTTTACTGGTACAGTAGGGATATCACCTTAACATGTCCATGACATATATCTGGAATATGTTAAAGGAAATAAATAGGAAACACTTCTTCAGAATCAATCAACACCACTTTACTTAGAGGCAGGTGTGACACTAGGGTTGCCACCTCATCCCTTTAAACCCGAACACATATGAATTACACAAGTTCTGAGACAAATTTAATGCAGATGAGGCACCAAGTTTAATTACCACCTTAATCAGCCACAGAACCTGTGTAATTAATATGTGTTTGGTTTTAAAGGAATGAGGTGGCAACCCTATGTGACACTCACATGTTTCATCTCAAAGAGCACCAAACACAAAGCACCAGTACTTTGACCCAGTAAAAACAACAGGGCAAAACAAGCATGGCCCTGCACCTAAATTTGAACCAATGTAATAGAAACCTCATGCATTTCAGTAAGTCCCATCCCTTTTGATATCATGCAATGAGAGACTGCAGGCTTACCTGAATAACAGCACTATAATTGGACGGTGTGAATTGAGGGCTGTTATCATTGACATCTGAAATATCTACATTTACTGTCACAGTGGAGGAGAGAGGGGGAAGTCCGCTGTCCTTTGCTTGAATAAGGAGTGAGTATCCAGATACCTTTATGGGGGGAAAAAAAGAGATGGCTCTTTAAAAAAAAAAAAAACTGTTGTCCAGATGAAGCAGTCATATTACATTGGCCTGAAATGCAGCCAAACAAATAACTATGGACTTCTGACATAATTAATGGTAGGCAACCAATAGGGCAAGGCCAAGCTTATTTTTCTTGCCCCCTCCCCCCCCCCCCCCCAACCACCCAGACCAACTGTCCCGTACTGTCCTGTGTTTTCTCCTACCCCAGTCAACCGATTAGCCTTAGTGTCACACAATAGTACATCATGGCTACCCAAGTCACAGAGAGTCTGGACAAGACAGTCAGTGCAAGTGTGCATAGAGCCAATTAAGCTTGGGCAAGCTGTCATGGTCAGAAAGATGTTCCAGGCAGGGCATCATGTCAGTTGTCTAGGGCAGCCTTTCTCAATCTTTTTACCATGGAGGAACCCTTGAAATAACTTTCCGGTTTAGGGAACACCTGCTAATAATGACTATATTTACAGCTCATGGGACATTAGCATGATGGTTATAGGGAAGAATGCTGCTTACTTTTGTGGTCTATGGGAAAGAATCCCACCCTTGCAAATAGCTAAAAAGACCATTAGTTTCAGTTGTAGCTTACTGTATCTGGGAGACAGAAATGGCTCACTGCCCAAGGAACCTTTAGCAGCTTCTGGAGGAACCCTAGGGCAGGAAGATGTCTCAGGCAGGGCATCATGTCAGTTGTCTGGGACAGTCTTTCTCAACCTTATTAACATGAAGGAACCCTTGAAATAACCTTTGTGATTTTAGGGAACCTCTGCTAATTATTACTATCTTTAAAGCTCATGGGGCATTAGGATGATAGTTAGACCGAAGAGTGCTCCTTACTTTTGTGGTCAATGGGAAAAATTCCACCCTTGCAAATATCTAAAAAAGATCATTGATGTCAGTGGTAGCTTATCTTAGAGACAGAAATGGCTCACTGCCCAAGGAATCCCTAGCAGCTTCTGGAAGAACCCTAGGTCTCCAAGGAACCCTGACCTACAAGGTATTCCATAGCGTGCCACCAGTTTCTATCTCCTTGACTTGTCATGCAAGTCTGTCAGCAGTTTAGATCGAGGAGCATGGACCCAGGGTGAGTGAACTCTTAGTACACAGTATTCACCAACAAAAATGCAGAAATTGTGTAGGGACAGCAAAAACCTGACTACATAGCAGTGGCAGGCATGGCAGAATTCTAGGTCCTTTTTTTTATACACAGGAATGTGTTACAGACATGTTCTGTGGGTGGCTGTGTGCAGTCCCTGGTCACAGCCTATGTTGGCTATGCAGAAATCTGGCCCAGCTGATAGGTTGCATAATAGTTTGGCTTGGTTAACCCTGCAGAGTACAGGTATACCATAAAATCACTATGGAATATGTAGGCGATGTATAAATGAATAAAGAAACAATCTGCACAACGTTGCAATGAATACATTAAGCAAATAAAACACAACACATAAGACTGACAGACTGATTAAGATGTGTATACAAATTCACCATTCCTTCAAGCTATGGGGCAATATGGTCGCCTTTGGGAATTTATACTGTGCGAGGAGGGTCAGGCTCAGTAATGTGGACCGAAGTTAGCCTTGCGGCAAAAGAAAATGACAAGTGCACTGCAAATTGATATAAATGACTTCTGTACATACGCCGTACAGTTTCATAATACCATAAGATCCCTGGAGGTCACAGGGGTGGTAGTGTAATTCTCTACAGGCTCCGCAGTAGAACCACTCTCTGGATTTGATTTGGTAAATGACATTTATGAGAACTGCTGTACAGATAACTGAAAAAAACCTATTGCAATTCACTCCAGCACATAAAAGACATATGCTGTTCTTTTATAAAATGTACTACAAACGCGACAGCGATGATTGACACTCTAAAGCTGAAATACAGACTAAACAAATATCATCTAAATATGAGAGCCATGCTTATTCTTATTTAAATCTTGGTTGGTGTCCATTTCAGGTGTTTTTTCTTTTTTCAGATCTGTGCAGAATGAAATAGATTCCTATAATAAAGACCGGTCACTGCTGCTCTCTCTCCTTGTGCAGGGTGCCTGGTCTGGTCACCACCCCCTCCTGTAGTTTTCTGCAGGTAACCTGTAGTGGGTGGTGCTGCAAACCGGAGATCCTGGGGCTGCAAGGCAGAAGTGCTGACCACTAAGCCACTCATGCTTTAACCAGTATTGCTACATCTGACCCACACCAGTGTCACTAAACTAAAAAAAAAAAACCTTTCCCAATAAATATTATAATGTTTCTGTGTCCTTTGTTTAGGCCTGAAGTCTGTGTTTATGTATAAACTACTCAGGGCCGTTTTTAAAGCGATTGTATACCCGCAAACGGAAAAAAAAAACACAAAAAAAAAAAACCTGTAAGGCAAAGGCATAATAAGCTAGTATGCACCACATACTAGCTCATTACGAAATACTTACCTTAGAACGAGGTCCCCGCATCGCATCCCGGTCAACACTGAGGGAGCTGACATTTTCCCCTCGGCCCTTCTTCCGGGTTCATGGCTCCAGCACTGTGAGTGGCCAGAGCCGCAATGATGTCACTCCCGCACATGTGCACGGGAGTCCTCAGTTCCGGCATGGTCCGGCACAATACATCGGACTTTCGACAGACCTTCACTGCGCATGCACCACTGACGTCAGCGGCTGCATGCAGGTTGAATATCTCCTAAACCAGTGATGGCGAACTTTGGCACACCAGATATTTTGGAACTATGTTTCCCATGATGCTCAACTACATTGCAGAGTGCATGAGCATGATGGGAAATGTAGTTCCAAAACATCTGGGGTGCCAAGGTTCGCCATCACTGTCCTAAACCGTGCAGGTTTAGGAGATATTCATTTTATCTACAGACAAGCCTTATTATAGGCTTACCTGTGGGTAAAAATGTAAAAAAGGGGTATACAACCACTTTAACACGGGGCAAAAGGGGCAGCTGCCCGCAAATAGTTGATAAGTGGATTTGGCCATCACTGGAGATGAGGGCGGAATTGAATGTTGGGAGCACTGGTGATTGATTGGGAGTTATGTATGCAGTCTGGGTGGTGATTGGCCAGCTCGGTAAGGTAAACCTTGTCTGAGGAGAACCCCTGGGTAATGATTGGGGTAGCATGGGGGAGAGGTTCCTGTGTAATGATCGGGATGGTATGGAGGAGGGGTCCTGTGTAATGATGGGGGTAGTATGGGAGAGGGGGTCCTTTGTTATGATGGGGGTAGTATGGGGGGGGGTCCTGTGTTATGATGGGGGTAGAATGGGGTCAAAGGTCTTGTGTAATTATGGGGTAGTATGGGGGAGGGGTCCTGTGTAATGATGGAGGAGGGGAGTCCTGCGTAATGATGGGGGTAATATGATGGAGGGGGTCCTGTGTAGTAATGGGTGTAGTATGAGGGAGGAGGTCCTGTGTAATGATGGGGGCAGTATGTGGAAGGGGGGCCCTGTGTAATGATGGGGGCAGTATGTGGAAGGGGGGCCCTGTGTAATGATGGGGGTAGTATGATGGAGGGGGTCTTGTGTAATGATGGGGGTAATATGATGGAGGGGGTCCTGTGTAATGATTGGGGTAGTATGATGGCGGGGGTCCTGTGTGATAATGGGGGTAGTATGAGGGAGGAGGTCCTGTGTAATGATGGGGGCAGTATGTGGAAGGGGGGCCTTGTGTAATGATGGGGGTAGTATGATGGAGGGGGTCCTGTGTAATGATGGGGGTAATATGATGGAGGGGGTCCTGTGTAATGATGGGGGTAGTATGTGGAAGGGGGCCCTGTGTAATGATGGGTGTAGTATGTGGAAGGGGGGCCCTGTGTAATGATGGGGGTAGTATGATGGAGGGGGTCCTGTGTAATGATGGGGGTAATATGATGGAGGGGGTCCTGTGTAATGATGGGGGTAGTATGTTGAAAGGGGGCCCTGTGTAATGATGGGTGTAGTATGTGGAAGGGGGGCCCTGTGTAATAATGGGGGTAGTATGAGGGAGGAGGTCCTGTGTAATGATGGGGGCAGTATGTGGAAGGGGGGCCTTGTGTAATGATGGGGGTAGTATGATGGAGGGGGTCCTGTGTAATGATGGGGGTAATATGATGGAGGGGGTCCTGTGTAATGATGGGGGTAGTATGTGGAAGGGGGGCCCTGTGTAATGATGGGGGTAGTATAGGGAGGGTCCTGTGTTATGATAGGGGTAGAATTGGGGCAAAGGTCTTGTATAATTATGGGGTAATGTGGGGGAGGGATCCTGTGTAATGATGGAGGAGGGGAGTCCTGTGTAATAATGGTGGTAATATGAGGGAGGGGGTAATGGGGGTAGTATGGAGGAGGAGGTAATGTGTAATGATGGGGGTAGTATAGGGGTGGGGGTCCTGTGTAATGTGAGAGCGAAATTGCATGGGGGGGTGCAAGAAAATGTTTGCCCAGGGTCCAATCAATATTAAAGAAACTGAAACTACTTGAAATCTATAGGCAGCCCCCTATAGTTCCTTGTAATGGTTCAACGATCTTCCGGTTTATAGACCCTCTGCACCATTGCCACCACACTAGGCATGCTCACTATCTTTACCTCTTTACTGAAAGTAAGCAGAGAAGTATAACTTCTTTTTTATTAAAGCGGAACTTCACCGAAAGAGGGAAGTTCCACTTTTCTACCTCCTATCCCCTACCACTTTGGGACATTTTTATTTTTTGTGGGGGAATGGGCACCTAGTTTTGACAGGTACTCACTAACACTTAAGCCCAGATCCCCAAGGCGATCCAAGTGGAAGTTCAGCCCCCTCCCCTTTGTCCGCAGCCTTTTGGGACATCCCTGGACAGGTAAGTGACCTTTTATTAAAAGTCAGCACAGTATTTGAAGCTAATTTTTTAGGGGGGGGGGGGGGGGGGACTGAGGCGCCTCTTTAATAATAATAAAAAAAAAATAGCCTTTACAATCACTTTAAGCAGTTCCAGCAACATTATTTTCTTCCTTTTTGGGATAAAGATTTTACACAAATAAATTAAAGCTGCTCATTGTAAGCACCGTTCTGTGGAAAATGGTTTGTCTCAACCCTCTAACTATTACATCTGCAGGACTGCTTGTTTTTTTGAAAAACAACAGACTTACTGGCTGGATCACCAGGTGAAAATAAAAGAAAGAAAGCCTAAAAAAGGAAACCAATGAAGACATCACATCTAAGAATAGGTATGTTGCAAAATAATAAATGTTTACTTTTGGGTTTAATACTTCTTTAAACAAGGACCTACCCTTTCACGGTCCAGTTTATCTTTAACCTTTATTAGTCCCAGAAGTGGGTCCACTGTAAACTGGTTTTCTTGATCTCCATTGATGATGGAAAAGCTAATGTGCCCATTGGAAGGACTGTCAAGATCTTCAGCAAAGACCTGAAAGATACAATGATAACAAGGAAGAGCAATAAATATATAATTCCTTGATGCATATATCGTATGAGGTAGATATTTAAAGTGTTAGTCCATCCAAAATTCTTATTTCCCTTATAGACCGCCAATGGCAAGATAAATCACTCACTGATGTCAGAGTTCCCAGCTCTGCCTTTATGCAGTGTCAGTCATTTTATTGCATCTTCTTTAATGCCCTAGCAGAGAGATCCAGTAGACTCAAGTGGGCAGAGCTGGGACTCAGAGTCTCCAAAACATCTCCTCCAATGTAGCTGATGGGTAATTAAAAGCATCTACCCAAAACTGAATATCTGGCATAGATACTGTAAATGATTCCTTATTTGTAAACAGTGACTCTCATAGAATTGGTGTCACTCAAAATATTAGATTACAGTGTAGCCCGGAGAGGACTACGGTTATCTGATTTTTACAGAATTGCCTCCTATTATTCCTACTTGCTCCTATGTGCCCTTAGTGCTGGTCTTAAATCACGAACATCACGTTTTGAGCACAGAGAAAAGCATTGTGGGAGCTGTAGTCTTCTGGATAGACTGACTATGGACTACATCACCCAGCAGACCATCTGCTACACAGGACAACTGTGGGAGAAACTATAAAGGGATCTGCTGACCAGGCCCACGATCTCTTGCTTCCTGGATCCCATCATGTGAGCACCACCCCACTGCTTCCTGGATCCCATCACATGAGCACCACCCCACTGCTTCCTGGATCCCATCACATGAGCACCACCCCACTGCTTCCTGGATCCCATCACATGAGCACCACCCCACTGCTTCCTGGATCCCATTGCGTGAGCACCACCCCACTGCTTCCTGGATCCCATCACATGAGCACCACCCCACTGCTTCCTGGATCCCATCACGTGAGCACCACCCCACTGCTTCCTGGATCCCATCACGTGAGCACCACCCCACTGCTTCCTGGATCCCATCACATGAGCACCACCCCACTGCTTCCTGGATCCCATCACATGAGCACCACCCCACTGCTTCCTGGATCCCATCACGTGAGCACCACCCCACTGCTTCCTGGATCCCATCACGTGAGCACCACCCCACTGCTTCCTGGATCCCATCGCGTGAGCACCGCCCCGCTGCTTCCTGGATCCCATCGCGTGAGCACCGCCCCGCTGCTTCCTGGATCCCATCACATGAGCACCGCCCCGCTGCTTCCTGGATCCCATCACGTGAGCACCACCCCACTGCTTCCTGGATCCCATCACATGAGCACCACCCCACTGCTTCCTGGATCCCATCACATGAGCACCACCCCGCTGCTTCCTGGATCCCATCACATGAGCACCACCCCACTGCTTCCTGGATCCCATCACGTGAGCACCACCCCACTGCTGGGAGACGAGCCTATCACGCGGGACACAGACTGCAGCTCCAGCCCCAGTGAGTCCAGCCATTGCCCGCTGGCAGAAAGATGCCCTGCAGCGCTGAACACCGCAGAACCAGCCAGTTCGCTGAGTTAATAGACTGATCGCTATTACTGCCCATCTGCAGTAAGAACAACCGTTTGACTGTCCCTCCGGGAGGCGGCCAAGGTCTATCAGGATTAGTGAGGGGGCTTATGCCCACAGATCCCACTGCCTTGTAAAGCACCACTCTCTGAAATAGATAAACAAGGATTAGCTATCTTGATTGTTTATCATCACTGTGCCATAGTCGGGAATCTTTGTTTTATGAGCTCCAACTTTGCCGGTGAAGACAGTGAAAGGCCTTGCTTTTAAGACATTATTTTTTATTGCTGTTAAAGGGGACACTTTAATGGTAACTATAGTACATTATCTCTCATTAGGATTAAAGATATTATAGGCCAGCCCGGGGGTTCTTCTTTAAGGCCGAAACATTTCCTTATATCTATTAATACCCTAGAGAATAAAATGGCGGTCGTTGCAATACTTTTTGTCACACCGTATCTGCGCAGCGGTCTTACAAGTGCACTTTTTTGAATTAAAAAATAAGACAACAGTAAAGTTAGCCAATTTTTTTTTATATTGTGAAAGATGATGTTACGCCGAGTAAATTGATACCCAACATGTCATGCTTTAAAATTGCTCCCGCTTATGGAATGGTGACAAACTTTTACTCTTGAAAATCTCCATAGGAGACATTTCAAAAAAAATCTACAGGTTGCATGTTTTGAGTTACAGAGGAGGTCTAGGACTGGAATTATTGCTATTGCTCTAATGATCGCGGTGATACCTCACATGTGGTTTGAACACGTTTTCATATGTGGGCGCTACTCATGTATGCGTTTGCTTCTGCACGCGAGCTCGGCGGGACAGGGAGCGTTAAATTTTTTTTTTTTTTTCATATTTATTTTACCTTTTATTTTTTATTTTTACACTGTTCTTTTAAAAAAAAATTGTGTCACTTTTATTCCTATTACAAGGAATGCAAACCTTGTAATAGAAAAAAAAGCATGACAGGACCTCTAAAATATGAGATCTGGGGTCAAAAAGACGTCAGATCTCATATTTACACTAAAATTAAAAAAAAAAATGTCCCTTTAAGAGCTATGGGCAGAAGTGACGTTTTGACGTTGCTTCCGTCCTGCAATGGTATGGAGCCGGGTGGGGGCTATCCTCCCCTCACTCAGCTCCATACCACAGAGGGGGCAGGATCTGATCGCCTCCACCGCTCCCGGCAGCTCTGGTAAGCGGCAGAGGGCACCGGAGATCTTCTGGCGAATCCGCCGCAGAGACCACTTTTATTTGTAAGTGGACCACCCGCTGAAGAAGAGGATACAAGGGTTATGGTAGCTAGCTGCTGCCATAAAAACGATATTCCTCTTCAAATTGCTGCCGTATAATGACGGTGGGCGGTCCATAAGTGGTTAAAGGTATATACAACACGTCTGAACCTAGAGTGTCAGAGGGGCTGGAGATTTCCCAGGGACATGGCTGCACAGGAGAACATGCATTACCAAGCAACCCCCGAGAGGGCAGTGCTACAACAGTATACGTAAATCCAATCACTAAAATCTTCATGAAACAAGGGGTGGAGCTTGAACAAAGGAGCATCATTATTTGGGGCAGCATGGTGTCCCAATACAAACCGGACATAGAGACATCTGTAAGTGTCTATTAAAGGATATGTATACCCAAATCACTAAAATGTTAAAAGTAATTTTCAATATTTTTAAATCTGTAGCTTGATGATCCTGCCATAAAGATCCTTGAGGTCAGCCAGCTCCTGTTATGGGGTGACAACTCTCTGCTCCTGTTTTCCAGTTGTTTCTTTATTGTCATACTGTCACAGAGCTGTCCGATGGAAGCTATAAATGGCTATTTCTTCACATATTACTCAGGCATGGTCCACCACTGTCAGCATCAGGAAACCCACCCTGAGAGCAATGCCATGCAGCCATCTCTGGAGTGCATATAGACAAGAAGTGGCTGCAAAAAGGCTGCAGATCAGCAGCCCTGAGATATAACAAAGAATATAAGAAAGATGAGAAAAGTATTTTATTAAATAAAGATAATAAGATAAGATTAATAAAGATAACGGGGTTGATTTACTAAACCTGGAGTGCAAAATCTGGTGCATCTGTGCATGGTAGCCAATCAGCTTCTAACTTCAGCTTGTTCGAATAAAAAAACTAGAAGCTGATTGGTTTCTATGTGGAGCTGTACCAGATTTTGCACTCTCCAGTTTTAGTAAATCACCCCCGTTATGTTTTATTTTACACAGCACTTTAGCAGACTAAATGTCAGTTCGGGTTTACATTTACTTTAAAAAGGATGTTAATAAGTATTGTTACCATTTCAAATATTGACATAACTGAGCTTTGTAAAAACCCAATTATAATGAGTACTGTAAAGGCACAGCTGGATGAGACCTGTAATAAACACTTTATACACACAATAACTTGTCAAACATGAGAAGTATCTGGGGTTATCCATTAACGTTTTAATTAGTGAATAATGAACCTTACTCTAATGACTGAGTCCCCACTAAAGGCATCTTCACTGATCACAGCGCTATAAACCTCTTGGCTGAATGCTGGCGCATTGTCATTAACATCGGTCAGGTTGACGTTAACAGTTGTCACTGCGCTTAGAGGAGGTGAGCCACCATCTTTAGCTTCAACCACCAGGAAAAAGTGTCTGCTGCTTTCATAGTCCAGAGCGTTGACAACCAAAATTTCCCCTGTAATTAATAAAAAAAATAAAAAATAAATAAAATAAATGATCAAAGGGGAGGAGAGGAGAGAAGAGGAGAGTAAGGCAAAGTAAACAGAGGAGAGTAAATGAAAGCAGAGGAGAGTAAAGGAAAGACGAGTAAATTAAAAACAAAAGAGTAAGGAAAGAACAGGATAGGAAGGAAAGAGAGGAGAGGGCAGGACAGGAAAGAAGAGGAGAGTAAAAAAAAAAAAAAAAAGACGAAAGGAGAGGAGAGAAGAAAAAAGGAAAAGGAGAAAGAAGAAGAAAAAAAAAGAAGAAAAGAAAAAAAAAAGAAGAGGAGAGTACAGGAAAGATAAGAAGAGTAAACGAAAAAAAAGAAAGAGGAAACAAGGCAAGAACAGGAGAGGAAGGAAAGAGAGGAGAAGGAAGGACAGGAAATAGGAGGAGAGAAGTGGAGAGAAAAACAAAGGAATGAAAGATGCGGAGAAGAGTGGAGAGGAGAGGAGAGCAGAGGAGAGGAAGGAAAAAGAAGCAGATGAGAGTAAATGAAGGAACAGGGAAGGAAAAAAAAAAAAAAAGGAAAGAAGAGAAGAGGAGAGGACGGGAAAGAAAGATGAATAGGTTAGTAAAGGAGGAGAGGAGAGGAGAGGAGAGGAGAGGAGAGGAAAGGAAAGGAAAGGAAAGGAAAGGAAAGGAAAGGAAAGGAAAGGAAAGGAAAGGAAAGGAAAGGAAAGGAAAGGAAAGGAAAGGAAAGGAAAGGAAAGGAAAGGAGAGTAAATGAAGGAACAGGAAAGGAAAGAAGATGAAAAAAAGGAGGGAAAGAGGGAAAAAAAGAAAGGAAAGAAAAGGATAGGAGAGAAGAGGAAAGGGAAAGAGAAAGGATTCTAACCAGTCTTTGGATTAATCCTGAATCTTCCATGTTCATTTCCTGTCCTGAAGCTGTATGTTATCTCTGCGTTTGTTCCAATGTCCTTGCTTGCTGCAAAGACTGATATGACTCTGGTGCCAGTGGCAGTGTCCTCAGGGATGGTGATCAGGTAATCTCTTCTCTCAAATATGGGAGGGTTGTCATTAACATCAAGCACAGTGATAGTAACAACAGCGAAGGAAGATAACGAGAGGGCAGGATTTGTGTCAGATGCTTTCACTGTGATGTTGTAGGTAGATTGCAGTTCCCGATCTAGTGGCTGCTCCAAAACGATGATGCCAGATTGTTCATCAACCGAGAAATGACCTTCAGCAGAATCTACCAGGGAATAGATGACCTTCCGATTTATACCTGCAAAGCAAAAAAACAAAACTGAATATTACAAAAGAGAGTTAAGCTAGCCTTTGATGACTCAAATTTCTGCTGATTTCTGCTCAAATGGCCACATTTTAAGCTACTGGTGGAATCTCTGATGAAGGGGCACAGCCCCGAAAACATGGAAGTGGAGTTACTCTTATTATCTGGGACAAGTTGTAGTGCCTTTTTCCTATGTCTTATTCAGTTCCTGCTACATTTCTGCAGCCAGCTGCCTAGTTAGATTGTGTCCAGCAACTGAAGAGAAGATCTGGTATTCCATGGGAAATGCTTTAGTTGTTACAAAATGGGATGGAGGTTACTGGATCATTGACATTTCTTTTAAACAAATTCTGGTTATGGGATACAGTTCCAAATTTGAGCGGTAATTATGAACCTTATTATACTGTAATATATGTAAAACTGCTTGTAGATTATGTAGTATTAAGTTTATGATTATTCAACATATTTTCCTAGAATTAAAATCCCCCCGAAGAAGACTACGACTGATTAGGTCGAAACATGTCTGGGTTTCTCTTGTGGATGGCAATTTTGTAATGTATTGTCAAATGTGATATTCGCTAATCTTAATGGAACATGTTTGTGTACATTGTAACCAGAGCTCATATTTTAAACTCTATCAGATATTTGGACTTTATTTTGTATAAAAAAAGATTTTAACAAAATTCAATTCTTTTGATTGAAATACTTTGCTGCTGCTACAAAACCCCTTGGGGGAGCCATCACATTTTGTAATCTTTTCTTGGGTGTGCAGCCTTGTAGACTCTTGAATATGCATTTTTCTATTCATGTTTTTCTTGTTTGTTTGTTTTTTATCCAGATCAAGCCATTATATTGTAAGTGCTTTGTATGTTGCGCAATGTTATAATTTTATTTAAATAAAGGTTCTTGGCTCTACATTGTGCATATTACTGGGTAATGTTCTGGTGATTCTGTTTCTGAGTTCACAGGGTGTTAGTGCTTTTGAAGACCCCTAGTGCTGAAATCCCAACTCCTGACAAAACATTTTATTTATTTTGAAATTATTAAAGACTGTCATATTTCGTCGCCAACTGTGCCGCTCCATGGGAATAGACAAAAGTGCTCTGCAGTTAAAACTTCTACAATGTTTTTATTGCTGTCTGAGCCTTCTAATCTTGTGGACACCTGCACCACCCATTTCTTGTACAGGTGTCACAGGGACAGGAAGTAAGGTAAAATCACCCCAAAAGGGCCATGGGCAGAAACAAAAACCTGACAGAAATATACATTTTTTCCCCAATTCTATCCAAAACGAAAGCAAGACCCCCTTTACAACCGATCAACACATATGTGTGGTGGCAAAAGGGTGGTCTTTAACACCTACATGCTGCATATATGTGTTAGCTAAGAGTGATCTCACTGTATACTCCAAGCCCAAAGACCTAACTGTCAAAGACAAGCTCTCGGTCCGGACTGAAGATCAGTAGCCAGTAGGTATGACCTCTTATTATGAGACCACTGTAATGCCGCGTACACACGGTCGGATTTTCCGACGGGAAATGTTCGATGGGAGCTTGTTGTCGGAAATTCCGACCGTGTGTAGGCTCCATTGGACATTTTTCGTCTGAATTTGTGACAAACAAAATTTGAGATCTGGATCTCAAATTTTCTGACAACCAAATCCGTTGTCGGAAATTCCGATCGTGTGTACACAATTCCGACGCACAAAATTCCACGCATTCTAGGAATCAAGCAGAAGAGCCGCACTGTGCTATCGAACTTCATTTTTCTCAGCTCCTCGTACGTGTTGTACGTCACTGCGTTCTTGACGATCGGAATTTCCGACAAGATTTGTGTGACCGTGTGTATGCAAGACGAGTTTGAGCCAATATCCGAAGGAAAAAAAACATGGATTTTGTTGTCGGAATGTGCGATCGTGTGTACGCGGCATAACAGTGCTCACATGATCACTGATCCTTCCCGTATCATGGGCGTTCGGAGCTATCGGAAAGGAATGCTGGGGTGGGGAGGTAGGGGTTAAGCATTGAGCTCAACTACAGCAAAACAGCATTGGTTGGTCTGAAAAATCAGTCCCAGATGAGCCAAATTCCCCCCAGAGGAGTCATCAGAAGAGTCTGTATGTCTGTCTATCCTCCATGATGTCTTTCTAGTGATATTTCAACCAGGCTGACCTCTGAACCAAGGCAAAAGATGCACACAAATAATAATAGCCAACAACGTCTATCTAAAGTATCCCTTGTGCAAACACAGGCATTCCTGCAGCTTGCCAAACAGACAGCTATCCGCATCGTTCCAGCCATACTAGCAGATGGCCTGATGGATCCAACAGACAGCATGCTGACCGCATACAAAAACACACACATTTTTCATGCATTTAGAACTGTGATTATCAGAGCTAAACTCCTGCAATAAGCACTATTTCTGATCTGTGAGCTCATGGACTCTCAGATTTTGCTGATCCAGCTGCTGAGGCTACCCCCTTTGTTATGTGCGGTAGATCTGTGCGCGGAAACAATAATGAGATCTGAAGGGAGGCTACATGCATGTCTGCTCCTTCTCCATCGGGAGAGTCATTTCGGTGCTAATTAAAACAGAATGCACAGTCAACATCACATCCCACCCGGCAGATAAATTATCCTGTGTCACAGACTGGGTGTTGCTGGCTGGGAAATATTTAGAAAGGTGCCACATTCCAAAAGGATCCTCTGCTTAGATTTGTAGAAACAACAATTTTCCATTGTGACTTTTATACAACTTTTTTGGATGGTGTATTAGCCCTCTATGGGCCTTTGTCTGGAAATAGGCATGTTAAAGTGGATCTTCCAGTGATTACAATATACTGCTGATAACCATATCTTGAAACAGTTTCCTTCCCCTATCCAACTGATACCTAAAGAAGGTCCATCTCAATATTACCTCTATTTTACTTTTATTTTACTACGCATTTATGTCCTTTTTATTTTAATTTTTACTTGAAGTTTTCATTTTATCATTCGATTAGTATTCTATTATTATGGTTGAAGTGTTCCCTGTACATTTGTACTGTTTACGTTTGACTCTTTTAGTTATCTTTTGGAGGTCACCACTTCTGTTTCGTACCCTTTATAAAGTTTTACACTCTGTTTTATATTGTGTACATTTCTGAATAAAAACAATTAAAAAAAAAGTGGATCTTCCTGTAACTTTACAAGCCTACATACAATAAAACGCTGATAAGTCAAAATATACAGCAATAGTACAATTTTACAACAAGTTTTTTTATTAGGCAGGCATTGAGATCCAGTCAGTGATCCTGGATAATGCCTAAGCAAAGATGGCTGCAGCCTTTGGGAGAGAAATGTGAGTGAAGGCATTGCCAGTAGAAGCTCTGTGATCTCTCTGAGAGATTATAAATACCTTGAAGCGTTAAGGTCCATACACACGATCAGAATTTTTGACAACAAACATGCAAATTAGCTGTTTAAAGGCAACATCCGATCGTGTGTACGCTCCATCGGACAAACTTTTTCGGTTTTCATCTGACAAAAGTTCGCTCTGCAAACAGACAAACTTTTTGGCAACAAAAGTACGATGGAGCAAAGTCCGATCGTGTGTACAGAAAACCATAGGACTTTAGTCCAAAGTACAAACACGCATGCTCAGACAACAATACAGAAAGTTGACCAAAGGGTGGCGGCAGGGCTTTTTTCTCAAACAATAGGTGCTGGAACTCAACCAAGACCCCCCAAAACCCCTCCACCCACACACACCCTCCAAATCACATTAAATAATGGGTGTGGTCAGTCAAATTTCACGAACAGTAGGAGGGTCTTAAAGGGGCATTAAATACCAGGATTGCATTATATACAGAGTGCAGAGCTGTCACTTGTAAACACAGAAAGCGGACTTCTGTGTTTACAAGTGATTGTGGTGAGCAGCCCCCCCAAGGGTCTGAGCCGGAGGTGGTGGTTCCCCCTGAAAAAAAGCCCTGGGTGGCGGTAAAGAGCAGAAAAACCATGTGATTTGGTGAAAGTTGGCTAAAGAAGTCCTGTCGTGTGTATGCTTAATAAGTTGACGGCCAACGCCCTTTGTATAAAAATCCACGGAAAAGTTTGTACAAAGTCCGATTGTGTGTATGAGGCTTTACAATTACACATTACTTAGCATACATGCACTTAAAGAATACCTAAAGTATACCGCCTCCCACGCATGAAAGCCAGCAAGGTGCTGAGACTGTATATACAGAAGGTGGTGGTGCAGAAGGCCATGGCTTCTTCATTTCTCCTCCTCTCCTGGCGTCCTGGTCATCAGGTGACCAGCGGCTGCGGAGTGCATGCACAAACCGGGACTTTTGGTTTAGCGGTGACCTAGTTTGCCATGGAACATCTTGGTGCATGGGGGAATGGAGAGACTCTATCTGCTCCTCCCACCACCACCACCACCACCGAGCATATGTGGTACATCCACCAGCGGCTGGCCCTGCATGTCACAGCCAGCTCTTCTTAAGACATGCGGCAAATGCCCCGTGTGTCCCCTATGGCCAGTCAGGGCCTGGAGGGGAATCTTGCAATGGGGACACCAGTTCTGGTGACCTGGGGGGCCCCAAGGGATTCCCTTAGTTAGCAGGGATTTTCTCCCACTTTCTGTTGTGGCTATGGGACTGGAAGTGAAGGGAAATCTCCCCAATGGGGCACAAATGACAAAAAAGTGACAGGGTTATAAACCTCCCTTACTGTATACAAAATGAAAAAAAAAAAAACTTTTGCCATTAGTTCTTGAAAAACATGAAAAATATGTAATTCTAGGTTCACTTTAAAGTGGTGGTAAAGGCAGAAGTTTTTTTAGTTTACTGCATTCTATGCAGTAAAAAAACCCTTTTCCATGTAGCTCCCCCAGAAGCCCCCTAAATACATACCTGGGCCCGATCTCGATCCAGCGTTGTGCATGACAGCTGAGGCTCTTTCGGCCCTCTTCTTCCTTATTGGTACAGTTACAGCATTGGCTCCCCCTACTGTCAATCACAGCCAGTGAGGATGGAACAGGAGGCGGGCCGAGCTGAGCTCTGTGTGTCTTATGGACACACAGAGTTAGCTTGGGAGTGAGCATGCACAAATTCCCCCATAGCAAGTGGCTTGCCTGGGGCCTCATTCACTTAGGTTGCGCTCAGCCTAAGAGTAGGAACAACAATCTCCTGTGCTTAAGAGTAGTGCAATGGTAGTGGATGGATCACAGGTCCTTGACACTTCTAATAAAGGCACAGGCTTTGCTGCCTCCCCAAGGGTCGGGGGAAACCCAGTGGAAACACTGTAAGACAAAGAAAAGAAGGCGCACCGGCCTTGCGCATTACCCAAGTGGTATCTTTAATAAAACAATAAAAAGGAGTATACTCACAAACAACTCAATGGTAAAAGCATATCAAAGTCCATAGTATGTACAAAGCAACCTGGTCACCAGCACATCTGTAAGGTCCTACAGCGTGCTGGAACTAGTATTGGTGACCTGGTTGCTTTGTGCATATTATGGACTTTGATATGCTTTTACCATTGAGTTGTTTGTGAGTATACTTCTTTTTATTGTATTATTAAAGCGGAGGTCCACCCTAAAATAAAAAATTACATTAACATTCTCAAAAAAATATATAAAAAAAATGTGAAAAAAAAAAAAAAAATTTACTTACCAGAAACCCCTGCTGCCTCTTCCTATTCTGCAGTGCTTCCTCCTCTTTGGCGAGCTGCCCCATTGTCTTCTGGGAGATTTGTGTGTCCCAGAATACAACAGGGCCATTCACAAAGCGCCGCACGACTCGTGCATGCGCAGTAGGAAACGTGCAGTGAAGCCGCAAGGTTTCTCTTTGTTAAGAGAATAATTGAACTAACTTGCACTAACCTGCCCCACATACCTAAATGGCAACAAACTAGAAAGAAAGAATGTTCCTCTAAGTGGGACTTTGGATAGGGCAGATGGCAAATGAAGTATGAAAAAAGTGTAAAAAAGTGTAAAAAAGTATATAAATGTATTAAGGAAAAATATTTAAAATAATGAACACATAAACAATATACAAAACAATATCAAAATGGTATTCTGGAGATGAGTGGTCATACAGTACAGTGCAATTTGTACAAACAATAACCGCAGAGGTCTGTTGAGTTGGAGGTAAACACAACAGAAATAGCCAACGTGTTTCAAAATTTGCCTGGGTTGCTATTTCTTCATCAGGGGTATATTCGATTTGTTGCAGAACGTAAAAACGTCATACAGGCTCTTGGGATTATCTCATATCCAAAATGTTAAAACTGTGTTGAAGCTGTTGGCTCAAAAGGCCCTCGACCTGGTAAGGTGGATCAGTACATCACCACAAGGTGGCAGGTCCCATGGCAGCAGGGAGGGGAAATATTGTTTGTACAAATTGCACTGTACTGTATGATCACTCATCTCCAGAATACCATTTTGATATTGTTTTGTATATTGTTTATGTGCTCATTATTTAAAATATTTTTCCTTAATAAATTTATATACTTTTTTACACTTTTTTCATACTTCTTTTCCCTTTGTTAAGATGGCGGCGCCGGCACCCGATCCGATGGACAGATCAGCCTCGGGGGGGGGGGGGCGATATCGCGGGCTCTCTGGACAGGTAAGTGTCCTTATTAAAAGTCAGCAGCTACAGTGTTTGTAGCTGCTGACTTAAAACAAAAAAAAAAGTGGTTCTTAAAAATGTGGGTGTTTCTTTAACTATTTCAATACTGGGCACTTTCACCCCCTTCCTGCCCAGGCTAATTTTCAGCTTTCAGTGCTGTCGCACACGACACTGCACCGAAATTAATTTTTTTATCATTTTCTTCACACAAATAGAGCTTTCTTTTGGTGGTATTTAATCACCGTTGGGTATTTAATTTTTTGCTAAAAAAAATGAAAAAAGTCAAGAAAATTGTGAAAAAAAAATTCTTAGTTTCTGTCAGCAAATTTTTTAAGTAAGTAATTTTTCTCCTACACTCATGTGCGCTGATGAGGCTGCACTGTTGGGCACTGATGAGCACTGATGAGGCGGCACTGAACGACACTGATGGGGTGGCGCTGATAAGGAGACACTAATATGCAGCACTGATGGGCACTGATAAGTGAAACTGATATACAGCACTGATGAGCACTGATAGGCGGCACTGATGGGCACTGATAGGCAGTACGGCAGCAGCTTCCGTTTCCTCCCTACTCCTCGGCGGCCAATCGAGAGCCTTCTCTATTCGGCCAATCGGAAAACGGGTCTCACACCTGCTTCTGCTTGGCCGGTTGGAGGACCTGGGTGGGATCGGAGCGCATTCTCTGTGACCCAAGCCCACTCTATTTTGAAGCTTATTAGAGCCTCTGGCTCTAACCAGGTGCTTAAAAAAAAAAAAAACACTGGCTGCTGTAATTCATGCGCCTGGTGCCCTGAAAGGAGCCAGACGCATGAATAAGGGGTTGCCGCGGCGGCCATGAATAGATTCATGCTATGCATGAATCTATCCATTGCATATAGGGGGTGGTGTGGTGAGAAGCGGCTAGCACCCCGGGTGCCCCTAATGGACGGGCCGCCACTGGCACTGATAGGCGGCACTTATGGGCAATGATAGGTGGCACTGATGGACAGCACTGATGGGCAGGCGCTGAAAGGTAGCACTGATTGGCATAACTGGTGGGCACAGATTAGCCTCACTGATGGGCACAGACTGGTGTCACTGATGGGCACAAAGTGGCATCTCTGATGGGCACTGTTGGGGCTGCATTGTAATCAGGGCACTGATGATCAGGGGCGCGCAGCCGCAGCTAAACTGGGCCCCGTCATATGACGTCGTCCCAGAACGAGAGCTGCACCTCTCCGCCATCATTTGACAGTGTACAGGCGGGAAGTGGTTAGGAAACAGGAAACCTGGGACAGCGATCATGGCACCAGTGTAAACTGGAACATAGGCAAGGATTAAAATGTAGAGAAGCCGCATACTCAGTAAGTGATTAAATTGGCTGCTGAAAGTGATAAAAAACAGAGAGTTTGATATCACTTTTACATTAAAAACCATGGCTTTTATTCAAGTAGCCTCCCATTTCCTAGGGCTCTTCCTCTAAATAAAATAAATTCAGGCTCTTACACCAAATGACGTCTTTATTATAAGTAATAGTGTTTTAGTGAACATAGTGCTGAGTCTATTTAGACTTCCTTCATGAAACTGTAACTATATTTATTATTTCAGAGAATTTATCTATTATTTGCTTTTTTACTAAGAGTCAAATCCCACAGAGAGAACTTGTGCTGTCTTTGTAAATCAATAAAGCAATCCTGGAGCGGCGCAGACAATGAATTTACTTTTAAAATTCTGGCCCTTAAAGTACAAGACGCAATGAAAAGCTATGTCTTGTTTGCTAATTGGCTGCCTGCATCCCACCAATCAAAATCAGGCGAACACTCAACTAGCAAGAGGTCAACGCTGAACTGAAGCACTTTGAAGCTAGCAGCATGCAGCAAAACTATTTCTCATCTCTGGGAAAAGGATGATATTGCAGGATCGTTCTCTATAAACACAGTAGCAGTTTAATGACCCTTGAAATGATATTGGCTGGAAAGTAGGTGATTAGAACTATTTTATAACAAATAAAAATTGCGGCTTTTTCTCAAAAAGTTTTCTCTACAACCGGTCCTTGATTCTATTAGGGCCACCGAATAACTGCTCACATCCTCTCATTAACCTGAGCTGTATGTTTTCTGAACACCCCTGTAAACCTTCCCCATGCCTGAAGCATGTCAAATACTTGAGTATTGCGAGTGCACGTAGGTCTGCGACTGTTCTGCGATTGCACGTAGGTCTGTGAGTACCTGTGTATTGTCTTGTTGTGTACCTGTGTATTGTCTTGAGTATTAGTGCCAGGAAGCTAGCTGTTAGGTAATTTGGACAGGGTAAAATCCTCAAAACCTCACTAAATTTAATAGGTACGATGCCCGGCGGGTGTGGAGAGGCGACATCTTGCCGCATGTATGCGTTCCTTGATCATCCGATCGAGGGCGAATACTGCTGTGCAAAATGTAAGCACATTGTTTCCCTGGAAGCCCAGGTTCTGAATCTGGGGAAGCAACTGTCAGCACTGAGAAGTCCCTCCATACTAAAGGTGAGCCAGGAACGTACACGGCAGGTGCCGGTAGGGGCCAGCACAGAGGCGGGTGGAGACAAAGAGGTGCAGGTACTAGCAAAGAGTAGATGGGTGACAGTCAGGAGGGGTAGAGGGGGAAGTGCCAGGGAGGCCGATCCAGGACTGGAGCATCCCAATAAGTACGCTCCATTGAGTGACATTGGTGAAACCAGTCAGGGACCAGCACTGCTGGAGATGAGGGACTCTCCTAGCTGCCAGGGGAAGAACTCCTCCAGTGAGAGTGGGGGGGCAGCAAAGGGAAAGGAAAGACAGATTCTGGTGGTAGGGGACTCAATTCTTAGAAGGACAGAGAGGGCAATCTGTAACCAAGACCTGAAGCGCCGAACAGTATGTTGTCTAAAATGCTTTAAAATGTCATTAAAACCAGACTATGAAAAATCGCATCACACGCTACATAACAGAGTGTACATACTCACAAAGCCAGTAAAGCATTTGTTTTATGTAGAGTGAAATATACCTGGTGGATACTGCCTTCAGCTGTGCCTCTCATTTCCTCTGTGTCCCCACTGCAGCCTGAGATTGTGTAGACCAACTGTTGCCATCTACTGAGCATGCTCCATTCTCAGTGTTCTTCTAAGGCAGCTCTTCATTTCCTACTTTTTCTTATCTGTGCAGCCAACATGACTGTAGAGTAGGGATGAGCCGATGAACATTAGCTGTTCGCAAGTTCGCCGAACAGCGAACAATTTGGGGTGTTCGCGGCAAATTTGAATGCCGCAGAACACCCTTTAAAAGTCTATGGGAGAAACCAAAAGTGCTAATTTTAAAGGCTTATATGCAAGTTATTGTCATAAAAAGTGTTTGGGGACCTGGGTCCTGCCCCAGGGGACATGGATCAATGCAAAAAAAAGTTTTAAAAATGGCCGTTTTTTCAGGAGCAGTGATTTTAATAATGCTTAAAGTCAAACAATAAAAGTGTAATATCCCTTTAAATCTCGTACCTGGGGGGTGTCTATAGTATGCCTGTAAAGGGACGCATGTTTCCCGTGTTTAGAACAGTCTGACAGCAAAATGACATTTGGAAGGAAAAAACCCATTTAAAACTACCCGCGGCTATTGCATTTCCGACAATACACATAGAAGTTCATTGATAAAAATGGCATGGGAATTCCCCACAGGGAAACCCCGAACCAAAATTAAAAAAAAAAAATGACGTGGGAGTCCCCCTAAATTCCATACCAGGCCCTTCAGGTCTGGTATGGATATTAAGGGGAACCCCGCGCCAAAATTAAAAAAAAAAAAGACGTGGGGTTCCCCCTAAATTCCATACCAGACCCTTATCCGAGCACGCAACCTGGCAGGCCGCAGGAAAAGAGGGGGGGACGAGAGTGCGGCCCCCCCCTGAACCGTACCAGGCCACATGCCCTCAACATTGGGAGGGTGCTTTGGGGTAGCCCCCCAAAACACCTTGTCCCCATGTTGATGAGGACAAGGGCCTCATCCCCACAACCCTGGCCGGTGGTTGTGGGGGTCTGCGGGCGGGGGGCTTATCGGAATCTGGAAGCCCCCTTTAACAAGGGGACCCCCAGATCCCGGCCCCCCCCTGTGTGAAATGGTAAGGGGGTACTTACCCCTACCATTTCACTAAAAAACTGTCAAAAATGTTAAAAATGACAAGAGACAGTTTTTGACAATTCCTTTATTTAAATGCTTCTTCTTTCTTCTATCTTCCTTCATCTTCTTCTGGTTCTTCTGGCTCTTCTGGTTCTTCCTCCGGCGTTCTCGTCCAGCATCTCCTCCGCGGCCTCTTCTATCTTCTTCTCCTCGGGCCGCTCCACACCCATGGCATGGGGGGAGGCTCCCGCTCTTCTCTTCATCTTCTTCTTCATCCTCTTCTCTTCTTCCTTCTTCTCTTCTTCATTTTCTTCTCCGGGCCGCTCCACATCCATGCTGGCATGGAGGGAGGCTCCCGCTGTGTGACGGCGTCTCCTTGTCTGACGGTTCTTAAATAGTGGGGGGCTGGGCCACCCGGTGACCCCGCCCCCTCTGACGCACGGGACATGACGCGACTTCCCTGTGGCATTCCCCGTGATGTCACAGGGAAGTCCCGTCAAGTCACCGTGCATCAGAGGGGGGCGGGGTCACCAGGTGGCCCCGCCCCCCGATATTTAAGAACCGTCAGACGAGGAGACTCCGTCACACAGCGGGAGCCTCCCTCCATGCCAGCATGGGTGCGGAGCGGCCCGGAGAAGAAAATGAAGAAGAGAAGAAGAGAAGAAGGAAGAAGAGAAGAGGATGAAGAAGATGAAGAGAAGAGCGGGAGCCTCCCCCCATGCCATGGGTGCGGAGCGGCCCGAGGAGAAGAAGATAGAAGACGCCGCAGAGGAGATGCTGGACGAGATCCAAATGTCATTTTGCTGTCAGACTGTTCTAAACACGGGAAACATGCGCCCCTTTACAGGCATACTATAGACACCCCCCAGGTACGAGATTTAAAGGGATATTACACTTTTATTGTTTGACTTTAAGCATTATTAAAATCACTGCTCCTGAAAAAACAGCCGTTTTTAAAACTTTTTTTTGCATTGATCCATGTCCCCTGGGGCAGGACCCGGGTCCCCAAACACTTTTTATGACAATAACTTGCATATAAGCCTTTAAAATTAGCACTTTTGATTATTCATGTTCGTGTCCCATAGACTTTAACGGTGTTCGCGTGTTTGAGTGAACTTTTTTCCTGTTCGCTTGTTCTGGTGCGAACCGAACAGGGGGGTGTTCGGCTCATCCCTACTGTAGAGTCGAACATTTGAGCATATACACAGTGGTAAATGACACCCCCCTCCCTCCTTTGTTCTCCATGTCAACCTATTGCTATACACAGTGGGGGTAGGATATAATATGCTGATTGATTACATTTACTAAGAAACTCACAAAGCTTACTGAGTCAGCAATAAATATATCAATAAATATATCAAACATAATTGCTAATACAGTGGAACCTCGGATTACGAGCATAATCCGTTCCAGGAGTATGCTCGTAATCCAAAGTAATCGCATATCAAAGCGAGTTTTCCCATTGAAGTCAATGGAAACGAAAATAATTTGTTCCGCACTGATTCAATGGGATGCAATACTGCATGCGGCCAGAGGCGGGGGGAGCCGGAGAGCCTCGGAAATGGCCAAAAAGGCCCCAGTACACTTCGGCTGACCTCGGCAAACCTCGGAAAGACTCCGTTCACAAGCCTTTCTGAGGTTTGCTGAGGTCAGTCGAACTGTCCTTGGGCCTTTCCGTGCATTTCCGAACGCAGACGATAGGCACTGTTTGGCTCCGGCGCCCCCCACCTCAGGCCAAAAGTGGTACTGCAGATCGCTTTTAGCCTGAATCCTGCTCGTTTTGCGGGACAACACTCGCAAACTGAGTTAGGATTTTCAGAAATACAGTGCTGGTTTTGCGAAACGCTCGTTAACCGCGTTACTCGCAAACCGAGGTTCTACTGTACCTGTAAAGTTGAGCCTTGGATGCAGATGCTCTCTGAACAAAATGAAAGCAAGCGTCAATCATCTTTGACTCCGCCTATACCGTATTAGTGCACATAAAATACACATTTGATGTTCACTATAGATTTTTTGGGGGAGCTGTCAAGCATTTTCTATATTTAGAATTTAATTTGAATTGTTCTTCTTAAAAAACATTTTTTTTTTTAGTCATGTGACCACCACAGCACCAATCAGACACAGGCTCATACTGCAGTAATAGACGCTCCTCCCAAAGATCTTACCCTGCAGATGCCAGGTAGTGACCACACAACAGTGTTGCAGGAATAAGGTACTTAAGAGGATTAAAAAAACAAAAAAAAATAAAAAAATTGGCGTGATCTATACAATTTATATGAATTAATTATGGCAAATCGTAGTTATATAGTTACATAGTAAGTCTGGTTGAAAAAAAAAGACCCAAGTCCATCTAATTCACATTTCTCTGTTTAATATCACTTTACCTTGCATCACCCACTGCTGCTTTCTACCATTTCAGTTCTGGCAGCAAAAAGTTCTGCGCTCCCACTGTGCTTCATTTCAGCTTGTGGCACTAAACTTAATGGAAACAGTAGAAGTCCTGCCTAAGGCCCCATTCACACCTGAGCGTTTTTTAGTTTGAAACCTAAAGCTACAAAATGCTGGAGGGGAAAAAAAAAATCAATTATTCTCCATGGAGATGGTTCACATCTCCACTCCAAAACGCCTGGAGCCAGAAGCTCCAAAACGCCTGAAGCTCAAACAAGTTCTGGAACTTTTTATTCTTTAGGCAGATTTGGTCGTTTTTCTGCTTTTTACATTCGTGACCTGTTGACCTGTACAAAATCACGGCAAAAACGTGTCAAAATCGCAGCAAAAAACGCTGCAAAATCGCTCAACTTTTTGCCTGAAAACGCTACGCTCAGGTGTGAACTAAGAGCTAATCTACCCCTCAGATTTACAGTGACTGCAATCTTAGAGGGAGATTTTGCATTTGCTTAAAGTTGAACTCCAGGCACAACAACTTTCATTAGAAATGATCTCTTATCACAAATTATATAAATCCACTTTGTGTGCACCAGATGCCTTTACAAACACAGTTATTACTATATAAAAGTAGCAGTGACATCATCACTGGGCTGCACAAAGCTTTTGCAGAGAGCATAGTTGTGGGAGGGGCCCAACAGGCTCCACCCACTACAGATTGCCTGTAGAAAACTGCAGTAGAGGGCGGAGACAAGACCAGTCACCCTGCACAAGTAGAAAGAGAAGCAGTGAGCGGTCAGTTCAAGTTTCTAGTTGACATCTAGCCGCTTTCTGCGTGTTGTATTTGTGCAGACACAGCAGCCCATTCATTCATAATGTACAGAGAACATTACTAGGAACAAGATCCAAGTCTATTTTTAAACAATAAATTGCATTTGCCATTAAACAATTTATTATCAAAGCCCTTGTGTAACAAGTCTTCGTCCTGCTGAATTATCATAATGCTATGTCATTTGTTTCATGAGCTAAATTGCAATATCACTGTCTATTTTATCCACAAAATCGTTAATAAATGGTTTGAAAAGAACTGGGCCCAGCACCGATCCCTGTGGTACACCACCGCCGGAATAGTCCATAATTATGTTCTATTTAAATTTACCATTGTGCTCTTAACAAGTGACTGTTTTGTATTAAATGCTGTTGTGAAATCTAAGTATCAGGAGCGTGTGCGCTCCTGCTCCATCATAGCTGCTGATTCCAGCATCCTGGTTTTGTCGGTAGCAATCTCCTTGTCTGTCTGTCCGCCTGCAAGGTGGTTGATTGTGGCCAGACTCTGGGTGGAGACCAAACAAAGCTAGCCAAACTTTCAGCCTGAGTTCATACTAGATGCAGTGCAAATTTGGCATCGCATCTAAATCGCAACCCGTCCATGCGAACCGATTGCAGAGTGTATGTTACGTTAATGACAAGCCACAATCAGTTTGCAGAACACAGCGTAATTTGCAGAATCGGATCACATGGGTGTGAACACCCATGCGATCCGATTCTGGTGCGGACAAAAAAAGGGTCCTGCATCAGTTTGGTGTCTCGCATCGCAGCAATGTGAACCCAAGCTCAGTCTTATGCTTGTAGTAAGAGTGTGATCAAGCTCCCGATTTGTCTGCTCTGCTAGATTGGATATCCCTGTGTGTGACCTTTGATTGAATATTGACCGTTCTCTGAACTCTGCCTGTCTTTTAACTGGGCTGTCATTGAACCACTCTGCCTGTCTGCCAACCGCCGTTACCTGTTTGCGGTGCTCAGTTCATGCCTGCACTGTCAGGGTGGCCAGGCACTATAGCAGTGTGTATAAGTCCTGGGGCACCCAAATACTGGTAGGCCTGCTTGCCTTATGGGAAAGGGGGCTGCTCTAGGTGGAGAACGCAGAAGCCAGCTATAGTATCTGACCACCTGCGGTAGGGGTAAACATGACACCAAACAAATCAAATCAATGGCATAGCCAACATCCAGATTCAACTTGCCACCTCCTTATCGTCAATAAAATTAGTCATGTTATACACACCCTAACTTTCAAAAAACAATGCTAAGTCTCTATTAGACTATCTGCTACTATATATATATATATATATATATATATATATATATATATATATATATATATATATTTGCATACCACCCTCAGAATACTGTATATATATATATATATATATATATATATATTTGCATACCACCCTCAGAATACTTTAAGTATGTAGGCCCCTTTTCTTTAACAGGGGCAAATATGTAAATTTAGGAAAAATAGGGGTATAGGCGCTACAACTTTCCCATATAAGAGCGCCACCCGCTGCTCAGACCTCGAGGCTGCTGACACCTCCAGCGTACCAGAGTAAGGAAAGGGATGGTCGGCACTCAGGTTGACATCCCAAAAAATTGTATTTCTTTATTAAGTAAACATGTACAATGCTGTAAAAACATCCTAAGCGTTTCAGACTTTAGTCCTTAGTCATGGCTAGGACTAACTTCCGGAATGCGTAGGATGTTTTTACAGCATTGTACATGTTTAGTGAACCACTTGCTTCCCCGCCCATAGTCAATTGATGTCCGCAGGAGGGATCTCCCATCCTGGGCGGGTATCATATGATGTTCTCGGCTCTCCGGCCATCTGGAGGGCGCGCACGCCTGCCCCATCACTCGGGAGCCGATGCGCATGCCCGGCGGCCACGATGTCTGCCGGGCACCCGCGATTGCCGGTAACAGAGCAGGGACATCGATCTGTGTGTGTAAACACACAGATCCATGTCCTGTCAGGGGAGAGGAGACTGATCATATGTTCCCAGTACAGAGGAACACTGATCGGTCTCCTCCCCTTGTGAGTCCCCTCCCCCTACAGTTAGAATCACTCGATAGATAACAGATTTAACCCCTTGATTGCCCCCTAGTGTTAACCCCTTCCCTATCAGTGACATTTATACAGTAATCAGTGCATTTTTATAGCACTGATCGCTGTATAAATGTGAATGGTCCCAAAATAGTGTCAAAAGTGTCCGATATGTCCGCCGCAATGTCACAATCACGATAAAAATCACAGATCGCCGCCATTACTAGTAGAAAAAATAATAATAATAAAAATGCCTTAAATCTATCCCCTATTTTGTAGACACTATAACTTTTGTGCAAACCAATCAATATACGCTTATTGCGATTTTTTTACCAAAAATATGTAGAAGAATACATATTATCATCCTAAACTGAGGACATTTTTTTTTTTATTATAGCAAAAAGTAAAAAAATATTGTGTTATTTTCAAACTTGTCACTCCTCTTTTGTTTATAGCGCAAGAAATCACAGAGGTGATCAAATACCACCAAAAGAAAGCTCTATTTGTGGGGAAAACAATGATAAAAATTTGGGTACAGTGTTGTATGACCGCGCAATTGTCATTTAAAGTGCGACAGCGCTGAAAACTGAAAATTGGCCTGGGCAGGGTATTGAAGTGGTTAATAAAGAAATACTATTTTTTGGATGTCATCCCAAGTGCCGACCATCCCTTTCCTTACTCTAACATGTCAATTTAGTTTTTGGCTGGGCTGCAGTTAGAGAAGACTGATTGTATAGGTTTTTATTTAGTTTTTCCCTAAGCTTAAATTGGCTTGTAATTTCTCACTGTCGCCAGTAAATGTCACTTGTGTCACTGGTCATAGTATGAGATTTCACAAACAGCAAATTTCCTGCAGCCAATCCAGTAGGAGGTTTAGGCCACTGGTGCATGCTGGGAGAGGATATAAATGTTTGGGACAAACCACGTGCTCTCTCTCTTACCTCAGGCTGAGGCCTAAAGAGGTGCTGCTGAATGGAGCTTAGCTGCTAGTGTAAGGGATGTCAAAATCAGGTACCCCATATTACAAAAAAAGGATTAAAGTTCTGTCATGGAAAAAGTAAAACTCATGGCATTTCTATTTCTCCAGTAGATGGCAGCATATAGTAAAAGCCTGAATGACAGAGAGCACATTCTATAAAACCATTGCTAATAAGAGGGGGAACCAAAAAGACTGACCTTTGTTTCTGGTGGGAACGGAATAGCAGTTGCTACCCGGTCTATCAGTCTGAAGGTCATGTGTTTGTATCATTGCAAGGAAGCATATTTAAGGATATAAACAGGGAGAAATGTATTCAATTTACATCCCTGTGATCAATAAAGGTTGCTGTCGCTGTGTGTGATTGAATAACATATTAGCACATGTGCAATTGTTTATTTTCTATGAGGACATTGTTCCTGTATATGAGAATGTTATTATTATAGATATAGATATGTAGTATGATTTATAAACGGAATAGCAGTTGCTACCCGGTCTATCAGTCTGAAGGTCACGTGTTTGTGTCATTGCAGAAACTTTTCAATAAAAACACTTCTGGTTGTACCCGGCCCACTCCCTTCGCACATTGAAATTATTGACCACACTTTCAGCATATGTGTAACATAGGCCCAGTAGCCTAACACGGGCAGAAGTGGTCCTAAGGCTGTCCTGCCTGGTCTGGAAGCTGTGCCAAGACCCTTGCTGGAGTGTGTATGGCAGCCGGCTTCCGTCAGACAAGCATGCTGGAAAACCAGCAGCCAACTGGCTCCCGATCAACGCTCTCAGCCAAAGGCCAAACGTATCAGAACACAATAGCTCAGTGGGGAAGATCGCTGTACTATGATCGTACTGTACTGTACTGTACTTTGATCGTTAGTACATCGGCTCCAACGGGAGCCGACGGTTTTCTTTCGTTCAACCCGCTGGGTTGAACAGAAAAAAAATCATAATGTGTGCCAGGCTTTACTGTAGTCTTCTGCTGATAACTGTGTTATCAGCAGAGGCAAAAATTCCATTGTGTTGTAAATCCACTTTCTCTTTCGGCCAACTGTAGATGGTCATTTTGACTCCATCATATACAGATCAATCTGCAGCTGAATTTAAAGGCTAATTGGCCTGTTTATGCATCAGACCAGGATTTATGGTTCAGGGCGGCTGGAGTTATTTATAACTGGTCTCACATTCGGACATGCTTTACCGAAGAAGGAGAAGAACTAGAGGATGGACGAAGACTCCCTGAACAATGGCTTTTTATTAGGAAGATAAAGCCAATTCACCGAGGACACTTTCAAAAAGGTCTGGACTCATAACTGAGAAAAGAGCATGCTGACAAAAAATACTGCCAAAACTTTAATAATGGCTTTCTATAAAAGTTTCACAGAAGCGTGCCCCAGCCTTCTTACTCTACAATGCGGCAATTAAGGTGTATATTCCAGACACATTCCACAGCGTTTAAACTTTTGTCAGATCTAGCACGTCTCCTTTTGAACTATGTATCATTTTATGAGGAAAAACGTCTTTTCAAAAATGAAAAGTCCACAGAAATGTCATTTCAATAGTATCAGGAAGAATATATCTTGATGATACAAGCTTCTTTTTGATTAAACTGCTAACACAGAAAGTTCAGGCAGAGGTGGCTGCTAAAAAGAACCAAAAAAAGCCAATGTTAAAGCTTAAGGCCATAACTTGTCTGACACATGAAGCAGAACTCTGCTGAAGTGGGAATTTCTTTGTGTTTTTTAGAACAATTACCAGCAAAATATTTGTAATATTTCCCCTTTGTGCTCAGTGTCTGGTACTGGAATCCGCTAAATAGAAGAATATGTGCAGGAATGTTTTCTAGCATAGTGATCAACTTAAAAGTAGTCAATTTGACTCCAATTTTAAAAAATGCATTTTTTTAAACAACAAGCTGTTTGAATCTCCAGATAGACCAAGTATCATGTTTAACACCTGCCATGTAAATGTCACAGCAGCAGAAAATGCCATTCAATGACTGACAATATTGCTTACAAATCTCTAACAACTTCTATTGTATTATGCAAGCTGAGGACCTCCGCAGGTTCATACCTACTCATTTGGGACATGCTAGAATCAGTATGGTGGTTAATTCGGAAGCATCATTGCTCTACAGCAGGGGTCTCCAAACCTTCTAAACAAAGGGCCAGTTTACTGTCCTTCACACTTTAGGGGGCCTGGACTGTGGCCAGTGGGATTAGAAACTACCCCATCGGCAGTAGGAGTAGACAATGTCTCTCGGCTTGGTGGCCAGTAGAAGTAAAAAGTTACATGTCATCATTAGGAAAAAGATCATGGATTATGGGAGGAATAGTTACCCCATCGATGGTGTCAGTGGAAGAAATTGTGCCTCATTGCTGGTGTCAGTGGAAGGAATAATGCCCCAAGGACTGGATGAGGGCAATCATAGGGCTGCATCCAGCCTGTAGACCACAGTTTGGAGACCACTACTCTAAAGCATTGGTTCTGTGTTCAATTTCCACCACGGACAATATCTACATGGACTTATAGATAGGCTCAGTGGCTTCTAAATTTGTAGTTTTGTAGGTTGTGGTCATCACACCCTTAACTCCTACAAGGCAGGAACTGATATAAAAGGTTCTATGTATACTGTAAATCATTGTCTCGATCTATCTATAGAAGCTAATCTAATTTCTTAAACTTTTGTTAATCTATCTAATTTAATCATCTAATTAATTTAATTTATTTATTTGTATCTGTTTTCTATCTAATCTCATTAACTATAATTACATCTATTTGACTTCTTTATTATTATCTAAAAAACGAATTATTTAACTTATATTATTATTATCCATGATCTAGTCTGTCTATCTATCTAATCTAATTACCTACATTTAAAGTGATACTAAAGGTAAAGTTTTGTTTCATTTCATTAACAAAATGGTTTTGCTCTTCTTGGGTCCCCCGTTGAAGCCCTGGTCCCCCACCCAATAAATGGTAAAAAAAAAAAAAAGCTGGGCTTTAAAACTACTTTGAACTTTTCTATTTATCTATCTACTCAATCAAATAATATATACGTGTATATACACCTCTCTCTTTCTTTATTTGTCTTGCTATATATACACATCTCTCATTATCTATACCTCTCCCTCTTTACTGTATATGTGGACAGGTGAGTAGTTATAGGGCATCATATACATGGATGGCTGGGAGGTGACAAAATAGGTGGTTGAGATACCAATTTACTGCCCCCCCCCCCCCCCCCCCCTCTGCAGCCACCAAGCCACAAGTTTACCTAACAGCCAGGTTAGCACACACTGTCAGGGTCATGATGCAGTGTGGAAAATATTGTACCACAGGATGCATTTGGTGGGCAATACAGCTAACAAATGTGTCCCATTCAAATAAAAAAAGGCTGCCATGGACTTTTTAAAGATTGAAAAACAGGTAGTGAAAGGGCGACATGTTGCCTCCAAGTCACCCGTCAAATGCCTCTAAAAAGCATTCCACTGCAGATTGCTTTTCAGAAGGGTAGCAATGTCGGCCCCAAGTGTAAATCAGCCCTAAGTGTTATTGTGAAAGTTTTATAATGTCTTCAAACCAATTGCTGGCGAAGATCCAACACAACTGCAGATGGGAATTAACCCACAGCTGGATCTTACTGATGACTGATAACAGTGTTGTTGTTGTTGCTAATTACAGCCAGTTGGATTCTCACTTTCATCACCCCATATTTCAATAGAAAAACGAAGGGAGAATAGATGCCTTCCCCCTGACGATTTGATGAATAGGTATCATTGAATCTGATCAATAAAAACTCAGCCCAGATGTGTAAATCAGACTCTTTCAAATACTACATTTCCTGTGAGCAATATCTTCTAAACATTCAACTAGCAATAAATAAAGTCGAACCCAAGCTGCAAGAAAATGGCAACACAGATATACTGTATGAGCATGGGATGAAGAGACAATCTGCTGCTCCATATCTTTTTAGTGTGCATTGCTTTTAATATACACACAGTCACAATTGTTTTTCGGTGGAAGTAACAAGTATCCTGACAGGTCTGGTCATCTTAGAAAGGTGGATGAGGGGAGCATCTTTTTTTTTTTTTAGAGTAGAAAGTCGTTATAAAAATACAAAATATTGCAGCTATATAAGTCCTGTATAATAATATTAATTTCAGATTGATGAATGATCTACATCACTACATCCACTTACTTATACATCTGATAAAAAGTGGTTGTATATGGTTGTATATGGGACTTTCAAGGTCCCCTTGGTCCCATAGGTAGTTGTGTGAACAACCAGAAATTGCGGTTACCCAGAAACAACTTTTTAACCATGTTTTTGCCTTTTAAATGCTTCACACATGTAAAATAACATTTTGTAATTTTAAACATATGACGCAGTTGACTGCTCTGGCACATAGAAAGTCCCATATACAACTATTTTTTGATTAAAAAAAATAAAAATATTAAGCTTCTCCTTCCTCCGGCCCTCTGCAACACTTACAATATAATTAAATATAATATATTTAATTAAAATTAAAGATCAGATGTGTAACTTTGACCACACAGTTTAAACAGTGTGAGAGCGACAGTCAACCGAAAAGTGATTAAAAAAAAAAGTCAAAATGGGTTTATTATAAAACAAAAAATGAAGTAGTTTTTTCTATAATGTGTTAAAAAACTAGTAAATAAGTATATAAAGACATATATAAAGAAATTTTAAAAAATGCTGTCATGAAGTTCAGACATCCAGGAGGGTGCATATCTGCAGCAAACTCCAACTCCTGCCATCAAGCCCGAATCCTATCTGATTTAAATAGAAAAAGATTAGTACTTCCTGATGCCTCCTGCACATTCCTGTTGGCCAATGAAGCCAATTACCATAGTGAACATTTCTGACAATACCCACAAGTGCTGGAGATTTTAGGTATGTGTACCACTAGCTGTTTGCACCAGTTTGTTTTTTGGAAAAACAAACACCCTGCAAAAGAAGAAAGGAAATGCTTACCTTTACTACTACCTGTGCTGCCAAACACCACTCTGTTTAGGAGGAATCGTTCCCCAAATGACCCTGGAAGTTTTGATTTTCCTGTTTCTCCCACCGCACTCACCAGATTCCCCTGCCAATGTTCACAACATTATTGTGTCCTGTTGTCACATGGAAGTCAGTGGGATGAACCAGTGAGGTCTTCAAGAGACAAAGGAAATCAACAGTTTTGGAAATGTCAGTTTCCTTTGAGAATTCTGGGTAACCATTTTGAACCACGGTTCTGTGGATCCCTAGGGTTTCTCCAGAGATTGCTAGGGGTTTCCTGAACTGTTACTGGTTGACCTTCCAATTGATGGTACCTGCATAATTCCAGGTCAAACACCACTTGGCAGAGCTACCAGAATAACACCAATGATCTTTTTAACTGTCTGTAAAGGCAGCATTCTGACCAGCACTGTAAGAGGGGCATTCATCCTACTGATCACCAATGTAAGAGGAAATTCTTCCCAATGATAACCAATGTAAGAGGAAATTCTTCCCACTGACCACCAAAGTAGGTGGAAGAGGCATTCTTCCCACTGACCCCCCCCCCCCCCCCCCAGTGTAAGAGGAAGAAGCATTCTTCCCACTGACCACTAATGTAAAGGACATTCTTCTCACTGACCACCAATTATTTCAGTTTAGCAAGGGTTCCCTGAGACCTAATAAATTATTTTGGTTCCTCAAGGGTAAAAGGGTTGAGAAAAGCTGCTTTGGGGGAACATTTGTTTGCATAAGAGTGGTGTTCGACAGTGTAAACAGTGGAAATGGTAAGTGTTTACATTCTTCTTTTGCTAGCAATTAATTTTGACAATTAATAGTCAAGGGATCACTCAAACCAGGCTGGCTGGTCTGTCCACTAATGTATAGTAATCATGACATAATAAAAAAATGTTTTGGAAAGCATTAAAGATACTATTCAGCATACTTGAATGAAAAATCAAATTAGCAAAGTAAAAAGGGAGTCTAATTGATTTTTTTTACTGCTTGCAGATATAATGCATTATCTTGTCGACGTGTCCAGTTAAGAAACTCTTTTTTTTTTATATATATAACTAAGCAAGCACAAGCAATAACTTGTGACTTTGAGATTGGATTTTACATTGTGAAAGCTTACTCACCAACATCAGGATCATTTGCTTGCACCCGAGTTAGTAATGCTTTGGTGAGGGTATTTTCATAGACGCTGGCGCTGTAGTAGCTGGATGAAAATGCTGGAGGGTTGTCGTTGACATCTTCAAGAATTAATCGTATTTCCGACTGACAAAACCTTCCACCTCCATCTGTGGCTCGAGCAATTAGGTGGTAGACTGGAGTTTTCTCTCGATCCAAAGGGGCCAATGTTTTCAATTCACCTGCAGATGGTTGGAGACATAAGCCGTTATTTCCAATTAGTGACAGCAGCTATCAGTCTGACATATGCCACATTCCCTATCGGGAGTTTAATCAGAACGCCTTTCAAACCTAAATATCTTCCTACATTCTCTGTATGTAAGCAATTAAGAATTGACACTTTATTATTGTATGAAATTTTCTTCCAAACTCTAAAACCAACCTTCACAGGTTATGACCGATACCACAAGCTATGTGAAGAAGACTGGCTGTGCATCCCTCGACACAAAGAACTACTTGTTATTATGAATTGCAGGCGAATTATCTTAGAATCCTACCTATCTATAAGAGAGCAAGGTTAGTGCACTGTCATCATGAAGTAGTACAGTAACACAATAAACAGGATGTTGTTTGAGAAGGAACAAAAACATGTTAATAGATCAAACTGCAGAGGTGCCCATAGGAAGGTATAGTGTGGTGTCTAGAAACAGATCGGGGTCATTGCGCTGAATAAACATCAAATTGGAAATGGAGAGACATGCTTCGGTGAAGAACAAGAAAACAATAACTGTGTATCACGATATGTGTCTTTAGTGAAATAAAGAAATTTAATGTTTATTCAACACGATGACCCAGATATGTTTCTAGACATACCACAGCATAGATTCCTATGGGCGTCTCCTCTATTCAATCTAACAAAGGGTTTTTGTTCCTTCTCAAACAAGCCGTATATCCCCCTGATGGCCGCTTCAAGGACCTAGGACTGGGACCCCTGAGGCATTAAGCGTGACCAACCCTATACTGCATGGAGACCAGAATCTTCTCCACTTGCATACTGAGATGTTGTCTTACCTGACAGGGTCACTGCAACCTTACCAAAAATAAGTTATGAGTTTGTCTAAACTTCTAATACGTCTAAATCAGTATTATTGTAACTATCAGCCCTACATACTTACTACACTATAAGGGCTCTCCCGCCATCTCTGGCTCTCTTGTTCCCTGGGCCTTTATCATACTCCCTCAGCTATACACCACTTAAGCCTTGAGGACCACCACCACTGACCACAATAAACAGGATGTATGCCTTGTAATACTGAGGGTTCTGCTTTAAATCCTTCAAGGGCCATATTTTGATCCCTCTCCATGTTTAATTATGTATGCTTCATTCAGCAATCCAAATGCATGAAAAGTTGATAGCAACCATATAACCAAGAACCGATGAGTATAATTCTTTGTAAGCTGTTGTGTAATACACTACATGGCCAAATTTTGGAGACCTGATATACCTACATGAGCTTGTTGGACATCTGATTCCAAAATCAAAGGCATTGATATGGACACCCCCTGCCTATATTCTTCTAAAAACAGGTTTCCACAAGATTGTGGAGTGGAAGATTGTGAAGATGGGAGTTTGTAGGAATTTGATTCAATTCAAGCGAAAAGAGCATTTGCAAGGTTATTATACTGATGAGAAACCAGAAGCCTTGGCTCACAGTTGGTGTTTCAATTTGTTTCCAAAGGTGTTTAGTAGGGTTGAGGGTTGAGTTTTTCCACAATAAATGTGCCAAAGTATGTCTTTGGAAGCTGGCTTTGTTTAGGGGAACAGTCATGCTCGAACAGAAAAGGCCCTTCCTCAAACTTTTGCCACAAAGTTGGAAGCACACAATTATCTTCCTTTACTGGAAACACCTGAAAAAATATGGCTTCTTAGTGCACATTGGACACTGCGGTATGCAATAACAAAAAAAAAAATTAACAAAGAATGTCAGTGGAATTATATTTTAACCTGAGTCTACCAGTGTCCAGATAGGAGTATATGAGAGTTACTTCAATTTTAATCCATATTTAATGATTCCCTTCTCTCTAATCAGTGCCATTCCCAATTCCCTCCTCTGCCCCAGAGGCCCAATCATGCATATTTATACTTACTGTTTTAATATTTATTTTTTCAGGAAGTCCTATGGCTGATAATGTGATTGGTGGGGATCTTCTTAATCTGATTGGTGGGGTCCTCTTAACTACCCATCATAAGAGGGGTTCTCTTATGATGGGTAGTCCTTAATGGTGCAGAGAGAGGTGTGCACATGGTGATGTCAGCACAACTGTCTACATCATTAAAATGTAAGTGCAGAATGTTATTGCCATCCACCTTTAGGCAGTGGGTCCTTGACACCCTGGCCACACAATATGTACTCAGTCTTCTGGATTGAATCCCAAAAGTGATGCTACAGTGCTAAAATATTTACACTGCATCTGGGTATTGTTATAGTATTGTCAACTTACCACTTTCAGCATCTAAATAAAAACTGTCGGCACCAGGTCCATGGAGAGAGTAGCGGATCTCGGCGTTGGTTCCCATGTCAGCATCTTTGGCACTGATCTTAAGAAGCATTTTATTCGGAGGGATATCTTCATGAAATGATGCTGTGTTTATAACCTGAGGGGGATAAGTACTACTTTCAAAATTTTTAAAAATTTAAGGAAAACTCATACTAAAAACTATTGTAGAAGAACTACACTAAGTACTTCTAACCAACTAAACTGATCACATAAAACTACCACAACTTGTTTTGCCACCCCCAACCTACAGTAACCCACCCTCTTCCTCCTTTAATGAATAAGAAATACTTACTGCTGAATGTGAATGGCTCGTCATAGGCTACACAGCAAAATCCCTAAGTGTTGGTCTGGTTTGTTCCTCTACAGAAAATCTGTCAGAAATAAATCAACACACTCCGGGCTGCAGAAACTTTTATTATTTATTGAATAGTACCAGGGGTCACCTCTGATATGTTTTACACTGAAAAGCACTTTTTCAAAGACCTTTATCAAAAAATGCTTTTAAATGCAAGGAATGTCAGAAGTGACCCCTGCTGCTATTTAATAAATAAGAAAATGGCTGCAGCTCGGAGTGGGGTGATTCATTTCCTTTTCGGACTGATTCATTTCCTTATCCTCAAATGTATACTTACCTACATTCTACAGGTGCACAGCTATGTTATGAGCCTGCATTGAAACTTTTTTTTTGCAGAGGTTGCACTGTTGAATCTCAGACTTTTATAGGCCTTTCTCCCCAGTGCCCCCTACGTCAGTCCTACTCCTCTAACCAGATGGCTAAATCCATGCAAAGACATGGAGTAAGTCGGTAATGAGGAAGAGATCAACTACTGGAAGCCTACAGGCAATCATGGTGACTTGTCCATTTTTTGCTTTATTTTGGGCACAGTTTCCCAAGTTCAGGTTAGATAACGTATGTGTGCCACTTTTAACATCTGGCATATCATAAATGGGCATATTCCAAGACTATATTTGTTGCTCTGTTGAGATAAGGCCAACACTCACTACATAAACAGACAGGCAGACTCCACTAATATACGTTTATATTTGCACCTGTCTAAAAGAGAAATGACCATGTAGACAAGTTAGAATTTCCTGAGTGCCTATTTTAGCACCCAAAAGCCTAAGAATTAAAAGACTGTAATGGTACCGCACACATCTTCCAGTCCTGGGTGGACTCTCACAAATTAATCTATGTCCTCAGTCAATGGAATCATTTTAAAAAGAAAACACATACATTAAAGATACAGTTTTAGTCCATACCTGATCACACACAGGACTGTTGTCATTAACGTCAGCTACGTAAACCTCTACGACAGTCTGAGAGACAAAAAGGCCGTCTGTTGCAGTGATATTCAGAAAGTATGTGTCCTGTTCCTCACGATCCAAAGGCCTTTTGACGTAAACTTTCCATTCATTTTGGATGAGGCCCAGGCCAAACTTACCCTTGGGGTTACCTCCTGAAGGGGAGAAGAAGATCCAGTCAGAGTCAGTTAGTGACCAAAGCATTAATAATAATCAAATAATTTAACCAAGTACTATTTGTATCCTAATGACTACTTCAAACACAACCCTGTTACAGTTTTATAAACGTTACAGTTCCAATGAGGAAATAGTGTACAATTTTAAAGGTAAACATTGAACTGAGCTTAAACAGTGAAAATTTGCCATTATATAAGCAACATGTTTATTGTTCCTAAGCACTACTATTCAGTTTGTACCCTTTTTATTCATAAAAAAGCAATGTACTTTCTGGTATAGGAGTATGCCCAGCCACTCCTGTGCCTTGATCCTCATAGCTGTATATCTGCAATGTGAGATCATTGTGCCTCTGACTTCTAGTCTCGCCCCAATTTAAAGTAGGACTTGGTGATGCCACTACTCTGTTGCTTACTGTTCTCCTTGCTGGAGAGAAAGCTGTACATAAGGATCTGTAGTACAAGGATCTCCCTGCTTCTGCTTAATCCATTATGTAGATTTGTGCTTCCAACAACTCTACTGCTGCTTCTTGATCATTACCATACCAGTCACCAGATCACCTATCATCAGGGGAGGTAGTTCTGACATTACAAATGCAAAGCTCTGCTCCTCTATCAAGATGGCTACCACCATGCAGAGACATGGTGCAGAACAAGACATGTTATATCAATAATGGGGAACAATCAGCTACAGGAAACTAACAGGCAATGGTCGTGACTAGTTATGTGTTGTCTGTTTTGGTACAGTTTCCATAGACCAGGGCCTGTACAGCCACGTTTCCTACCCAGCATGGCAATTTAGGCATGATCTAAGACTATAATTTTTGCACTGTTGAGATAGGGCCAGCACTTACTATGAAAACTCACAGGCAGACTTCACTGATATAAGTTTGCATTTGCATTGGTCTAAAGTATGGTCATGGTTATGGTCACTGCATTCAATACAAAGAGCAGTGATCATGTGGACAAGTTATAATCCAACTTTGTTTTTTCTAGGGAAAAGAGAATATCCATTGCCAATTTGCAGCAGTGTGGATAACCTTCAATATGCTTTCTTACAGTCAGCTTGATATCTGAACAGCCATCTCACCTTAGCAGTGCGGACCTGACCTGACCATAAGGATAGTATCAAGTTTTTAGAAACAGTCTATTACTATTTATACTTTAGCTATCCTTTGGAAATAATTACAGTTGGTGGAAGAAAAAAAAGCCTGGACAGGCTGGTATCACAGTGAAAAAAGCTGAACAACATAGAAAAAGCTAATACTTTACATGAGACCACCAAACAAACTTTTAAGTGCTGCATCAGATGAAAGTGAGATAACATTGTGAATGACCGGCAATCAACAGTAAGGAAAAAAAAAAATCAATATTTTTTTATGGAATTATTTTTTATTCTCTGACTTCATGGACAGCTTAAATAAGCCTGCAGCTTTTTATGGAACGTCTGTACATTGACTGTTGGGAACCCTGTTCTGTGCTAAAAACACAACTTTTTTGTGAAGCCTTTTAAATCACTTTTACCATATACTGCAGTACATTTTAGATACTTTGGATTGCTATTTTGCATGACCTTTAACATTCATTTGTTATCTGCGTTTGTTTACAAGCAGGAATACGATATACAAGCTCTGTACAAATTTACAGAAAATTAAAATTTGTACGTGTGAACTCTCCATATATTTTAAAGCCTACAGGCAAAGATAAACACCTAACCCCACTCACCCATTTACCACTTATGTTTTTGAATTAAATTCCTGTTTCCCTAGTCGGCACCACTTCCAGGAGTGACATGCAGCCTGTGCTTGTGACAAACAGTCCCTTCTGATAATAATTAGTAATTACAACGCCATCACACCCCTGTAGTCTTCTGGACCAGAGAGGACCCTGCCATTGTGCTGAAAATAACAAGTGTACCTATCACCCAAAAAGCAATGTGGGCACCTAAGGAAGGACTACAGGCTACACCCATTCTACATTGAGGAAGAGAGAAGACCTGGTGTATCATGAAACCACAGGTTTCAGTAAGCAAAAAGGGTTTTTTAGATTAGAACTTTTTTAAAACTAAAATGGTCATCTTTAAAGTATATCTAGTTCTGTAGACTCAACAGGAGTCTTTCCAATGTGAGGAGCATCCCCTCTTAGACCTTTGTCTTGGAATTTGTCTATTCCTTTTCTGGTAGCAAATCAAAATTTTGGATTTACCCTTACCTTCATTATCTGTGACAGTGGTGATCAGCAAAATTATAGAGGGTGACTCTCCCCAATGGGGACACAGACAGCAATTAAAACCTAACATGGGTTCTAACCCCTCCACACTCTATCAAAAACAAAAAAAAATTTACCTTTAGTTTTGCCTTAAAGCGGTGTTCCACCCAAATTTTGAACAATATCTGTATGTATTCTCTTCCTTGCCTAGATGCTGACATGCCATTTAAAAAAATTTAAATCGCCGTAATTACCTTTTATTTTTCTATTCTTCTTTGCACTTCCTGGTTTTCCTCCCGTGGGAGTAGGCGTGTTTCTAGCCTCTCCCAGACTCCTGGGAGCTAGTCTCAGGCTTCCCAGGATGCCACTGAGCATGTGCGGGAATGAGCGGTGAATGCTGGGAGCACAGCATTCACCACATCCAGGAAATAAATGCTTGTGGGATTCAAATGCCCACAATGAAGATGGAAACCGCCTGCAGTGAATAATATAAGTTATTCTTTCCGACAAAATCTGACACAGGCGGACATATTACACACAATATGTGAGTATGTAATGCTGAGAAGAAAAGTTTGTGAATGAACTAAAAAAAAAAACGATAGATAGGTGGACCCCCGCTTTAAGTACAAAAAAAGTGCATGTAGGGCTCAGTCCATCCAAATGCCTGGTGGAGCCTGCTAGGCTCAATCAGCTCCTGAGTTCTTCTATGTCTTGGATACTCTAACGGAGATATTTCCCTGTCCTAAGCTCTGACTCAGTTCCTGTCCACTCATAAGTTTTGGGTGTTTGCATCCACCTTTGTGTGTTCGAGATATTCCTGTTAATTTCTCCATAATGTAAAATATATAAATTAAGTGGAACGTTCTCATAACGGCCACAGCAGGTATGCATGCTGAGAAACTCAAGTAGAGATCTCACCAATAGAGTCCCTGTTGGTTTAAGTGTATCTAAAGCCAAAACTTTATTTTTGTAGCGTGAATGGGAAAGGTTGGCAACCCTGTCAAATGTGTTTGCTATCCATGTCCCTTCTATATACATTTACTTTTTCTATTTGTCCTGGTGACCACTGGCAATCGGAACTAAAAGTGAGGGAAATTTAAAAATTTTGAGTTGTCATCAAACAGCAAAAGAAAGGAACTACTGGTGTCTAAGAGAGGAATTTCTTCACTCCGGAGAGATTTCCGCCTGCTTTTAGTTCTAGTTTTAGATCTATACACCAGGAAGTAAAGGGATGACATAAAAAAGTGGTTTGAACCATTCTCTACAAGATCCAATATCAAAACAAATGTTGGCTTTAGATATACTTTAAGTATCCAGCACCTATTACTGTCAGGGCTGGGCTCAGCCCTTCCTTCTCAAAGCTGGCCGCTCAGCTGTCAGCTAATTGCCAGCTCCTATCTCTCCACAGTGACTCACCTGTTGATGATATCCTGCTCGTCAGTCCTGCCTACTTAAGCCATCCAGTTGATCTCTGCCTTCGCCTTGGTCACATCTCTAGAGACGCTCTACTATGTTCCTGTTAAAGACTTGCTTGGCTGACATTCCTTCTGGCTCCAGATCCTGCTTGCTGTTCTACTACGCTCATCTCTGGCTCGCTGATGTTTTGGCTTGTCTACTATCCGTTCTGGTTCCTGAACTCTGGCTATGTTTTGACTACGTTTACTTTGTTTACCTTTTTTTTATTATTATTAAACAAGTGTGATTTAACTGTACTTCTGTCTCAGTCTGATTCATGGTTTCTGACAATCACAAACTGTAATGTTAGTTATGGGTGGACTGGTCGTTTAAATTACAGAAGTGTGAATGGACTCTCAGAGACACAATCCGAAACTAATCACCTCTGGATATTAGTCTCAGGGGCGATACACTTTGTTCTGGTGTTAGCTACCTGGGAAATGTAATTTCCTCTTGATTAGTAAGCAAGCAAAATCAGCAGATTCTATTTCGGAATCGCTCAATGATTAAGAATTATGATACAGATGTGCGCAATCCTTAATTATTTATTTTCGAGAAGGAAATAGGTTCATGACAGAGGGAAAACTCACAAGTACAAAACAGCCCTAATGAGGGGTCATTTGAGGAGCAAGTTCAAGATAAGCGTTTCAATTACATGGAATTTATCAGACTGAAGGCTGGTAAAGAGTATAAGAGATGAAGCAGAACAACCTTTTATTAGGCTGGAACACTGACATTGAAAAAGGCAATAACACGTTTCCACATCATTAAACTGCAGAGACACATCCTCCTTGGAGAAAAAAAAAAAAAAAGGGTTATTATGTCCCAGAAAAGCGAATAACCTTTGTCTAGGAGGAACTTCTGGGGGTGCTTAAAATTGTCTGTTAACATATTCCATAATGGAGTTTGAAAATTAACTTCCTGGTTTTCCACAGTGGTAGATGAATCAAATAGGATATTAAAATCAAAATTAAAAACTTTAAGGATGGGGTGGTGGCACTGGAGTTAGCTTAACTTTACTCAGGCTACAAAGTTGGTTAACCTGTATATTTTCTACTACTAACAAATACAAATGTTCATGTTTATTCCACAGACATTCTAGAATTGTGCTGCTATGACAACTACCTATACATTTGCAATATATAAAATGTGCCATCTGCTTTTTTATGTTATTTGAAGTAATAGATATATGACTGAGGGTGGAAATGAATGGGCTTCTGCCTAAAAAAGATTGATGCAATAGTGGAGAAAAGGTCTAAAGTTGACCATACACTGAAAATTTCAGCCGGTTCTTAACTGATTCAGCCCCGGAAGATTTTACCCCCTTCTCGATCAGAGTACTTTTTACAATTTGGCACTGCGCCACTTTAACTGACAATTGCGCAGTCGTTCAACGCTGTACCCAAACAAAATTAGCATCCTTTTGTTCCCACAAATAGAGCTTTCTTTTGGTGGCATTTGATCACCTCTGTGGTTTTTATTTTGCGCTTTAAACAAAAAAAGAGCGTCAATTTTGAATGAAAAACTATATTTTTTACTTTTTGCTATAAAAAATATCCCCCAAATTAAAAAAAAAAAAAAAAAAAAAAAAAAAGCAATAAGCGTATATTGAAAGTTATAGCATCTACAAACTATGGGAAAGATGTATGACATTTTTATGGCATTTTTATTATTTCTTTTTTTTTTAATAGTAATGGCGGTGATCTGCAATTTTTAGCAGAACTACGAAATTGCGACGGACAGATCGGACACTTTTGACACTTTTTTGGGACCATTGACATTTATACAGTGATCAGTGCTATAAATATGCACTTATTACTGTGTAAAGGTCACTGGCAGGGAAGCAGTTAACACTAGGGGGTGATCAAGGTGTTAACAGTGTGTTCCCTCAGTGTGTTCTAACTGTGTGGGGATGGGAGTGACTAGGAGAGGAGACATGTAGTTTTTCCTACTTAGTAGGAACAAACTATATGTTTCCTCTTCCCTGACAGCACAGGGATTTGTGTGTTTACACACACAAATCCCCATGCTGGCGCTCATGCACACGCTCGTGCCTGCCGGCCACGCGTATCAGGACCCCTGCCATGCAGCGGGCGCGCGTGCCCTCTGGTGGCTGAAAAGCGCAAGGACGTACCCGTACGGGGTTTCGCCCAGGGGAGCCATTCTGCCGCAGTATATCTGCGTGAGCCGGTCGGGAACCGTTTAAAGAACTGATCAAAATTCAGTACATGGATTTCTGTGTCGGCCCCCTCCCACCTGACTTACTTCAATGGAAAAATTGAATGAGCTAGGCAGAAAAGTCAGTTGAGCAGCGGCTGTATCCAATAGGATGCAGTTGCTGTTCAGGTACTCCGACAACTGAAGGCAACTGAAGGCAGCAGAATGTAGTAGCCGCCAGGAGGGAATTGCCCATCCATGGTAGCGTGGATAGAGAAATTCCTTAGAAAAATATCTAGCAGTGTATGGCCTTTAGAGCTCTCATCTCCTATCCAAGAAAGGTAGGAGGTATAGCAGATGTAGACAAGCAATCTAGTGTCAACACCTCCCTCAAATCTCCAAACCCAAGAAGTCTTTCTTTGTAAAGGTACTGTAAGTGCCAGCCTGTAAATGGTCTACATTATGCTGTTTCTGCAAAGTTGTTAGGGGGTCACTTTGGAAATAATTAAAGTCTATGTGGGAAGTTAATACTTCTAAAAACCCTTATTACCAAAACGAACCTTCCCTTCCCATTTTGGATCCTGTCAACACAAAGCATACAGAAAAATATATGTAAACCCAGTCTTTAAAACAAACATGCTCAACCTGTGGAGTCGTCTGATGTGGCTCACACTCTTTAACCTAAGGCAACCTGCAGAGCCTCCTTTGGGTGCACACCGCTCTACTGAAGGATTGCTGGTCCTCCATAATCCTGGCAGCTGTCATTCACAAGCCGCTATTGCGGCTGACTCCTGCTCTTCTCTTTCTTTTCTAGCACACAGACACAGGAAGAGGAGACTTTAGCCAGATTACATCTAGTAGCATCCATACAGGGGTTTTGATGGTGGGTTCTCACAGTTGTGCAATGAGCTTGGTATCATTTACTCTGCTGAATTTGTTGAGGCCAATCTGCTGACAGCCTAAAGATTAAAGCAGAGTTAAAACGATTGATTTATATTTGTCACATTTGCCTGTGTTCTCAACCAAACTGAAAAACCATCAAATGGCTGGTGTCATCACTGATCTTATGTACAGCACCATGGCAGTTGCAGATCAAACAGATGGCAGCTTCTTCAGCTGAAAAGGATAGGAGGGTTTAATTCTGCTTTAACTGCTGCTCAGGGCTCTGGGCTTCAACAAAATGACAGCCTCCAGCAAGAAGAAACAGGAATAATGCTGGAGCTAGTTTGCAGCACACACAAATTTTGGTTGCACAACTATTAATGTGGAATGCATGTTGCTGGCTAAAAAACATTATTTTTTACTAATTGTTATGAGTAAAGTTCTACTTTAGGATTTACATCTACTTTGATATATTCTGTAGCCAAAATGTCCCAACAACGAAAAAAAAAAATCAGTAGATGATCTTCACCACTAAGCTAGTAGGCTCCAAGTCTACATTTTTAAACATTACCATTTTCAAGTAGCTCCAAAACACTTCACATCTGATAATCTCTTTGCCTTTCTGATTACATGTATTCAATATACAATAGAGTTCGTCATAAGTGTTTATAGACTAAGCTCAGAAGATTGTTATCAAAGAGGAAGAGGAATGACTGGGAACAGAGTGTTTTGTATGTACTGGAGGGGGTTACATTAGTGGTCTGGACTATGTATGTTCTGAAAAGAATGATGGGCTGTTGGACTGTGACCTTATGTCACATTAGCAACCCTGTGGTTGGTGGCAACTCAAGGGAAGCAGGAATGCTAAAGTGGCCACTTTCCAGCTTCTATGAAGTTTCTCTCTAGCTTTCTGGAACAAGTCAGAGGTCCTTATCTGGGTCAGTAAGTATTGAAGCAAGACTGTCCACATCATAAAAGGAAACTAGCATTTTCAGAAGGTGAGGCCAGCAAGGACAACCCATATACTGCACTGTCCACAAAGTGGAATATTAATCTTAAAGGTGTCTTACAACAAGAGATCCCAAACATAATGCAGGACAAACACTGCAGCTCTTTAATGGTGGCCCTTAAGGGCCTTCTGCTGTCTTGGAGCCAGCTGCATAGGTTTGTCCTCATGCAAAGGGAACAAAAAAGTTCATTAGCACAATCAAAACGTTCTGATTACACTAAAGATGTCTTACAACAAGAGATCTCAAACATAGTGCAGAACAAATGCGTTGCAGACACCGCAGCACCTTAATGGTGGCCCTGAAGGGCCTTCTGCTGTCTTGGAGCCATCTGCATAGGTTTGTCCTCATGCAAAAGGAACAGAAAGGTTCATTAGCACAATCATACCTTTCTGTGCTTTGTAATGAGCCTTTTTCCAAGAGCGTATATACAGCCTGGGTCATAATGTGCTTGTTATTGAGCAGATTACACTCTCTAGGCTGGCTGTCCTCGGTGATTGACTGTGCCGCCACGCGACCCGGCACCAGGGCTGTCAGCAACTTTCCGTGTTGACAGTAAATTTTCAAGGCTTCTCTCTTTTCCTCAAGAGTACACACACTAAGTGCTTCTCTAAAGGAGATTGATTAACAATGCTTCATTAATTTCCAGTAGAATCCTCAAGTCAGCTGCAAAGTATTGTCACATAAAGACAAGGATAGGAGAAATCCCATTACACAACTATTCTGACACTAAGCAACAGTCAAATATTGTAACTTCATTATAATTCTATGAAAACTATAGCACGTTTTGTGAAAAAAATATATATTTTAGAAATTCTCAAAGCACACATGTAGTCTAAGGGTACCATAAAACTTTGGGGCATTTTTGTGTTTTTGTTTTCAAGTCTGCAGTTCAATGTGCAAAAACTAAGGAAGGAAAGAAACTAAAGACCACAAATCCTCCCCCTAGACTTTAGGGTAGGCCCGAAGAACCACACCCTATAATCCTGACCGTAAAAGGAAATGCATATATAAGCCCAGGTGAAATGTAGAGGGGAACATAGATAAGTAAAAATAACATAATATTTAGTAAATGATCCTGCTGGGATGGATATATAAAGAGTAGCAGAAGGATTTCAATACTTACCTTTCCTTCATAATATGTTCTCCTGGGTTCCACTTGGTGGTGGTCACTTCATTGTGTGATCTCTGCTAAAGGGGAGAATTACAATTTGGATTGGCTACTATTTCTCTTCAGCAGAGAGCATGAATGAGTTGCTTATGAGGTATGTGAGCATGAATGAGGAGCCTAATGCCCCATACAGACGATTGGACATTCCGACAACAAAATCCATGGATTTTTCCCATGGAAACTTGTCTTGCATACACACGGTCACACAAATCTTGTCAGAAATTCCAAACGTCAAGAACGCGGTGACGTACAACATGTACGACGAGCCGAGAAAAAGGAAGTTCAATAGCCGGTGCGGATCTTCTGCTTGATTCTGAGCATGCGTGGAACTTTGTGCGTCGGAATTGTGTACACGCAATCGGAATTTACGACAACAGATTTTGATTTCGGAAAATTTGAGAGCCAGATCTCAAATTTTGTGTGATGGAAATTCCGATGGAAAATGTCCGGTGGAGCCTATACACGGTCGGAATTTCCGACAACAAGCTCCCATCGAACATTTTCCGTCGGAAAATCCGACCGTGTATACTGGGCATTAGTCTACAGTTATGACCAGAGCTGAAGGAACCTGGAGCAGTGTGTCTCCAGGAGAAGTATTATAAAGAGTTTTACTGCTCTTTTTTATCCATTCCAGCAAGACTGCAAGAGCTTTATGCTAACATTTCAGTATACGGCTGCTTTCACACTAGTGCGAGCTAGGCCCCTTTCACACTACCGCGACTTCAAAGTTGCGCAATTTTGGCCGCAATTTCAGGGAATGCCTGTGTAATTCGCACCAAAATCGGACCAAAGTAGTACAGGGACTACTTTGAAGTCGGCACGACTTGAAGTCGTACTAATATGAATGGTTGTCATTGGAAATTATGGGAAACGACTTGTCATTAGGGATGGGCCGAACGGACCCCTGTTCGGTTCGCACCAGAACTTCCGAACACCACGAAAGTTCGGACCCGAATAAAGAACCCCATTAAAGTCAATGGGACCTGAACGTCAAAAATCAAAAGTGCCCATTTTGAAGGTTTATATGCAAGTAATTGGGCATACAATGGTTATAATGGTCCGGGTCCTTCAGGGCTTGCAATGCACTGTTTAGCGCCGCAGTGCATTGTGGTTGGTTCGGGGGCCGAACAGATGGTCGAACAACCCGTTTGTTTGGCTGTTCTTTGAATGTCCGAACAGCAAAAGTTCAGCCCAAACTTACACTCGGTCCGTACCTTTCGCCCATCCCTACTTGTCATACGACTTTGCAGTCCCAAGTCACAGGACAAGTCGTACAAGTGTGAAAGGGGCCTTAAGATTGACTTGTGTGACCCATAGTCACAGGACATGTGAAATGCCATGTATCTCTATGAGAGCCGTTCCAATTGACACTACTGAAGTTGATGTGACTTCAGAAAACGTTCCTGCACTACTTTGATCTGACTTTGACACACCTTCAGTGCCAGAGAGATTATAAAAGTCTTATCAAAGTCACTTCAAAGTCGTGTCAAAGTTGGCATAAGTGTACTTTCTTTTAGGAATCCCTACAGTATATTGTTACCAGATACATGTATATCAAAGTGTTGTACTATTTTGGCCATAGACATTAGCAGGAACATAAATCTGAAGTGCTCCTGTGTGTGGTCACTTCTCCACAGGCAAGCAAGAAATGAAGCACAGATCCCATAAAGCACTGTTATCTTTTGCTTTTTGCAGTACACCCTCCTATGGTCCTTTTTGAAACATGGCAGCGAACTAATGAGACTGTACTATTAGAGAGTTGCTAATTTGCATATTAACCCTTCTACTGCCAGGAAAGTGTGTTCCGACTAAAAAAAATATTGCAGCAAAGTTATAATGGCCATTGCTTTCTTATACAATCATTTTATAGGCAGCCAGTCTTTGGTTTCATCATCAACAGCAGTTCTGAGATGATTGAGCCTTAATTAAAACAATATCCTGATGTCTACCAAGACTGGAGTTTATTTAGCTGCCAAATGACATAGTGACATTTACTTAAAAAAAAAAGAGTTTTTTTTTTATTCTCTTTTTTTTTTTTTTACAGCATTACTGATTAAATATCATACAGATTCCATTCTGGAATTACTCAATAACAATATGGAAACTTCTTTACCCGCTATTATTCATTCTGCTATATAAAAGGCACAATATCATTTTCCTTAGTAATCACCATTAAAACAAACCAAGTGGATCTCATTATACTTACAATTATTATTGGTTTTAGTAAACCTTTCTTATGATGTAAAAATGATGGAATGTATCATTACAATGTGACATAAGTACTGCCTCAGAGCTAAGCGTGCTACATTTCGGTAACCGGCTAGAATAATTGTATTGATTTTTCCTTTTATTTTAAAAGCAGAAGGTGCTCCAGGGAGAGCCATAATGGCGCATAACAAACTTTTCTGAACATACTGTGTTCACAGGAAGGGAGTATTTGGGGAAATTAAAAGAAATGCAAGCATGCATATTTTTTTTTTGTTGTGGAGTGGACCAATCAGTAACGTAAAGAGACCTATGACCTAAAAAAAATAATGCGGCATAGTAAAGCAGATTTATATAACTGACCAATGCTGTCTTCGTTGACGATCTTTGCTTTCTTGCAGTTAGAAAATGCTTGTAAAATCTTCAACATATGACACTTCCTGGTGTGTCAGTATGCCTTCTTCTCCCCACTGTGGCCCTCCCTCCTGGTTGACACTTCACTCTTGTGTAAATGCAGCTCTGAGGGCACACACAGGGGAGGCTCCTCAACATCAGAATGTATAAGATCTCTACTTGCTTCCAGGTCCTGTTCCAAATGGCTGCCATGCTGCATTACGAGCTCAGGTGGTTGGCTGTTTGCCACCAGCACCATTTAGGGAATGTTTTGCATGTTCTGAATGAATGCAAAGCATTTTCTGATTGGACAAGGTGGACAGTGATGCTATACATTTCATCCAACAAGAGAACACTTTGCATTAATTCAGAAGATGCAAAGCATGACCTGAAAGGCATGTGCTGAGTGGCTGACCTCCTGTGTTGAGAATGCAACATGGCAGGTTCTTGGCATGTTACCTAGTAGCTAGTGGAGATCACTGGATTAGTGGTGTCTACTTCAATGATTTCCAGCTTTTAGAGCAGGGTTTCTCAACTAGGGTTCCTCAAGAGGTTGCTAGGGGGTTCTTCGGGCAATGAGCAATTTCTGACTCTCAGATAAGTTTCCACTGACATCAATGATCTTTTTAGCCATCTGTAAGGGGGGAAATTCTTTCCCAATGACCACAAATATACGGAGCATTCTTTACACTGACCATCACATGAATGTATCATGAGCTGTAGATATAGTATTTTTTAGCAGGGGTTCCCTGAGACCAGAAAGTTATTTCAAGGGTTCCTCTGTATTGAAAAGGCTGAGAAAGGTCATTCTAGAGGGATCAGCCAAGTATGGCATATGAATGATTACATTGGTTCAAGCTGGACCAATGTAACTATGTAGAAAATGTCAATAAATAACCATGATTGTCCCATCTATTAATCTCTGGAAATGTCTAATCAATACAGCCCTACCGCTGTATAAGGCCACTTACTTGTCCAGAGGGTGTGCCAAAAAGGCACACAGAGGTTTACCTGTGGTGCAGAGTTTTCGTTGTTTTTTTATTGACATTTTCTACATAGTTACATTGGTCCAACTTGAACCCCCCAAGAACAAATGCACAAAGAACAACAAATGAATGTGTTTATGGCTGCTCTATGGCATTGAAAGGAATCGCATCCTGGTACATGTGATTGGTCAAGTTGGTGATAAGCTACACAGTGGGTCCAACCAAAAAAGTGTAGTGAGACCTATCTAGTAATAGAATGTCCATCCATTGTGGTGAGTGGTCACGTGTTTATCTGTTACTAATGGCACCAGCACCTGCTCACCTACCTTCTGTTGCTCAAGTAAATAATATTTGAATGGGTCTTATTATTACATTGGACATTAATTGTATTTTTTGTTTTTGTTCATTTATTTTTCGCACTTTTACATGTGGCACTGTTTAGTAATCTTGATTCAAATTTTTTTGGCAGCGTGGTCTATATACACATTTATAACATTTCAATACCTGGAACTCTTCTTTAATTTAACTCTAGTTTTGTTATCTATAAACCGGAGGTAATTATTTTTTTTATTTAGTGCAACCATAGCACAAGAAGCAGCTCTATTAAGAATTATCTGTCTGTTGCATGTTTCAGTGAAGCTACTGAAAACAGTCACAAGCCTTTTTGAACCTGGTAAAGGCAACTTTAAAGGGGTCATATCGGCAGGAAAGTGGCATAAGTGGTTGATTGAATTCCCCCTAATGTGTGTGAGGTCAGATGGTTGACAGACCAGCAACTGTAACACACAGGTGACCTCTGACCACCTCATCAATGACAGCAAGGAAACGTACATAATACTTATAATATAAACATATAAAAATATAATATAAACATAGTTACATAATAGGTAAGGTTGAATAAAGACAATAGTCCATCCAGTTCAACCTGTGTAGGTGCACATGTATCATTGTCTATAATTATTTCCCATGTCCCTGTATGTTGTGCTCTTTAAGATGCACATCCAAGAGTCTCTTAAAAGTATCTATACTCCCTGCAGCCACCACCAATTGTGGAAGAGTGTTCCACATCCTTATTGCCCTGACAGTGAAAAAAACCCTGCGCAGTTTAAGGTTAAATCGCTTAACCTCCAATCTCATTGTGTGTCCCAGGGTACTCTTACACTCCTTGAGACGGAATAGTTTTTTTTTCCTATGCTGGGATCGCCATTAAGGTATTTGTAATTCTCTATCATGTTCCCTCTCAAGCGTCGTTTCTCCAGCGAGAATAGATTTAGTGTTTGCAGTTGTTCCTCGTAATTGAGGTCCTCCAGTCCCCTCATTAGTTTTGTTGCCCTTCTTTGGACTCTCTGCAGTTCCAGCACATCCCTTCTGAGGACTGGTGAGCAGAACTGGACAGAATACACCATATGTGGCCTAACCAGATTGCTGAGTGAGCAATGTAGATTTTAAACACTGGATGTCGATATCATGTTTTCAGAGTTGCATTAACAGCATATTTCAGAGAAAGTAAAATTTGCATTAATGGGTTATGCTTTTAGGTTGTTTATTGATAAATTGCACTTCTACAGTGGTTTTAGCAATTATTGCAATATTTATATATTATAGAAACATGTAATTTTCCATGTAGATTGTGGAGGTCAAAAAGGTAAAATGTAATGCAAAATGCAGGTTTTATATACAGAAAAAAAAAACCCATATAGCGGTTATTAATTAAGATGATTAACAGAAAGAATTATAGGCATTTCAACAATTATGTAATGGGAAGGACAAACTTTATGAGGTATAAATTAATTATCCATCCCTATTTAGTTCGCACAGGGCTGCAACATAAAGCAGTTATAAGCTTCCAGCAATAAAAAAATGATAATATATGAGCTTCTACAAGTAACCAGAGTGCACAAATGCTCTTTTTCTCTTTGCCCCACTTCACTGATCTAAATTAGCCTACCACCCCTCTCTTAAATTGACTACAGTACTTACCTCAATATGGTTTAAAAACAAAAGAAAAATCATTTTCTGTTTTGCTAAACTTATTCTATTTAGGATCTATTTAGAAATGTTTTCAAGATTCACACATTTTTCTAACTGGATTTAAAAGAGATGTATGTTTTTGTTTTTTTTGTAGATTAATACTTACCTAGGTGGAATCATCATTGGTCTGATGCTGCATCTGTCCCCCGGCACCTCTTCACTGAGAACCGAGTGATCAAACACCGCCAATTGCTTGGTTCTCACAGCTCCGTGAGCAGAGAGCTGTTGACTGTCAATGAGTAGCAGTTTGCTTTGCCTCTCCCCCCCCCCTCGCTTAGTGGAGTGCTGGGCTGTGGAGAGGGCGGGAGTGGCCGGGTCAGGCTCTCAGCAGCTCGTTGAGACGCTGAGCCAGGTGGCGGTCCAGGCATTTGGCGGATCCCGACTCCATGGTTGAGATGATGCCTGAGCCTGGACCAACTCTGTGACATCAGCAGAGAGCGGATTTCAGCCCAATCTCTCCTGAAAATGGGTCACGGAAGTGCAAAACGACCCGTACTCCTGTGGTCTACAGGAGATGTACAGCCAAACGAGCTTTGGATGTACTTCTCCTTTAATTAGAAAAATTTGTAAACCCTGGGTGAAAGTTTGCATCTCATTTCATTGGTGTGTGCAGCCTATTGCATTGGGGTGTGCACCACAGCGCACAAATACTCATGTGTATATCAGCAGAGCAGTAGATGGTGTCAGTAGAGCAAAGATTGGGATCAGTAGTTTTTTCTTTTTATTCAATTTTATTTTTTTTTATTATTTTTTACAATATTGTTTTTTATTATTTTATTACAATTTTTTTAGGAGCCCCCTTATGGGGCTTTGGTAAAATATCAAGGATCTAAACAGATCCCTGATGTCTCACTTTTGAGACAGAGAAAGAAACTGAGGACAGAGATTGCACAGTCCCCTTCTCCGCAGCTTGCAGCAAACATAGTTTACTAAGCTTCAGTTAAGAATGAAGACAGGAGAGATCGGTACAGATCAATCACTGTGTTCATTTAGAAAAATATTTCATTAACCAGCCCCTTCTCTGCTCCTGAGAGGAGGGAATCTGGCAGCACTGCAGGGGGGAGAGGAAGCATGGGGAATCGGCACCACACGGGATGATTAGGGTGTGCCCTGGTACACCCTGTGTGCATGCCTATGACCTCTTTCTAACTCTATACAGTAAGTATAATGTCCAGGCACTGCCCAGCCTTTAAAGGCTGATCTTAGCCATTGCAACAATGAATGCAGGAAATCACATTGGCCCACCTAGAAAAAACTGGGGCTTGGCTCTGTTGGAACACATAATGAGGTCCATTTTTATGTACTTGTGTTACTGTACTCACTTTGACACTGTAGGCTGATATATGTCATGCCAAGACAGAGACACGTCACTGTGTCATAAGGGTTATATGTCACCCAGGGTTCTCATCCATTCAGGTTAAGGGGCTCTGGAATACTTGTTTTGAGCAGAGAAAATAAACTTTGAAGTTTTCTCAAGTGTTGTGAAATCCTGGTATCTGTCTTGGAGCGCAGAGGCTTTGTAAAGTATTGGGGGGGAGGATTAAAGCATCCAAGCCTGGCTCCTGAATTTGAAGGTAACCAGAACGTATTAATTGAGCAGGTGTGCACAGGCCTTAAGGTATGGGAACTGACTAGTTTTCAGGGTTCCACCCTCTCAAGGAGACTGTTGTACTGCAGATTCACAGCGTATTTCTGGATACTGGCCAGTGACCTAACAGGCCAAAGCCTAATGCCGCGTACACACGGTCGGACTTTTCGTCTACAAAAGTCCGACAGCCTGTCCGACAGACTTTCGACAGACTTTTGGCGGACTTTTGGCAGACTTTTGGCGGACTTGCGGCAGACTTTCTTACGAGTGGACTTGCCTACATACGATCACACAAAAGTCCGATGGATTCGTACGTGATGACGTACACCGGACTAAAATAAGGAAGTTGATAGCCAGTAGCCAATAGCTGCCCTAGCGTGGGTTTTTGCCTGTTGGACTAGCACACAGACGAGCGGATTTCTGGGTCCGGCGTAGTTACGACGTAAAGATTTGAAGCATGTTTCAAATCTAAAGTCCGTCAGATTTGAAGCTGGAAAAGTCCGCTGAAAGTCCGCTGAAAGTCCGGGGAAGCCCACACATGATCGGATTGTCAGCCTGCTTTAGTCCGTCGGCGTCCGTCGGACTTTTGTAGACGAAAAGTCCGACCGTGTGTACGCGGCATCAGAGGAAAAGTTTGTGTGGAGATAGACTAAAGGTTGGAGCTGACCTTATTAGCCAGGAGGCTGAAGCATTTATGCTCTAAGCTCTATGATACTGGTACTGCTGCAAGGGCAACCCTTCTGTTAAAGAACTTAATTTTGGCCAAAAAAGTGGGTTAAACGCTCCTAAATGTACTTTTCTGGTTGGACTGGGTTCCACCACATTTGACATCCCACAATGTGTATATAGTATAATACTGTATTTGAGGGTTTTGCCCCCACATCCTGTCCCTCTAGCCACTCAGAAAGTTAGAGGAACCAACTACATTTTAGCTGGAGCTGGGCAATTTGTTGTCTCTGTTGAGGATATTGGATTCAGTCCTATGCGTGTTTCCTCCTGATGCATTTTTAATTGAAATTGATGCATTTTGATGTGTTTTTTATTGATTTCAATGAAAAATGTATCTAGCAAAAATTCAGCCTCTGGGTAATCAAGGGATGGGAAGAAAGGGTGATATTTCCATTGGGCACACAGATAGCAATAAATAATCTGACTTGTCTAAACTTCACAACTTTATCCAAAACTGGAAAAAACCATGATGGTGGATGCAGGAGACTATCCACGACCCACATTGTAATAGCCTCTGTTGAGATGCACTTCAACACTGCCCAAATGAGTTAGTGCAGAGTGACGTGCAAATCGATGGCAAAGTGTGTGTTGTGATGTCTGGCTTAGCACGTTCTCTCAAGCCAGGTTTGGGGTGGAGGAGGAGGTTGGCAGCCGCCAAGGGCCCCCTTTGGTACTCAAATGAACAAGGCCTTCAAACTGATTAAATCAATAAATCCATGTCAAAGAAGAAGAATTAGGGCTCTAATGAAAGCTGGACTTGTGTTTATAAAGCCATTTAACCTTGGCACTCCTATTGGTGTGTCGCTGACAGGCCAGGGAGACCTCAGTTAACATATGCACCGCTAGTTGTCATCACAAGCAGAACAGACATCACAACACAGATTACTTTACAGAACCTTCAGTGTTATGTTCCCCAGAGGCCAGATTCCTATCCTGGTTGTACCAGTTCTACCTCCTGTTATTTACATACACTCCGCACAATCTGTTTATGCATTCCCTGGAAGCCAAAAGTTAAACAGTTCATCACTGGCACTATGCAGAATACTAGAGTCCCGGCCCGTTACTGCAGATCAAATTAACATGTTGCTTGCCAATTTCTACAGAGCATCCAGGTGCAATGAATCAACCGAGAACTCTAAATTTTCCACTGCTTAATCTTGATGTATATTTTGTTTAAAGAAGCTGCCAACTCCAACAGCATAAACTGACAAGGCTTGTTAAAAAAAAAAATAATAATAATAATAAATCTGCAGTTTATTTTTAGGTGTGCCATATATTGTGGTACGTCTTTATGATGTCAAAGTCTATTGACTAAAGAAAAAAAAATGAAATGGCCAATCAACTTATAAATTATATTTCAATTATAGGTGGATGCTAATGGGCTAAAATGAATGACCATCTTCTTTTCAAATATCTGCTGGGGCCTAAAAGTGGATCTACATACAGCGGGTAAAATAAGTATTGAACATGTCATCCTTTTTCTAGGTAAATATATTTCTAAAGGCGCTATTGACATTAAATATTCACCACATATCGGTAGGTAACAACCCATGCAATCCATACATGCAAAGAAACCAAAACAAAGTTCAGAAACTAAGTTATGTGTAATAAAACGGAATGACACAGGGAAAAAGTATTGAACACGCTAACTGAAATGTATTTAATACTTGGTACAAAATCCTTTGTTGGTAATGACAGCTTCAAGATGCCTGAACATGCATTGCTCAGATGTGATTTTGGCCCATTCTTCCACACAAATCTTGAAGGTTCTGTGGGCCTCTTCTATGAACTCTGATCTTTAGTTCTTTCCATAGATTTTCTATTGGATTCAAGTCAGATGATTGGGTGAGCCATTCTAGCAGCTTTATTTTCTTTGAAACCAATTGAGAGTTTCTGTGGCTTTGTGTTTGGGTTCATTGTCTCACTGAAATGTCCACTCTCGTTTCATCTTCATCATCTTGGTTGATGGCAGCAGATTTTTATCAAGAATATCTTGGTACATTTTTCCATTCATACTCCCTTTAATGACACAAAGTTTGCCAGTACCGTATGCTGAAAAACAGCCCCACACCATGATGTTCCCACCACCAAACTTCACTGTTGGTTTGGTGTTTTTTAAGTGATGTGCAGTGCCATTTGACCTCCAAACATGGTGTGTATTATGGCATCCAAAGAGTTCAATTTTGGTCTCATCTGAACAGGTTATATTCTCCCAGTGTGTAAATATTGCACAGCAAACTTTAAATGCGCTTCAACATGCTTTTTCCTTACCAATAGAGTCTTGTGTGGTGATTGTGCATACAGACCATGGCGGTTGAGTGCATTACTTATTGTTTTCTTTGAAACAATTGTACCTGCTAGTTCCAGGTCTTTCTGAAGCTCTCCATAAGTTGCCTTTGGCTCTTGTTCAACTTTTCTAATAATTCTTTTCACTCCTCTGTCAGAAATCTTGTGAGGAGCACCTGGTAGTGGCCGGTTTATGGTGAAATTATGTTCTTTACACTTCTGGATTATGGCCCAAACAGTGCTCACTGGAACAGTCACAAGTTTAGAAATCCTTCTGTAACTAATGCCATCAGTATATTTTGCAACAATAAGGTTGCAAAGGTCTTGAGAGAGCTCTTTGCTTTTACCCATTATGAGATGTTTCTTGTGTGACACCTTGGAAATGAGACACCTTTTTATTGTCCATCAGTCAAGACTGAACCAGCTGATATTAATTTGCACTGACAAGGGGCAGGATTGCTTTCTAATTACTGATAGATTTCAGCTGGTGTCTTGGCTTTCCATGCCTTTTTGCACCTCCTTTTCCTTAGGTGTTCGATAATTTTTACTGTGTCATTCCATTTTATTACACATAACTTAAAGCAGTAGTAAAATGCAGTTGTTGAAAAAAAATTAAAATTCCATGGAAGGCAATGTCGCATACTAGCACATTATTAGAGACGTACCTTTCCATTGGCTTGCATGTAGGTACAAGTGGTAGAACAGAGTTTACTACCACTTTAATTTCTGAACTTATTTGTTTTGGTTTCTTTGTAAGTATAGATTGCATGGGTTGTTACCGACATGTGGTGAAAATTTCATGTCAATAGCACCTTTAGAAATATATTTACCTAGAAAAATGGTGGCGTGTTCAATACTTATTTTACCCGCTGTATATACACATGAAGATATATTGATGCATGAAGATACACAGCTGTGAAGGCCATGGTACTTTGGTCAAACAATGTTTGCTGAAGAGACGGATAAGCCAACCCAATCAGTAACCCCTCCATCCGACACATGACAAAGCTCTAGAAATCTCAAAATGTAGACAGAACCAAAGAGAACCTGGAGCAGCATTTTTATGAAAAGGTTTTTTTTATCCTGCTGCCTTTGAACATTTTGGGGTTGATTTATTGAAGGCAAATAGACTGTGCATTCTGCAAGTGCAGCTGCCTCGCAGCTTAGTAAATGAGGTGAAGCTTCAATTTGCAAAGAATACCCAATCACATGCAAGTTAATAAAAACAAAAAGCATTTTTTTAGTTGCACATGTTTCAAGTCATCAGACCTTCTGATGTAAGATAAGCTCTAGCGTGGACATCTCACCTCTGCAGTTGGGTGAACAAGCACGTATGTTTTTACTCATTAAATTGAACCTGAACTGTTAAAATTGTGCCTAAAAAGGCAAACAGAGGGCAAAGGTTTATTGGGCTAATCATCAAACATTTTTCCCATTACTGGCTTACTATGCCTTGCTCTGCAATGTGTCTCTATGTAGAGCCAGGCATCTTGACAGCAAAGCAGGGCTTTGCTTTCTTGTGTCATAGCTGCCTCCCTGATGACTAGTGTGGGAATGAATGAAGCGGTAGCGGGGAGAGAATTGCTTTTCAGGTCCTCAGGTACAGCTTTCCCTCCAGTAAAGAGAACAGTGAGCAGCATAGTAGTGCCATCACCAGATCTCACTCCAAATTTCTTGAGAGTAGCAAACACAAACTGCTGTGCTTTAGTCTCACAATGCAGAAATACAGCTATGAGGTTGATGAACCAAGCATTGAAACTACACTGCTATTTTTAGGGTGGAATTTAAGGCAAATGGTCAATTTAGGTACTGCTTAGACACAATTAACATTTCCAGATTGTTCCTATAAGAAAGCAAATCTTTGCTTTTTGAGTCAAGATATTTAAAATTTTCTCTAAAAGACTTACCTGTAATATGGTAACTGACTTGCCGATTAATATCAGAAGTGTCATCATCCCAAGTACTGAGTATTGCCACCACCTCCCCTGGAGCATCACTTTCTTTTATAGATCCTTTGTACACTGCCTGCTCAAAGACTGGACCATTGTCATTGACATCTGTGATGGTTACTGAAACAATGGCAGAAGATGAAAGAGAAAGTGTTTCTCCAAGGTCAGATGCTACCACAGTAAATGTGTAAGTTGGATTTTTCTCATGGTCTAGTTCCTTAAGTGTGCTGATCCAGCCATTATTTGAATCAATGGTAAATGTTTCCAAAAGTTTGTCTTTTTCCCTCTCAGAAACAAGGCTATATGTTACTTGTCCATTGGCTCCCCAGTCTGCATCAAATGCCTTCACCTGAATGACATTAGTTCCTATAGGCATACCCTCCATTATTACTGCCTCATAGTGTGTGGAGTCGAAAAATGGTTTATTGTCATTTAGATCCAAGATCTTAATTTCCACATCAACGGTTATTAAGATGTCCACTTTATCCAAAGGTGCACTGGCTGCTACTTTGAAATGGAACACTGGTGTTGTTTCATGGTCAACCTTTTTGTCTAGTTTTAACATTCCACTCTCTTTGTCAATGATAAAAATATTATCCTTATTATTCTCAGGAAATTCACCGTTGACTGTGCTGAATAGTGCATCTTGGACTGGGGTAAGCTTAAAGGAATCTATGGTAGTCCCTATCACAGTATCTTCTGGCACTGCAAAGGTGTACTGATGCTGGGTGAATGTAGGTAGAACAGTTTCTGAGGGGACAACATGAATGTACACAGGAATAAGAGAGTGTTTCATTGGAATTCCACCATCTACAGCTTTTACAAAGAAGGAAAGCACCGTATTTTTCAGCTGGTTAAAACTGCCTTTTGTAACCATCCAGCCATTGTCTGGATCGATTTCTAGAAGGTCGGCTACAGACACAGAGGCCTCACTGTAAAGTGAGTAAGTAATTCTGGAATTTGCTCCATCATCTGCATCAAAGGCTTGGACCTGGGTGACGAGGTGGCCCTTCTCCACGTCTGCCTTAACACTTGCTCGATATTCAGTAGCTTTAAACTGTGGAGCATTGTCATTTTCATCTACAACTAGAACCTGGACTGTGCAGAAGGCAGCTCGCCCTCCACCATCCAAAGCACGTAGAAATATATTGATGTCCTGCTCAAGTGGATTTTCTCTGTCGAGTCTCTCTGTTGTAACAATTTGCCCCAAAGAGTCAATGTAAAATCGATTTTTGGCTACGTCGTTAATTATTGTGTAGGTAACATGCCCATATATACCTGAATCTCCATCGGTTGCTTTGACATAAATGACTTTAGTTCCAACAGGAGCATTCTCTCTTACTTCAGTCACATAAACACTTTGTGCAAATACAGGACTAAAAAGATTTGCTCCGAGAATCTTTATGTGCACCTGTGCCGTACTGGTAAAGAGTCCATCGGAGACAGAAATATTTAAACTGTGCATTGGCTCCATTTGTTGCTTGCGGTGACTAGATAGAGTGATGACACCACTTTTGCTATCCATAACAAAGTTCATGCGATCATTTCCAGAAAGAATGCTGTATTCCAATCTATCAATGTCAGTGCTGTCGGCATCGGATGCTTGGACGCAGGTGACAAAATGTCCTCTTGGTGCAAGCTCACTGACGTAAGACTCATAAATCAACTGATTGAAAATTGGAGGGTTGTCATTTAAATCTGTTATGTAGATTGTAACTAGCATCTCGCTGCTGAGTGATGGGAAACCATTATCCGTTGCCCTGATTTTAAGGATGCTTTGCTGTGACACCTCATGATCTAGTAGTCTAGCTGTGAGTATTAAACCGCTTGTGCTATCAATATGAAATGAATCAGTGTTGTTGAACATGTCCTGGACAATCTGATACCTTATAGCTTTATTATTATCAGAATCTGCATCTGTGGCGACAACTTGCAAGACTGGTGTCCCAATTAAAGAGCTTTCTGAAAGGGTTGCATTGTATGATGAAAACTGGAACACTGGAGGGTTGTCATTGACATCATTGACACTGATGTCAACGATAACCTCAGCCCGTGCGCTGGTAAGTGAGTCACTGGCTCGTACAGTCAACTTAAAGTATGGGTTTAATTCAAAATCTAATGGACTCACAACACTTAGCACCCCAGTGTCAAAATCTATATTAAACTGGTTAAATGGATCTCCATCCACTATTGTGTAAATAATTCCCTGCCCTTCTGGGCTTGTGGCATTAATACTTAATATGGGTGTGTTCATTAGAACGTCTTCATTTACTGTAGCCGTATAAAAGGCCTTATCAAATACTGGCATGGCTTTGTTGACAATAGTAACTGGAAGCTCAATAGATGCTGATAGAGAAGGATCGCCAAGATCTTTGGCAATTATAATTAGTATGTACTCCAAGTTGGAGATGTCAGAATCAAACATTTTCATTAATGTCACACTGCCATTCTGCCTGTCAATTTCAAAATGGCCATAGTCATCTTCCAAATAAAAGGTTAGCTCTCCATTTTTTCCTTTGTCTTTGTCTATGGCAGTTACTTTGTAGATAAGAGTCCCAGGTTCAGCATCAACCTGTACAGCAGCATAGTATGGAAGACCTACAAAATATGGAGCATTATCATTTATATCTTCAATATTGACCTTGACAACAACTCGTGCCACACGGAGATGATCTAATTCCCGACTCGCTTCTACTACCAGCTCATAGACCTCCTCCTTTTCTCTATCAAATGGGATTCCTGTGGTTTGGATAACTCCAGAAGTAGATTTGATCTTAAATTTATTTCCTGGGTTCAATATTGTATACTTTATGGGCTCATTGAGGCGATGACCCACTGCATTCACCACAGCAATTTTTGTAACATTAGTGGTGTTTTCTGCTATAGATGCTGAATAAAAGTCTTGGGTGAAATGTAGACCACTGTCCATGGCTTCTTTCACTAATATGGTTACGATGGCAGTGCTATAAAATTTCCCATCTGATACTTTGACCATTAGCATGTAATGATCTTTAGATAAACTGCTGTTTTTTACGGTAATCACTCCACTGTTAGAATCAATTACAAAATGGTTTAAGTTTCCTTCAGTTAGGGTATAACTCAGTTCTGGTGGAATGGCTAGATCAGGATCGCGTGCACTGACCTGTAGGACTTCAACACCGGCATAGGTTGGTAGAAGTAATGTTGTTTCAAATACTGCTTCTGTGAACACTGGAGGGTTATCATTAACATCACTTACATCAATAGAGACTTCAACTGGACTTTCGGCAGTGAGTTGGGGACTTCCACTATCTCTTACATGCACATGAAAGTGGAAATATGCTATGGTTTCATGGTCCAGATAGGCTATAGTCCGTATGGCACCAGTGCTGGAATCCACAGTGAAGTACTTTTTGGCTGTTGATTCGACAATCTGGTACACAAGCAAGGCGTTCTGGTTGCTATCAGCATCGGTTGCTCTTATGACCAATGGAGATTTGTCAGAGTTCCGAACTATGCTGTTGATCGGGGCTGCTTCACTGATACTACCAATATATTGGGAACTGAGGAACACCGGTGCATTGTCATTTTGATCAAGAATCTGGATATTGACGGTGGTGTTGGAAGCCATGCCTGCCATGTTTGTAGCTTGAATGATGAGCTGGTAAGATGGCATCTGCTCAAAATCAAGTGCTTTTTGAGTCGTTATAACTCCAGAATAGGGGTTAATTGTGAAGGCTCCTTCGGCATTCCCAACTCTGATCTCATAAACTAGTGTGGATTGGCTTATTGCTGACACTAATACAACTGGTGTTCCTACATCCACGTTTTCTTGAACCTCAGCCTGGTACTCGTTCTGCGTGAACTTTGGGTTGGAATTGTCAGACAAAGACAGTGAAATCCTCACAATGGCAGCAGCAGAAAGAGGTGGACTCCCACGGTCAGTTACTTTGACAGACAGCACAAACTGACCCATCGTGGACATGTCTGGTTCCTTGGCAACAGTGATGATGCCCAATACTGGCTCAATTTTAAATGTGTTTGCAGTATTACCTAAAAAAAAAAAAAAGAGAAAAAAAAAAGTTACAGCGTTAGATACATGACATTGGTAGAAACATTCAGCTATCCAATTTTGTGGCACTCAGACACATCAATGTATATATCATGATCAGTACAGCTTTAAAACACAAGGACACTCTGTTACATGATGGATAGCAGGCTACTGCGTGTCACCCGTGTTAGATGATTTGCTTAGTGAGGTGTGAAGGATCAGGTCACTCATGACAATTTGTTACAGAGCTCAACGAGTGGTTTATTATTTGCAATTACAATATAAAGACATGTGTGCATTTTATTGGTAATACTGTACATGTGGTGTTATATAAGTACTTCTTGATTTATTTTACTTATTTAATTAATTACTTTATTTTTTACAGTGAGTTAGTTTCTTTCAGACATTCACCCTTTTTTTTATTGCTTAGTGCAGCAAAGAAAACATGTGTATTGCTGTATCTATAATATGGGGCAGGGCTTTTAATAACCTACCAATTTCTTGTCAATGCAAATGACTTTCAATATTACAGAAGCCATACACAGCTCAATTATCTTGTTTAGCCCGTTAAATAACGTGGATGGAGGAATTTCCACTCCTGGCTATTGCATTCAGACAGCCGCGGTGCTGCAAAACAGTGACTGCATTTTGATAGGATGCAGTCACTGACTGGCCAGTGATTTTCCACTTGACTTTGTTGAGCTGCTTGGTACTTATAGGGCCGCTCATGGCACAAGTTTCAGCCAATTCAACAGGAATTGGCCAAAACTGGAGATGTCTATGGCTGTAAAGAAGTAATGGAGCTCCAATAAAAAGGCGTCTAAATTGAAAGCAATCACAAGAGGTCACCGGCTCACAATTCTTCTGTCTGACTTCTGCTAAAACCAAGGCTACTGAAGGTACCTGCCCAGTATGCCCAGACACTCAAAGAAAGTCACTTACAGTTCAACAGAGTCAATGGTTTTTAAAGTCCTTATTAGGCTCAATGTAAGAATGAAAGGAAAATATAATACAGTACCTTGTACAGACTTTGCTGTATTTGTTTGGTATTATCAATTTGACTCTGTATTAGACATGTGCCATTAGTTCAATTCATATGAATTTCCGTAAATTTGTACATTCGGGAGGATCCGAAATACGAACCGCTATGCTTCCGAATTTTGTACGAAATACGAAATTTTGCTTACGAATTTCGGATCCAAATTCCTAACGAACATTCGTAATTGTTACAAAAAGTTAACAAACCTAAAAGTTAAAACCCCAGGAAGTCAGCAAAGCACAGGGATGGTGGGAGCCCCTCATAATGATAAATCATAACGAACATTCGTAATGGTTACGAAAAGTTAACAAACCTAACGAAAGTTCATATTTCGTACGAATCAGAATTAAATTTCGGACACGAATTACGAAATATGAATTCATTCTAATACGAAACGGAATGAAACAAGACAAATTTATTGACGGCGCACATGTCTACTCTGTATAGATTTATATGTATGTATATATATATATATATATATATATATATATATATATATATATATATATATATATATTAGAGCTACACGATTCTGGCTAAAATGAGAATCACATTTTTCTTTGCACAGAATAAAGATCACGATTCTCTCACGATTCTCGCGGTGTAACATCTTCTTTCACATTATACAAAAAAAAAAAAATTGGGCAAACTTTACTGTTTAGGTTTTTTTTTTTATTAAAGTGTATTTTTTTTTTAAATTGCATTTTAAAAAACGCCGCACAAATACGGTGTGACATAAAATATTGCAACAACCACCATTTTATTCTCTAGGGTCTCTGCTTTAAAAAAAAAAAAAAAAAAATCATGTTTGGGTGTTCCAAGTAAATTGTGACATGCTGTTTTGAAGATCGGGAAGGGAAAAAGATTGCAATTTTGATTCTTAACGATTAATCGTGCAGCTCTAATATATATATATATATATATATATATATATATATATATATACACACACACACACACACACACACACACACACACACACACACACACACACACAGTGCCATCTTAACAGCATCATGGGCCCCTGGGTAACATAATGCACTGGGGTCCCTACCAAGGAGATGGTGACATGGGCGGCAAACAGTGGGTGTGGCTAAATTATGCTACATATTTAAGCCTCAAAATAAAATTTTATTTGATTTTTTACTATTTTTTTCCAATGTTTCCTTTTCATTTTTTTATGTTATTGTTTTTTAATAATTTTAATTTAATAATGTTTTAAAAAAAAATTCACAACGCTGTTGGGGCGGTATTTGATGAGATATCAAGGGTCTAAACAGATCCCCTGAAATCTCATTTTTGAGACAGGGAAAGGGACTGAGGAAACACATTTCCCAGCTCCTTAGCTGCACTGCGGACGAATGAACAGGAGGCAGAGGCTCCGCTTCATTCATAACCTAAAGCATAACAGTCACAGTTTACAATGCTTCAGTTATGAATGAATACATTGAGTGATCAGTTCCAATCACTCACTCTGTTACATAGTTACATAGTAGGTGAGGTTGAAAAAAGACACAAGTCCATCAAGTCCAACCTATGTGTGTGATTATATGTTCACTAAGAAAAGAAAGAGGCCATTAAATTACATATTTACCAGCCCCTTTCCTGCTCTCCATCCTGAAGCTTCCTGTGTACTTGCAGCTGCTGCCGGTGGCAGAGAAGGGAAGCCAGCAGCGCTGCGGGAATGGAGGTGGGGGATTGGTAGGGTGGGCACACAGGGGGTCCCAGGCATTGAGGGAAATTCAATAGCGATTAGTGTGGTGGTGGGGGAAATACCTGGAACTGATCTTTTGAGTAACACAGCCACACTCATTAGAACAAGTGACTTCCTCACACATACATCTATTACAGAAAAAAAAATGGACGTTTGTCCAACCAGGCGTGTTGTTGAGTGCCCTAGGTGTATCTCTGGTGCCTACTGCACTGTCTCTGAATGGGCAACTGTTACCATCCCCAGATATCCACTAGACACAAGGTTCCTCATGGGTTCCTAACCCCCAAAACGGCCAGTGGACCTCTATTGTCACCAACTCAACAAATCTGCTTTTCCTGCTTGAAATTCGGAGATATCTGTAGCCTTAAATAGTCACTCCACTTGGTTGAGAAAAAAAGAAATCCTATCTGGATCACCAAAGTACATTGCAACAATTTTAACAAACTTTTTTTTTATTCCTACCTGTTTCTGCTGTGAAGAAACAGCTGTTTGTTGTCTGTACAGTTAGTCTGAATAGGAGTGACTTTTTAATTATTAGGCTGATGTGCTTGCAGTTTTCCAATAAGGAACGATGCAGGATCAGCATCCCTTTAGAAGTGAATAAACCTTTGTGAGTACCTCACCAAAAAATGAAATTTTTGCTGCAGAAGACTTGTGACTTACTGTAGAGTTCTGTGAAAAACAATGAGCCAATCACACATGCACTCCAATACAGGAGGTGTGTTACTGGCTAGATCACCAGGTGAAAACAGAGGGGAAAAAAATTAAAAAAAAGAAAGAAAACACATGCAGCCACCACATCTAATGAATGGTAAACTGCAATAGATTGCTGCAATATATTACTGCAATATATTTTTGGATTGGGTTTAGTACCACTTTAAAAAGGAAAATTTCTACTTGGTATAATTTTCCCACAAAAGTGCAGTTACCCTTTAAACCGGTAGTATTTTAAAGGGATTGTAAAGGTAAAAAAACCCCAAACATGTCTATACTTACAGAATTCTCCTCTATTCGGGTCCCCCGTCGGCACTCCTGACTCCTCCCCTCTGTCTCACCTCATTGCCGGGTCTCACTGCCTTTGCTGGGGCACCAGGAGCTATTGGCTCCCAGTGCTGTCAATCAAAGCCAGCGACGAGAGGACGGGGCTGAGTCCCGCGCTGTCTGTGTCAATGGACGCAGCAGCAGTGCTCAGGAGCAAGCACACATGAGTCTCCCCCCATGGGAAGCGGCTTCCCGGTGCCCCAGCAAAGGCAGCGAGACCCGGCAATGAGGTGAGAGAAGATCTACAGATGCGCACGGGGCTGGATCGAATGAGGGCTCAGGTAAGTAAAGGGGGGCTGAGGGGGCGATGTTGACACCTAAACATTTTTTAACTTAATAAAAGGAATGCATTAAGGTAAAAAAATGTTTATGCTTTACAATCATTTTAAAGAGCAATAGTCCATGTAAATAATTTATACGTATTAAAGACTGGCTAAAACAATAGGATGTGGTAAATATAAAATGTACAGTGGAATCTTGGTTAACGAGTAACATGGTTAATGAGTATTTTGAAAGACAAGCAACTTTTAAAAAAAAATCCTGATTCGGTTTGCGAGTGTTGTCTCGCGAAACGAGCAGAATTTAAGCTAATGGGGTGTGCAGTACCGCATTTGGCCAGAGGTGTGGGGGCGCCGGTGACACTTGGAACGGTTCAGAGCCGTTTGGAAACACTCAGAATCACTCAGAAATACTCGGAAATACTCCGTTCCCGAGCGTTTCCGAGCCTTTCCAAGGGTTTCTGAGTTCAGCCGAGCTGTCCCCGAGTATTTCAGAGGCTCCTTGGCGCACCCCCCCCCACCTCTGGCCACATGTGGTATTGCATGCAATAGAACTCAATGCGGAACAAATTATCTTCATTTCCATTGACTTCTATGGGGAAACTCTCTTTGATATGCAAGTGCTTTGGATTACAAGCATTCTCCTGGAACAGATTATGCTCATAATCCAAGCTTCCACTGTATACAGGAAACATATCTGATCCTCGTGGTAATGCCTTTGGTAATCTGAAAAATCAATTTTCAATTAAAAAACAAAACATCTTTTGTCCTTGTGAGCTGAGCCTAATGTCTCTTCATAAGTCTCTGAAAGAGGAAATGTGAAAAAAGTCCACGTAGCCTTAAAACTCAATAAATTCAAATTCATAAAACAGCTGCCAAGTGTGGTCTAGGTTGGGAAATAAATAAGAGGAACTCAGAATCCAATGGGGCATTAATATAGAACCCCGGAGACCCAGCAGTAGTATACAGGGCAAGCAAATCCCTGCTTCAGCTCTTCACTAACTTTCTACTTTGTCTGACTTATTTTTTACAATTACACATTTAAAAAAAAAAAAAGAAAAAGTTTCCGATTGCACAGACACAGAGGGAGTTATTACTGTACAGAGACAAATTCACTACTGGAATCTGAGCTGAAATCTCATGTACAATGTCTACAAGATAAACTAGCACCGTGCTGGCTAAGCTGTATCGGGTTCAGTTACTGATCGCTGCCATGGAGTCTGTATGTAGTCTTTTTAAAAGTTTTTCTTACAAGTGCATGAATTAACACCAGTGGTGGCTGGTGCTCAAAATTTGAGGGGGGGGGGGGGGGGTGCAATCTGAAAAATTCTGAAAAACACTGAAAAAAACCCATCAATTGCAGCCACTGTGCCCATAAAATGCAGCCACTGTGCCCACCATATGCAGCCACTGTGTCCACCATATACATCCATTGTGCCCATCATATGCAGCCTCTGTGCCCACCATATGCAGCCACTGTGCCCATCATATGCAGCCATTGTGCCCATCATATGCAGCCTCTATGCCCATCATATGCAGCTTCTGTGCCCATCGTAAGTAGCTTCTGTAACCACCATATGCAGCTTCTGTGCCCACCATATGCAGCTTCTGTGCCCATTATATGCAGCCTCTGTGCCAATCATCTGCAGCTTCTGTGCCAATCATATGCAGCTTTTGTGCCCATATGCAGCTTCTGTGCCCATCATATGCAGCCTCTGTGCCCATTATATGCAGCTTCTGTGCCCATTATATGCAGCTTCTGTGCCCATCATATGCAGCCTCTGTGCCCATTATATGCAGCTTCTGTGCCCATTATATGCAGCTTCTGTGCCCATCATATGCAGCCATTGTGCCCACCATGTGCAGCTTCTGTGCCCACCATATGCAGCTTCTGTGCCCACCATATGCAGCTTCTCTGCCCATCATATGCAGCTTCTGTGCCCTCCATATGCAGCTTCTGTGCCAATCATATGCAGCTTTTGTGCCCAACATATGCAGCTTCTGTGCCCACCATATGCAGCCTCTGTGCCCATCATATGCAGCTTCTGTGCCCATTATATGCAGCTTCTGTGCCCACCATATGCAGCCTCTGTGTCCATTATATGCAGCTTCTGTGCCCACCATATGCAGCTTCTGTGCCCATCATATGCAGCCTCTGTGCCCATCATATGCAGCCTCTGTGCCCATCATATGCAGCCTCTGTGCCCATCATGTGCAGATTCTGTGCCCACCATATGCAACTTCTGTGCCCACCATATGCAGCTTCTGTGCCCATCATATGCAGCTTCTGTGCCCACCATATGCAGCTTCTGTGCCAATCATATGCAGCTTTTGTGCCCACCATATGCAGCTTCTGTGCCCACCATATGCAGCTTCTGTGCCCATTATATGCAGCCACTGTGACCCCCCCCCCTCGTCCGCCATCAGACCGGCACTTACCCCATCCGGGTGACGGCAGCGAGCTGTGGGATGGGCAGGCAATGGCTCCTGCATCCTCCATGGTTCCCGTGTGTCTCCTCCTCCATGGCGTGGGTCACGCACACCGGCAGTACCTCGCGGGAGGAGGTCCGGCACTTACCAAGCTGTTGGGTCCTCTTCGCTCCTGTGTCAGCAGCGGTGGCGGAGGAGTCCGATCCTCCAGCTTCCTTCCCTGTGTGTCTCTTCCGCCTCACTGACCTGCCTCCTGATTGGTGGGGAGGCACTCTGGTGTGAAAAAATTCGCTATGGTCACACAACAGGGTGGGATCAAGGCGCACTCTCTGCACCCCGAGCCCACCCTTTTTTGAAGCCTATTAGAGCCTCAGGCTCTAATCAGGTGCTTCAAAAATAAACACCCCCTCCCGCGCTGCCATAGGAGTCCATGTGTCCGGCGTCCTGAAAGAGGCCGGGCGCATGGATAGGGAGGTGGCGGCAGGGATTAGGGGGGTGTGGCGCCCATGCAGCCACAATGCACGGGCAGCCCCTGATCGACAACTATCTCTGCATACATTTTTACATACGCAAAAACATTTAAAGGGGTTGTAAACCCAGAGAAAAAACAAACAAAAAAACCTGTAAGATAAAGGCATAATGAGCTTGTATGCATCACATAGGAGACATGGAGGAGCTCATCTATGAGGAAAGATTAGAGGAACTGAATCTATTCTCTCTTGAGAAGAGGAGATTAAGAGGGAGATGATCAACATGTAGAAATATATAAAGGGTCCATATAGTGAACTTGGTGTTGAGTTATTCACTGTAAAGTCATCACAGAGGACAAGGGGCACTCTTTACGTCTGGAGCAGGGGTCTCCAAACTTTCTAAACAAAGGGCCGGTTTATTTTCCTTCAGACTTTAGAGGGGCCGGACTGTGGTCAGCATGAGTTGATATTTTCCTGACATCAGTGGGGGTAAACATCATCTCATCTGGTATAAGGGGGAGGAATAGTGCCTCATCATTGGTATCATAGGGAGGAATAGTTATTTGTGTCAGTGGGAGAAATGGTACCCCATTGCTGGCATCAGTTGGCAGAATAGTGTCTTATAGGTGGGAGGAATGGGGCCCCAAGGGCCGGATAAAGGCAAGCAAAGGGCCGCATCCGCCTCCGCAGTTTTTAGACCACTGGTCTAGAGGAAAAGAGATTTAATCTTCAAATATGGAAAGGTTTCTTCGCAGTAAGAGCTGTGAAAATGTGGAATAGACTCCCTCCAGAGGTGGTTCTGGCCAGCTCAGTAGATTGCTTTAAAAAAAGGCCTGGATTCTTTCCTAAATGTACATAATATAACTGGGTACTGACATTTATAGGTAAAGTTGATCCAGGGAAAATCCGATTGCTTCTCAGGGGATCAGGAAGGAGCAAATTGGATCATGCTTTGCTGGGGTTTTTGCCTTCCTTTAGATCACTGTGGGTATAGGATTGTGTATATAGGAATGTATGATTTTTTTTTCCTTTTTATCCCTTTTATTGGTTGAACTAGATGGACTTGTTTCTTTTTTTCAACCTGACTAACTATGTAACTCTGGGGGTTATTTACTAAAGGCAAATCCACTTTGGACTACAAGTGCACTTGGAAATGCAGTCACATTAGATTTGAAGGGGGACATGCAAGGAAAATAAAAAACAGCACTTTAGCTTGCACATGATTGGATGATAAAATCAGCAGAGCTTCCCCTCATTTCAGATCTACCCCTCAGATTTAAAGTGACTGCACTTCCAAGTGCACTTGTAGTGCAAAGTGGAGTTGCTTTTCGTAAATAACCCCCTATGTGTAATGGATGCAACATGGTGTAAAAGGTGGAGTTGCCCTTTAACATGCATTTTACACTTTTTTTTTTTAATCCGCGCATAAGTGATAGAGAAGCTTCAAGAACACAGATTTTCCTCAGAGAAACTGTGTTACAAACATAGCGTGTTATTATAGCCTCTGCTGCATTGGACAGTGAACAAATGGAAAGTGCTCTGTGCTAAGCAGCTTCCTGTTCCTTCACAAACACAGTTTACTATGCTTCAGTTATGATTGGACACAGGAGTGATCAGTACCAATCACTCACTGTATTCATTCAGATAATGAATATGTCATTTACCAGCCTCTTTCGCCACTCTCCATCCTGACATATCCCCCGCAGCAGCCAGGGAGAGAGAAGAGGAGGGAATCCGGCTGTGCTGTGGGGGGTGGTGGGGGTGGTACATGGGGGATCCAGGCAGCAGGGGGAATCAGTGCTGCACAAGGTAATTAGGGTGTGCCCAGGCACACCCAGCCCACCCCATGTACATGCCTATGGTTACAAAGGCTCATTTTAATAGTCTGTTTATTGGAAAAATTACTAGATATCCTACGTTTACCTACAGCCATTTTTTTTTAAGTGGTTGTAAAGTCAGAAGGTTTTTTTTATCCTAATGCATTATATGCATTAAGATAAAAAGCCTTCTGTGTCCAGTAGCCCCCTTCAGCCCACCTAATACTTACCTGAGCCAATCTCATACCAGCATGATACCAGCATGAGAGACTCAGCTGTCCAGGATTTATCCTCCTCATTGCCATTGGATCCTGTTGCTGTCAATCAAATTCAGTAAGCCAATGAGAAGAGAGAGGGGGCGGGGCCGCGCCACGGCTCCATGTCTGAATGGACACAGGGAGCTGGTGCTCGGCTTGGGTGCCCCCATAGCAAGTTGGTCATTCGGCAGGAGAGAGGGGCCCGGAGCTCCGTTCAGGGACCTGAGAAGAGGAGGATCGGGGCTGCTCTGTGCAAAACCACTACACAGAGCAGGTAAGTATAACATGTTTGTTATTTTTAGCAAAAAAAAAATCAAGATATTAGTATCACTTTAAATTAAGAATAGAGTAAAGAATAGGTAGAACCACTTTCAGGTTTTACTGCTTATCCAGGCTCCATTAGGGGGAAAACCTTTTATCAGACAGGAAGTGAAGGAATATTTTCAATGACACTGGTTCCAGCATTACTCTACTTAAATTTAGGAAAAGTTTTACTTCTGTCTGTGTTGCTGTTGAGCAGCTTCCTTTACTTCTTGTTGGGTGAAAAGGTTGTTCCCAGAACAGTAAGCAGAATTCCGTCGCCAAAATGGAACAGGAGCATCTTTTGGGCGACAAGATTCACGCAATGCGGTTTTGCAGAGACCGCCTCCGGTTTGAGGTGCCATTAAAAATGAATAGCACCACAACACACATGGTGCGTTTTGCCTTTATTGCAGTGCAATTTGCAATTGCGGGCAGAATCATGGCTATTTTGCCCATGATCCCAAATTTCTACATGTGAACGGGGCCTAATGGAGCCCCTGACAGCAGTAAAACCAGACAGGTTCTAATTTTTCCCAATACTATTGAAAACTTAAAGTATAACTAAAGGAAACTTTTTTTTGTTTGTTTGTTTTGGATAGAAGAGAGATGATTTAGAACTCTATGTCAGTTTTTATTGCTGTCTGTGTCCCCGTTATGCCGCGTACACACGAGCGGATTTATCGTCGGAAAAAGATATGACCGCTTTTCCGACGGGATTCCGCTCAAGTTTGCCTTGCATACACACGGTCACGCAAAAGTTCGCTGAAAATACGACCGTCAAGAACGCGGTGAGGTACAACACTACAATGAGCCGAGAAAATTAAGTTCAATGCTTCCGAGCATGCGTAAGGATTTTGCGCGTCGGAATTGCCACAGACAATCGCATTTCCAGATAGGAACTTTTCCTGACCGAAAAATTGAGAGCATGCTCTCAGTCTTTTGCTGGCTGGAATTCCGCCAGCAAAAGACCGATGGAGCATACACACAGTCGAATTTTCCGACGAAAAACTCTCATTGGTCTTTTGCGGGCCGAAATTACGATCGTGTTTACGTGGCATTAGGGATATTCGCCCTTTCTGTTTGTGTTGTTTTATCATTGAAAGTGAAAGTAAAAGAAAATCCTACATTTTTGGGTTGTCCCCAGAAAATTAATAGAGGGGAAATCTTCCGCTCACCCAACAAATTAAATTCAAAATACTGACAAAGCCATCCACAGCTCAGCCCCCAGCTACATCACTAGCCGAGTCTAAAAATACCAACCTAATCCTTCTCTTTGTTCCTCTCAAGACCTCCTGCTCTCTAGCTTACGGTTGCCACCTGTACGGGATTCACCCAGACAGTTCGGGTTTTGAATCCTGTGTCCGGGTTTCAGGTGGACTGAAACCCGGACACATTATTCAGACCAGACTGTGGCTCCCAAAGTAACTAAGATAGTCACATGCAAATCTGTTGCCATCCGACAGCTGCAGTGGCTGTCTGGTGGCAGATTTGGCATCACTGGAGGCCAGGGTGATGTCGTCAGGAAGAGCAATCTGGCCACACCCAATGTTAGCTGCGGCACGCTATGCGCACAGCATTACTACTCTCCTTGGGGGACCCAAAGGTGTCCCAGGCTGCTAAAGTGTTCAGGTTTGGCTTGAAGAATGTGTGGCAACCCTACTCTAGCTCCCTTATCACCTTCTCCCATGCACGCCTCCAGGACTTTTCCAGAGCCTCTCCAATCCTATGGAACTCCTTACCCCAATCTGTCCGATTATCTCCTACTCTATTAGCTTTTAGACGATCCCTGAAAAGAGAAGACGATCCTACCCACACCTAACAACTGTATTTTCATTTTCTCCATCTGTTCATCCCCCACAGTTATCACCTTTTGTTCCACTTGACCCTCCCTCCTAGATTGTAAGCTCTAACGAGCAGGACCCTCTGATCCCTCCTGTATTGATTTGTATTGTAAGTGTACTGTCTGCCCTCATGTTGTAAAGCGCTGTACAAACTGTTGGCTCTATATAAATCCTGTATAATAATAATAATAGTAATAATAATAATAATAATCTTCCAATGGGGACACAAGTTCTGGTGACCTGGGGATTCCCAAGAGATTCCCTTAATTTGCAGGAATTTCCTCTCACTTCCTGTTTGGCTATGGGACAGGAAGTGAAGGTAAATCTCCCCAGTAGGACAAAATTCGCAAAAACAACCCTTACAGGGTTTATAACCCTCCCTTACTCTATCCAAAATTTAAAAAAAAAAGTTTTGCCTATAGTTCTACTTTACTAAGTTCTGCTTTAAAGTGTGTCTGTACCCAAAACTTTCATTTTTTTTTAAACAGAATTCTCTTCTCTCATCGTCCCTTGCACCCCCCCCCCCCCTCCCCCTCCCCCCCCCCCCCATAGTTCTCTTAGGCCTGGTTCACATTTATGCGTTTTCTAGTGCGTTTTACGTTTTGCAGAACCACACTGCAATCCATTTAACATGGTTTCCTATGGATCATGTTCACATCTGTGCATTTTATGAACAGGACCAGGGACTTTTTTTTCTGTTTTTTTGGTTCCCTAGACTTCAATGGATCAAAAACGTGTATTGAAAAGTGCAAAATGCACCTGGACTATGCAAACTGCAACCTACATAGGTGTGAACCAGGCCTTTCTAGATTGTAAGCTCTAACGAGCAGGGCCCTCTGATCCCTCCTGTATTGATTTGTATTGTAAGTGTACTGTCTGCCCTCATGTTGTAAAGCGCTGTGCAAACTGTTGGCGCTATATAAATCCTGTATAATAATAATAATAATAATACTGAATTTAGCCCCAAGACAGACCCAAAATAAGAGATAATTATCAGCGTTTGTAAATTTTAGGACTCGGTGCTGCCCCCTTCTTACATGGCTGCCCCAGGCAAGTGCCTTATGCAGAATAACCAAACTGCATACCAGGAGCGTATCCCAAAACTTTTATTTCATCTAATCTCCCAGTCTCATCAAATTTAGACGAATATCATTAAGACTGTCCTTAAATTTTGAAACAATTGTACTCTCTGTTTATCTCGCCCACCCGATACACTCCCCCAGACCACAAAGCGCATCGCTTGCTGTGACATTTAGAAAATGTCAGTGATTTCACAAAATTTGTCCAAAGTGTGAAATGGAAACTGTGAAGTCGAAGTGTTTTCTGATAACATTTGAAGACACAGAGATCTGTAGTAATTAAACTTTCAAAAGTTCATTGTGCAAGCTGTGAGACATCTGCAGAGCAATAAAAAGAATACAATTTGTCATTTGGCTTTAAAAAAAAATTAATTTTGTATATTAAAAAAGGAGCACGGTTTCATTTACACAAAGGCCTACAGCTGCTTCCTCAGAGGCACACATATGCTTTTAATAAAAATTAATGTTTTTTTTTTTTCTACTGGACGGGGCTCTGTACCCAGCTGAAGCAAAAGCTGTGATGTTTCGAGCCGGCTGATGATTACTATTTATCATCTGATCTTTTTATCTCTTACGTTTATCCTGTGAGTCTATCCGCTAAAATAGAAGTTTTATTATGGATTGGATTGCACAATAGTCACTGCAGGAAACCCACTATATGCTTGTTATGATTTCTTATTTACACAGGCTACCTATTTTTTTTTTTAATATATTTCTTATCTTTTAGCTGTTTCTCAGGAGGATTTTCAGGGCTCGATGCAAGTTTTTTTTTTTTTTTAACACTGTTAGAGTGAGCCTGGCCCAAGTCTGTCCTCACTAACATACAAGGCAAGAACCCCAGCTTCGAGACTTTTAACTCTTTGTTAGGACAGATAGTGATCAAATCTAGTTACAACTGACAATGAAGATCTGCCTGCACAGCAGGGGCGTTGCTAGGGGGTGGCTTTTGGGGCTATAGCCCCGAATCTGAGGCCAATAGCCCCGAGTCTCTGCAGCGGTCCCCAAGGGGAGGGGAGGCTCTCTGGGGACCCTTATGTAAGTGGGGGGGCTCTCTGGGGACCCTGATGTAAGGGAGAGGCTCTCTGGGGACCCTGATTTAAGGCCTAGGCTCTCTAGGGACCCAGATTTAAGGGGGAGGCTCTCTGGGGACCCTAATGTAAGGTGGCCTCTCTGGGAACCCTGATGTAAGTAGGGGGGCCCTCTGGGTACCCTCATGGAAGGGGGAGGCTCTCTGAGGACTCTGATGTAAGGAGGAGGCTCTCTGGGGACCCTGATGTAAGGTGATGTAAGGGGGGGCTCTCTGGGGATATATATATACACTCACACGTATATTACTGTATATACATGTGTATGCCCGCCCAAGCATATGACTTTCTTTACTACGCTGCTATGGGCTCTAGCCCCAGATCTTTTGTAGACCTAGCAACGCCCCTGCTGCACAGTACAGACAGGGTTAATTATGGCAAATGCAACTGCCCAGCCCTCTCCTAAACAAGGGGAACTACCTAGGATTTTTTTTTTCTTGCTGGAGGGTTCAGAATACAGCATCTAAATAAGGTAAGCTTCAATTTAAAAAAAAAAAATAGGTTATGGTATGTGAATGGAGACATGTAACAAAGAAGTAAAGAAGTAGGCATTATCCCAATTTTGCTGCATCAGTGGAAATACATTTTAACCACTTGCTGACCGTGCTATATAGCTTATTGCTTATTGTCGGCTACAGCGTGGTCATCCAGTTTTGAGAGGGCGTCTATTGACAACCCCCCAGAACCGGGCCCCCCACTGTGGCGTGCACCCGGTGCGCTCTATGATCCCTGTGTCTTTCGGACACAGCTGATCACAGATCAGGGTAAAGGGCCAATCACAGTGGCCCTTTACCACTTGATCAGCTATGTCCAATCACATATATATAAATGTGACATATAGAGAAATATACATAAGAACCCACCAAGTGACATCATATCAGTCAGTAGATACATAAGCAAAATCAATCAATCAAAAGCAAACTTTGTTCACAAATGCGTGTGAAGAAGTATATATAAAAAACAATATGTGTAATAGTCCAAAACGTAATAGTAGAGTCCACAAAAAGAAAAAAACCCTCGTCCAGGAGAGGTGTGATAAGAAGTAGATAATCCACCAAGGAGTGTGTGAGTAAGGTCTGCTTACCGGACGGCGATGACTGCTATTACAGCAGTCTCGCCCAGCATAGGGATTATGGTCTCCCAAAACCACAGATACAGAGCGGGACCAGTAGCTTTAACACTCGATCATGACCGGAAATAGAAAGCAAAACACATCCATAGCGCAATAACGTATGATAAAAGGTTTTTAATAGAATAAAAGAATTGCACTTACAATTTGGCAGAAAATAATGTGGCATGAGAGGTATCATACACAGCAGCGGTGTCTCCGTGTGCCGCGATTCACTTCCTGTACTGCAAAGCCCTGCAAGGAGCCTACGACGGTGACGTCATCACGTTCTTGGACGGGCTTTGCAGTACAGGAAGTGAATCGCGGCACACGGAGACACCGCTGCTGTGTATGATACCTCTCATGCCACATTATTTTCTGCCAAATTGTAAGTGCAATTCTTTTATTCTATTAAAAACCTTTTATCATACGTTATTGCGCTATGGATGTGTTTTGCTTTCTATTTCCGGTCATGATCGAGTGTTAAAGCTACTGGTCCCGCTCTGTATCTGTGGTTTTGGGAGACCATAATCCCTATGCTGGGCGAGACTGCTGTAATAGCAGTCATCGTCGTCCGGTAAGCAGACCTTACTCACACACTCCTTGGTGGATTATCTACTTCTTATCACACCTCTCCTGGACGAGGGTTTTTTTCTTTTTGTGGACTCTACTATTACGTTTTGGACTATTACACATATTGTTTTTTATATATACTTCTTCACACGCATTTGTGAACAAAGTTTGCTTTTGATTGATTGATTTTGCTTATGTATCTACTGACTGATATGATGTCACTTGGTGGGTTCTTATGTATATTTCTCTATATGTCACATTTATATATATAGCGCTGCACTTTGCTGTTTACCATATTTTAGGAGTCGGATACTGGACTTTTGTAGGTGCTGGCAGCTTTTTCCTTCCACAATTGTCTGTTTGTGGTTTTAGATCTGAGCGCAGCTTTGACTCTATTTTGTTTTTTTTTTACATATGTCCAATCACAGCTGATCACGAAAGTAAACACACTTACTGGTTACCAGCATTCCTTTCCTCACACTGTCACAGCATGAGGAGATGAAAGCCGGTAACTGGCAAGTGTGAAAAGGGACATCTACACTGATAGTCAGGGCACTGATCATCATTGTCCTGATTATCAGTGCTGCCAATCAGTGCCCATCAGTGCTGCCTATTAGTGCTCCCATTGACACCTATCAGTGCTGCATATCAGTGTAGCCTCATCAATGCCTCCTCATCAGATCCCACCAGTACTGCCTCATCAGTGCCAACTCATCAGTGCAGCCCTTTCAGAGCCCACCAGTGCTGCCTTATCAGTGCTGATCCATCAGTGCTGCCTATGAGTGCCCATTAGTGAAGGAGAAAAATTACCTGATTAGAGAAACTAAGAAAAAAAATTTTTTCAAAATGTTTTTGTTTTTTTTGTTTGTTTAGCAAAAAATAAAAAACCCAGTGGTGATTAAATATCACCAAAAGAAAGCTCTAACTGTCTCAAAATAATTTTAAAAATGTCATATGGGTACAGTGTTGCATGACCGCGTAATTGTCATTCAAAGTACTACAGCTCTGAGAGCTGAAAACTGGGCTGGGCAGGGAGGGGGTGAAAGTGCCCAGTAAGCAAGTGGTTAAAGATGAATGCTAGGCAAAGGGAAGGTTATGAAACAAATGCAAAAAGATTTCCAAGTACAAACTCATCAACTAGCCAGCGACCAACCAAATTCACCTGTCTAACAATCTGCGTTAAGAACAGGGTGGGGGGAGTGGCTACTTGTTTGTAAAGGGAAAGTTATAACCCCTGTCAGTTTTTTTTAATTTCTGTGTGCCATTGGGGAGATTTCCTTTTACTTCCTGTCCCATAGCCAAAACAGGAAGTGAGAGGAAATCCCTCCAGAGTAAGGGAATCCCTGGTTGTCACCATTGGAAGACTTCTCCCCTATTCTTGTTCTGGTGACAGCCCAAAAGTTGGAAATTACTTTTTTACTTTTACTCTTGGACCCCTTTCACGCTGGGGCGCTTTGCAGGCGCTATATCGCTAAAAATAGCACCTGCAAAGCGCCCTGAAACAGCCACTGCAGTCTCTCCAATGTGAAAGCCTCGAGGGCTTTCACACTGGAGTGGTGCCGCTCCTTCACCGCTCCTGCCCATTGAAATCAATGGGGCAGTGCGGCTATACCCCTGGCATAAGCGCTGCTGCAGCGCTGCTTTGCGGGCAGTTTTAACCCTTTTTCGGGCGCTAGCAGGGGTTAAAACCGCCCCGCTAGTGGCCAAATACCGCCACTAAAATGACGGTAAATCACCGCTAAATATAGCGCCGCTTTACCGCTGACGCCGCCCCAGTGTGAAAGGGGCCTTGGTGTTAACGATAAAAGGACAAATAGAGAGGGTGAATCTCCCTAACGGGGACACAGACGGCATAGAAAACCCTCAGGTGTTCTAATCCATCTCCACTCTCTCCAAAACTAAAAAAAAAGGTTTTGCCTTTAGTTACACTTTAATTCCTACTGTGTTGGCTGCATAAGAACATTCAATATAGTGTATATACTGGCTTCTTCAACATTACCCACCAGGGGACCTCTGGAGGGAAACAAAAACCAGAAGACTGCAGTGGTGTAAACACAGTCATCAATAAACTATCTACAGCCAACATTCATTTTTTTTAGTTTGTGAGAGGTAAGGGGTTAGAACCTCCAAAACTGTAATATTAAAGTGATTGAAAATCCAAAATGTTGTCACCAGTAGGGATGAGCCCAATGTTCGAGTTGAACGTAAGTTCGACTCGAACAGCGGGTGTTTGCCAAACAGCGATCAATATGCGGTGTTCGTGGGAAATTCGAAAGCCGCCGGAACACTGTTAAAGTCTATGGGACACTAACATGAAAAATCAAAATTGCTCATTTTAAAGGCTTATAGGCAAGTTATTGTTATAAAAAGTGTTTGGGGACCCGGGTCCTGCCCCAGGGGACATGTATCAATGCAAAACTTTTTTTTTTAAATGGATGTTTTTTCGGGAGCAGTGATTTTTTTAATGCTCAAAGTGAAACAATGAAAATGAAATATTCCTTTAAATATCGTGCCTGGGGGGTGTCTATAGTATGCCTGTAAAGTGGCGCATTTTTCCCATGTTTAGAACAATACCACAGCAAAATGACATTTCTAAAGGAAAAATTTAAAACTGATCGCGGCTGTAATGAATTGTCGGGTCTCGGCAATATAGATAAAACTCATTTTAAAAAAAGAGTATGGGATCCCCCCTCAGTCCATTACCAGGCCCTTTGGGTCTGGTATGAATATTAAGGGGAACCCCGAACTAAAATTTAAAAAAAAAATTGCGTGGGGGTCCCCCTAAAATCCATACCAGGCCCTTCAGGTCTGACATGGAAATTAAGGGGAACCCTGTGCCAAATTTTAAAAAAAAATGGCGCAGGGGTCCCCCCAAAATCCATAAAAACCCTTATCCGAGCATGCAACCTGGCAGGCCGTAGGAAAAGAGGGGGGGGGCGAGAGAGCACCCCGCCTCCTGAACCGTACCAAGCCACATGCCCTCAACATGGGAAGGGTGCTTTGGGGTCTGACCCCAATTGTGCCCCACAATACATAAATGCTAAATGAAGGTGAATTTCCAAACTGAAATATCCACTAAATAGAATAAATAATAAATATTTGCTACAATCTTTTAAACGTCAATTATTAAAATTGTATCAAATATGTATGATTTTTATATTTCAGTTTGGAAATTCACCATTATTTATCCTTTATATGTAGTGCAGCCCAGTTTTGTTTTTTTTTGTTTCTTTTTTACGAGCAGTGGCAAAACAGAAGAGGATCTCAGCGAGACAATGCTGGATTTGCTGGGTGGGTGAGTATCTGAACTGTGCAGAAGAAAACCCCCCGGTAAGCAGGAGTAAAAAAAAAAAATAAAATTGGGGAGGGTGGCCATCTGTTTTAAAGTGGCTGTAAACTTCAGACATGAAATATAAACAAAACATATCCTTCTATAGTGTAAACTTGTCTCAATTCAGAGTGTCATTTCTATCTGCTGCCTCATTCCTTTTCTATCAGCACAAATCACTTCTGTTTTCCTGACACCAAGAGGTGATAAGGGTATAGGGGAGGGGGCTCCAGCACTCAGCCTGTGATTGACAGCCTTAGTTCTGTTCCTGTGTGCTAAATGAATGGGGGGGGGGGGGGGGGTGTCCCTTCCCTCCAATCAGCTCTCACTAAGCTCTGCAGATGTAAGTTCAGCTCTCTGCCCCCCGTTTTCTGAAATCTCAGACAAGCTTTATAAATTCTGAACTGCTGTAAAGAACAGAAGACTGCAGATAAACAGGTACGACGTATGTAGGAGGATTTGTTGCATCTCTGTCTATCACCTGAGGACAGTCACTTCACTTGGTATATGTAACCATTTTTAAGGAACTTAATAATCACGTATTAGAATCTCAAATCCTTAACTACTAAACTTTCCGCAGCTCTGGGCTTCCTCTAGCAGCAGGTAATAAGACATGATCTTTGCTGATCGTCAGACCCAGCCAATCAGCAGCTCTACCTGTCCCTCCTGTTTTGCAGCAATCACATGACTGATATATTTTTTTTAGGGCTAGCAGGACAAAGAAGAAGAGGTTTATTATTATTTGTGTACAGGAACTAAAAATGGGCTATTGCTTCACCCTCCCTGCTGCCTACCGTCATGCTCTCCATTACATGTGTACACTAATAAAGCCTCAAGGCGCACTTATTACAAACAAATAGACAATTACATGCATGGCTGGCGTTCCAGGCTTTGATTGGCTGTAATGGGCACTTTAATAACTATACCATACAGGGCTGGGGTCTTGTTCCAAATGGCAATATAGAATTTCCTGCCTAGCACAATGCCGCAGATATAAGCTGAGCACAACAAATGATTTCCTTCTCTACAGATGGCTTTCAAAAAATGTTTGAAGGAAACAAGAGAACAGCGCTCTGTATTTTAAGAGAGATTTATATATCTATACATGTAAATACGCAGAAAAGCCAGAAACCCAATAAGCTGTGGTGGGCTCGTGGGTTGTTATTTGAGGTTTCAGTTTTTCCTCTGGAGTACACTGAATAAAAATAGGAGAATAAAAAACGGCATGCCGATGAAGCACTAATAGACAAATAAAAAATGAGACATTCCTCCTGAAAAAACCCCAGAGAATAGGTTTTCATTTTCCCTTTGTACTTGTTTAAAGCAACTCCAACATTAAATACTAAAAAGACCTCCAATTCTCCGTCCTGCCGTGCCACGGAACCCCCCACCCCCCTTCTCCCTCTCCTCCCATTTTTCCCATTTCTCCCTTTATTTCTACTCTATCAGCAGACCAGTGTCTCCCGCAAGGCTAATGTTGACCTCACTGAGACGTCTTACTTGGACCCTCTGATCGCCTATGTTACGGTTGGAATTATGGCGAACTTTCTTTCATGACTGCTCTTAATTTATGTATGTTACGAACTCTTGTTGACAGTACGTTTAGTATGGGACCTCTTGTGCCATATATATCCCTACCCCTGAGGTCTAGCTCCTGCATTGAATCATACTTTCCTGGGACGGATCAGAAGAGACCCCTCCTGTCCACAGCATGTTCCCATTAAGGGTGGACAGGTAGAGTGAGACCTCTTTTGCCATCCCTTAAGATCACACAGGTTTGATCTCATGGTTTCCCTATTACACATTAGCCATTACATGTACAGCACTCGAGTCCAACTGACTGTGTATATTTGCTGTAACTAATTACACCACTGCTGATGTTCTCACATTGAGTAATGTAAGTCTGTTTTTTTTTTCTATGAAACTTCAATAAAAACTTTAAACAAGAAAAAGAGCTACAATTCTCAAGCCAGGGTAGGAGCTGAGTTGTAGTACATGGTCATGCCTTGCAAGAGTCCTAATGGGAGCGGCAATTAACCAGTTTTTGGACCCAGACAGGAGTGAAGCTTGTTGCAGTTGGGTGTGGCATATAAGGTTTCATCACATCTGTTATCTAGGGTATTGATACCTTGGGGGTTGGACTTGTCTCCTAGTCATTTCTCTGTAGCCCTGGTATGTGGCACTCCCTGGCCACAGCCATCTGGACCAGTTGTCCCTGTTGCTGAAACATCTGCCAGCACTGCAGCTTCTTTCCCCTCCCCGGCCACAAGTGAACAAAGGAGAGTCTGTACAGGGAGAGGAGGAGAGAAGGAGAGGAGAAAGAGCTGGCCAGACACAGGGACTTTGACAAAGCTGCAGTTGCAGCCACAGCTATGGCGGGAGGAGATCCAGCCCACTGCCCAGGATACAGGACACTATGATTGGCTAATGTGCACCTGGGAAAGGAGGAGCCCACCCATGGACAGGAGAAAAACTGCTGGGAGGACCTTGGAACTGTGGAGGATGTAGTCCACAGAAGACAGCCTCTATTAAGTGGATAACTGTATGGGACTACAAGTCCCAGGATGATGGTGTGCTGCTGAAAGTCTCACATGGGAAATGAGAGGTGATTGCTAGAGGGTGCCGCTGGATGGAAGCGTTGCCAGAGCTTGCTGCGGTTTTGGAGTGGGAGGAGGAGAGATCCAGCGGGCTGAAGAATAGGGGCCTCACTGCTACAGAGCCCAGAGTCGCCGCCAATGCCATAGGTTCTGGTCTATAGAGGGCAGGAGGAGGCCACAATCTCCTTACCCTCCTCTTAAAGGGACAGCACCCTCCTAACCAGGGACTTTGTTTAAAGATTTACACCCTTTTCTATGGGATTCAAATATCCCTGAGCACTCCCACGCAAAGACTCTGGTTCCCAATGTTTTTTCTTTTAACTCACTAGAAATTGTGTGGGGTTTTGGAGAGACTCGGGGACCTTTCAGCTTCTCTACTGGCTTTAGTTACTTAGGACCCTCCCTCTAGATTTAAATATCAGGTTCAGAAATATTTGGTCCTCTCATTATTTTGTTGTATTGTACAAATCTGCTTTGCCTTGTAACTGTCATTGCTGTTGCCTTTTTTTTTTTTTTTTATCCTGCCCTGTTGGGTGTATAACCCAAATAAATCCTCTTTTTTCAGCCATGGTGTGTCAGAGGGTGTGGCATTGCCAGAATGGTCAATGTCCTTTGGAATCAGGAGATTTAGTGGCTCCTTCTGGGGTAAGCGCTTCATCCCTCTATGCCCCCCCCTATGTTTCAAGACATTATGTCTAGTAGACTTGGTCACAAATCTTCTGTCTCCTGTTCTACTAGCAATAGGCAAATCTACCCTGAGATCCAGCAGGGGTATACTGTATGTGTCAATGATGGATATGTAACAAAAGACAGGGGAAGAGCTTGTTACAGGTTGGTGTGGTATGTAAGATTTCATTACATCTGGGATCTGGGGTATAGACGATTAGGGTGGGTCTTTATGTGCCCTGTAAATTTCCTCACATTTCAGTATGCTTGGAGCTTGTGAGTCTGAGCCTGCAGAAGTTGTAAATTGTATACAAATTGATATATTAGATCTGATAGGCTTTGCTGAGCCACTGCTGTCTCCATTTCTAATGGTGCTAGGCAAAGCTGCATTAAGAGCCAGGCAGGAATGTATGTTCTAGGAGTTCATCTGTGGACCTGGGTGGTGTTGGGGGTTATCAAGTCTAAAAGCAAATGGTACCCAATTCCCACCTTACTATGAATGTCTCTATTCAGACTCCACATAACTGATCTCCACCTTCATTAGAGGCCATGTGATCAAATGCCTAGGCTTTTGGTTGTGTGACCAGCACTGGAGAGACCCTGGAGCAGCATATTCTCCAGGGTTAGGGAGGTACTTCAACCTTCCTCTGAGCCAGCTTGACAAGATACAATACAAGGGCTAGGCAACCGCAAGGATTTCAGGTAATTGTCTGTTCATCTATCCAAAAGCTTCATGTACAGGCCGAAGACGGAAGTCTATGCAGCTAACATTTGGGCAGTACTTTCCTGAGCTGTTCAAAGAAAGTAATGAAATCGCAGCCAGAATGCTGCAAGTTGGTAAACTAAAAACATCAGATCTAAATTCTACATATTTAACCGTTTCAGCCCTGGAAGAATTTACCCCCTTACTGACCAGAGCACTTTTTGCGATTCGGCACTGCGTCGATTTAACTGACAATTGCGCGGTCGTGCGACATTGCACCTAAACAAAATTGACGTTCTTTTTTTCCCCACAAATAGAGCTTTCTTTTGGTGGTTTTTGATCACCTCTGTGGTTTTTATTTTTTGCGCTATAAACAAAAAAATAGCGACAATTTTGAAAAAAACTCAATATTTTTTACTTTTTGCTATAATAAATATCCCCAAAAATATATAAAAAAACATTTTTTTTTTCCTCAGTTTAGGCCGATATGTATTCTTCTACATATTTTTGGTATAAAAAAAAATCACAATAAGCGTATATTGATTGGTTTGCTCAAAAGTTATAGCGTCTACAAAATAGGGGATAGTTTTATGGCATTTATATTATTATTTTTTTTTTTTTTTACTAGTAATGGTGGTGATCTGCGATTTTTATCAGGACTGCGACATTATGGCGGACACATCAGACACTTTTGACACATTTTTGGGACCACTGGCAATTATACAGCGATCAGTGCTATAAAAATGCACTGCTTACTCTAAAAATGCCACTGGCAGGAAAGGGGTTAACACTTGGGGGCAATCAAGAGGTTAATTGTGTTCCCTAGTGTGTGCTCTAACTGAACGGGGGAGGGGACTGTGTAGGGGGGATGACAGATCACTGTTCATACTCTGTATAAATAGACGATCTGTCTCTTCTCCCCTCAGAGAACCAGAAACTGTGTGTTTACACACACAGATACCGACTCTCAGTGTGTCAGCAGCAATCGCGGGAGCCCAGCGGTGATCGTGACCGCCGGGCACTCGCAATGGCTCCGGGAGAGAGCATCGGGCGCGTACGCGACCCTAGTGGCCACAGGGCGAAGCGACGTAACATAACGTTGTTTCTCCCAGCCGTGCCATTCTGCCGCAGTAAAACTGTGGCGGCTGGTCGGCAAGTGGTTAATTACTATTCCCACCTATTGGATTTCTGCTTTTTCAATCATGGAGGCTAGGCATCACATGTGGGCGTTACCTAAGGCAGTCTGCATGTAAATGATGCTTCCTGCCCAGGAACTTTCTCTTTTCCATATAAACATCCATCCATCATTGCATTTTGATATTTGCATAGACCCAGCTTCCTGTTAGCATTAGTGGTTCAGCCTACAGATGACATCACTGGGTCAAAAATAAGCTAGTTTATGAAAACAGAAATGTTTTATTTAAAATGAGCAGGTTGGCAGGAATGGGGTCCAGGAAAGATAACATTAAAGCCGATTAAACTTTAGTTTTAACTTTACAGTAGCTACTAAAACTGAAATGTTTGTTTTCAGAAGATTGACATCCTAGGGTACAATGACCTTACCTGTCTCAATAGAATAGATAAGTTCTGCATTTTCTCCTTTGTCTCTATCCAGGGCAGTGACCTGTATAACAGCAGAGCCAATAGCAGCGGATTCAAACACGGAGGCCTCGTATAGCGGGCTGGTGAAGTACGGGCTGTGGTCATTAGCATCTTCCACTGTAATCATAACGCGAGCCAGATTGCGGCGGTACGGGAACTCCTGATCTTTCACCTTTTATAAATAATCAAGAAAAGCAATGCATTATTAATATGCTCAGCATCGAACAGAAATTCAGTAGCAGGTCAGTGAGAAGATTATCACCTGGTTCCTGCCATATCACCAGCCAACTTTCTTACAAAAAAATGTATTATAAAGTATACTTATGTTAAAAATTCCATTAACCATATAAGATCAGGTGATTGTCTTACTACTTAATTAAGAGAAAAATTTCGCTTAGTAAAAAATTGAAACAAAAAAAAAAAAGACCCAAGTTGCAACTGTACTGTGAGAAATAAACAGTAAGGCACAATCAAATGTAAAAGAGTCGTGCTACATAATTAAAATGCTGAACCAGTCAAAATAAGTGAAAATAAGAAAAAATATAAATATTGTGCACAGATTAAGTGCAAAATTAAAAAAAAAAGTCAAGTGAAGATACAGTGAAGGAAAATGTGTCCTCTTCATATATAGTCAGAAATTCATGTGTGTAGTGACCATCCATCTCCATGTGAAATCCAGACCGGAACAACACCACCTTACTGTGGTCAAAATGGAAGTTTACCAGCTGAATAGGACCTGTGATTGACGGTCAACAAAGCATGTGGCTAAACACCCAGCCAGGGTCTTTCTGTAGCGTTCCTATGGGGTCCCTCTAAAAGCAGATGTAAAGATTGACTGGTTGACACTCCTGGAAGTGTCGACTTTGAAGTGATTTTATCAAGATCCAATTGGTGTTCAGCAGTAGGAGAGATGTGTATTTACAGGCTTCTTTTCTAGGGATAGCTTGAAAGTTTAGTATAGCAACAGGGTTACTTTAGAGAAACTGAGTTACCCATGTGGCTAAGAATACTGGGGTAAGTTCCTGACACACATTAGAATTGTCTGCTTGGATAGGTAGTGTAACTTCTTAAAGCCTCATTCCAGGGTAGACAGCCACACTAGAAGAATATCAGGGGTAAAATTAGAGACAACAAAGCTCTTTAGGGTTACCTTGATAGCCTGCCCTCCCTACTGCTGATGATCATTACCTTCATTGCGCTCTTCTGCCAGCACATTTACCACCCAGTTGCCGAATCCATGAAATGTCCAGTACTTCAAGGTATGGGAGAGCATGTGGCATTCTGTTTCACTTACAGTTCAGCTCCTGAGGTCAAAGTCCAGGTGTGAGCAATGCTAGATTTGTGCATGCATACCTTAACTGTTGCTGCACCATCTCATAATGGCAAAAGTGCAGAGACTCATGTATGTAAGTAGGGTATCAAAGAGCAAAGTGTAGGGAAAGCATGGAGTCCAAGTAGGAAGCAATATTCCCTAGAAAGGCAAAATCCAGCCCTGACCATGGTGACCTCAGAGCAACTCTACAGTCTACACCTTCCATAGTAAGTACATGCACATAGATTGCTGTAAGGCAAACTGGCAGTCAGATGATGATCACAGATGTGTTGTCTTGTCTGCTGACCTGTAAAGTTTCTTACCTGGAAATCCTACCAGTAATGCCCTGGACACACGATCGGACATTGATCGGACATTCCGACAACAAAATCCATGGATTTTTTTCCGACGGATGTTGGCTCAAACTTGTCTTGCATACACACGGTCAGACAAAGTTGTCGGAAAAATCCGATCGTCCTGAACGTGGTGACGTAAAACACGTACGTCGGGACTATAAACGGGGCAGTAGCCAATAGCTTTCGCCTCTTAATTTATTCTGAGCATGCGTGGTACTTGGTGCGTCGGATTTGTGTACACACGATCAGAATTTAACCGATCGGATTTTGTTGTCGGAAAATTTTATAGCCTGCTCTCAAACTTTGTGTGTCGGAAATTCCAACAGAAAAAGTCCAATCGAGCCCACACACGATCGGAATTTCTGACAACACAATCCGATCGCACTTTTTCCGACAGAAAATCCGACAGGGCATAACACTTCTTGTTCCAGGCTGGCAACGCTAAGCCACTGCCTTGCAATTAGCAACAGCATTGTCATCTTGCTATATGCACTTTTTAAGCTCATCATTGCAGAAGTACATACAGCAGACTAACAACACCGATCTTACGTGTTGAGGCGGTGACTTAGTGTTGTCAGTCTACAACAGGAACTATGCAAATGATTTAAAAAAAATTGCTTTAGAAAACTGGATACAGTGAGGCATAATGTCAATTATACCAAAACATAGATTTAGGGATTACACATATCTCAAAATGGTCCCAGATCTTACCATGATGGTGAGAGTGTGATGGGCCTGGGTTTCATGGTCCAGCCGTTCTGCTGTGTAGAGTGTGCCTGTGTTAGGATCAATGCGGAACTTCTTCATACTCATTGGGTCGATGCTGCTGTGGATAATGTAACTTAGTTTGTGGTTCTCGTCTTTATCTGTGGCTTTGATCTGTAGAATCTCCGTTTCTGGGAGGACGTCTTCTGACATGGTGGCTTCATAACTGGATTGGGTAAACTCTGGGCCATTATCATTGTTGTCAAAAACTCGAATGAGAACCTAAAAGGCAAAGAAACAAAAGCATTAATATTTTAACAGTAATATTACAGAGTATGCATGATATTAGTCTCCAGCAAGTATTCCAAGAACCAAGTAACATTTCCTGATGAAAGTTGCTGAAATTACCTCCTTTGAGATATTTGTTATTCACGGTAGCCTTTAGAGAATATGTACTTAAATCAGAACTTCATTAATTTTTTTCATCTTTCCATCTATTAAATCTTCTGCCCTTGTTGGTTTAACTTTGGATAGTAAAACATTTTTTTTCTGCCGGTAAATACCTTATACAGCTTGGTAAAAAGCCTAGGCCAGTGATGGCGAACCCTGGCACCCCCATGTTTTGGAACTACATTTCCCATGATGCTCATCCACTCTGCAGTGTAGTGGAGCATAATGGGAAATGTAGTTCCAAAACATCTGGGGTGCCAAGGTTCACTATCACTGGCCTAGGCTTATGACATCATGCACAGCTCTCTCTCTCACTATTGTGAGAGTTTGCCAGGAAGGGAGGGGGGATGAGTCATAAGAGGGCCAATGACAGCTGCAGAGCTGGAGGTGTGCCTCTGTGTGTCTGTGTAAATCCAGGAATTTAACACAGCAGCTTCAGCTGCCCACAGTTAAAATGGTTGCATCCAGACTCAGTGGAGGGAGATTTCTGCAGCATATTTGGTAAGTACAGAATCACAGTATATATAAAATAATATGCAAAGTAGTTGGATGGAAGCTTCAGAATGCCAAAGATGTTTTTATTACAAATGATGTGAGCAGACTGCAGTTCCTCTTTAATTAAAGCTGAACTTCAGGCAAACAGCTAAATACAGAAATTAGATACCTATAGGTAGCTGTCTTATCGGCCAACCTGTTTGTATTTCTATCCATTAACTACTTTGATTTATACAGCCCTGCCATACAGCATAACCAGGTGGATGATACAAATCTCCTTAAAACATTTATAGAGTGTAGGAGGGATACAGTGGTGGCCTCACTCCAACCCTCCAAGTCTACTGATTGGGCAGTGAAAGACCAGCAGGAGACCAATGAGGTCATCTCTCTGCTCAAGGGATCTTTGTCTACATTGCAGCATGTTTCTTTTTCATCATATTTGCATGCAGCACACTTGATTGGCTCCTAGTCCTGTCTTATCTGCTCCCATTTGGAGTGCCTCGGTATTGTGGATATCAAGAGGTTGAGCAAGTAAACATTTGGGTACTTATACTAGCTGTATTAAAAAAAAAAATAAAAAAAATGATGATTATTAATTAAAACAGAGCTAAAATAATTTGTGCAGTTTATATCTGCTGGAGTTCAGTTTATGCACCAACTAGGAAAATGTAGCATAATTAGTAGCAGATAACAACACACATTCAGATCATGCCACTAATCTGACAAGCCAATATACTAGGGTAAGGACCAGGATGTGTAGGGCTGATACTGAGTGCTTATGCCTGTTGAAAAAACGTAACCCATAACTACAGCCCAAAAATAGCAAAATCAAAATAAAAAAATCAGATACGATTCTGGAATTCAAGTGGTTATACCAGGATGATGCCTGCAGTTGCAGGCATCATCCCAGTACTGTGTTTTAGAGCCAGCGGCCGGCTCTCTTGTAAAAGCACTCCTAGCGGCTCACTAGCCGCTGGATTACGTTTACAAGCAGTGGGTGGAGACTTTGCCCCACCCCTTCTGCGGCTTTCTCTGGCTCTCACGTCCCACCGGGAGACCCCAGTAATCAGCGGGCACTTCCAGATCTGATTTGATCGGCTATGATAACCCGGTAATGATGACCTGACATCGACTTCCAGTTTACCCATTATGTCAATGGCGCCATTTTCAAAAATCAAAAGCATTCGAAAACACTGATCTTGGTGTCACTGAATGCTTTTAAGGGCAGAGGAGGGATTTGGGTGCCAAAACCTCATATTTTTCCATAAAGAGTACCTATCACATGTCTATTGCTGTAACAAGAGATTTTTACATTTCATGTGACAGCAATTAAAGTGATACAAAAAAAAAAAAAATGAAAGCAACAGTATTAAAATAAATAAATAAATAATGTAATGTAAAATGAATATCTCCAAAACATGCACCCTTTAAGAAATATTTGCTTGCTTTGCAGCTGATACCATCACCAGTGCATACACTCTGTGCTCCGAATTGATGGCACAAAGAATGTGCCATCAGTCCAGAGCTCTTTTTTTTTCCGTGGCTGTGACTCCCTTGCTCATTCGTGGGAGTGACGTCATCGTGGCTCGACCATTTAAACGGCTGGAGCCTGCAAATCCAGAAAGAAGACTGGGTGAAGATGGAAGCCCTGCGAGTGGTGACAGGGCGCTACTGGAGGGCTTCGTTTTTCAGGTAAGTCTGTGATAATGTGCTACCAGCACATTATGACCTTAACTTGCAGGCGGGGATTTTTTTTGCTATATGACTTTAACCACTTCAATACCGGCACTTACACCCCCTTCCTGCCCAAGCCATTTTTCAGCTTTCAGCGCTGTTGCACTTTGAATGACAATTGCGTGGTCGTGCTACACTGTACCCAAACAATTGTGTATAATTTTCTTCACACAAATAGAGCTTTCTTTTGGTGGTATTTATTCACTGCTGGTTTTTTATTTTTTACCCAAAAAAAAGACCAAAAATGAACTTTTTTTTTTGTCAGTAAATTTTGTAACTAAGTAATTTTTCACTATCACTGATGTGCGCTGATGAGGCGGCACTGATAAGCTGAACTGCTGGGCTTTGATGAGGTGGCACTTATGGGCACTGATGAGGCGGCATGTATAGGTGGTACTGATGGGCATTAATGGGTGGTACTGATGGGCGACACTGATGGGCACTGATAGGTGGCACTGGTGGGCATTGATAGGCGGCACTGATGGGCATTGATAGGCGGTACTGGTGGGCACTGATAGGTAGCATGGATAGGCGAAACTGATGGGCACTGATGGGCATTGATGGGTGGCCTTGATGGGCAACACTGATGGGAATTGATTGACAGCAGTGATGGGCAGCACTGATAGGCGGCAATGATTGCCAGTACTGACTGGAATCCCTAATGGGCACTGATAGGTGGCACTTGTGGGCAGTGTTGGGCACTGATTGCTGCCACTGGTGGGCACTGTTAGCTGGCATTGGTGTGCACTGATTTGTGACACTATTTTGCAATATTGTAATCAGGGCACTGATGATCAGTGCCCAGATTACATTCCTAGATGTCCACCTGCATGGAGATGCCGCTGATCTGCTCTCCCTGCCACACACTCTGTCGGTGTGAGACGAGGAGCGCCGATTACCGGCACTTCCCTGTTTACATGTGACCGGCTGTGATTGGACACATTTGACGGTGGGCAGGCGGAAAGCAGTTAAAATATAACAAAAGAAACCCTGCTTTTGCAGTACTCTTTTTGCCATTAGATGTCCTCCAGTCTGTTGGTTAGAATCATTCAACCCCTTTCCTCTAAGCCAAAGTCATAGGACTGGACAGTGAAAAGAGAAGCAGCACAATGATGAACTTTATGTCCCTCTGCTCTAGCCATCTATCAGCAAGCATTTTGTCACCACATGAACTGATTTTTCTCTCTCACTAGCCCTGGTGTACAGGGACTGCAACAGACTGATAGCTGGGCACATTTGGGTTCTTACTCTACTTACATAAAAGAAAAAGAAATGAATGATGTACTAATGATTACGGAGCTGCATTAGTTTGTGTCTTTTATATCTGTCTGGAGTTCAGCTTTAACTTAATCTGTATATTTTAGCAACAAATGAATAACACAAATGAAAAGGTTTTTAGAAGTATGAGGCATAAAAGTATGTGCCAGGAAAAGAAGAATGCGGGATAGAAATTCTGGGACTTAAGTGAAAAACTACAAAGGGCAGAAGTTGTTTTATGATGTGCAAAAAAAACATCAAATGAGCATAGCAGGTGGAAAGTAGAGAAATGGGTTTTCAAAAGATAAACGGCACCTTAGGAAGAAATGTACATTTTCTTAACACATATAATTCATAAAATGGTTCTATTTCTACTTTTGTGTGTTAACTTGGCTTGTCCCTGCAGATCCGAACCTCACCCACCTTCACAATGACACCACAATGACTTTTTACCTCCCTTATCGCTGTCCACCCTAGACTATGTTCCTTCAGAACTTTAAAAGCTGAAGTTTAGGTTTGCATATTTTTGCATAGTTGCATTGATCCAGCTCTGACCAATGGAAAAACTTTGTGTCATGTCTGAAAAAGTCCCCATTGAAGTTGAAAATCGCTATAGTTGGCACTACCACTACAGTGATGGCCACAGTCTTCCAGGTCCCATGCACCTTCCTTGTTGGCTGCTTAGTGAACAGACGAGATCAATTTCTCAGCACAGGTGCCATTCAGAGAACGCTTTGCATTTTCTTAACCACTTCAGCCCCGGAAGAATTTACCCCCTTCCTGACCAGAGCACTTTTTGCGATACGGCACTGCATCGCTTTAACTGACTATTGCGCGGTTGTACGACGTTGCACCTAAACAAAATTGACGTCCTTTTTTTCGCACAAATAGAGCTTTCTTTTGGTGGCATTTGGTCACCTCTGCATTTTTTATTTTTTGTGCTATAAACAAAAAAAGAGCAACAATTTTGAAAAAAAGCAATATTTTTTACTTTTTGCTATAATAAATATCCCCAAAAATATATATAAAAAAAAACACATTTCTTCCACAGTTTAGGCCGATATGTATTCTTCTACATATTTTTGGTAAAAAAAAAAAAAAAAAATTGCAATAAGCGAATATTGATTGGTTTGTGCAAATGTTATAGCTTCTACAAAATAAGGGATAGTTTTATGGCATTTTTATTATACATTTTTTTTTTATTAGTATTTAGTATTGCCCCCCCTTCCTGCCCAGGCAAATTTTCAGCTCTCAGTGCTCACACTTTGAATGACAAATGCGGGGTCATGCAACATAGTTACATAGTTAGCCCTGTTGAAAAAAGACACAAGTCCAATAGAAGAGAAAAAATATATATACAATCATATACCCACAGCTGATCCAGAGGAAAGCATAAAAACCCCAATAAAGCATAATCCAATTTGCTCCAGCAGGGGAAAAAAATGCTTCCTGATCCCCCGAGAGGCAATCGGATGTTCTCTGTATTCATATGAAATTGTTATCAATTTTATCACACAAATAAAACTTTCTTTAGGTGATATTTAATCACCACTGGGTTTTTTATTTTTTTGCTAAATAAACCAAAAAAGACAGAAAATGTTGAAAAAAAACACCAAAAAAAAAGTTTTTCTTCGTTTCTCACATTTTGCAAATAAATATTATTTTTATAAGTTTAGTCCAAAATGTATACTGCTACATTCTTGAAAAATTAGGAAATAAAAAAAAATATTTTATTCACAATTTTTTACATACTGCCACCAGTGCAGTACAGCGTCATCATATAAGTGGTGTGGCAGTGATCAGGGGACACGTCACTGACTGGTGACCGTATGTAAAAAAAAAAAAAATTGTAATAATTTTTCAAGTTTTTCAAAATATTTTTTCCTTTTCTGTTTTTTTTTTACATATTGTGACCAGAGAAATACAGTGTTACCATAGTAACACTGCAGTACTCTGGGGAGGTGATCAGGGTTTTTTTCCTTTCTTTTTAAATACTATGATTGCTTATAACAGTGAATATAACTGTTATAAGCAACCATTTTTACTGAATGAAATAAATTAATTCAGTGTGTATTGTTGTGATTAGCTACAGCTAGGAATGGGCTGTCAATGGCACTGTCTGTACCATGTGATCACTGTGACCAATCACAGTGATCAGCACAATAGTACACAATGAATGGCATGAATCAAAGCCATTCATTGTGTACAATTGTTATGTGATCTGCTGTGAATGGTCACGCCGATCACATGGTATTGGCAGTGGGCCGGTACACTGATCTGTCATCCGCTGTGTGCGGTGGACACAGCGGGTGACAGATTGCGTTGAATCGCTGCCCTTGGGGCGCGCTCAAGGCACGATTCTGGGAGGACGTTTACCCAGGATAGTAGGGCTCCCGCCCAGCCTATCGTAAATAACAACGGGGTTAAGGAGAAGCGATTCGGGAGAGGAGAAGTTCAGAGACCCTGTGAGTTTAGGGCAGAAGTGATGTCAGCTTGGGGGCGGACTACCTATACATCTCCAGCCCTGTGAGCACCTCCAGCGGCCGTGATTTGCTATTATCGGGACACCTATGAAGATTTTGCATTTGGCCAGATATGTACTGTGAGTTCTAACATTTTTAATAAATTGCCCATTAGATGACACTTTTCCTTTTACACACAGTGGGGGAAACAGGACACTGCATTCCTGCTGAAGTTGCGTGCAATTCTTTGCAGTGCAGTTTGCACACATTCATTTTGTATTGATGCAAATCGCACCACAAAATATCGGTTTCAGTATCGGAAGCATTTGCGCGAGTGCTGATACTCACACAAATGCTTGGTATCGGCACTGATACTGGTATCGATATCAGTGCATCCCTAATACATATATATTGTGACAGTGCGAGTCCTTGCCACTGTGAAAATGTAGGAGAAAATGACACAGGATTCACACTAAGGGCTAATGTGAAGGTCCAGGCTATCGTTTCTGAGCGGAGAAAGCTGTGTTTTTGGTTTTCTCCAGATTCTGTAGTCCCAGATTGGGGCCTGAAGCTTGAAGGCTCCAAGGTGTATTGGGCGGGATGGAGGGTGTCCAAAGGCTAATGGGGCATACACACGGTCGGACTTTTCGACCAGACTGGTCTGACGGATGCCGACGGACCAAATCCGGCGGACAATCCGATCATGTGTGGGCTTCATCGGACCTTCAGCTGACTTTTCCAGTTGCAAATCTGACAGACTTTAGATTTGCAAAAGGCTTCAAATCTTTGCGTCGTAACTCTGCCGGACCCAGAAATCCGCTCGTCTGTATGCTAGTCCGACGGACAAAAACCGACGCTAGGGCAGCTATTGGCTACTGGCTATGAACTTCCTTATTTTAGTCCGGTGTACGTCATCACGTACGAATCCGTCGGACTTTGGTGTGATCGTGTGTAGGCAAGTCCGTTCATTAGAAAGTCCATCGGAAGTCCGTCGAAAGTCTGCTGGAAAGTCTGTCGAACCAGTCCGGTCGAAAAGTCCGCCCGTGTGTATGCGGCATAAGAGAACCAAGAGAGCTGGACAACACATTCAGAGGCACTGGTAAGAAGGGTAGAGGTGCTGCTTGCAAAGGAGCCTGGTGGCTTGGCATTTTCAGTTGACTATTCATGTTGATGGTGGTAACCCCTGCATGGGCAACTGATATTATGTGAACCTTCTGTTCTGTTTAATAAAAGTGGGCTGCCATGCCCTAAAATACAGTATGGCTTTACACAGCTCATTGGAAAAGGACCTAACACATGAGTATAATCTCCCCAATACCACAATATATAATACTTTATATAATATACAGGAATTTATATAGCGCTAACAGTTTGTGCAGCGCTATATAAACATATACACACTACATTATTCTATATACTGTATATGCTTCATGCTGCAAAGTTTCACATACAATATATATAAAGTAAACTCTAAAAAACCCATAAGTTCTCTTCAGTGTGCTGCAAAGTTAATCCTTTCAGCTCCATGGTTTTAGTACTTCATCCATAAGCCCCATACACACCCCTACCTAATATCTAGCTACACTAAGGAAAGTTCACTTTGTCTCAGGCCACACTCCGCTCTCCTCCCATTGATAGTCCATGCACGTTCCAGGTCCTCTGCCTTCATTTCCCACACTTGGAAAAATGTTAACAAAAGAACCTCGTGGCCCAGTAATCCCCCAAACCAGACAAACCATGACTTCATATTTGGGCTGGTAACGAAACAGACACACTAAAACACCAACAAAAGATCCTTCTAGCACAAAAATCATAGAATAAAAGGAGAAATAAATACAATAAAAGGACAAATACAGGCGGCAGCAAAGTTCTCTGCAGCTATTTAGGACTTGCCCGTGACTAATTGTCCCGCTTCATTCATAGCGTGAGCAAAAGCAGCCCAACGGCTGCGGTTTTTTCTTAATGGAAGCGTATTTTACAATGTACCTGAAAAGCAGAAAACACACTTGGAGATAATTGCTTTGCCAGAGACCTCTGTTGTACCGCAGCCTGTAAGACTTTGCACATTAAATGCTTTGCTTTCATTGTGGTGGCCTGATCAGTTAATTCGAGAACGATACCGCACACCTCTATATTTTCTGTTTAGAGTGCGTCTGCACAATTACGTCCCCTAGGCCTGATTATTTTTTTGAAAAAAAAAACACATTTCTTAAGCTGACTTCCCTTTGAGACACTTAAATTGTGAGGTGTTCCCATAACCACTCAAAGCGGCAACTGTTTTTTGTCAACCCCAACCCCTCCACTACCTTTTATCTTATTTTATGTTGCGTGGGATGGTAAAGTGTTCTGTACCTGCTCAAAAGTACTTAGGAGTGTAAGTCTTCAGTCAGTTTATTGTTTAACCACTTTAGTTATCACACCTGTACACCCCTATGGACCAGAGCCTGTACCCCTATGGACCAGAGCCTGTACACCCCTATGGACCACAGCCTGTACACCTCTATGGACCAGAGCCTGTACACCCCTATGGACCAGAGTCTGTACATCTCTATGGACCATAGCCTGTACACCTCTATGGACGAGAGCCTGTACACCCCTATGGACCAGAGCCTGTACACCTCTATGGACCAGAACCTGCACACCCCTATGGACCAGAGCCTGTACACCTCTATGGACCAGAGCCTGTACACCCCTATGGACCAGAGTCTGTACACCTCTATGGACCATAGCCTGTACACCTCTATGGACGAGAGCCTGTACACCCCTATGGACCACAGCCTGTACACCTCTATGGACCAGAACCTGCACACCCCTATGGACCAGAGCCTGTACACCTCTATGGACCAGAACCTGTACACCTCTATGGACCAGAGCCTGTACACCTCTATGGACCAGAGCCTGTACACCCCTATGAACCAGAGCCTGTACAAATCTATGGACCAGAACCTGTACACCTCTATGGACCAGAGCCTGTACACCCCTATGGACCAGAGCCTGTACACCTCTATGGACCAGATCCTGTACAAATCTATGGACCAGAACCTGTACACCTCTATGGACCAGAGCCTGTACACCCCTATGGACCAGAGCCTGTACACCCCTATGGACCAGAGCCTGTACACCTCTATGGACCAGAGCCTGTACACCCCTATGGACCAGAGCCTGTATACCCCTATGGACCAGAGCCTGTACACCCCTATGGACCAGAGCAATTTCGACATTTCTGCAATTGGTGTATTTATTTGGCAATAACTTTGATATTGCTTAACATAACTAAGTAATACATCATTTGTCTTTTTAGGACATAAAAATGTTATTTTTATTTTTGTGATACTGTCTTGCAAAAATGATTTCAGTTTTTTTAAAGCAATTTATAGACAAAAAAAATAACAAAACTATAAAAACATACTTTTTTCCACTTAGATTAGTGTGAGTTAAAACAAATAGTGTTACGTAGATAAAAAAAGTGTACATTTTATTCTATTATTTGCCCTGTTTAAAATGACACTGAAATAATGATCCCAGTACAAAACATTGCAAAACTAATAAAAAAATAAATAAATTAACAAATAAAACAAATGCAAATGAAAAAAGTTTACATATACATGGTTAGAAAAACAGGAATTAAAAAACAAAATCAGCTGGAGAATTATAGTTAAGGGAAGAAGAAGGTAATTAGGGCTGATTAGGGTAAGCTACAGTGCCTTGAAAAAGTATTCATACCCCTTGAAATTTTCCACATTTTGTCATGTCACAACCGAAAACATAAATGTATTGTATTGGGATTTTATGTGATAGACCAACACAAAAGTGGCACATAATTGTGAAGTGGAAGGAAAATGCTAAATGGTTTTCAAATTTTTTTACAAATAAATATGTGAAAAATGTGGTGTACATTTGTATTCAGCTCCCCGGAGTCAATACTTTGTATAACCTCCTTTCGCTGCAATTACAGTCTTTTTGGGGATGTCTCAACCAGCTTTGCACATCTAGTGACATTTTTGCCCATTCTTCTTTGCAAAGTAGCTCAAGCTCTGTCAGATTTGATGGAGAGCGTCTGTGAACAGCAATTTTCAAGTCTTACCACAGATTCAATTGGATTTAGGTCTGGACTTTGACTGGGCCATTCTAGCACATGCGTATGCTTTTTTTATTTAAACCATTCCATTGTAGCTCTGGCTGTATGTTTAGGGTCATTGTCCTGCTGGAAGGTGAACCTCCGCCCCAATCTCAAGTCTTTTGCACACTCAGTTTTTGTTCTAAGATTTCCCTGTATTTGGCTCCATCCATCTTCCCATTAACTCTGACCAGCTTCCCTGTCTTTGCTGAAGAAAATAATCCCCACAACATGATGTTGCCACCACCATGTTTCACAGTGGGGATGGTAGGTTCAGGGTGATGTACAGTGCTAGTTTTCCGCCACACATAGCATTTTGTTTTTAAGCCAAAAAGTTACATTTTGGTCTCAATTGACCAGAGCACATTCTTCCACATGTTTGCTGTGTTCCCCACATGGCTTCTTGCAAACTGCAAACTGGACTTCTTATGGCTTTCTTTCAACAATGGCTTTCTTCTTGCCACTCTTGCCATAAGGGCCAGATTTGTGGAGTGCACGAACAATAATTGTCCTGTAGGCAAATTCTTCCACCTAAGCTGTGGATCTCTGCTTCTCCAGAGTTACCATGGGCATCTTGGCTGCTTCTCTGATTAATACTCTCCTTACCCGGCCTGTCAGTTTAGGTGGACGACCATGTCTTGGTAGGTTTGCAGTTTTGCCATACTCTTTCCATTTTTGGATGATGGATTGAACAGTGCTCCGTGAGATGTTCAAAGCTTGGGATATTTTTTTATAACCTAACCCTGCTTTAAAGTTCTTCACCACTTTATCCCTGACCTGTCATGTATGTTCCTTGGCCTTCATGATGCTGTTTGTTCACTAAGGTTCTCTAACAAACCTCTGAGAGCTTCACAGAACAATTATATTTATATTGAGATTAAATTACACACGTCGACTCTTTTTACTAATTAGGTGACTTCTGAAGGCAACTGGTTCCACTAGATTTTAGTTAGGGGTATCAAAGTAAAGGGGGCTAAATACAAATGCACACCACACTTTTCAGCTAATTATTTGTAAAAAATGTTGAAAACCATTTATCATTTTCCTTCCACTTCACAATTATGTGCCACTTTGTGTTGGTCTATTACATAAAATCACAATAAAATACATTAACGTTTTTGTAACATAACAAAATGTGGAAAATTTCAAGGGGTGTGAATACTTTTTCAAGGCACTGTACATGTTAATAATGGGTTAAATATTAAAACATTTTAATTAAAGTCCAACTCCAGAAAAAAACTTTAAAATTAACCCTGCGGAGCGTAATACTGTAGATGTTGTGGATAACCTGTTGGTCATTATCAATCACCTGGGTTTGGGTTATAAAGTTTTGGGTTTGTGGTGCTTGGGTAAAGTTACATTCTGTTTTAGGATGTTGTAGATTACTTGTTGGTCAATATCAATCACCCGGTGTGGGTTAAGTGGTGTAAGTTGAAGTCCGATACTAAATTTTCCCCTTATATTTTGGGGGGAAAGGAAGGACAAGGGACAAACTCACACTCCAGGGAGAGTTGGGAAGAATTTATATGGAAGGCATGAAGAAAAATATGGGAGGAAGGAAAATCCAGGGGAAAAGGAATAGAATAAAGTTATTGGGATAGGCCAAGCAGGGGTCAATCTGGTCACTACTGAGTTACAGGGAGTGATAGAGAAGTACACAGGGAGGGGGTCAAAAGCATACACCAGGACATATTTAGGTTTTTGCAAACAGTAGGGTAGAGGCACGGGGTGAGAAATGCCACCTATACAGCACTTTTTTTTGTCTACAGGACTACAGGTGGCCTTTGACAATGTTTCAAAGACTGAATCAAGTTGTACTATGACCTGACCATGGTCTACTGCATGGTCAAACCCCTCTTATCAAAACCTGAACTGCAACTGCTGGAGACTGTCCTGAAGCATGAGGACCTGTCAGGGAGAGTTGTTCTGTGAAGCCCATCTTTAAACAAACGCTGATCATGTATTTAACTTATTTCCAAGTTTTCATGTTTTTGATTTTTTTTTCAGCATCATTCAGGTTCAGCTAAGTTGCAGTACGCCTCTATCCTTCTTACAGAGTGACATTTCACATTGGCCTTGTCCTTGGTTTGGGGTAAAGTTTAATCAAGCAGCTAAGCTTTCTGATGTATGGGTTAAAGCCTGTTACTGGACTGGGACAATGATTGATGGTTCCATTAAATGTCACATAAGGTTGGAACCAGCAGAGAGGCAATACATCATGCTAGTAATACATGTTATGAACATGGACATGTATGATATTAATGTCAACATATAAAACAACGATTTCTAAGGTATGGAATAATGGGACTTTCATAATTATAGACTATATGAAATACACAAAAAAACAGGATTTATCCTGACTGTGTTCCTGGTTGAGGTTGGCTATGACACAAATGTTATGATTAATGATTGTGTCACAGTGGATATCAGGGGCATTGCTAGGTCTACAAAAGATCTTGGGCTAGAGCCCATAGCAACGTAGTAAAGAAAGTCATACGCTTGGGCGGGCATACACATGTATATACAGTAATATACGTGTGTGTGTGTATATATCCCCAGAGTACCCCCCACTTAAATCAGGGTCCCCAGAGAGCCCCCTTACATCAGGGTCCCCAGAGAGTCCCCCCTTACATCAGGGTCCCCAAAGAGCCCCCCTTACATCGGGGTCCCCAGAGAGCCCCTCTTACATCAGGGTCCCCAGAGAGCTTCCTCCTTACATGAGAGTCCTCAGAGAGCCTCCCCCTTTCATTAGGGTACCCAGAGGGCCCCCCCTTTACATCAGGGTTCCCAGAGATCCCACCTTACATTAGGGTCCCCAGAGAGCCTCCCCCTTAAATCTGGGTCCTTAGAGAGCCTCTGCCTTAAAATCAGGGTCCCCAGAGAGCCTCTCCCTTGCATCAAGGTCCCCAGAGAGCCCCCCACTTACATAAGGGTCCCCAGAGAGCCTCCCCTCCCCTTTGGGGACCCCTGCAGAGACTCGGGGCTATTGGCCCCAGATTCGGGGCTATAGCCCCAAAAGCCACCCCCTAGCGACATCCCTGGTGGATATATAACCTTTGCACAAGAAGAGAACAAGGTTAAAGTGGACCCATACGTACAATGCTAGCAAAAATATATACTAACCATCTTCCTGCAATAGATAGATAAAGAGAAATATTTACTATTCCTAGAGAAAATGCTGGTCCAGTCTTTTTGCTTGGACTGACCACATGTCCAAATGCGTAGGCACTTGCTTCATGTAATCTCTGCTGAATTAAAGGGACAAAGCTAGCCCATAATCCTAAAACATTTCTTTAGTTAGGGGAAGTTTTTCAAGACACAGCACCCTTTATCTATCCTTGCTCAATGAAGTTAAACATTTATTCTCCTTTAAGTTATGTGACCTAGAATGCATGGGCACTTGCAAGCAACTACTCAGAGACATATTTCTTGTGCCCCCACCTCCAATGCCTAGGTGACCTATTTAAGTGGACCTATGTGTACAGTCTTGGTCCACTTTCTTAAAGCGGTATTAAACCGAAAAAAACATTTATTGTATTGTAGCTTACCAATTCATAGATGAGGTGGCTGCATTTGTTTTCTTTTTTTTAGGCTTTCTTTATTCTATTTTCATTTTGTGATCTGGCCAGCAAGTCTGTTGTTTTTCAACAGAACAAGCTCTCACACTTGCTATATGCATCAGTTACAGTGATGAGACAAACTGTTTAACTCTGGTAGGGGTGCTTACAATGATCAGTTCTATTTATTTATGTAAAACCTTTATCCTAAAAGCACCAAGTGGGGTAGGAGTTCATCTTGACTTGAAAGGAAGTCAAAGCCTTATTTCCAAAGCTTTGGTGGATATAACCCGTTCACTTTAATATGCCCAGGGTGTTCTTTTCACGGCAGCCGACTAAACTTATGCATGTCCTTCTTTTTAAATGAGCTGTTGTACTAACTAATGCACAGCTCAGTGCCGAGAGGTGCTTGGCAGACTGAAGAAGGATTTGCTGATAAGAAACGTTCCATTTCAGGGCTGGCCTCTGGTCATACATACATCAGGAAAAAAAACGGTTAGCTGGAGTTTGGCTTCAATTTGTTAGTGCATCTAAATTCTGCTAGTACATCTAACATTAACCTCCCCTCAGACTAACAATGCTGTTGTCCAAATATACCCCCTGTGCTCAATCATCCAGAAAAAACTTGATTAGAAGGATTGTGTATAATCATACAGTTGTGTGAAAAAGTATTTGCCCCCTTCCTGATTTTTTTTCTTCTCGCACTTAAATGATTCAGATCATCAAACAAATTTTAATATTGCACAAAGATAACACGAGTAAATCCAAGATGCAGTTTTTTAATTATTATTTCATTTACTAGGGGAAAAAAGCTGTTCAAACCTGCCTGGCCCTATGTGAAAAAGTAATTCCCTTGCGGAATCATGGATGAACTGTGATTAACCACAATTTTTTTGGAAAGCTGAGTTAAATTTCACTTGCCACACTCAGGCCTGATTACTACCAGACCTGTTGAATCAAGAAATCACATAAATAGAAGCCGTCTGACAAAGTGAAGAACGCTAACAGATCACAAAAAGCCACACATCATGCCACAATCTAAAAAAATTCAAGAACAGATTAGAAACAAAGTAATGTACATGTATCAGTCTAGGAAGGGTTTCAAAGCCATTTCTAAGGCTTTGGAACTCCGGTGAACCACGAGAAGAGCCATTATCCACAAATGGAGATAACTTGGAACAGTGGTGAACCTTCCCAGGAGTGGTCGGCCTACAAAAATTACTCCAAGAGCATGACGACGACTCATCTAGGAGGTCATAAAAGAACCCAGAACAACATCTAAAGAACTGCAGACCTCACTTGCCTCAGGTAAGATCAGTGTTCATGATTCAACAATAAGAAAGAGACTGGGCAAAAATGGCATCCATGGGAGAGTTCCAAGGCCAAAGCCACTGTTGACCAAAAAGAACACAAAGGCTCATCTCACATTTACCAAAAAACATCTAGATTATCCCCAACACTTTTAGGCAAATATTCTGTTGACTGATGAGACAAAAATGTAATTTTTTGGAAGGTGTGCGTCCCGTTACATCTGGCAAAAAATAATACAGCATATCATAACAAGAACATCATACCATCAGTCAGATATGGTGGTGGTAGCATGATGGTCTGGGGCTGCTTTGCAGCTTCAGGACCTGGATGACTTACCATAATTGATGGAGCCATGAATTCTGAGCTCTACCAGAAAATCCTAAAGGAGAATGTCCGGCCATAAGTTCGTGACCTCAAGCTCAAGTGCACTTGGGTTATGCAGCAGGACAATGATCCGAAACACAACAGCAAGTCCACCTCCAAATGGTTCAAACAAAGCAAAATTTAGATTTTGGAGTGGCCTAGTCAAAGGCCGGACTTAAATCCAATTGAGATGATGTATCATGACCTTACACAGGCCGTTCATGCTGAAAAACCCTCCAATGTGGCTGAATTAAAACAATTCTGTTTTAGAAGAGTGGGCCAAAATTGCTCCACAGCAATGTGAAAGACTCACTGGCAGTTATCGCAAACGCTTGATCACAGCTGTTGCCGCCAAGGGTGGCACAACCAGTTATTAGGTTTAGGAGATAATTACTTTTTCACATAAAGCCAAGCAGGTTTGGATAGCTTTTCTACCTTAATAAATGAAACCATAATTTAAAAACTGCATTTTGTATGTACTTGGGTTATCTTTGTGTAATAATACATTTCTTTGATGATCTGAGTCATTTAAGTGTGACAAATATGCAAAAAAATTAAAAAAATCATAAATGAGGCAAATACTTTTTCACACAATTGTACATATTTTACGTTACCAGGGCTTAGTAAAATATGGTAAATGCACAGCGAGCTTGAAGTGTCTTCAAGTCAGTACCTGTCTCTGGAGAGTCCTGCAAGACATTGACTTATCTCCAATTAAGGTTTTAAGCTGAAATGTGGCCAGGAAAACCCCCATTCCCCACATGACCATGTGGCCATGTGGCATGTTGGATCTTCTTTCTTTGGGTCTGCAGAGTGGAAGAATCCTTCTTCTGATGCCCATGTCACTGCCTGATGACATGGATACTTACCATTGGGTCCATCAATGGGCATCTCATGGGGTCCAGATGAATCCAGTGGTGGCTTGGTAATCTTAGGATAGGGAACCAGCAGGTCTGGATTTTAACCACTTCCCGCCCAGCCTATAGCAAAATGACGGCCGGGTGGTGGTTCAGTTATCCTGACTGGGCGTCATATGATGTCCATCAGGATAACAGCCGCCGCGTGCCCGTGGGGGCGTGCATTGCAGCGATTGGTGGTGTGGTGTGTCAGTCTGACACACCACTACACCGATCTTGGTAAAGCGCCTCCGGCGGAGGCTCTTTACCACGTGATCAGCCGTGTCCAATCATGGCTGATCACAATGCCAACAGGAAAAGCAATTGATCGGCTTTTCCTCACTTGCGTCTGACAGACGTGAGTAGAGGAGAGCCGACTGGCAGCTCTCCTGACAGGAGGGGCCTGCGCTGATTGTTTATCAGCACAGCCCACCCTCGGATGCCCACACTAGACCACCAGGGAAGCCGCCAGGACCACCAGGGAAGGGGGCAACATGTGGATGGCCAGGTATGTACCCCATGGCCATCCACATGTGCAAATTATGCCCAATCTGTGCCAATCAGTGCCCACAAATGGGCACTGCCAATGCCAACCATCAGTGTCATCAGTGCCACCTATCAGTGCCCATCCGTGCCCACCAGTGCCCATCCGTGCCACCTATAAGTACCCATCAGTGCCACCCATAAGTACCAATCAGTGCCACCTATGAGTGCCCATCAGTGCTGCCTATGAGTGCCCATCAGTGCCGCCTATGAGTGCCCATCAGTGCCACCTATGAGTGCCCATGAGTGCTCATCATCAGTGCCCGTCAGTGCTACCTCATCAGTGTCACCTCATTGGTGCCCATCAGTGCCGCCTTATCAGTGCCCTTCAGTGCAGCCATATCAGTGCCCTTCATTGAAGAAAACATACTTATTTTCAAAAATTTTTAACAGAAACAAAGAAAAACTTGTTTTTTTTTCAAAATTTTCGGTCTTTTTTTAATTGTTGCGCAAAAAATAAAAAACGCAGAGGTGATAAAATACCGCCAAAAGAAAGCTCTATTTGTGGGAACAAAATGATAAAAAAAAGGTGTTTTGGGTACAGTGTTGTATGACCGTGCAATTGTCATTCAAATTGCGACAGCGCTGAAAGCTGAAAATTGGCTTGGGCAGGAAGGTGTCTAAGTGCCTGGTATTGAAGTAGTTAAAGGTGGATCATAGGTCATAAATCTTGGAAGTGTTACTATGAAGGGTCACGTGATGGTGGATCCAGATAAATTAAAGATGCAGACTGGGTTGGTTTCCAGGTTTGCTAGATATGGGCTTAATGTGTTTACAAATGGCAAAACCTCAGTGGACAGTAGAGGCTCTGATATTTGAGAGTTGAATGGGGATGGGGATAAGCATCAGGTGGGGTCGGAGTTCATCTTGACTTGAAAGGAAGTCAACGCCTTATTTCCAAAGCATTGGTGGATATAACAGGTTCACTTTACTATACCCAGGGTGTTCTTTTCACAGCAGTCGAATAAACTTACAGTATGTATGTCCTTCTTTCTACTACCTAGGCTGGGCATCAGTCAAATGAGCTGTTGCATTAACTAATGCACAGCTCAGCGCAGAGAGGCACTTGGCGGGCTGAAGAAGGATTTCCTGATAAGAAACGTCCATTTCAGGGCTGGCCTCTGGTCATACATCAAACTATAATTGTGCTGTTTGTCAAAGACATATGCTTTGGAAAAGAGCTGAATTAACAGACATAGAACAGGACGAGTAATAACAAAGTAGGTCTATTGATAAAGTGGGCAGCTTGGATACCTGCAACCACTTAAAAGCTAATCAGGAAGATCTCTGCAGAAGGAAGATGACCGAGATTTCACTAACAAACTGATGCTCATAAATCATGGCCATAATGCACCAGTACCAAAGCAAATTAAAGCTTCTTTAAAGTTTAACATTAGTTCAATGTACTTGGATACACAATCCATTATCTATTCATTATTTTGGCTAGACTAGAGTTCTATTTTCATTTTTCCATGTACTGTAGCAGGAAACTAGGTTCTAATGTAATAATTGGAGCCCTGTAATTTGCATTATAAGCTCAAAACCTTTTTTTTTTATTAAAGGTGCAGTGATTTCGAAAACATTATTTGCTTAATTGTGTCAAGTGTGCAGGCATATACTGTGTATCTTAGATTCCATTGTATATTACACATATGTACTCTAAACTTTTAGGGTTGGAGACTGCCTCTTATTCTCTTTATGTAACCATCAGACTTGAGCCTTTACCACCTGCTGGCCATTATTTAGCACTGCAGTATAGGTCTGTGCAATGAACACCTGCACTAATCAGGGAGGATTAAATAGACTGCTGGACACTCAATCTGTGCATTATCAACAGGTTAGTCTGTCTGCTCATACCCTGGATTCGAGTCTGCCTGACCTCTGTCTGTTGATGCCATAGATCAGTGGTTCTCAACCCCTGTCCTCAAGTACTCCCAACAGGCCATGTTTGCAGGTTTTCCTTTATCTTGTACAGGTGCTTTAAATAAGAGTCAATGGCTTGGTATTTTGGACAGCTAATTTATGTAAGAGAAATTCCAAAATGTGGCCTGTTGGGGGTACTTGAGGACTGAGGTTAAGAACCACTGCCCAAGATTACTCCTGCAACATGTCTGGATAGTGATTGCTCAATATTAGATTATACAAGATAAGCAATTAGCTTTACATATACTTGAACCTTCATTAAAATCAGTAGTCCCTTATCATTTAATACTTTACCTAGAAAAAATAAAAATGGATATACAGTACTATATAAGACATAGGAATTGTAATCACTGCCCTTTATTGGCGATGTTTTTAGCTTTTGATAAACTCCTGATTTCAATTAAAGCTTTTTTTAAACTATCATTGAAAACCACTTGACGTTTATAAATGTACCTTGGTAGACAAGTGGTTAAAGAGGACTTGAACTGTGCAAACTGTGTTAAAAGGAAAGCAAGTAGAGGAGCGAGGACTAGTCACCAGTACTGCTTGTGGTCTCCCTATAGCTGATAATTTCCCCGTTACTGACATACCATGCCTCTTTCAGCAGTTTATCTCTGTGTGGATAGCTCTGCTTCACCATGTTAGAGCTACCCCTCTAATGACTGGTGATTTGGGGACTGGCGGCAAAATCATCAAGCAACCGCAGGAGATGTAGAGGAAGCACAGATCTGAAGAATGAATGAAGATTCTTCCACTGGTGGTCTTTGGGTATAACCATCTCTCCGGAAAGGAGATGGGTAAGTAGCACAGTAGCAACATCATTAAATATCACTCAAAACTGTCTAAGCCTAGAAGTCATATGCACACTGCAGGTTATAGTTCTGAGGAGGTGAGTTGCAATTTTTTATGGCACAACAAAATCCAGAACAACAGGTCACATTTTGAGGGCACTGCTTAGTCACAATTAACAATTTCCTATGACAATAGGAAGTGAAGACCCTCACCATGCCAACATCCAAAATATATATATATATAGGGATTGAACAAGTCAAAAAATTGGTGGACTTTATGGGCACATAATGAGAGGAAGAATCAATAAAAAGGTATAAATGTTATTACAGCATAATTAAAAAACATATAAACAACATACAAACAACACCCTATATGGACACAGTTACCCAATAATGCAGTTACAGAGGGCTGGATCTAAGGTACAAAGATTAATTTGGTAATATATCAAAGTGGGAAAAAGGTTTCTGATCCAGTAATGGCTCCAAAAATGCCTCTGTAATGCAAAAATATACAGGTGCTAAACCAAACATTACCTTCAGGAGGGCAAGATCACTCAGGGACAGATTGACACAAAGCCATTTCTCTGAGGCAGCTAGTGAGGATACCAACTTGAGAGGAACTTGGCAATGTGGTTCATGCACTTTTTACCCATGGGTATACAAAAACCATGTAATGTATCTGACAAATGGCAAACTACACTCTACTGTACACCATGTCAACTGTCAGACGGAGGGAGTGGTGTACATTATGTTTTGTGAATGTGGCAGTTTCTACGTTGGCAAAACCAAACAAGCCTTTTGGCGTCGAATCAAGGATACTACATTAAAGTGGTTGTATAGTCTTTTTTTGATCTTTTACCTACAGGTAAGCCTACTGTATAATAAGGCTTACCTGTAGGTAAAATGAATATCTCCTAAACATGTACGGTTTAGGAGATATTTACTTTTCATGCTGCCGCTGACGTCATGCGGCGCATGCACTGTTAAGGCAGAACTGCCAGACCTTGCCGGGAAAAAGACTCCCGCACATGACGTATCGCGGCTTCAGCCACTCACATCGCCGGAGCCGTGATACCCGGAAGACAACATGTCAGCTCCCTCGGCGTGGATCGGGTGAGATACCGGCACCTCGTTCTAAAGTGAGTATTTCATAATGAACTAGTATGCGCTGCATACTAGCTCATTATGCCTTTGCCTTGCAGGTTATTTTGTTTTGTTTTTTTAAAAAAGGTGCGGGTTTACTACCGCTTTAACAGTAATCAACTGCTGACACCAATAGGACGACATGTGAATCAAATGCATGCTGGCGACAATAGTGTAATTAAATTTGCAGCATTAAAACACATTCCAATGAACTCTCAAGGTGGTAAGCATGATAAAAAAAATTCTACAAAGGGAAATGAGATGGATTCACACCCTGGCTGCTACCACTGTCCCTGGCCTTAATGATGCTATAAGCTATAAAGCCTTTCTGTAAAAATATCCATATCTTTACTCTCTATGGGAAGAAATGTATACTTGTCTATATTGCTATTTGAAACAGTATACTTCAAACGGCTCTGTTTTGTGGTGCAATTGTAACTTCCTGGCCTGGCCGCAATGCTCCTGCTGAGACTTTTTTATTTTTATTTATTTTATGTGTGTGTGTCTGGGTTGTTGTTGAGCTTGCCTGCTGTGTCTTGTTGCTTGTTGGCTGGAGATCTTTTTTCAAAATAGTCAAAATAGTTTTTGGGGTGTGCCTTCCTTGCTGAGTCTGTATGCTGGGACCCGACTTTGGCTTTGTTGCTGTTTTTGGGGGCATGTCTTGAGATGTGGGCATTTGTAGATGCTGCTTTGCACTCTGACGTGTTCCTGGTTTGCACTCTTGTGACGCGGGGGGGGTTGTGTGCGTAATGGTCAAGCAGCATGTCACCGCGTCATCTGCTGCACGTGATCTACCATGGATGGCTCCATCTATCCGTCCATTTGTTTGGGGGCGGAGTCTTGGTGGTGGGTGTGCTCGCATGGATGTGTGTGCTTGCACCACCCTGTGCGCCTCCTCACTTCCTGCTGATATCTGCCTGCCCACTAGACGTAGACAATCAATTAAAACGCGGTGGCGATCACATGACCACAGTCACATAACCACGATCACGTAAAGATGTTATACGTCATGTGACCGGGTTTCTTTTGGCGCCATACTGGCGCGCCACGCCCCCTTCCATTATCCCCATGCCCTATTATAAAGGAGGATGTACATGACCATGATTTGGCTTTTTGGCTCCATACTCACGCCGCCACTCCCCCTTTGCTACTTCCATGCCTCTTTATAAGAAGGAATACATATGGGTTTGGGCCACACACAGAGAGGAAATCTGTACACACGAAGGTTAAGCCATATTTTCTATAGCCACTCTTGCAAACCATTCTGTGACATCTCTTCTTGGTCGGACACTTACTCCATTCATAAAACTGCTTTTGTTATAGGGGGCACATTTTTTCCCCTGCTTATGTGGCAACACTGGTCTCACGTCCTTTCTTTGTCTTTTTCTTGTTAGTTGTGCCTGCATTTAGGCTTTTTTATATATATGCAAAGTACTTAATAGGTTGTTATACCCCCTCTCTTAAACATGCCAATGATCTCTATACTTGAGGGGATTTTGTACCCACCCATTTAATACATTGGTTCTGTACCTATGTGCCATTTATTGGTACTATTGGTAAGTACCACTCATATATACTCTTTGTATTTCTTCGTAATTCTGCTTCACTATATATACCCTGCTCAAAGGGTTAATACCTAATTATAGACCTCCTCTATTTTCATATACTGTCTTGGAAACATTTATAGTGGGAATCTGTGACCACTTACCTCTATGTGTGATCTATACTCTAATACTTTTACATTTACAATCTATATGACTGTTGTACATCAGGTGAGAGCTATTCTAGTATAATCCGCTTTTTGATTTGGGGATTGTTATTTGAATCAAATGTATAGCAGCACCGTAGTCCATAATGCATATGTTTCTGTTTCATTTAGTGGTACCTACCATAGACCACATGATATGTGTGTATTTCACTACTACACACATACATATGAAATTTGAAATTTCGTCTTTCCGGCTGTCTGTTAGTTTTGTGAAGTTCTCCCATACCCTGAGCCACAAGTTCACCAGGCAAGCATATATGTTGTTATATCTATATGTAATTGATCTTTGTGTATATGTACTCCTCCCGGAGAAATGTTGTAATAACTATAGCTATACTTAAATAGATATATACTGCATTAAATACTTACATATGTCCTTTTTTATTTTTAAATATACCAGCACCTACCCAGTATCTGTCCTGAGGAAGCTAATATTTTAGTGAAACGTGTCGACGAGCACATTTTTGGAGGCATTACTGGATCAAAAAATCTTTTTCCCACTTTGATATATTACCAAATCAATCTTTGTACCTTAGATCCAGCCCTCTGTAACTGCATTATTGGGTAACTGTGTCCATACAGGGTGTTGTTTGTATATTGTTTATATGTTTTTTAATGATGCTGTAATAAATTGTATACCTTTTTATTGATTCTCCCTCTCATTATGTGCCCATAAAGTCCACCAATTTTTTGACTTGTTCAATCCCTATATTCCTATGACAATACGTTTCACTTTTTGAGTTAAGGTCCACTTTAAATAATTAAACAAATTGGTAGATAACTACACTTCAGGTGGGTTTTCAGGAAAGCCCAACTTTCGGATATTTCTGGATGGCTTCTTATTTGAAAATGAATGTAACAGGAAATGTGGGCGCACCTTAATAGCAGAAACACCCCAAAATACCAAGGTGGGCAAAACAAAACCTGGAATTATGGATGGAAGATTTCATGGCCTGAGCTTCCAAGAGATAGAGGAGTCGATAAGTGACCCAGCCCACCAGAACTCTATAACTAAAATATACTTTTTGGGTGGACCTTGTTATATGGTAGCAGCAAACCATGAAAATAAAATATAATTGGGAACAGACAACCACATGAATTATCACCCTCTGCCTCGCATTTTGCTTGCTACAGCAACTCTTGAGGATAAGTGCAAGCTTTATATAGAACATAGTGCCACACAGCTTTTTTTTTCGTAGATAATTTAGCTTGCTAATTGTCATCTATAAAGTAATAATGTATCCATCGCAAAAGTTAAGGATGAATGAAGATATTTAACCTCAGCCTACCCCACATTTAATAATACCAATAAAGAGAAGCAGAGGAGAACAAAGGACTCACTTTTCCCATGCAATGGCTCAGGCAAAAAGCTTGTAATGAATCATTAAATGGATATAATAGGCTGCATTAAAAAACAATAACCGGCGTTATCAGAGTCACAAGCATTTGGAAATTGGCTCCTTGGGTAGGGATGTGGACAAAGGATACCTCCATACGCATAGGCGATTGGGGTGCATTTTATGATGTTTCGGTCTGTGGTTCTATTTGCCTGCAGCTGATAAGTGTTCACTGCAGGTCATTGGTGACATAATTATACTTTCGCCAAGTAAAATCACTAAATCGTTCATGCAGGACAAAAATACTGTGATTGTGCTAAAGTCATAAAATCAACCATTTTTACTTTCAGGATGACTATAATTAAACTGCTTTGTAGCCAAAGTCATAAGGATATTACAATTGTTTCTGAATTGTACTTCAGCTTTTTGTTTCATGATGACTGAACATATTCAGTACAGGTGCAAGCGCTGGGCTCAGGGAAAAGGTGGAGCATTGAAGTTAAAGTTGAAATCCAGGTATGATCTTTATTAGACATGTGCGATTAGTTTAATACGAATTGGAAATTCGTACAAATTTCCGGAAATTCGTACATTCGTACGAATCCGAAATACGAATTTTTATGCATACGAAATCTGTACGAAATACGAAATTTCGTATATGAACTTCGGATCCAAATTCCGTTAGAACAGAATGTTCGTTAACTACGAATATTCCTTATGATGAAGTTAAAAACCCCAGGAAGTCAGCACAGCACAGCTATGGTGGGAGCCCCTCATAATGATAAATTTATCATAACGAAAATTCGTAATTGTTACGAAAAGTTAATGAACCTACAAGTTAAAAACCCCAGGAAAAGTTTACGGATCTAACGAAAATTCGTATTTCGTAGGAATACGAATTGAATTTCGGACACGAATTACTAAATACGAATTAATTTTAATACGAAACGGAACGCAACAAAACAAATTTATTGACGGCGCACATGTCTAATCTTTATTCTATAGTTACATTGGTCCAGCTTGAACCATATCTCATACCAGAGGTTGCACAGGGGAAGCTGAAATCATTGTAGTAGTCAGGATTACTACAGTGATAGCCGCTATCGTCTGAGTCCTGGGCCAAGCAGCTTCCTCTCTGCACACTGGCCACAGGGGGATGCTTTCTCGGCACCGCCATCATTCACAGGACGCCTTATATTGTTTATTAACGAATACAAGGCGTTCTCTGAGTGGATGAGGTGGACAGGAGAGGCAGTGACGTCATGAACTCCACCCTCTTCCAATCAGCGAACATTATATATTGATTTTTTTTAAAAACAGTACACCCCTGAGGTCAGTCTGCAAATGGGAGACCATTCGCCACAGGCTGCAGAAGATAGCAGCAATCATTGTGGTAGCACCAGCTACTACATTGATTGTTAGCTTCCCGAGCAGCCCCTAAGGCAGTGGTTCTCAACTCCTGTCCTCAGGACCCACTAACAGGCCAGGTTTGCAACATAACTGAAATAGATCACAGGTGATATCATTTGCTTCTCAGTGATTGCAGTATTCTAGTCTGCATCTCCCCAAGGTAATACTTAAAATCTGGCCTGTTGGTGGGTCCTGAGGACTGGAGTTGAGAACCAATGCCCTAAGGTATGAGATATGCCCACCTAACCAATTGTCCCTTGGATCCTGTTCCCTCACAACTACTACGGTCACCCTCTTCTTCTATCCTATGCTCCCTCACCCACATCTTCAATCTCTCCCTTTCTAGTGGCATTTTCCCCTCCCCTCTAAAACATGCACAGATCACTCCCATTCTTAAAAAGCCCTCACTGGACCCTACCGACCTGAACAACTTAAGACCCATCTCATTACTCCCATTCACCTCTAAACTTCTAGAACGCTTAGTCTACAACCGTCTTAGCTCCTACCTCAATGAAAATAACCTTCTTGACCCCTTACAGTCTGGCTTTCGCTCGCAGCACTCCACGGAAACTACCTTACTAAAACTCACTAACGATTTGCTAACTGCTAAAACCAACAGCCAGTACTACATACTCCTACTACTTGACCTCTCTGCGGCCTTTGATACTGTTGACCACCCGCTCCTTCTCAATAAACTACATTCCCTTGGCCTCCGAGATTCTGCTCTATCCTGGTTCTCTGGCTATTTATCACAGCGCTCCTTCAGTGTCACCTACAACTCTGTCTCCTCCTCTCCATTGCCCCTTTCTGTGGGGGTCCCCCAAGGCTCGGTTCTTGGACCCCTTCTCTTCTCTATCTACACCACCTCTCTTGGTCACCTAATAACTGCCCACGGCTTCCAATACCACTTATACGCTGATGACACCCAAATCTATCTGTCTACTCCTCACCTCACTCCTTCAGTCTCCTCTCGCATTACTAACTTACTAACTGACATATCAGCATGGATGTCGCACCACTTCCTTAAACTAAATCTCTCTAAAACTGAGCTATTAATATTCCCCCCCGCCCGTGCCCCCCTCCATGACTTTTCCATCAAAATCAACAATGCAACCATCAGTCCCTCCCCTCACGCCAGGGTACTAGGTGTAATCCTAGACTCCGACTTGTCATTTCAGCCTCAAATCCAATCATTGTCAAAAGTTTGTAGAATTCACCTCCGTAACATCTCTAAAATTCGCCCTTTTTTAACAAATGAAACCACCAAGCTCCTCGTTCACTCCCTTGTTATCTCTCGCCTTGACTATTGCAACTCCCTTCTCATTGGCCTACCGCTCCATAGGCTATCCCCTCTTCAGTCTATCATGAATGCTGCTGCCAGACTTATCCACCTTACCAACCGCTCAGTGTCTGCCAACCCTCTACTTCAATCCCTACACTGGCTCCCAATCATCCAGCGAATTAAATTCAAAATTCTAACCACAACATACAAAGCCATTCACAACTCTGCCCCAAGCTACATCACTAATCTTGTCTCCAAATATCACCCAAATCGTCCTCTCCGCTCTTCTCAAGACCTCCTGCTTTCAAGCTCTCTCATCTCCTCCTCCCATGCTCGTCTCCAGGATTTCTCCAGAGCCTCTCCCATCCTCTGGAACTCGCTACCTCCATCTACCCGGCTAGCCCCTACTCTTGCTACCTTCAGGCAATCCCTGAAAACTCATCTCTTCAGGAAAGCCTATCACGTCTCCAACTAATCTCCTACCACTTCCACCAGCTCATTCCCCACAGTTACAACCTTTTGTACCACCTGCCCCACCCTATTAGATTGTAAGCTCTTCTGAGCAGGGCCCTCTTAATCCTATTGTATTGTATTGTATTATATTATAACTGTATTGTCTCCCTTTTATATTGTAAAGCGCTGCGTAAACTGTTGGCGCTATATAAATCCTGAATAATAATAATAATAATAATAATATGCATCCCTACATTGTGCGAAGCTGGTCCAAGGTAACAATGCAATAAAGATCATGACTGCTGAGGCACAATGAGCTTAGGTCCCAATTAACGTAACACAATGGCCTCAAGTCCCCCACCACCCTTGCCCTTTACCCCATTAAATAAGACACTTACAACCATTAGGTTGGAAAGGGCAAGGCCACAGCTTTATTAAATTCCAACACGTAACATGTGAACACATTTAACCAGTGCCAGTCACAGTCGTACTGTGAGCACTCAATTCCAAAAGAGGGAAGTGGGGCCTGTCCTTACCATAAGTGCTGGACAGACAGTCTACTTCCAATTTTTCATCAAGGGCATAGCCCATTACATCAACTTTTACTGCTGGCAAGGTCAAGAAACCGCAGCAATCTGTGACATACCATAACAGAGGAAAAAGGGGCGGGAAGGTGGGCAGCTCTTCTAACCAACTCTTCCGAAAGACCCAAAATTCCCTGGGGCACACGTTCCCTGAGCTCAGGCCCATCCCACCTGTCCCAACCAATTGTTCCCCTTGTCATGCACCTAGCCATGCCCCCATCAGTCAAGGCTCTCTTTCCCTAGAGGGCTCAAGAGGCCTTCATACCTGGATGTTAGCTTTAACCTGTGGCTTTGCTCTGCAAAAAATACAAAAGAAGTGATGTATAAGCTTGACTTTGACAATCATACAAAGATTAAAACTTACCATAGAAATATGAGTTTTCTTACAACCCAGCCTAGGCCAAGATGATGTCATACATCGCAAGGGGCTTCATGGGCATTTTTTTTTCATCTGGAGGAGGAGCTGGAGGCAGGAGGGGCTTTTTCAGCAAAGCACACCCCCCTGCCTGCATGCCTGAGCTAAGGGCAGATTGATTCCAGAAAGTAAATGCTACATGAATCATCTACAATTACAAAAAATGGCCAAGGCCAGAAATGCTAGGGGGATGTTTTTCAAAGTGATTTCTTATCAAAATAAAGCATGAAGACATACACTATATGGTCAAAAGCAAGGCTTTTTTTTAGCAGGAACTAGGGGGAACTCAGTTCCACCACCACTGTCTCAGGTCTTCTGCTCCCTGCTCACCACTATCACTTGGTAACACTGAAGTCCAGCTTCTACGTTAACAAGTGATAGCTTATCTCCCAGTAGCTCCCACAGGTCTGATCTCCTGCCCAGATCACACTGAGTGCCGTACAGGGACAAGAGAGATACAGAACAGGTGCCCAGGGTTCAGTGCAGTCATGGGCAGGAGAGGGTACGTGGTAGTCTCCATTTTTTCCCTGGTGACCAGTTGTTGAAGCTCCTACTGCATAATCTCCCTTGCAAGTGACTGTAGTATAGTATAGTATGCTGGGAGGTACTACAGCCGGATAGGTGTTTCAGCTTAATATTGCAACAAAGGTAAGACATATGACAGATGGTGGAGCTTTTAAGGGGGGGGGGGGAATGAGGGCAGTGCAGGGAGGGGTTGTATGCAGAGGGAAGAGCTACTAGTTGATGCCATTTGGCAGGTATGTGAGTGTGGCGGGCATGGTGGAGTTCCTGCACCTATTTTCTGAGAAAAAAAGCCCTGGCCAAAAGTATTGGGACCCATGCCTTTACAGACATGAACTTTAAGGCATCCCAGTCTTAGTCCATAGGGTTCAATATTGAGCTGGCCCACCCTTTGCAGCTATACCAGCTTCAACTCTTCTGAGAAGGCTGTCCACAAGGTTTAGGAGGGTGTCAATGGGAATTCTTGACCATTCTTCCAGAAGCACATTTGTGAGGTCAGGCACTGATGTTGGACGAGAAGGCCTGGTTCGCAGTCTCCGCTCCAATTCATCCCAAAGGTGTTCTATCGAGTTGAGGTCAGGACTCTGTGCAGGCCAACCAAGTTCCTCCACCCCAAACTTGCTCATCCATGTCTTTATGGACCTTGCTTTGTGCCCTGGTTCGCAGTCATGTTGGAACAGGAAGGGGCCATCCCAAAACTGTTTCCCCAAAGTTGGGAGCATGAAATTGTCCAAAATGTCTTAGTATGCTGACGCCTTAAGAGTTTCCTTCACTGGAACTAAGGGGCCAACTCCTGAAAAACAACCCCACACCATAATCCCCCCCTCCACCAAATGATTTGGACCAGTGCACAAAGCAAGGTCCATAAAGACATGAATGAGTGAGTTTGCGGTGGTGGAACTTTACTGGCCTGCACAGAGCCTTTGGGATGAATTAGAGAACAAATAGGTATCTCCCTAATGTGGGTACAGACAGCAATAAAAACTTGACAGCTGTTCTAATCCCTCTCCATTCCTCGTTAACCTTATACGGTTATAATTTATAAATAACTTTAATTCCTGTTTTAAGGGCAACCTCCTACTGGAGGTTGATAGCTGCTTCTTTGCCTTTATCCCATGGTAGTGCTGGTGCTCCACTTCACTAATTAGCACAAGGAGAGGACAAAAAGTGTAAGTCCCGAGCTTTGTTCCTAAGGCCATGTACACACAGGTGGACTTTTCGACCGGACTGGTCCAATGGACTTTTGACGGACTTTTGAATGAACGGACTTGCCTACACACGATTACACCAAAGTCTGACGGATTTGTACGTGATGACGTACGACCGGACTAAAATGAGGAGGTTGATAGCCAGTAGCCAATAGCTGCCCTAACGTGGGTTTTTGTACGTTGGACTAGCATACAGATGAGCGGATTTTTCGACCGGACTCGAGTCCGTCTGAAAGATTTGAAGCATGTTTCAAATCTAAAGTCCGTCAGACTTTCGACTGGAAAAGTCTGCTGAAGGTCCGATGAAGCCCACACACGATCGGATTCTCTGCCGGACTCGGTCCGTCGGAAAGTCCGCTCGTGTGTACGCTGCATAACAGGTACTTCTCTGACTTGGACCCAGTCTGGAGGATTTCTCCATAGCAGCATGGTGCACAGCAAGGTTGGTACAGATATAATTGAAGGGCTTAGTCTCCCCTTGAAATTGATGGTTATCCTATATCCATGGCAGTGATGACCTTTCACGCCATCTGGCAGAATTAAAGGGCCAAAATGCATGGTGAGAATAAACCTATAACCAAATTTTGATTGAGTGTATACCTTGACGCCTTTTCGGGGCACTCCATTTTATCATTGTTATTTCATATACCAATAGTCATACCACTGCAATATCATGCCTTGGGTGTATTGATCACCATGACTACAATCATGCGTCATTGCTGGAGCTTATACTATATGACTATTGTAGAGACATTAGACTGTTATCTCCAGGGGGTCAAGGACTGATCTCGTTAGTCCTACATGCTGTATAAAGCACATTTGATTTTTATGCATACAGTAAATTATTTATAAAATGCCGACAATTTCCACAGAAATTTACAGTACACATTATTCTTTTGCCACCGGCTGCGTTGTTACAAATGATTCCAGAGGAAACTACAATGCTCTGGCATGTGATATCAAAACCCTGCCTCTAGCAAGATGGCTGCCTTCACAGAGACACAGAGCAGAACAAGGCATGGTGGGCCAGTAATGAGTGAGTGATCAGCTGCAGGGAGACTACAGACAAAACTGTTGACTGCTCCTTTGCCCTCTGCCTACCTTTTTATGGGCACAGCTTCCAGTGTTCAGTTCCTCTTTAACCTCTTGCTTACTAGGCACTTAAACCCCCCTCCTGCCCTGACCAATTTTTAGCTCTCAGTGCTGTCACACTTTGAATGAGAATTGCGCGGTGATACTACACTGTACTCAAATGAAATTTTTATCATTTTTTTTCACACAAATAGAGCTTTCTTTTGGTGGCATTTAATCACCACTTGGGTTTTTATTTTTTGCTAAACAAACAAAAAAAGACAGACATTTTTGAAAAAACAAAACAAAACACGTTTCATAGTTTGTTATAACATTTTGCAAACGGGTAATTTTTTTCCTTCATTGATATTCGCTGATGAGGCTGCACTGATGGGCACTGATGGGCTACAGTGATAGGCACAGATAAGGCAACACTGATAGGCACAGATAAGGCGACACAGATAGGCACGGATAAGACTGCACTGATGGGCACTGATGGGTGGCACTGATGAGTGACACTGATGGGTGGCACTGATGGGCACTGGTAGGTGGCATTGATAGGCAGCATTGGTGATAAGGCACTGATTGGTGACATTTATAGGTGGCACTGTGGGCACTGATAGGTAACACTGTGGGCAATGATGGGTGGTACTGTGGGCACTGGTAGGCGGCACTGTTGTGCACTGGTAGGTGGCACAGGTGGGCACAGAAGCCTCTGCAGAGACTCTCCACGATTGTGACTGATGTCCCTCTCACAGCCGCTGTTGATCAGCTTTTTTTTCCGCGTGAGGAGAAAAAATAGCCAGTTACCGGCTCTGTTTACATCACATGATCAGCTGTCATTGGCTGACAGCTGATCACACGGTAAGGGGTTGGGATCGACCCTTTACTCCGATCTGTGATCAGCCGATCTCATAGACTCATAGACTCACTGATCACAGAGCGTGCCGCGCAGGCACCCTGCAGGGGACGCTCAGGCCGTTCGAGCATGGGAGGACGTCCATGGACGCCCTTCCGGCAAAGTAGTTCCACGCTGTAGCCGTCTTTTGGCTATAGCATGGACGGAAAGAGGTTAAAGTGAAATTAAACCCTAAACCAAAAATGTAATATATTGCAGCTTACCAATCATTAGATGTGGTTGCTGCATTACTTTTCTTTTTTAGAGTTTTTTCCCTCTGTTTTCACCTGGTGATGGCCAGTAACACACTTTCTGTATTAGAGTGCCTACACACCGAAGGATGAAAGAACAACAGAGACACCATTGGACAGCAGCATTGTCAATCTGGGAGGAGGGCAGCGTTAGATTGCTAGCAGAATTAGATACACTGACATATGGAATCCGAACTCTTTTTACGCAGTTACAGTAAGTTTTATTCCTTTTGTGATGAACGTTTTTTATAAATAAAAAAAGCTGATCATTCTACAGTATGTTCCTACTGCATTCATACAGACACATATATGGGTCAGTTTAAATATGGGTGGAATCCAATGAACCCTCCAGATAGTGGGAAAAAACTAAAGCACCAAAAGAAAAGCCCCACCAACACAATGCAGAGCATTAAACTCCATACAGTGTCCCTATAGGAACTGACCTGCAAGAACTTTAGCCATGTAGCTCTATGCTAATCTCACATACACATTCGCAATGGTACATACAGACACATATTTGGGTCAGTTTAGATTTGGGTGGAAGCCAATGAACCCTCCAGATTGTTAAAAAAATCACTACAGTACCAAAAGAAAAGCCCCATCAACACAACACAGAGCATATCAATTCAATACAGACAGTGTATCTAGTAGGAACTGACCTGCAAGAACTGTATCCATGTAACGCTATGCTAATCTCATGTGCACATTTACAATGGTACATACAGACAAATTTGCGAGTTGGTTTGGATTTGGAAGGAAGCCAATGAACCCTCCAGATTATGCAAAAAAAACTAAAGTACCAAAAGAAAAGCCCCACTAATGCCCCGTACACACGGTCGGATTTTCCGATGGAAAATGTCCAATCGGAGCGTGTTGTCGGAAATTCCGACCATGTGTGGGCTCCATCGGACATTTTCCATCGGATTTTCCGACACACAAAGTTGGAGAGCAGGAGATAAAATTTTCCGACAACAAAATCCGTTGTCGGAAATTCCGATCGTGTGTACACAAATCCGACGGACAAAGTGCCACGCATGCTCAGAATAAATAAAGAGATGAAAGCTATTGGCCACTGCCCCGTTTATAGTCCCGACGTACGTGTTTTACGTCACCGCGTTTAGAACGATCGGATTTTCCGACAACTTTGTGTGACCGTGTGTATGCAAGACAAGTTTGAGCCAACATCCGTCGGAAAAAATCCTAGGATTTTGTTGTCGGAATGTCCGAACAAAGTCCGACCGCGTGTACGGGGCATTACACAATGCAGAGCATTAAACTTCCATACAGACATTGTCCCAAGTGGGAACTGACCTGCAAGAACTTTAAGCATTTAGTGCTATGCTAATGCAACATCCATGTTCACAATGGTGCATATAGACACATATTTGAGTCAGTTTAGATTTGGGTGGAAGCCTTTGAACCCTCAAGAATGTGGTAAAACACTAAAGCACCAAAAAGAAAAGCCCCACTAACACAATGCTAAGCACTAAACTCCATACAGTGTCCCTAGTAGGAACTTACCTGCAAAAACGTTAGCCATGGAGCTTTATGTTAATCTCACATACACATTCGCAATGGTACATACAGACACATATTTGGGTCAGTTTAGATTTGGGTGGAAGCCAATGAATTTTCCAGATTGTGGAAAAAAAAAAAACTAAAGCACCAAAAGAAAAGCCCCACCAACATAATGCAGAGCATTAAACTCCATACAGTGTCCCTAATAGAAACTGACCTGCAAGAACTTTAACCATGTTGCTCTATGCTAATCTCACGTACACATTCACAGTGGTACATACAGACACATATTTGGGTCAGTTTAGATTTTTGTGTGGAAGCTAATGAACCCTCAAGATTGTGGGGAAAAAGTAAAGTTTTAAAAGAAAAGCCCCACCAACAGAATGCAGAACAATAAATGCCATACAGACATTGTCCCTAGTAGGAACTGACCTGCAAGAACTTTAACCATGTAGCGCTATGCTAATCTCACGTACACATCCACAATGATACACACACATATTTGGGTCAGTTTAGATTTGGGTGGAAGCCAATGAACCCTCCAGATTGTGGGAAAAAACTAAAGCACCAATAGAAAAGCCCCACCAACACAATGCAGAGCATTAAACTCCAAACAGTGTCCCTAATAGAAACTGAGCTGCAAGAACTTTAACCATGTAGCTCTATGCTAATCTCACATACACATTCGCAATGCTACATACATACACATATTTGGGTCAGTTTAGAATTGGGCAGAAGCCAATGAACCCTCCAGATTGTGGGGAAAACTAAAGCGTCAAAAGAAAAGCCCCACCAATGTGGAGCATATAATCTCAATACAGACAAGGTCTCTAATATGAACTGACCTGTAAGAACTTTCACCATGTAGGTCTATTGAAATCTCAAATGCACACCACAATGGTATATCTTCTGTTTACCGTGTTTGTAGATGAAAAAAAAAAAAAGGTTTCTCCCTTCGTCAACTCTGAAAGCTCAGCATACACACTGAAAATGCATTTATTCAAGATGTGAGGAATGTTATTCACCTTCTGTCTGAAGGAGAGGTAATCACTTTACCATACATGGCCTTGAGCAATGATGTATTAAGCAGGAGCGTAGAATAGGCATGCATTTCATTCAAGCTCTGGAAGCATCCATCAATCTCTAAGAACCTTGCTCTGATGATAACTTATAAATTAGGAAAGTTGGTTTCTGTAAAATCACGGGTCACACACCAGAGGTCAACAGAGGGAGATGATCGAGTTACTGATGTAGCTTAGCTCAGTCTGAGAGGTAATTAGCGACAAAAGATGTTGTTACGTATTTACTCAGACAGGAAACAAGGTAGCAACGTAATGACTCCAACATACGTCTACCCATGTAACTGATCTGTCGTTGTGATCTTTCAAAGAGGGGTGTTATGTTTAAACCTGATAGCTCTGGTTGTACGAGATATGTCTTATGGATCCCCAATTCACCTGTGACTAATCAGACGGTATTTACGGGTGTCATGAGTCATGACGGTTTTTCTGGACGAATGGTAAACCAATCTTTGAAACAATATTATCGGAGTATAATATTATTAATCAGTGAACCGTGAAAAAACACATTTGAATGACGGGTAATGGGAACCATGTGCTGGTGAACAGATTTATGAAGGAGTGATCACATGATTGTATAAGAAGTAGGAATGGACAAGATGACATGATTGTCTACTCTAGACAAAGAAGGGGGGGGGCTGACTATATGTGTCTTCTACATGTTGGAGCTACGGCTGCCCATACCAAGTTGAATAGTTACAAGCAGTGAAAAAGTTCTGGCCTATAACTGAGCAGAGACCTTCCACCGCAATGATTAGGTGATCACAATTAGGATCCCTTACAGAGTTGTTACCTGTTCCATTTTCCAGGAACGGCTCGGAGTCTCTGAGATATGTCCTTCAAATTTTTAATCAAAGGAAATAGTCCTGCTTTTCAAACTTACCAGTTTTAAGCATATCGTTGCTCACTGCTTTATTCAAAGTGTATCTATGGTCAACATTTTAAATCATCGTTTCATTTGCACATTGTATTTCGATTATTTCTAGTCTACTCTATTCCTCTAAAATCTTACTTTGTGAAGATCCTCACACCTTTACTTCTGTATTCGCTGTATTAGCTCTATGCTAATCTCATGTACACATTCACAACGCTACATACATACACATATTTGGGTCAGTTTAGAATTGGGTAGAAGCCGATGAACCCTCCAGATTGTGGGGAAAAGCTAAAGCAACAAAAGAAAAGCCCCACCAATTGGTGTACCATTTCAATTCTGTATTCGCTATGGCCTATGAAAAGGCTCTGCTGTGTCACACATTTCACAGAGCCTGCCTTCTGAACTAAAGAGGTGCTGAGAGGAGGAGTTTCAGGAGGTGGAGTCAGTACAGGAATCAGTGGTTGGAAGCAGCACAGTACCATGGGATATGTAGTCCTTGGAAATTAAAAGTAAACAGCAGAGGAGAAGCTGCAAAGCATGCAGGCAATCCAGGAAGTTGTGGAAAGAGATGGTCAGTAGACAGGCAGAACTCACAACATTAAAGGGGATTTTTCAAGTAATCTTATTTTTGATTGTCATATTTAGCTACAGTCTGTGCTGTTATTACAATGCCGATGTTATAAAATGAAACCGCATGCTGTGACCATAGAACTCCTTTAACTTAAAAAGCAGAACTTCATTTTACTTGCTAGTGACATCCGACTTTTGCATTTCCATCGTGCAGTGTATATATTTATCCCAAGGCTCTAGGGTGGATTACATGATTCACTTGTCACTGAGAGCTATCATCCCCTTTCATCTGTACATTACATTTGAGGGATTTTAAAGAATGAATCTATACAAGGCTGATTAGCTTGAGCTTAAACTACGGGTCAATAGACAGCAACGCGAAGGTGAGGAGCAAAAGACAATGTTTTATATAGAGTCGCTGGCTTCAGAAAAAATTCAATCAGTGCTGACAACCTGCAAATGTGTTAAAAGGGTTCAAAACCAAATGAGGTCTCAGTATATATATTTTTTTACGTTCCTGTGCCTACACGTTATGATTTGTGACTCAATTTTTTTAAATACTTTGAAATACCCTTCATCTCAGTTATAAAAATGCAACTGCCAGTCCTCATACTGCAGTGCTCTGTGCTGGCATAGCTGAGTGACAGCCACACCTCTCATCACAAGTGTCCGTACAGAGAGAAGAGGAGGGGGCATGTCTGACCAGCTTTGTTAAATTCTGCTCCCTCCACAGTCCAGAGCTTCAGGGAGCACTGGAGGGACGGTCAGAGAGCTGGTGATTTTTGGTGTAGAGGCGGGGGGGGACGGGGACTGATGAATGTATGTTTTTTCTTTTTGCCACACTTCTATTTTAATTTGTTAGTCAAGTCTATCTAACTCTGCTAGTCTAACATTACCCTCCCCCCAGGCTGACAATGTTGCTGTCCAAGCATGCCTTCATGGCTCCTCCATCCAGGCTGGATACACCCTAAGACAGGAACTGTGCTACTAGCCGAATCACCAGATAACGACAAAAAAGCCTAAAAAGAAAATGAATGCAGCCACTCCATCTAGGAAAGGAGTAAACTGCAATATATAAAATGTTTTTTTTGGGGTTTATTACTGCTTTTAGCTGGTAATACATATTCCAATTTTACTTTACCATTTGTGTACAATTTAGATTTACCAACAGCTATATAACATGACCGGGGGTGCTATAAACAGCCATTTTGTATTCACACAGTTTAAATGTACTTTATTCTGGAAAAGTTGCTGCAGCTGTATATAAAAAAACTGAATTTTCTCTAAATTTAGCAGCTACAAACACTGCTGCTGATTTTTAAAAGGCACCTAGGTAAGAACTGCATAAGTGGAAGCAGTTACCTATAAAAATCAATACTTGCTCCCCCCCAAAAAAAACTGTAATTCATTTACAGGCTGGGGGGGGGGTTTGAACTAGCAATGCTTCACTGTTTCAGTGAAGTTTAGAGTGACGTTCCGCTTTATACATCACTGGCAGCATTATAGTTTAGCCCAACTTCTTGTCACTTTTGCTGGACAGCTTAGCCTGTATGTAATTGTGGAGAAAAAAATAAATACATGTGACATACAAAAAAAAGAATTCATATACCATAAGCAATTTTTACAAGATTTTTCACAAATATTCTTTTAAAAATACGTAGCTTTGCTTTGATAAAAAAGAATTCCACTACAGAGGTTTGTGTTGTATGTGTGTATTTAGTGTTATATGGAGAATTCAGCTCACTGGGTAGAGCAATTTTAGTCCATGCCTGTCCAAACTGTGGTTTTAAGGCTTGCCAGCCCACTTTTATTAACCCTTTCATTACTAAGCCTATTTTTGAAATTTGGTGTTTACAAGTTAAAATCCGTATTTTTTGCTAGAAAATTACTTAGAGTTCCCAAACATTATATATATTTTTTTAGCAGAGAATCTAGAGAATAAAATGGAGATTGTTGCAATAGTTTATATCACATGGTATTTGTGCAGCGGTGTTTTAAACACAAATTTTTAGAAAAGGGACACTTTCATGAATTTTAAAAAATCCAAACAGTAAAGTTACCCCAATTCTTTTGTATAATGTGAAAGATGTTACGCCGAGTAAATAGATACCAAACATATCACCCTTTATAATTGCACGCACTCGTGGAATGGCGACAAACTACGGTACCTATGAATTTCCATAGGCGACGCTTTAAATTTTTTTTACAGAGTTACAGAGGAGGTCTAGCTCTTGCTCTTGCTCTGACGATCGCGGCGATACCTCACATGTGTGATTTGAACACCGTTTACATATGCGGGCGCGACTTCCATATGCGTTTTCTTTGCTGCGCGAGCTCGCAGGGACGGGGGCACTTTAAAAAATTTTTTTTTTTAATTTATTTATTTTATTTATTTTTATAGTTTATAAATTGTGTTTAAAAATTTTTTTTTTTTTTTTTACTTTTATTGCTGTCACAAGGAATGTAAACATCCCTTGTGACAGTAATAGGTGGTGACAGGTACTCTTTATGGAGGGATCGGGGGTCTAAGAGACCTCCGATCCCTCCTTTGCACATCAAAGTATTCAGATCGCCAAAAACGGCGATTCTGAATACTGTATTTTTTTTTAAAACCGGCGCCATTGGCAGCCGAGTAAACGGGAAGTGACGTCATGACGTTGCTTCCGTGTTTACATTGAGAAGGCTGGAATGAAGCCGCCCACAGCTTCGTTCCAGCCCACCCACAGCCGCCGGAGGCAGCCGATTGGACACTGGGCCTACCGATCGCACGGGAGGCCCGGTAAGAGCGACGGGAGGCGGCGGGAGGGGGGATGTCCCCTCCCGCTCCTCCGGTATAACAGCTGAGCGGCTTTTAGCTGCATCGATTGTTATACTCGGGTAGCCGATCGCCCGCTGTAAACAACGGTACCGGGATGATGCCTGCAGCTGCGGGCATCATCCCGGTATAACCCCGAAAGCCGAGTACGCATATCTGCGTACGGTCGGCGGGAAGGGGTTAAACAAACTTAAAGGAGAAAAGCTTGTTTGGCTGTACTTTTCCTGTGGATCACAGGAGTGCAGTTCATTCTGCACTCATGTGTCCCGTTTTCAGCAGACACTGGGTTGAAGCCCAGTGTCAGCTGATGTCATAAAGCCGGTCCAGGCTGGGGAAAAATTGCGACAATATGGTTGGGATCCATACCGACACCTGGTTCAGCCTGGCCCCACGAGCAGGAAAAGTGGGCAGAGCAGAGAGTGGTGACTGACAGTCAGCAGCTCTCTGCTCACGGAACTCTGAGAACAGAGCGATCAGCGGTGTTTGATCACTCAGTTCTTAGTCTTTGAGCCAGCCGGGAACAGCTGCAGCATCGGACCGATGCTGTATCCACCTAGGTAAGTATGATTCTTGAAAAAAAAAACCCCTATACTTCTCTTTTAATGTTCAACAGAAAATAGTTGTCCAAGTGGGGGATTTTTAAGATTAAAACAGGTAAAGGAGAAATGCAGAGCCACCTGGCTTCCCCTTCACCAGTTAGGCTTCAACATTGACTATTCACTTCTGGTTCCCCAGACTACCTTACACAGTACCGCTATGTTGCATTCAGCTTTCACAGCTCTCCTGGCTCTCTCATCCTTTTCACTTGCAGCACCCCACTGTACAGGCCCACTCTCTGGCCTTTGGATAGGGGCTCTCTTGACACCCTGGGCTCTCTCAGTTCTCTGAGACTTCCAGACTCCCTTAGTCCCCTGGTCTTGTCTAGTCATCTCGGCTTTCCCAGTCTCCCAAACTCTCTCATCCATCTCGACTCTCTCTTAGCCTATGGCCAAGGAAACTCTCCTCCAGCATGAAGTGTTGTCTCACCTCTGTCTCCTAACAGGAGTGCACACCTGTCTCATAACGGGAACCCTGAGCTATGCCCAAGCCTACCATTATAAAGAATGTGTGAACTTGCACACACAGCCTGCCAGTTTCCTGTAAGACCTGGACACTGGGTTGGAGATTTACTAAAATCCAGGGAAGCTGTAAAAACAGTTTCCGCCGCTCATAATCGATACCCGGAGGTCTGCACTCTGCAAACATGTGCAAACCCTGTGTCCCTTCTACAACCATTTTCACAGTGCCGAGGCCTTGCATGGTCACATAAGGGTCAGATAAGCAAAGCCAGGATTGTTTGTACAAAGTTGCTTAGATGCCTCAAGACAGATGATTTGTTATAGATGTTACCTGAGTGCTTGCAACGTTTGTCCCATCTGTAACTTCCACCGTCATATTGTAGCTTGAGCGGAGTTCAGCATCCAGTGGCTTAGCAATCACAATTGTCCCCACTCCTTTTTCAATGTCAAAAGTGCTATCCACATTGCCACCTGTTACAGGAAGAAACATCAAGTCAAACTCAAGAAAAGGCATACTATTTCTTGGCATATCATCATGAGCAAAGAATAGTCCAATAACTCTATTAAAAGTTTGCTTTTAAAGTGCTGTTATCGGTTTGTGCAATTTGTTCTGATTGAATGTGGACAAAAATAAATATTAGGCTATTTTCTCTTCAGGTTGAATGTTTTTCTTCATACAGAATAGAATAAATCAGGAAAATACAGCATTATGGCGAATAGATGGAGCTGACAATCACGGTGAGTATTTATTTCTTATGATCATCAGCTCCTTTTAGCAGCTATAATGCAGAATTTTCCTGATTTGCACTATTCTGTATTCGACCTGGACAGGAAATAGCCTAATATCGTTGCTCCCATTCACACAGAAAGAATGTGTATGCACTTTCAAGGAATGGACAGCTCTGTGAATTTTTATTCATACACCCTTAAGAGTTTTAGTTGCCCTCTGTACTAATAGACTGTGTTATTACAATATATATATATATATATATATATATATATATATATATATATATATAGATAGATAGATAGATAGATAGATAGATAGATAGATAGATAGATAGATAGATAGATAGATAGATAGATAGATAGATATATCTATATATAGATATATACTGTATAAATGTATACTGTATGCATTACTATGTGTAATAAACGTTAGGAAAAATTCAGATATATACAACCTTTGGTCATTGCTTACCCATTTCTAAAGTTTGTTTCTCTTATGCCCCGTACACACGGTCGGATTTTCCGACGGAAAATGTGTGATAGGAGCTTGTTGTCGGAAATTCCGACCGTGTGTGGGCTCCATCACACATTTTCCATCGGAATTTCTGACACACAAAGTTTGAGAGCTTGCTATAAAATTTTTCGACAACAAAATCCGTTGTCGGAAATTCCGATCGTGTGTACACAAATCCGACGCACAAAGTGCCACGCATGCTCAGAATAAATAAAGAGATGAAAGCTATTGGCCACTGCCCCGTTTATAGTCCCGACGTACGTGTTTTACGTCACCGCGTTCAGAACGATCGGATTTTCCGACAACTTTGTGTGACCGTGTGTATGCAAGACAAGTTTGAGCCAACATCCGTCTGAAAAAATCCATGGATTTTGTTGTCGGAATGTCCGATCAATGTCCGACCGTGTGTACGGGGCATTAGTGTTTTGGGGAATTTGGTGAGTGTTCAGGTTGTCACGTCTACTGATTGCTTTGCAGCTATGCTCAGGTTATTGATATTATATGTCTATTATACCTCTATAACTGGACCAATGCACTGCATGGACAGTCAACCTCTACAGACATGACCAGCACATTCCCCTTTCAGTAAATTTTGCATGATTCCACTCCACTTTCAAGATGGCATGACAATTCCTTTTGTATTCAAGGGTCAGCCACCAAAAATTAATACAGTAAAGCCTTGGTTTGCGAGCATAATTCGTTCCAGAAACATGCTAGTAATCCAAAGCACTTGTATATCAAAGCATTTTTTTTACAGGGTATAAAAGAGAAGAAAGGCACCTCTTAGTGTACCAATAAGTTGCTAAATGTTGTACCTTCATTAAATGTAACCATATTGCTATACTTAGAGGCTCCTCTCTTTTTTTTTTATACTCAGTTGTGACATGGCGCTACTCTTATATCAACACATCGGTTGTATATCAAGTCAAAATTTATTAAAACATTTTGCTTGTCTTGCAAAACGCTCTCAAACCAAGTTACTCTCAAACCAAGGTTTTATTGTATTTCAGTTAAAGGAAGTCTTTTAGGCTGATTCACCTACTTCTTTTTAGATTTTGCATATTCCAACTGTGAGATTGTGTCACTATAGTTCCACTTCCAGCTACTTCAGAGTCTCACTCCTCCTATTAAAACAAGGACCCACCTACTCTTCTAATTACATCTTAAAATGCCAGAAATGAATGCCCCAAGAAAAGGGATATTTAGTAGATGACCATTTAAAAAAGCATTGTTTTGTTCCAAAAATATTTTTGGAACAAATGTTTTGACTTTTTCTAACTATGGTCATTGAATACTTGACCACTGGTCATCCATGCATTACTGCTTTCCTTAGGGCGTTAATTTTTTGTATTTTGTCGTAATTAGGAATATAGTTGCATAGTAGGTGAGGTTGAAAAAAGAAGTCCATCAAGTCCAACCTATGTGTGTGATTATATGTCAGTATTACATTGTATATCCTTGTATGTTGTGGTAGTTCAGGTGCTTATCTAATAGTTGACAGTTTTATTTGGACCTTGGTTGACCCTATTTTCAATATTTAATTGTTAATGTAGTTGCCCCAGCCCCAAACCTGTTAAAAATGTACGTAATTTCCGTAATTGAAATGAAAAGAAACATCCAGCAGGACTCTTTCTTAAGCCTGTCCAAAGATTTCAGAGGATGTGCAGGCACAGTGCAACCATTCACAAGGCAGTAAATGTGTGGGGTGCTACAAAGAACTTCATAAGCTTATATGGTCTTCAAACCTTGAATGTTCATGCCAAAGAAGAAGAAAGTGGGACAATGTCAGCAGTCAAGACCTGCCTAAACAATGTTAGCCCCAGTATACGAGTGCCAGTAGGCATCTACTCGCCATGATAGAGACAGGAAATTGGTTTAACTCCCAAGTTATAGTCTAATTTAATTTTTATTTCTTGAAAGCCATGCTTTACAGGATTTTTGTGCATTGATTTGAAAGGTTATTATCTACATGTGTGGGTAATTTTACATACATATATTGTATATCTGTGAACGATATTTGTAGCTTTAACATATTGTTAAATTTCTGTTTTAGGTTTAGCAGGGATTGTATGCAAAGGCCAAATTAGCTGGAACACAAGCCAAAGAGCAACACCGTACTAAAGTCCCGTAACACTCCCTACAAGTGTTGGAGCCCGCACAGCGTTACACAATGCCATGCTCAAATGCAATTGATAAGAGTGGAATGTTCTGGATGTTAGATGATACAGCTTGACTCCATTAACTGCATGGCAACACAGCATTTCACAGTGTTCCATTCCAAATCTCACGACTCCTCATGGCAAACAATGAAAGAGCCGGTTCTATCTGTCAGCGTCTAGTTAGCGGGGATTGAAACGATTGATAGGAAAATTTCTCTTTACACAAGGGAGACTCTATCCAATGAACGCTAGCGAAGCGATGTAAAGAAATTCTCTTCAATTCCTTGTTTTTTCAAGCAGAATGTGGTTACAAACCATTGTATGTCATGCTGGTCCTACACATGATGGTACATTTGTCCAATAAAACGATTGTGCCAACAAAGAATGATATATTTTAGATATTGACTGCAATTAATGGGCAGATTGAAAAAATGATCGTTTTTTAATTAAAAGTAACAACCACTCCTGGCAGAAGATTCAACTAAACGCAGCAAGATGTCTTTCCTCTGTATTGAACATTTTTTCTTTTAATGAAATATTTTGAACCAATTACATCTATGATTTACAGTAGGTTTATACTTTTTTTGGGGTTACTTATTCTTCTGTTGCAGTACATCTGTTTTATTGCATTTCCAGGGATTGCAAAGGAATATCAAAAAACAGAGCCCTGCAGTCAAGTGGAATGGAAACTACAGGGGTCCATACATAGTACTGCTGTGCATGTAGTTATGTTTTCAGGATTTCCTTTACCCTACAGAAGCACTTTAAATTAATGTCAATTGCCTGAAATTTATAACAGCTATTTTATCTAATGAAAGCTCCAAAAACATGACCTGTTGGGGTTATTTAGGATCTAAGGTTGGGAAACACTGATCTAGACCTTTGGTGTAGGTAGGCAAGGCCCTGGCATACACTGTGACCTTACACTAGGACCCTTATCTGTCTGCAGCTTATATGGCTGTATGGATGTCCTCAGGTTTATTCCTGCAATCCAAAAACACACTGGAATGTTAACTACATTACATCTAGGAATAGAGCATTAGAGTGTAAGCTTCCGCATGGCTCAGGAAAACAGGCGACAATTAGTTCTAAAGCAACATTAAAGTGAATCAGTGGCCAAACTATGGACACTAAAACATTTACATTTGTTTAACATGCTGATTCCAATCTGATACCCCTGAGAAAGCGTATATCTCGAAACGCGTCGGATGCTCACCGCATGTGTGTTCCATGTGCACTGGAGTTTTATGATTGTGGATTTCTGCACATTGTATTGCTACTTTTTGTATATGTCATGCATAGTGTACCCTGTGTATATTTACCCTATGTACTATAGACCTATTTAGATCTATACCACAATAAACACCTAAATTCATTCCAACAAATCCCAAATTTCTTATACTCTTTCACTACTCATGAGTGGTTGTTCCCTTTAAATTCCCACAAGAGGGTCAAATTTCTATTCAGCTTGCTATATTTGGGATGCCGGTTCACCCCACTCTCTAGACCAACTGAGCACCACCCCCTGTTCATTTCAACATGCAGTAAATGTGCTAAGAATTAGCCCCTTACGGACATCTGTAGCTGCCTGCATTTATTTATTCAAAGTTTATAGCAGAAGAACTGAAATCCGCCAAGTCCTTCTCTCAGCAGCTCAGCTCCCCCTCCTTTTCTAGGCAATGGCTTCACAGCTCAGCTTTTTCTGCTCCTCCCTCCCAGCAGTGACTTAGTAGTCTTGCAGCCTAAAATATTCTAATGTTTACATAGAGCAGGAGCTCTGGGATGGGGGAAAAGAGAACTGAGAGAACAACTTAGAGAACTTCAGTGATTCTGCTGTTAATTTTGAGGTTGACTTGCTCCACAATGACTACAGCTATAAAGGTCAGTGATAATTAAAGTGTAACTAAACCCAGGACCCTGCATTCACTACATCTATCAGTGTCCTGCCAAGTACTGGTTAAAGCTTGTAGGATCATTTTTCATTCTTCTCTAACTGTCCTATGAGGTTGTATGACCCTTGACCTTCTCCCTGTACAGTAGTGATTGGCCCTGTGCCGATCACATGCACACTCCCAAAAAAAAACAAAAAACTCTCTAGCAATACACACCAAACTAAGCACATGCAGAGTGCCTTCTAGGGCTCTGTACTGTCAGCAGATGAATTGGGGACAGTAAAAGAAAGGGATGATCAGAAAAGATCAAACAATCTTTTTACACAATGTGGAGGATTAACCCCTTAGGTTCCACAGTGAGTATAACAACAAGCATGTGGACACATTTGGGAGATGTGGGACTTTAACCACTTAAGGACCGCCTAACGCCGATTTACGTCGGCAAAGCGGCACGGGCAGGCAAAATCACGTACATGTACGTGATTTGCCTTCCGCGGGTGGGGGGTCCGATCGGACCCCCCCCCCGCCGCCCGAGGCGGTCCCGTTCTGTTCCCCGGCGATCCGAGATGAGGGGGAGGCCATCCGTTCGTGGCCCCCCTCTCGCGATCGCCGCCGGCCAATGGGAACATTCCTTTGCTGCTGTATGCTAAACAGCAGCAAAGGAAATGATGTCATCTCCCCTCAGCTCGGTATTCCGTTCCAGCGCCGAGGGGAGAAGACATCAATGTAAGTGCACAACACACTACACACACAGTAGAACATGCCAGGCATACAAAACACCCCGATCCCCCCCCGATCGCCCCCCGATCCCCCCCCAATCACCCCCCCCCCCCGTCACAAACTGACACCAGCAGGTTTTTTTTTTTTTTTTTTTTCTGATTACTGCATAGTGTCAGTTTGTGACAGTTACAGTGTTGGGACAGTTAGTATTACCCCCCTTTAGGTCTAGGGTACCCCCCTAACCCCCCTAATAAAGTTTTAACCCCTTGATCACCCCCTGTCACCAGTGTTGCTAAGCGATCATTTTTCTGATCGCTGTATTAGTGTCACTGGTGACGCTAGTTAGGGACGTAAATATTTAGGTTCGCCGTCAGCGTTTTATAGTGTCAGGGACCCCCATATACTATCTAATAAATGTTTTAACCCCTTGATTGCCCCCTAGTTAACCCTTTCACCACTGATCACCGTATAAACATTACGGTTGACGCTGGTTAGTTCGTTTATTTTTTATAGTGTCAGGGCACCCGCCGTTTATTACCGAATAAAGGTTTAGCCCCCTGATCGCCCGGCGGTGATATGCGTCGCCCCAGGCAGCGTCAGATTAGCGCCAGTACCGCTAACACCCACGCACGCAGCATACGCCTCCCTTAGTGGTATAGTATCTGATCGGATCAATATCTGATCCGATCAGATCTATACTAGCGTCCCCAGCAGTTTAGGGTTCCCAAAAACGCAGTGTTAGCGGGATCAGCCCAGATACCCGCTAGCACCTGCGTTTTGCCCCTCCGCCCGGCCCACCCAAGTGCAGTATCGATCGATCGCTGTCACTTACAAAACACTAAACGCATAACTGCAGCGTTCGCAGAGTCAGGCCTGATCCCTGCGATCGCTAACAGTTTTTTTGGTAGCATTTTGGTGAACTGGCAAGCAAGCACCAGGCAGCGTCAGGTTAGCGCCAGTAGCGCTAACACCCACGCACGCACCGTACACCTCCCTTAGTGGTATAGTATCTGATCGGATCAATATCTGATCCGATCAGATCTATACTAGCGTCCCCAGCAGTTTAGGGTTCCCAAAAGCGCAGTGTTAGCGGGATCAGCCCAGATACCTGCTAGCACCTGCGTTTTGCCCCTCCGCCCGGCCCGGCCCACCCAAGTGCAGTATCGATCGATCACTGTCCCTTACAAAACACTAAACGCATAACTGCAGCGTTCGCAGAGTCAGGCCTGATCCCTGCGATCGCTAACAGTTTTTTTGGTAGCGTTTTGGTGAACTGGCAAGCACCAGCCCCAGGCAGCGTCAGGTTAGCGCCAGTACCGCTAACACCCACGCACGCAGCATACACCTCCCTTAGTGGTATAGTATCTGAATGGATCAATATCTGATCCGATCAGATCTATACTAGCGTCCCCAGCAGTTTAGGGTTCCCAAAAACGCAGTGTTAGCGGGATCAGCCCAGATACCTGCTAGCACCTGTGTTTTGCCCCTCCGCCCGGCCCAGCCCAGCCCACCCAAGTGCAGTATCGATCGATCACTGACACTTACAAAACACTAAACACATAACTGCAGCGTTCGCAGAGTCAGGCCTTGATCCCTGCGATCGCTAACAGTTTTTTTGGTAGCGTTTTGGTGAACTGGCAAGCACCAGCGGCCTAGTACACCCCGGTCGTAGTCAAACCAGCACTGCAGCAACACTTGGTGACGTGGCGAGTCCCATAAGTGCAGTTCAAGCTGGTGAGGTGGCAAGCACAAGTAGTGTCCCGCTGCCACCAAGAAGACAAACACAGGCCCGTCGTGCCCATAATGCCCTTCCTGCTGCATTCGCCAATCCTAATTGGGAACCCACCACTTCTGCAGCGCCCGTACTTCCCCCATTCACATCCCCAATCAAATGCAGTCGGCTGCATGAGAGGCATTTTCTTTATGTCCTCCCGAGTACCCCTACCCAACGAACCCCCCCCAAAAAAGATGTTGTGTCTGCAGGAAGCGCGGATATAGGCGTGACACCCGCTATTATTGTCCCTCCTGTCCTGACAATCCTGGTCTTTGCATTTGTGAATGTTTTGAACGCTACCATGCACTAGTTGAGTATTAGCGTAGGGTACAGCATTGCACAGACTAGGACACACTTTCACAGGGTCTCCCAAGATGCCATCGCATTTTGAGAGACCCGAACCTGGAACCGGTTACAGTTACAAAAGTTAGTTACAAAAAAAGTGTCAAAAAAAAAATATATATATAAAATAAAAAAAAATAGTTGTCGTTTTATTGTTCTCTCTCTCTCTATTCTCTCTCTATTGTTCTGCTCTTTTTTACTGTATTCTATTCTGCAATGTTTTATTGTTATTATGTTTTATCATGTTTGCTTTTTCAGGTATGCAATTTTTTATACTTTACCGTTTACTGTGCTTTATTGTTAACCATTTTTTTGTCTTCAGGTACGCCATTCACGACTTTGAGTGGTTATACCAGAATGATGCCTGCAGGTTTAGGTATCATCTTGGTATCATTCTTTTCAGCCAGCGGTCGGCTTTCATGTAAAAGCAATCCTAGCGGCTAATTAGCCTCTAGACTGCTTTTACAAGCCGTGGGAGGGAATGCCCCCCCCCCACCGTCTTCCGTGTTTTTCTCTGGCTCTCCTGTCTCAACAGGGAACCTGAGAATGCAGCCGGTGATTCAGCCAGCTGACCATAGAGCTGATCAGAGACCAGAGTGGCTCCAAACATCTCTATGGCCTAAGAAACCGGAAGCTACGAGCATTTTATGACTTAGATTTCGCCGGATGTAAATAGCGCCATTGGGAAATTGGGGAAGCATTTTATCACACCGATCTTGGTGTGGTCAGATGCTTTGAGGGCAGAGGAGAGATCTAGGGTCTAATAGACCCCAATTTTTTCAAAAAAGACTACCTGTCACTACCTATTGCTATCATAGGGGATATTTACATTCCCCGAGATAACAATAAAAATGATTAAAAAAAAAATATATGAAAGGAACAGTTTAAAAATAAGATAAAAAAAGCAGAAAAATAATAAAGAAAAAAAAAAAAAAAAGCACCCCTGTCGCCCCCTGCTCTCGCGCTAAGGCGAACGCAATCGGCGGTCTGTCGTCAAATGTAAACAGCAATTGCACCATGCATGTGAGGTATCACCGCGAAGGTCAGATCGAGGGCAGTAATTTTTGCAGTAGACCTCCTCTGTAGATCTAAAGTGGTAACCTGTAAAGGCTTTTAAAGGCTTTTAAAAATGTATTTATTTTGTTGCCACTGCACGTTTGTGCGCAATTTTAAAGCATGTCATGTTTGGTATCCATGTACTCGGCCTAAGATCATCTTTTTTATTTCATCAAACATTTGGGAAATATAGTGTGTTTTAGTGCATTAAAATTTAAAAAAGTGTGTTTTTTCCCCAAAAAATGCGTTTGAAAAATCGCTGCGCAAATACTGTGTGAAAAAAAAAAATGAAACACCCACCATTTTAATCTGTAGGGCATTTGCTTTAAAAAAATATATAATGTTTGGGGGTTCAAAGTAATTTTTTTGCAAAAAAAAAATAACTTTTTCATGTAAACAATAAGTGTCAGAAAGGGCTTTGTCTTCAAGTGGTTAGAAGAGTGGGTGATGTGTGACATAAGCTTCTAAATGTTGTGCATAAAATGCCAGGACAGTTCAAAACCCCCCCAAATGACCCCATTTTGGAAAGTAGACACCCCAAGCTATTTGCTGAGAGGCATGTCGAGTCCATGGAATATTTTATATTGCGACACAAGTTGCGGGAAAGAGACACATTTTTTTTTTTTTTTTTTTTTTTTTTGCACAAAGTTGTCACTAAATGTTATATTGCTCAAACATGCCATGGGAATATGTGAAATTACACCCCAAAATACATTCTGCTGCTACCACATGTGTGAGACTTTTTGGGAGCCTAGCCACGTACGGGACCCCGAAAACCAAGCACCGCCTTCAGGCTTTCTAAGGGCGTGAATTTTTGATTTCACTCTTCACTGCCTATCACAGTTTCGGAGGCCATGGAAAGCCCAGGTGGCACAAACCCCCCCCAAATGACCCCATTTTGGAAAGTAGACACCCCAAGCTATTTGCTGAGAGGTATAGTGAGTATTTTGCAGACCTCACTTTTTGTCACAAAGTTTTGAAAATTGAAAAAAGAAAAAAAAAAATGTTTTTTCTTGTCTTTCTTCATTTTCAAAAACAAATGAGAGCTGCAAAATACTCACCATGCCTCTCAGCAAATAGCTTGGGGTGTCTACTTTCCAAAATGGGGTCATTTAGGGGGGTTTTGTGCCACCTGGGCATTCCATGGCCTCCGAAACTGTGATAGGCAGTGAAGAGTGAAATAAAAAATTTTCACCCTTAGAAATCCTGAAGGCTGTGATTGGTTTTCGGGGTCCCGTACGTGGCTAGGCTCCCAAAAAGTCCCACACATGTGGTATCCCCATACTCAGGAGAAGCAGCTAGATGTATTTTGGGGTGCAATTCCACATATGCCCATGGCCTGTGTGAGCAATATATCATTTAGTGACAACTTTATGCAAAAAAAAAAAAAAAAAAAAAAAAGTGTCACTTTCCCACAACTTGTGTCAAAATATAAAATATTCCATGGACTCAATATGCCTCTCAGCAAATAGCTTGGGGTGTCTACTTTCCAAAATGGGGTCATTTTGGGGGGTTTTGTGCCACCTGGGCATTCCATGGCCTCCGAAACTGTGATAGGTAGTGAGGAGTAAAATCAAAAATTTACACCCTTAGAAATCCTGAAGGTGGTGATTGGTTTTCGGGGCCCCGTACGCGGCTAGGCTCCAAAAAAGTCCCACACATGTGGTATCCCCATACTCAGGAGAAGCAGCTGAATGTATTTTGGGGTGCAATTCCACATAGGCCCATGGCCTGTGTGAGCAATATATCATTTAGTGACAACTTTTTGTAAATATTTTTTTTTTTTTTTTGTCATTATTCAATCACTTGGGACAAAAAAAATAAATATTCAATAGGTTCAACATGCCTCTCAGCAATTTCCTTGGGGTGTCTACTTTCCAAAATGGGGTCACTTGGGGGGGTTTTGTACTGCCCTGCCATTTTAGCACCTCAAGAAATGACATAGGCAGTCATAAACTAAAAGCTGTGTAAATTACAGAAAATGTACCCTAGTTTGTAGACGCTATAACTTTTGCGTAAACCAATAAATATACGCTTATTGACATTTTTTTTACCAAAGACATGTGGCCGAATACATTTTGGCCTAAATGTATGACTAAAATTTAGTTTATTGGATTTTTTTTATAACAAAAAGTAGAAAATATCATTTTTTTTCAAAATTTTCGGTCTTTTTCCGTTTATAGCGCAAAAAATAAAAACCGCAGAGGTGATCAAATACCATCAAAAGAAAGCTCTATTTGTGGGAAGAAAAGGACGCAAATTTCGTTTGGGTACAGCATTGCATGACCGCGCAATTAGCAGTTAAAGCGACGCAGTGCCAAATTGGAAAAAGACCTCTGGTCCTTAGGCAGCATAATGGTCCGGGGCTCAAGTGGTTAAGGGTGCAAAGCAACAATATACATTTTTTATTAAATAAACAATGTCATAAAAACAGTACATACAATATAACCATAGCCAAAGATGTGTGCAAAACATCCTATAAATGACAGTGATTTACTGTAGTCACGTCCATATTTTTCTACATGTTTCGCCATATGGCTTCTTCAGGAAAGAACGTGATAGTTAATTTATTTATGAAAACCTATAATCCGACAACTTTAGTTGTGCAACAAAAAACAAAAAGAAAAATACAAATTAAAGCATCAAATGTACATACATTGTATCCTATTAAGCATTTATGGCTGCACTTCATATGGAATGCAAAAAACCCCAATAAAAAGGACCCCCACCTCATGGTTTGAGTCTGGGAGCCTGTACAATAGTATACATTTATTTTGATTAGCAGGTTACCTATTAATCATCTGACACCATATAATCTGTTCACCCCTCCCTGACCTGGTGACCTGGTAATAATTGGTGATTTATGGTTACATGGATATAGTACGTTGCCGGATTTCATTCATCAATCATTTTTTAGGCCTGTGCAGGCTCCCACACTCAAACCATGAGGTAGGGGTTCTTTTTATTGGGGTTTCTTGCTTTCCATATGAAGTGCAGCCATTAATGTTATATAAGATACAATGTATGTACATTTGATGCTTTAATTTGTATTTTTCTTCTTTTTGTTTTTCGTTGCACAACTAAAGTTGTAGGATTATAGGTTTTCATAAACAAACAATCACTTTCTTTCCTGAAGAAGCCATATGGCGAAACATGTAGAAAAATATGGACGTGAATACGGTAAATCACTGTCATTTATAGGATGTTTTGCACACATCTTTAGCTATGATTATATTGTATGCACTGTTTTTATGACATTGTTCATTTAATAAAAATGGTATATTTTTTTTATGTATTGTTGATTCATATTTTGTTGTTTTACACCCTTAAAGTCCCACATCTCCTAAATGTTTCCACTTATATATACGGGATGCTGGTGCCATAACTCATATAGATGTTGATGCTGGTCTCTGCTCACATACTTTAACAACAAGCATGCTTTACTGCATAAACAGACTGATTTTATTGTTGTAGGTTTAGAAACACTTTAAAAAAAATTCAACCTTGCAGTACCCCCATTCCCACTGTAAGGGTTAATTGCTTGTTTTGTCTACAGGGTAAGTCGCACATTAAAATAGAAGCAGTTTTAATGGAACCGGTCATACCAAGAGGAGGAAACCTGCAGGAATAAAGGATACCTACCTTATTCCTCATGCCTACAGGCTTCCTCCTCTTGGTATGACCGGTCCCGTTAAAACTGCTTCTAGTTATTTTTGATATTGGTCATGTTATAATCAGACATGGATATTAAATACTACTCCTATCACCTCTGCTTAGCTGTCATATAACATAAGAGCAACCCATGAGTAAACCTGGTGATCAAGCTGACACCCTCAAAAATTTTGTCTGTGCCGCATCTTTTACTACTTGACTTGTCTGTATCATAGATGGGCCATTTCATTTTATTAAAAAAACTGTTTTTTTTTCCTGGTTCAGACCTTTTCAACATTGACATGACAATAATTAAGATTGGCCACATACAGAGATGCTGATTGCATTTAGGCACCTGTAACTAACAGGTTGGAAATTTGGGGGCCCCATTAAAAGAAATAACTCAGAGAAATGTACACACATATTTCCTGACATTAAAATGAGCACAGCCAAAGGAAAGCTTATCGAAGTTCTTCTTTAAATTCAAAGAAAAAAGGTTAGTATGACCTTAGCTTCTCTGAGCTATGACAGTAAAGTTTAAGTAGTGTTCAAAACTTTCTTCATTGAATTATAAGTGCCCATGTGTTCCCAAGGAAGAGCACCGAAAGATGGTGATATATGACTAAAATATGACTTTTATAGCATTCTAACAGATAATGGCTGCTGGGTTCCTGCACTAACAGGTGGAAGGATTAGGCCTGTTATGTGGCAGGAATACTAATAGTGCCACACCATAGAAAATCAACTCCAGACACTAAACAAAAATGCCTCTAAATACTATTTTATATGACTTGTTTGGTTGAAATCTTGCAGGAGTTATGGCAGCAAGATACCCACAGAGGACCCCTCGGGTCCTTCTGGCATGTCCATTCTGATAGGCCAAGTAACACTGGCGATTCTGTTGCTGGATTCTGCCATCAGCAATAGGTTTGCTTGTCCCTTTTGTCCCATGGGCCTCAGAGAGAATTAGGGTTATATTAGGTTGTCATCAGCAATAGGATTGTTTACTCTCACTTTCTTTCCTTGTGAAAAAGTTATCATTAACCGGAAGTGATAGAAAATTCATCAATATAAAACACATTTTTCATGGAGTGGGAAAAGGCCAGAACCTCCAACATCTTTTCCTCTGGAACTCCCTACCCCAATCTGGTCGGCTATTTCCTACTTTGTCCACTTTTAGGCGATCCCCTGAAAACTCATTTTCTCAGGGAAGCCTATCCTGCCTTCAGCTAATATCCGAATCTTCAATTTCTCCCATGAGTTCATTCCTCAGAGTATTTACCTTCTTTTCCACCAGCCCCTCCCTATTAGATTGTAAGCGCCCAGGAACAGGGCCTTCCTAATCCTCTTGTATTAAATTTTAGTGTTGCTGCATTGTCTTCCTTTATATTGTAAAGTATTGTGAAAACTGTTAGTGCTATATAAACACTGTATAATAATATTTTTATTGCTGGGTTAGAATTGAAGATTTCACTTTCTTCTTTTGTGGCAATGTTGTAACCAGGACAGGAAATCGGGGAAATCTCCCCAAAAGAGACTATAAACATTACAGAGATTCTTGCCTTTCCCTGCCCTATCTAACAAAAAAAGTTTAGCTAGAGTTACACTACAGTACAGCCTACAGTTTAAGTGCAATTTAGCTGCCATTAGACTCAATCCACAAAGCTTTGTACAAGGTTAGATATTTATACTTTCAGCCATGTGACTGTAATTTTCAAATCTCATTGGAATCAGCTGAAAATACCGGTCACTTTTCTGAAAATAATTACTTTTCTCCGGGTGTTTTAGTGTCAATCAAGCCTATTATCATTTAGCATTTTAGGCTGTGGGAGGCTTTCAAGAGGAACTGAACTCTGGAAATTGTGCTACGAAAAGCAGGGAGAAGGCAAATGACTAGTGACCGGTATTAGCTGTAATCTTCCTGCAACTGATCTTACTTCATCACTGACTTTCCATGCTTTGCGCCGCACAGTCTCTGTGTGAAGGTGGCCATCTTGGTAGAGGCAGGGCTTTACTTCCTCAAGTCAGAACCTCCAGCAAGGAAAACAGTGAGCAACAGAGTGGTGAAATCACCAAATCTCACTCAAAATTTCCTTAGATTAGCAGTTGCCCTCTACAAGGAAGCAGAACAGGTGGAGGGGGGAGAATATATATTGCTTTACTTGTTCATTCATAAATGAAATTCTATCATCGCTCCTGGTGAGGGATACAATGTCCTCTATGAAATCATTGTACAGACATATTTGAATGAACCAATGATATAATAACAGCTGGGATTTTTCAAGGGCAATGATTAAAGGTGATCCCACCATAGACTGCTATTAGAAAAGGGGGCTGTAATTGGGTAAAACAGCCTCTGTGTGAAGTTGGTCATCTTGGTAGAGGCAGGCTTTACTTCCTCAAGTCAGAAACTCCAGCAAGGAGAACAGTGAGCAACAGAGTGGTGAGGTCACCAAATCTCACTCCAAATTTCCTGAGACTAGCAATCTTATGCCGCGTACACACGAGCGGACTTTACGGCAGACTTTGCCTGGCGGACTGGATTTCGTCAAACAATTAGATCGTGTGTGGGCTCCAGCGGACTTTGTTTTCTCAAAAGTTGGATGAACTTAGATTTGAAACATGTTTTAAATCAATCCGTCGAAATCGAGTCCGGTCAAAAAGTCTGCTCGTCTGTATGCTAGTTCGACGGACAAAAAGCCACGCTAGGGCAGCTATTGGCTACTGGCTATGAACTTCCTTGTTTTAGTCCGGTCGTACGTCATCATGTACGAATTAGACGGACTTTGGTGGATTGTGTATAGGCAAGTCCGTTCATTCAGAAAGTCTGTCGTAAAGTCCGTCGAAAAGTCCGTGTGTTTATGCATAGGAAAGCCTAGGCACACTCACATACCAGGAGATGCACTGGAGGAATTCCAGACAAAACTGCATTTTTCAGGGCACAACTTAGGCACAATTAAAACTTCCAAATGTCCCTATAACAAATCTTCAGTTTTAGAAGTTCAGGACAACTTTAATGAGACAGAAAGTCAGTTGTCCTAGAAAATATTCTTCCACCTTCACCTTATGTCACCTTCAGTTCTGGAAACATTTACGCTTTTATTGACTAGCGCTATTAAAATAAACCTCTTTTACATAAACCAGCCTTCAATTTACAGTTAGCGGCCTTCTGACGTCACTTTTTTTATGCCATTTGTTTTTTGAAAATAAAACATGTCTACTGGCTTCAATTTTCCCAAAATACAACATTAAAATGCTGCCGAACTTCATTATTTTTGTGTCTTGGAGAGAAATAGCATCAGCTGCCGAAGCAAAATAAATAAATCTTCGCCAGTCTGTAAGCCACAAACAACCTTGGATTAAAGATTTATAAAGATTATTCCATTCCAAGGCGCTGATCTCCCATCAAGCAACAGTACTTACAGCAGTGGCCCTCTACGAGGATGCATAACAGGTGGAGGGGGGGAGAGACGACATATCGCTGTACTTGTTCATTCATAAAAGAAATTCTATCATCCCTCCTGGTGAGGAATACAATGTCCTGTATGGAATCATTGTACAGACGTATTTTAATGAACCAATGATATAATAACAGCAGTTTGGCTACTTGGGGATTTTTTTAAGGGCAAAGCCAATGATTAAAGGTGATCCTACCACAGACTGCTTTTAGAAAAGGGGGGTGTAATTGGGTAAAATGTATGTGTTTTTTTTTTTTTTTTTTTAACAGATGGGACTTTACAATTATATCACCTAATTTGTAAACCTTTTTCATTAGCTTTGATTTAATTTTCTAAAAAGCCACAAAAAAAATCTACAGTAAACTTTTAATCCCCGCTGATTCTGATGCTGAGTGGCAGAGTTAGGGACTATTCACACCAGCCGCTGCGCTACAATGCAGCGGCTGGTTTGCAGTGTGATTTGGCTGGTCAACTGCAGTGCCAATGCCCTGTACTGTTCACTTTTTTTTTTTTAAACAAACTTTATTGACATTGGATTCAGTTCTGTTGGGTGCCATGCACGCCACCTGTACACCACCGCAATACCGTGTGAACCGAGCACATAGGAGGCAAGGCATTTTTCCTTCACTTGAAATGGGACTACACTGAAATAGCCACCCAATGCAGACCCACAGCACCTGATGTGATGTGAATGGTCCCTAAAATAGATATTTTGTAAAAAAAAAAAAAAAATGTAATTAGTATTTATAATACCAATATGCTTTATACTATAAGGATCTTCATATTTTAATTATTATTCCTCACACAGACTGCTCACAGTAGAATTCCAGCCTAATGCTATGTTAGGTAGCCCCTCACGCTACCTACTATCCTGCCTAACCTGCGTAAAAGAGATGTGTACAAAGCTACTGTATTTTTAGTCTGGTCATGCGATCCCCTGTATCAGTAAGTGGCAGCTGCAGGGAAGTGGGGGGAGCGCTTAGCAACGATACCACTGTGCACTGACACTAGAGAGCTGGAGCTGCAGATCGTATTATTGGACTGAAGCAAACTAAAAATAGGTAAGCAAGCCCCTGTTTTTATAAAGTTTAGGCAGAATAGGTAGCAGGAGTAGGGAGGGAACATTTTCAAGCATAGTTAGTGTTAACTGCTCTGGGCAGAATCAAGTACCTATGCGTGATTCTGCACTTCCGGGTCCGGGGCGTGCCTGTGTGCCACCGGCGACACGCTCTTGCTGTAAATGGACACAGAGCGAGCCAATCAGCGGGTCCAGCAGACTCAATGTCTGCTGGTGCCTGGCGATTGTTCAGAAGACAGGCAGAATGGTGATCTGCCTGTGTAAATCAGGCAGATCGCTGTTGTGTGATAAGGGAAGGCTGTTATCCTGTGTTCCTGCTAAGCAGAAACACGGATCTCTGCCTTCTCACAGTAAAAGCCCCCCCACAGTTAGCAAACACTCCCTAGGAACACATTCAAACCTTTGATCACCTCTGATGTTAACCCCTTACCTGCCAGTGTCAATAGTACAGTGACAGTGTATATTTTGCAGCACTGATCACTGTATTAGTGTCACCGGTCCACAAAAAGTGTCAGTTAGGTGTTCGATTTGTCCACCGCAATATCGCAGTCCCGCTATAAGTCGCTAATTGCTGCCATTACTAGTAAAAAATAACTAAATAAAAATTCCAAAAATATATCCCATAGTTTGTAGAAGCTATAACTTTTGCGCAAACCAATCAATATACGCTTATTGGGATTTTTTTTACCAAAAATACGCAGCAGAATACATATTGGTCTGAATTGATGAAGAAATTAGATTTTTTACATTTTTTTTATTGGGTACGTTTTATAGCAGAAAGTAAAAGATATTGTTCTTTTTCAAAATTGGCGGTCTTTTTTTGTTTATAGCACAAAAAAATTAAAAACGCAGAGGTGATCTACAAATACCACCAAAAGAAAGCTCTATATGTGGGAAAAAAAAGGACATACATTTTACTTGGGTACAGCGTCACACGACCGCGCAATTGTCAATTAACCGCTTCCCGCCCGCCATACGCCAAATTACGTCCTTGGCTTTGAGCGGGGATATCTGAATGATGCCTGTAGCTACAGGCATCATTCAGATATCGTCTTTTAGAGTCGCCAAATCTGTGCACCATAAGAAATCATAAAAAACCAAATCTGTGCACCATAAGAATGATCATAGCGGCTGTTCCGCCGCTTGATCATTCTTACAGGAGGCGAGAGGGGACGTCCCCCCCTCCCGCCACCCTCCGGTGCTTCTACCGCTACGATTGGTGAGTTGGACACAGGATCCGCCGGCTCCGGATGTTCAGAATAGAGATTTCCGGCGGACCAGATGGTTGCCAGAGTCTCTATGATTGTTCGGAGGCAGGGCGCAAAGTTATGACGTCACGCCCGACCTCTGTATTCACAAAAACGGCGCCGCTTCAGCTGGGAAGCGGTGATCTTTTTTTTTCGTTTTTTATTTCAGGCTTCCCAGCCTAGAGGTGAGATGTGGGGTCTTATTGACCCCATATCTCACTATAAAGAGGACCTGTCATGCCATATTCCTATTACAAGGGATGTTTACATTCCTTGTAATAGAAATAAAAGTGATCAAAAAAAATTCTTTTTGGGAAAAAAAAGTGTCAAGCTAAAATAAATAAAGTAAAATTAACAATAATTTTTTTTTTTTTTTTAAGTGCCCCTGTCCCCATGAACTCGCATGCAGAAGCAAACGCATATGTAAGTCCCGCCCACATATGAAAACGGTGTTCAAACCACACATGTGAGGTATCGCCGCGAACGTTAGAGCGAGAGCGATAATTTTGGTCCTAGACCTCCTCTGTAACTCAAAACATGTAGCCAGTACATGTTGCGTAAGGGGATTTAGGCCTAAGGGGATTTTTAAGTAGCGAAGTTTGGCGCCATTCCACTAGCGTGTGCAATTTTGAAGCATGACATGTTAGGTATCTATTTACTCGGCGTAACTTCATCTTTCACATTATGCAAAAACATTGGGCTAACTTTACAGTTTTTTTTTTTTTTTAAAGCACAAAACTGTTTTTTTTCCCCAAAAAAACCCATTTGAAAAATTGCTGCGCATATACCGTGTGAGATAAAAAGTTGCAATAACAGCCATTGTATTCTCTAGGGTCTTTGCTAAAAAAAACATATATAATGTTTGGGGGTTCTATTTAATTTTCTAGCAAAAAAAAATGACGATTTTTACATGTAGGAGAGAAATGTCAGAAATGGCCTGGATGGGAAGAGGTTAAAGTAACGAGGTGCTGTATCGCAAAAAATGGCCTGGTCATGAAGGGGGGGTAAACCTTTCAGAGCTGAAGGGGTTAATTGTAGTTTTTAGTGTTAAATTTAATAACTCAGTGTTTTGGCTATGAAGTTAAAGGCATAGCCCCCTTTTTGGACCATGTTTAATGTTACACCTGTATTTAGGGCATGGTAGACTACACCATCCCATAAAACAAAAATGCCATTCATTCCCCTACCAGAATAATTCTGTTTGTTCTTGAATGCTGTTTGCTTTTTAATTCAGTTCAACTGTGCGGCGCTCTGCCTGCAAAGCCAGGTCACCCATTAATGGGGATCGGTGAATTAAAATACTATCTCTCACTGCAACAGAGGGACTCAACAGAGTGTGCCATCAGCAGGGTGGTGATATCACCGCAGTTGTAGCCAACCTTGACCGCAAACCTTTTGTAAAGGCACATTTTATATTTTAGCAAAATTAGCGCATTTACTACATTTTGGAAAAAGATGAAATATGCCTTTAATGTAAGTCTTTTGGGGCTCACGATCTTCTGATAGATATTGAGAACAGCACAGCTCTTTAAAAACCCATGCCCCAGACAAGGCAACATTCTTCTGGAGTACGATATTAAGGGCATGCTGGGGAGGTGACTTCCCAGGGATTTAGATTTAAAGCAGTGTTTCTCAACCATTTTTCAGTCAAGGCACCCTTTAAAAATTATGGACAATCTCGAGGCACCCCATTCTAAAATGTAAAAACCATTCTAATAGTTTTACATAATGCAACAACATCCACGCAAGTGGGACACCCAACGTTAGAGGTGATTTGTTCTTCCAAAGCAAATACACTTTTGCAAACTGGTACTGACTTGTATTCCAATGTTTCTCTTCTCCCTCAGTTGTTCTCTATCACTCAGCTAATGTACCCCAACACTGATGGAGAGAGGCAGGAGAGGGGGGATACAAGGTTGCTGTGCAGGCAACTGACATCCTCCGTATCAATTGATGATGCCATTGGTCATTAGGATGCCTGGCAGCTAGAAGTTTGTAATGGTGCACAATGAAAACCTGTGGCTTTGTGTAACTAAAAGGCAGGCTTCATCCACACGCCAGCTTGTATACAAATTTTGGGCAATTTTTAGGCATTTTGCAAAGGCACCCCAGGGTGCCTGGGTACCCTGGTTGAAAAAGGCTGATTTAAATCACTAATGACCATACTATATTGACAGAATAACTCATTATTAATTTAAATCGCTAATATATTTGGTGTGGGCAGTGATGCATCAATGACCTCTGGTCATGAAAGGATCAACCTTCCAAGAGGTTAGGGGAACTGCTAGTATTGTTCTCCATCTAAAAATGCTAGTTGCCTGGATGTGATGTTGACCTCTTAGCTTCAATGCTTTCAGAGTCACCAACCTACAAGAAGAGAACAAACCAGGATATCATAGAGAAATCAGAGACTTAATATACTAAAACAAGCCAGGTAAATAACATTTTTTTGTAGAAGAGGAGCTTCACAATGAAAGCTTCCATGTAAAATGAATGGTAACCTTTAGGTGTGAAGCCTTAAGTTCTGCATTGTCCGGCTTTAAAACTGGACAAGTAGCAATCCTACTAAGGTTGCTGGCACCATGTTTGTCCAAACACCAAAGACCTGAACATCTTCACCATCTATAATTTATTTAGGCTATTGAGATTGGCCTTAGGCCCTGAATTTAGATGAGGCAGCCCTGATCATTGAGTGGTTTTGCTAAATGATGGAAGGTAAATTGCTAATCTGCGGTACTAAGAATAAAACCATCCTCCACATTTGAGTAGCTGTCTGGAGCACAAGTGATCACAACAACTCCCTTTTTTGGTTCCTTCCAATTAATCTTAGAAATGTCATTTTCAAAGCTGTCATACATGCAGAGCGGCTAAAATTCCATGCCAGCCCATAACTGTCCTTGACATTTTATTTAGGTGGTAGGAATACCGAAGTACCCAGGAAAGGCAGATAGATTACAAGCTTTTTAAATTTTACACTAAGGAAGACATGGCTTCTTCCAATTAATGTTTTAATTGATTTGCCTGGGAAATTATGCAAAAAAAAAAAAAATTGATGGTAAAAATCGTTTGAAGAATGGTGTTTCAAGAAAAAGCTTTAATTGAAAGCCTTGGGAGAGCCCAGGATTTTTCAAAGAGAATACTTTGTTCTGTTAATTAGAAGCAAAAAAGTAAAATAAGCATAAAAATTTAAATGGCGCAGGCAAAGATGAAAAGCGAGAGCTTAAAGTACAGAATGACGGGGGGAAAAAAAATCACCTTTTAAGTTGTTTGGCTGCAGCAAAAACAAAATAAAAAGCTACCTTTGTTTTGCTGACAGTGTTTTTGTACAATGGCAGTTTTAGAAACTATCAGCAAGTAGAAGCATAAAACTACAAAAAAAAAAAAAAAAAAAAAGAAAAAAAAAACTTTTCAGTATATCAAATTTAAAGGGAATGCATAATATTTTTTTTAATTTACCTCTTAGGTTCTGGAATAAACACAATTTATTAATTTTTTTTTTAGACATTATTAAGATGACTTGCTACTTGTTGTGAACAGAGTTAAATGGTAGGATATTAGATTACATACACTCACAAATGAGTCAAGGAAGGGACACTACCCTCATTCATTATGGTTAGCAAACACTGAACTGTTTATGTTTTCAATCTTAAATAGCTGTCAACAGGTGTAGTGCTCTACAGTAGTGCTGGGCTTTATTTATGAGAAAGCCCAGCATGCACTCAGCATTAAATGTTTATTTGTAAACTAATGTTTTTTTTGTAATCAAATATTAAACAAAAGAATGGTTTATAAACTTGTAAACCTAAAAATAAGTAAAATAAAACTCAGTTTAGTTTCCATTAAGGAAATGTTCCTTTATAGAGCACACTTAGCCACAACATTGAAAAATCAACTGGCAAAATTAACTGTCATTGTAAAATTATATAGCATATATACTGTGGGAATCTAGGACGGAAAAGGACCTGGGGGTCCTAGTAGATGATAGGCTCAGCAATGGCATGCAATGCCAAGCTGCTGCTAACAAATCAAACAGAATATTGGCATGCATTAAAAAGGGGATTAATTCCAGAGATAAAACGATAATTCTCCCACTCTACAAGACTCTGGTCCGGCCGCACCTGGCGTGTGCTGTCCAGTTCTGGGCACCAGTCCTCAGGAAGGATGTACTGGAAATGGAGCGAGTACAAAGAAGGGCAACAAAGCTAATAAAGGGTCTGGAGGATATTAGTTATGAGGAAAGGTTGTGAGCACTGAACTTATTCTCTCTGGAGAAGAAACACTTGAGAGGGGATATGATTTCAATTTAAAAATACAGTACTGGTGACCCCACAATAGGAATAAAACTTTTTTGCGGATAGGGAGTTTAACAAGACTCGTGGCCACTCATTAAAATTAGAAGAAAAGAGGTTTAACCTTAAACTATGTAGAGGGTTCTTTACTGTAAGAGCGGCAAGGATGTGGAATTCCATTCCACAGGCGGTGGTCTCAGCGGGGAGCATTGAAAGCTTCAAGAAACTATTAGATAAGTACCTGAATGACCGCAACATACAGGGATATACAATGTAATACTGACACATAATCACACACATAGGTTGGACTTGATGGACTTGAGTCTTTTTTCGACCTCACCTACTATGTAACTGTACATATTACAAAAACAAAAAAAAACATTTTGACATTTAGTGTTATTAAAATGCACCTATTTATTAAATTCACATCTATAATGATTTTCCAAGACTGATAAATAATTAAAGTGCTTCTAAAGGCTAGACATGTTTTAGCTTGCATTCCCTGCATTAAGGTAAAAAGTGTCCCTATATTTGTAATGCCCCCTCACCCCCCCCCCGTATACTTACCTGAGCCTGATCTTGATCCAGCGCTGCTCACTGAGGCAGCAGTGAGAGCCGCAGTCTCCTGCTGTTGCCAATCAAATCCTGTGAGCAGAGGGTGGGGGACAGGACTGAGCCCCCCTGTGTGCTTCAATAGACTCACACAGCACAGCCCGGGAGCGAGCCCGCAGGTGTACACCCCATAGGAAGTGACCTCTTATGTTGGCGCACCGAGAGGAGGAGGAGACCAGAGCGCCGGCGGGGGACCTGGGAAGAGGAGGCTCAGGGCCGCTCTGTGCAATACCATTATACAGATCAGGTAAGTATAATATGTCTACTATTTTAATAAAACAAATAATATTTACAATCACTTTAACATACCACTACCTTGCAACAATTGCAACAGAACGTCCAAAATTTATGTAATTGGCACACAGCTTTTTCACAGAGTTTGAAATCAAATTAGAGAATTGTCCTTTAACAGGAGCTTCACCATTGTTGAGAAATGTTCTAGTATTACATTGCAAAGCCTCATCATGTGGTTGTAATAAACACCATAGGTCATTACACATGGAAGAATGCAAAAAAAAAATAAAAAAATTAAAATTATATCAATGAAAAGCTGTGTTTAGCTCATCCTCCTCCTCAGCATATCATAGGGGTGGTACTCACATTATTCTTAAATCTAACCTATACTTTGCCCATTCAAGGCACATTACCAGGTTCGTTGGATAGCTGTCATTCTCCGCTACTTTGACTTGCTCCCCGACACCCTTTTCTCCACTGGAGACCTCCAATACCCAAAAATAGTTGTAAAATTCTGGGTCAGAGCCTATACAGTGCTACAGGCATTCAGTACTCAGTACTCAATGTTGGGATAGGGAGAGGAGAGAATTCCATGCTCTGCCATACCTGGAAGTACTTGTTTGTTTGTTTGTTTTTTAGAAGGACAGCAGTCAGTAGGATAGCACATGGAAGGTAATTGCAAACCCTGGATGGTAACTGCATTCTAGGAAATACTTTACTTTGTCCTAATTTACATTTTGCCATAAATGGGCAAAGTACAGATTAGCTTTGAAAACAGAAAAGATACCAATGCATTCAATTGAGTTTTTGGTTTAAAAGATCATCCAATTGGCCTATTACCTGCCATCCAGAACAAACTGAAACAAAACTGTCCATAGGTTACAGTATTTTTTGCAGACTTCAGTCCTACTTAAAAACCCACTATGAGCAGAAAATAATTCATGAATGTCACTTTAATTAGAAGTTTTTCTACTTAGAGCTTTTTCTACAAATGTCTCTGTTCATGCAGATGTCTCTATATCAGTAGTTCTAGATTGGGACTCTCCTTTGCACTATCCGTGTGGGATTCTATTATATAATTTTAGAAAATACATTGAGATAGTTCAGTTTTATTAAACACATTGACAATAAAAAGCACAGACAGAAGCTACAGAAAAAAAAATGCACTTGGCAATAATTGCATTAGCAGTAGGTTAATAACTACCATAAAGCACTTATGGGCCTGTGCCTAGGGCAGCAAGGGGAAGCTTCCAGCAGCAGAAATAACAGGACATGCGCAGGGGGTTTTAGGAGTCTCAAAATGCTCTAACATGCAGCCCTTTCCACTATCTCAGCAAGCAATATGGTCTAATAGGAGCCCCTTATATAAAGCAGACAGCTTGCTGCCATCAGTAGTGCATATTATTTATGTTATTTGGTTGGGGCACCATGCCATTCAATGACAACAATGATGGGGCACCATTCCTCTCACAGACACCAATGATAGGGCTCCATTCCTCCTACAAACACCAATGATGGAGCATCATTCCTCCCACAGATACCAACAATGAGGCACCATTTCTACCTTGAATACCAACAATGGGTCACCTTTCCTCCCAACGATACCAACAATAAGGCACTATTCCTTCCACTAACAGCATTGATTGGGCACTGTTTACTCTCAATAACACCCGGCATTTTCTACTTCCACTGGTCAAAGTCGACCCCCCCACACACACACCTAAAGCCTCAAGGACTGTAAACTGGCCCTTTGCTCAGAAAGTTTGGAGACCCCAGGTCTATAGCATCAGTTTAAAATTGGTTTGAAATGCTTTGGAAATCCATCAGAATTCATTGACAGGTGCATTTGACCTCCTTCTGACCTGTATTTGACCAACTTCAGTCAGTTTTTCCAGCCCCACTCTTATATTTATATTTTTTTTGTTCAACCTGCTGGGTTAAATGAAAAAAAAAAACAAACTAGTATTGTGTACCAGGCTTAAGGCCCTTAACCAGGCTCCTGACCTAGCCAATTGTGTTGGAGTTCCATTCCCTGCTGATCTTTACTACCTTTTAAGACCCAGATGGAAAATCCACTCACATCCAGGAAACCCATTTCAGCTACCATTTTCCTGAGTGACTAGTTTCCTGTGTCATTTACAGATGTGGTTTGTCCATATAATTCTATGAAAAGTTAATTGATGGCCATATGACACAAAGATGCCACAAACATTCTTTATGATTTTTGAATTTCCTGGTTTCTATATAAATGTAAATATGGAAAATTTGCTCTTTAGAACAATAAAGAAATGTGACCCTCACCTGAACAGAAGTTGAAACAGCTGGACTGTAAGACAGAGGGGAACACCCAACTTGGTGAAAACACAGACTCGTTTGGATGGATCGAATGCCTTAAAGCGGAGTTCCACCCAAAAGTGGAATTTCCGCACGTTGCACTCCTCCCCCCCTCCGGTGCCACATTTGGCACCTTTCGGCGGGGACAGGATACCTGTCTAATACAGGTATCCCGTTCTCACTTCCGGGAGCCTCAGCTGTGGATACTGACGTCACCGTCCGGGCTCCCTCCTCCTCCCTCCTCCTTCCCCGGCCGCCGGGCCAGTAGGAGAGAGGAGCAGAGCCTTGTGCATGCGCAGTAGGGTTCCCGGCGTGAAGTCGTAAGGCTTCACTACCGGGTTCCCGTACTCGCAATGGAGGCGGCATGCACCCGACAGCTGACGGAAATGTCAGCTGCGGTGCCGACATCGCTGGACTCCAGGACAGGTAAGTGTCCGACTATTAAAAGTCAGCAGCTGCACATACTGCATACAGCTTTTAATTTTTGCAGCGGTGGGCGGACCTCTGCTTTAAAGTAGAACTATAGGCCAAACTTTTTTTTTCATTTTGGATAGAGCAGGAGAGGGTTATCTATGTCCCGTTGCAGAGATTTCCTTTTACTTCCTGTTCCATAGCCAAATAGGAAGTGAGAGGGATTCCCTGCAAATTAAAGGAATTCCTTAGGGACCCCCAGGCCACCAGAATTTGTGTTCCCAATGAAAGATTTCCCCTCTATTACTTTTCTAGGGACAACCCAAAATTTAGGATTTTCTTTTACTTTCACTTTCAATGATAACAGGTCAAATAGAGAGGCGGAATCTCAGAAGCACAAACAGCAATAAAAACTGACAAGCATTCTAATCACTCTCCAGTTTCCAAAACAAAAAAAGAAAGTTTTGCCTTTAGTTATACTTTAAATTGGTTCTAAAGGCTAAAGGTTTTTTTATTCTATGCATGAAGGTAAAAAACCTTTTGTGTGTAGAAGCCCCCCCCCCCCAATCCTTACCTGAGGTCTCTCTGATCCTGCAATGTTCACAATAGCTTGGACTGTCCCGGGACCCTCCCTCCTCATTGGCTGCCACTGCTGTCAATTACAGCCAGTGAGCCAATGAAGAGCGAGCAGGGAGTAGGCGGGCCGAGCTGTGTCTTATATGTGTCTTATAGACGGGAGCGAGCATGCAGCAGTGCCCTTAGGGTAAGTGACTTTCTCTGGGGGCACTCTTTGAGAGGGAGGAGCCAGGAGTAATGGCTGGGGACCCGAAAACAAGAGGAATCAGAGCTGCTCTGTGCAAAACCACTGCACAGAGCAGGTAAGTATGACATGTTTGTTATTTAAAAGAAACAAAATGAAGTTTTAATACCACTTTAAGAATTATCATTTTTTTTTCCCTTCATGTGTTCTGCACTAACGCCAATCGCAGAGCTCAAACCAAAGTGATTTTTTTTTTTTTTTGGATGGGGTAAAGAGAAGATAGAACATGACTGGAACAGCCTACCACTAGGAGTGCAAATACCTTCATGAATGTCCTCAAAAGTCCACCCCAACCCTAAACCAACACAATCCTTTTCATATTTCCAGCTGAAGTTGGGTAAAGCCTATTACACTTGGCAGCAATGCACAGCAGAATTGAAGAAGATCAAATACCATTTTTTTTTTTTTTTTTGCCACAGATTTCCTTTAAGCCACTAACTAGGTACAAACTCGTCATACATGCAATTTCCAAGAGAAAAATAAAACACATTAGGGTTAACATCTTGTTAATTTACCCCAGAAACCATTTCACAAAAAAAATTAAAAAGGAAAAAAAATACAGATCAGGATAAAGTTGCAGTGATGTGTCATGTGTATTTTATACCAGTAATACCTTCTGAAGTGCAGTTCTGCCCGCAAGCTGTCTGCAGAATATAGAACATCTCCCGGGCAAGTTTGCCACCTTGCAGCAGGGCAGTCAGCAGAAAAGAGACAGAAGAAGCAGACGCAGAAAGAAGAGAGAGAGGTAAGTCAAACAAGATTTAGATTCATTAGTGCACTGAAAGAGACAACATTGAAGAGAAAGGTGAAAAAGAACAAAAAGATTTGGGATATTAGCAGAAGCGTAGCAAACAAAATACATGGCATTTCAGAGGCTGCTTAACAAGCTAGTAAACCTCAAAGTTTACATTGTTACAAACATAAATGGTTACCATAATATTAATTAGTATTAGACATACATTTCAATAAGCAAAACAAAACTTGGGTACTACTGCCTGTGAAGAGTGACTTTCTAATTCAAATATTAATAGGAATGGGTTGGCTTTGAGTCTAATGAGAAATACAAAAGTATGTTGTACTATAACTCTGCAGTTTCGTTGTTTTTTTTTGTTTCTTTTTTATTAAAAAATTCTAAATTTTTTATATATATACTTTTACGATCTTAACCTGAAGCAGCTCTGGCATGCTGTCACTTTAATGTAGATCTAACCTCAATCAATTCTGCAGATTTAATTAAAATAATACCTGTGAAGGCCATTGTTCAGGAACGTCCTGTTAAGAAGTGTGCTGTGCTCCTATGTTGTCACCCTATCACGTTGTTGTCGGAGACGACAAACGGCTCTGTCGTCACGCATTATGCAGAAGTTGGTCTAAAACAGCCTTTCTCAACCAGGGTTCCTCCATAGGTTGCTATGGATTCCTTCAGCAATAGTGGAATGATCACCCACCTGACGGTACCTGCATAGTTCTGATGCCAATGTCACTTGATAGATCCAATGGAACCTCTCCTGTCATATCTCACACCACTAACACCAGTACTCTTTACAAATGTCTGTAAGGGGGCATTCTTGATATTAACCACCAGCGTAAAGAGAAACTCAAGGGACAGCCAATAAGTAAGACGGCATTTCTCCACTGACCACTATGTAAGGGGGCTACTGACTATTTATCTAAAGGCGTCCATTTCTCACTGACCTACAATCTGCACCACCTTTGTTTCTTTTTAAATAATTTTGTCACATAGGACAGGGGAGTGTTAAATATGATCTGTGATCAAATATGCTAGGTATGCCACTTTTTTTTGTATTTATTAATATGTCTACTACTCACTGATCCTAATATTGTACCATAGGCTGTAGATTTAATCTTTTTTTTGCAGGAGTTCCCAGAGACCTGTGAATGATCTCAAGACTTCCTCCATGGTAAGAAGGTTGAGAAAGGCTGGTCTAGAAGTATGAGGTGCACAGGCCAACACTGGAGTGTGTGCAAGTAGACAAGAAGCCCAGTGTTTATGATGCACGGTGCTAAGCCCAGAAAATGTGAGGGCTTAGATTCAAAGACAGGTATGGTAGCAACCAAAAGTCCAATAGTGCTAAGCCCAGAAAATGTGAGGGCTTAGATTCAGACAAAGACAGGTATGGAAGCAACCAAAAGTCCAATAGACATGCTCCCAGGTTGCACAGCAGAGTCTCCTTCTGATCAAGAAAATTAAAAAACACAATAACTAATGGAAAATGACCAGTATGTTACCAAATGAAGCTCTGTGGAAAAGATAATTAGATGTCCTTACCACCATGTAGGTACTTTCCAGCCAAGGTCACTGACAGTTGTAAAATTCTGTCAGCAAATGGAGACTTGCCATGCACCACCACAAATGAATATGGTGGCATCAACACCCTGTTACTAGCATGTGGTTTTCTTTCACTGAACTGGATCAGGAAAGCAACAGGGCTTTGACTGTGTACACAGGACACTAACATGTATACCTATACTGTAGCTAGGTAAGAAGTAACATCTTTTTTTAGGCTTGTCGGTCGACAAGTTGACTCACATACAAATATTTAACGGCAATTCCAATGGCAAGATATCCCTAACAGTCTTCATGGTTTTGGTTAACTGTCACAGGCAATACAAAGTGAAATGACAAAAGTACACTGCCTCATTTTTTTTTTTTTTTAATAATGGCAATCCATTGGGGGGGTTTCCAATGGGTAGTCCAACTACAAGAACCTTCTTTAGGGCCTTAAAGTGCCTTAAACTAAACACCTTATTTTTAAAAGTCCTATTCAAGTTTTCATTCCTAACTCAAAAATACCTTCTATTGTTCTCTGCCTCCTTCAAATCTCCAAATTCTTTTTTTTTTTAGTTGCTGTGATCTGACTTCCTGCAAGAGGGTGGCTACTGTCCCATTGTATGTAGGGACTTAGCCACCCTCTCTTGCTTGTGCTCCCAAGATGGACTAGGGACTATGAACTATTAGATTTGTAGTCTGCATAGAGCAGTGCACATGACCAGGATTAATGTGAATTGCTTGTCCCACACAAACAGTAGTGAGAACGGAAATGTAGAGGTTCAGGAATGAACAAAGGACATTGCAAGGAGGCAGAAAAGCACAGTAAGAAACAGTTTTCATTAAAAATTAATTGCAGGGCTATTAGGTAGTGGATATGTTTATGTTTAACCCACTGGTGCCACACACAACCAAAATATCAATTCTAGGTAGATACTGACTTTTAGATTCAAGATAAGTTCCTTTCTGTTGTTTTGTTTTTTTACCTCTTCTAAGCGGATACAAGTACACAACTAGTTAGTGAGTACACAAAAACGTGAAAGAACTTTAGAATGATGAAGTAAGAGATGTGTTGCCACAAATTATTTGAACCAAAAAAAAATACTAGACATTAATGTCTACCTCCTAAGTGACCACCTTACCTTCTACATCAAACCATAAAGGTATATTTGAAGGCTGCACCGTGACCACTCCCACAATTTCTGTCACTTTGTCACTTTCCATGATGGTGAAATTGTAAAATGGTTCGTCAAAGGTGAGAGGGTTCGGTGAAGGAGGAGGTTTCTTGATCCATTCAATATGCAGACGAGCAGTAGAAGACTTTTGTGGGCGGCCGTTATCTACAGCTTTTATCTGCAAGAAACATGCATTATTTTTAACATGTACAATTATGAGGCCCCTCATTTGTTCATTACACACACCTTTTGTTTGCCTTTATAGTAAATAGAAAAGTCAGCCTGTGTTGTTTCACTGTTTATTAAGTAGGTCAACCAATAGGATTTCAACCTGTTTAGCTCACCAACTGCCCACACAATGCATTCAATATTCGGTCCAGAGTTTCCCACTCTGTTGACTTTTGTCAAGCTGGCGGTGTAGAAAGGCCCACCACAGCTCAAATTATGGCAGATTCAGCAGGAACTGGACAAAATTCCAGCCATGTATTGCTATTGTAAACAGATCTTCAGAAGATATCTTGAACACATCCCTCTCTTCAGCTGAATTTGTCAAAATTGTTGCTATTGTGTATGATACTTTTTTTAGTACAGGGACATAACTAGAAATAGCAGGGCCCCATAGCAAAATGTTGTATGGGGCCCCCCTGCAAACAGCCCCCCCCCCCCATAGCTGCCCTAGTGTCAATGCAGCGTGACCTGTGCCACATATAGCGTGACCTGTGCCCAATGCAGCATGACCTGTGCCCAATGCAGCGTGACCTGTGCACAATGCAGCGTGACCTGTGCCCAATGCAGCGTGACCTGTGCCCCATACAGCATGACCTGTGCCCAATGCAGCGTGACCTGTGCCCAATGCAGCATGACCTGTGCCCAATGCAGCGTGACCTGTGCCCCATACAGCGTGACCTGTGCCCAATGCAGCGTGACCTGTGCCCAATGCAGCGTGACCTGTGCCCCATACAGCGTGACCTGTGCCCCATACAGCATAACCTGTACCCAATGCAGCGTGACCTGTGCCCAATGCAGCGTGACCTGTGCCCCATACAGCGTGACCTGTGCCCAATGCAGCGTGACCTGTGCCCAATGCAGCGTGACCTGTGCCCCATACAGTGTGACCTGTGCCCAATGCAGCGTGATCTGTGCCCAATACAGCATTGCCTGTGCCCAATACAGCCTCACCTGTGCAGAGGAAGAGGCAAGCCACCCGGATCAGCAGAGAGCGGGATTGCCCGCTGTAATAGCTTTCATTTGAATTTCCCGTCTTCCCGGAGCTCATCGTCACATAGCCCCACCTCTTGGCCTGACGCCTTTGATGACGTCACATGTCCCGCATTGGATCGGCGTTCTGTCTATCAAAGGCGCAGGGCCAAGAGGTGGAGCTATGTGACGTGAGCCCCGGGAACACTGGAAGTTCTAATGAAAGCTATTACATCGGGCAATTCAGCTCTCTGCTGATCCGGGTGGCTTGCCTCTTCCTCTGCACAGGTGAGGCTGTATGGGGCACAGGAAGACCAGGCTGTATTGGGCACAGGCAACGCTGTATTGGGCACAGGTCACGCTGCATTGGGCACAGGTCACAGCTTGCCTCTTCCTCTCCTCTCTCTTCCCCAAGCTGGGAGACTGTGCTGGCGGTGCTCTCATCCTCACTGGGCCCCACTTGGCTGTGGGCCCCATAGCGCCCGCATGGGTCGCTATGGTGGTAGTTACGCCCCTGAAGAGGAATTTTGTGTTAATAGAAAAATAAAAAAATTGGTAGCAGCAGTTTTAAACTGTGTGTTACCAATACAGCATCATAATATTCTGTGCACAGCTCTGAAGGGGGAGCGCCCCAGAGATGTGTTAGCGTGTTTATGTGAGGTTGCTTAAACACTTGGATTTTCTACCTTATGTTATCCTTCCATGTACATGCTGTATACTTCTGTACCTTTGTGAGTATGCATTTTATTTGTTGCTTTTTATTTTAATAAATTCCTTTTTTACTCGGGTAATGCACTAGGGGTTTGGCTTCCCCTTTTTTGTTTTTGTAGTTCCACATGGGATATCCCCATCCGAGGAAGGCTGCATCCACTGGTCATTGGACCGCGTATGTGATGTGACATTTGTTGGCTATCTCTCTAACAAGAACCACTGAGAGAGTTTGGCTGTTTCTTCTTGCTAGTCTTTACAATGTATAACAATACCAAATGCAAATGGACCACATGGCATAAAACACCTTGTTAGAATGTAAAATCTCTAAAAATGTACAGTGTAATGGTAATCTATAGTATTTTTTAAAGTAAACTCATCTAATGCCTGGATAATAGAAACAGAGGACATAACCACAAAATGCTGGCTGGACACGCTGGGTTGGCGGCCAGGCTCAGGTGTGTCCCCCGCTCCCCATCCTGCTTTTCAGCATGACGTTGGAGGCTGGTCTGGGTTGGCTATCCCTGCTGGGGCTTCCCCCCTTACTGCTACCTGCACCTGCATCTTCTACTTTCTCCCTCGTTACATCGTTTCCTTTGGCACATTGTCCCGATCTCACCGGCACCAGGTAATTCAGCCTTCACCTTACTACTTTCATGCACAATATCCAGCCTAATTCCCCTCTCTCACCCCTCTTTCCTCCCCCCCTCTCCCTTGTCCTTTTTCTCCTTTTCCTTTCTTTCTTTTCATTCACCTGTTCCTTATTTTTTTGTTTTCCCTCCAGCACTTCACCCCTTCACTTCAACCTGTTTCTCACTCTTTTCACTCTTTGTTCCACCTTATGGTTCACCCACACTCTCCTTCATGCTCTGGGCACCACATCCACTAGCCCTCCCTCCTTCATTAGGTCCCTATATTGGGGTCCTTTAGTCTATTCCTTTTTCCATCTTCCACCCAGTCTCCACCCTCACCTTTCCACTTGTTACCATAGGGATGTCGTCGCTGCGGGTTTATGCTGCCTGGACAGGTCCCCTCAGCTCCGGGACTGACATTAGTGACCGGGTTGACATGCACGGCTGTGCTCCCCCCTCTGCGCAATCACACGCATGTAAGTAGTAAAGACAAATGCATGGATGTGTGAGGGGATGTAGCACATTCCCTGCATTTGCCTACTCACTTTTCCGACTATGACTACTTCCCTACCAATACTTTTATCTTTTCAGATATCTATTACGGTCTTGCTCCTGACGAGTGACTTAAAGGTCCCGAAACGCGTAGAACTAACAACTACCGTTACAATCACCCATTCATGTATTCACCCTGACCGCTTTCCCCACCAAGTATTATTTCTCTTTTCCCAATGTGATGCTTTAATGCATCCTTTTACTGATTTCAGTATTATCTACACTGCAATTAATCACGCCCTTATGTGACCCGTGCAACTGTAAAATACTGCCTTACATTTTCTACTAGAGTCTAGATGCAAGTTTTTTAATAATTATTTTCCTACTTATCTTATCTCCACTATTATTTCTAATGACGCTTTAATGCGCTAGCTACTTTTATGAGTATTTCTACAATACAATTAATCATGTTATTACGTGACCTGTGTATCTGTAAAATACTGTTTTGTAACATGACAATGTACCTATATGTGATGATTTATCTTGAAAAAATGACATACTACATGCAATGTATTTTCAATCTATGTTCTAAAAATAATTGACTCTACTAATAAACCATTCTTAATTCATTTCTTTACTGCATCCGTGTGCTTCACTCAAAGTCCCGCCCCTTCATAAACCTTTCTATCATTTTGTATTAAGGAATCTCTAAGTATATCAAAACAAGAAAAGCAAAAACCATAGCTCGCAAAAAAAAAAAAATTAGACCTATTAGATTTCCTTATTTATTAATCTGGTTATACAACAAATAACAGTATATCTTAACTGAACCCAAATATACTGCACCTAAACAACTAAACACTATATCAATAAAAATAATCAAATTTTATATATATATATATATATATATATATATATATATATATATATATATATATATATATATATATATATGTATATATATATATATATATATATATATATATATATATATATGTATATATATATATATGCACAGGCAGTCCCCGGGTTACAAACAAGATAGGGCCTGTAGGTTTGTTCTTAAGCTCAATTTGTAAGTAGGAACAGGTACATTTTTTAAGTGTAGCTCCAGCCAAAAATAGCTTTTTGGAAGGGTTATGGAAGGGTCAACAACCCTGTAAGGTTTGTTTTGCTGTCTGTGCCCCTGTTCAGAAGATTTCATCTCACTTTCTGTCCCTATGACAATTGGATTTTAAAAATTTTGGGTTTTTGTGGAAACAAGGATTGGTGATAAACCTTCAGTAGAGACTTCTTTTTTCCATGATAACTCTTACAGGAGTGAATTTCCCTTCCTAGAGGTAGATTTCCTCTCACTTCCTGTTGTCTCCCTCCGTTTGTAAGTAGGAGTTGTTTGTAAGTCGGATGTTTGTAACCCGGAGACCCCCTGCATATGTATTTTTTTAATAAAGATCTGTAGGTTTAAATGGGTATTTAAGTATTTGTATATTACTTTAGTGTGACTATTTACAGAAAGATTTTGTTTTGTTTTTTCTCTGGCCAGCGCTTCATTTGTTACATATTTCTTTTTATACTTCATTAAATAGAACCAGTTTCAAAGTTATATAAAAATCTTAAGACCTTAATATTATTTTTATTTAAGTTTCAATGAAGGAATTTTTCAAGATACATTTTGCCATAATCCCAACCTATACCTTTAAATATTCCAACAGAAGCCATTCTATTAAGAAGCGAGCCATCTATTATTTAATAAATAATGGCGATAATGTGTGGACGGAACGCTGAGACTTTAAATTAAACTCGACGGTTTCAATGAATTTTAAAAGATCTATTCCTGGTTCTTCGCCGTCTAAACTGTTGAGCGTGGTGTTCAGCAGATCTGTTTTGAATTAAAGACAAATGTATCATTTATGCCAGCACGCTGTTCTAGCCTTTCGGGTTCCCGGGGGAATTGGCCGCTTGCACTTGCAAATTTAAAATACAAGTAGGTAGTGAAGTGTTTTGATTTTGCATTAGCCTTGTAAATAACCTCTTTGGCTCACTGTTAAACAACGTGAAGTGAATGGATAATGAATTCTTACTGTTAGGATGTCGTAACTCCCTGCTGAAAACTGCTTTCTTGAAGACACCATGCCTGTTTTAGGGTCAATAAAGAACTTTCCATCCTCATTCCCATCTACGATGCTATAGGAAATCTCTGCATTGGGGCCCTCGTCTTTGTCGAACGCAAAGGCTCTGTAAATGGGTTCACCCCGTTTTTTCCTATCTCTCTCGGGAAGTTTGATTTGATAGACCTTCTCTGGAAACTGAGGCTTGTTATCATTTTCGTCCAGAACTTGAACAATGACCCAGACTGTGGACTGCTTGGGTGAAGGACCTCCATCACTGACTGTCACCTGAGGAAAAACAAAACTTCTGATTAGCTGATGTTATATTTAGATGTTATAAAGCCATAAATTACAAAGTAAAACTGAACTCTCCTGCTGGATTTTTTATTTAGTTAATATTGTGAAGAAAGCAATATAAGCAGTTGGAACATGTAAAGAGTGGAACATCCAACTTCCGGGGGGACAGGAAAAGCACTGGGAATGGAGGCATGGGGTTCTTGAAGTTAGCATATCCATTAAAGTATATCTTAGACTGGCACAGAGAAAGGTTTGGTAAGTAAAGCTTTTTCTATTGATTTGTTTGAGTGCAGAAGAGCAGAGAATGGGAATTACTTTATCAGTATGCTGCTTATCTTTTATTGTCCATTTAACAGTCTGTAGGCAGTTACTGCTTATCGGCAAAGAGATGACCTTGGCCATGTTGTCTGATCAAACAGAATTACAAATTATTTGACAGAAACACATATATGTATTTAAACTGTATATTTAGGTGTTTGCTAGAGGCACATCTTTACGTGACTGTCATTTTTAAAATGTCACTTTAATTGGTGGTTAGATCAAGAAGGCACTATACCTGCAATCCCTTCCTTTCTCCCAAATTCTTGATTGGGCAAAGCTCTGGAACTCCCTTCAGCTTCCCACGTGCTCCTATTGGCTCATTACTATGATGAGCTGCCTTGCTAGCCAATAGGAAAACAGTACCAGAAAGTGCCAGGGCTTTACCGGTTCAGAATATTTTGTTATAGAAAAGTGGTGAATGTTCTCAAGACTATATACAGCAACCCCAGTTTCTATCTTCTGCGAGATATCCCAAGAACCAAATGACTGAAAAACCTTAATAAAGAGTGTTTCCACCAAGCATGAGCCGTAAGGTTGTATAAGTTAAGCTGCCAAAGATGGATCTGCTGCTGAACCAGCCAAGATTCGATCCTTCTATGGGCAGGCTGATTGTACCCAAGCTGATCCATCGATCAACTTGAGTACAACCAACTGTCAGATTTAGAATATGTGATTATTGCCAGTGGCTATAGCCATAGCAGGAATCACAGTTTTACTGGCAGGGATGGCTCCCTGTGACATATCCCCCCACCTGCCAGGAGAACACTTTAACTCTGCAGAAGGGATTCCCCCATCAAAACAATTAGTTATTGCAGAAAACAAAACCACATAATCTATGGCCTGCTTTAGCCCTCTGCATTTATTTTGAGGGAGGACAAGCCTTGCAGCCTACAAATGCCTATATGACTGTAGCTAAATAAAGCTTTTAATCTGTTGCCTCAAACTGATAGGGTTGTTTTATGACACCCCTCTGACTTTGAAAATAACAAAATATATATATCAATTTAGATATCAACTATTTCAAAGCTAGATGAAGTCCCATGAGGGCCACATTTATGTGCTTTCCAGTACCACTGTCTAAATGATCACTTTCACAGCTTCAAGTAGTTCAGCAAAGTACCAAAAGTGACCTGGGCAACATCATGCTTGGTCCAATAGGATAACAATTAGCTGGCTGACTCCAGAGCCCAGGGGAGCAAATCAAAATATATATGGGTACAGTGAATAAGCCAAGTCCAAACTGATTTCCCCAGTCTCTGCTAAAATACGCATTAAAAGCCAGCCAGCCTAAACAGGTTTATTTACTAGTAACACCTCGTCGCTCATCCTGTGTTTAAATCGATGTCAGGAAGCCATTAGAACTAATTTTCTTGGCATCCCTTTAATGAGTCGAAAAATCTAAGTGCAGAAAAAGAAAGGATTTCACTCTGCAAGATTACGTCTGATTACTTTGTCTACATATTCACTAACAACTGCCAATTATTTGTTATATTTAGAAGCTAGTAGACAATACAACTAAATGCAATTAGCTAAAGGCTGATTAGCTTGAGAGTACCAGAAAAGGTAACAGAGAAGGGTAATCAGGTCATAAAATAGGATAAAGAGTTGTACAAAGAAAAAGATTTGTTCTTCCAGCATACTGTAGGCTTCCTATAGTACATATGAGCAATCGATGCAACTGAATTCTCCAGTTGGGGAACCAGCCCAACCTGGAGTTAGGCTTTGAAGGATCATTCCTTCCCAAAACTTATATTTTAGTTTTTGTAGGTGCTAGTGAGTAAAACCACCTCACAATTTCTTATAGATCTCAGGCACTCTCTTGGGGCGATATCTGCTCTTGAGTCCCCTGGTTTGCACCATTATGAAGGTATCCCACTCTTCTGTTGGGTTCTTTATTTAGTTAATATTGTGAAGAAAGCTATAGAGCAGTTGGAACATGTAAAGATTGAAACAGCCAACTCCTGGGGGGGTGGGGGGGTGGAGTAAAGGACTGGGGATGGAGGCAGAGGGTTCTTGATGTTCCATTAAAGCATATCCTTGTTTAAAGTGTATGTATAGCATTTTTTACATGTTAGAACCCTGGGCTCCATGCAAGAGATTTCCCCTAACCAACTGTTTGTGGGACAACATTCTACTAGACAAGTAGAAAGGAAAATTCTTCAACAGGAAAACAGACAATAAAAAAACTGACAGAGGGTGTAGCATTCCCTTACCTAACTTTAAAACAAAAAAGCATTTTTACTTCTAGTGGTTTCTGAAACACTTGACTGCAACTGACCTCACCAGGGGGCAGCAGGTACAGCAGAGCTACAGTGCAGAGACGGGAGATCAAAGCACAGTTGGGATCAAGCAGGGGTCTTGGTGGGTGGTGGGCTGATGGTAGAAGACAGTCCAGGTCAGAAAAAGAGTGGGCAGTTAACAAGGCTGGAGACAAGAGTGGTCAAGTTCAGGCAAGAGTCTTGGCGAACGGCAAGCAGAGGCTGGTCTGACAGTCAGAGTCCACAATGAAGAAGGCAAAAGACGAGTCATAAGAATAGTCAAGCAATCTGAGTCAGAAACAATAGGGAACATGCTTTAGTGTAATACTATAGGTCTTGCATACAGGTAGTTGGTTTGAAGACACAGCACCAGCCTATTTAAAAGTTTGTGCTTAATTACCCTCCAGGTCTATCCCAGCATCATTAGCATGTGCTAAATGCATGCTGAAAAACCATGACTCAACTGTGGGAAAAGCTACAAGGAAAACGTGGGCTGTAGCAGAGCAGAGATGGAGCTGGAATAAGGCTAGAATTAAGAAATGCCTGGACAGAGCAGGACAGGTGTGTAAAGCCTACATGGAAATCTGAGTCTTCCCAAGTCTACAAAATTTTTTTTCTATAGACAGGGCTTTTTTTCAGCAGGAACGCGGGGGAACACAATTCCGGCACCTCCAGAACTGAATGTATGTAATGGCAAGGGGTGCTGGGTGTGCTGAAGGGTCTATTGATGCTGAGAGGATCTGTTTTTGCAGAGGGAGGGGGGTCTATTGTGGCTGGGGTGGGTCTTATGTTGTTGGAGGTATGTCATTGCTGGGAGGGATCTACTGTTGAGGGAAGGTCTATTGATGCTGGCTGCTGGGGAATCTATAGTTTCTGTAGGGAATCTATTTTTGCAGGGGGGTCTATTGTTGCTGGGGAGGTCTATTGTTGCTGGTGAGGGGTCTATTGTTGCTGGTGAGGGATCTATTGTTGCTCAGGGTGGGTATTATGTTGCAGGGAGTCAATCATCACTAGGAGGGATCTACTGCTGAGGTAGGGGTCTAATGTTGCTGGCTGTTGGAGGGTCGATTGATGCTGGCTGTTGGGAATCCATTGCTGCTGGGGTGGATCTATTGGCGCTGCGGTATCCATTGTTGCTAGATTACTATTTTACTGCTTTTCTTGTTATCATTAACAAATTCCATACAAAATACTTAGCACCACGAATGATACTTGGTTCTCTATTCTCTAAAAGGGGTAGTACTGGGAGGTGGGTAAGGTGTGGAACAAAGGAATGGTGCTCGGAGGTGGGTAGGGGGCAGAGTCAAGGGGTGACTCGAAAGGGAGGAGTTGCTGCACCCATTCTCTGAGAAAAAAAGCCCCGTCTATAGATAAGCACAGGAACTGCAAAAGGCTGATACCTGGTGAAATTCAGGTACTTACACTGATTGCATTTAAAAAATATATACATTTAAATATGTTATTAATGAATACAAAGCAATTCACATTAATTTACATCTTTTACATCTGCCAACAGATTGTAGATGGCAGATGGCTGTATCTGGCTGTTCAATGATTATGTGTGTTCATGTATGTGGTGTATAGATGGGAGAGCACTCAAGGGGCAGCTTTGTAGAATAAAAGAAATCTTGAATGATCTCTGAAAGTAGACATTAACCCAAGGCTTTACAATACCAAGTATGTATGTTTTTAAGCTTATCTGTCCAACTCAATTTTAATATTCATCAACCTGATATGTTGGGTTGAATTTACAATATTAAAAGTTGTTTTTATGTGATGCATGTGTACTTTTTATTGAGAGGCAATGCACCAATAAAGTCCCATAGCACCTGCTGAGCTACCAGGATTGGGAACGGCTTACTTGTTCACATTTTTCTGGGATGAGGTGCTAACTAGCTCCTAATGCAACCCTTGGTGTACTATTATGCGGGATATTTTCAGCAGCAAGTAAACATGTTGACCCTAAAGATGAATTGAGGTAATTGAGAGACTTTGACAATGACCAAATTATAATGACTAAACAACTGGGTCAGAGCAACTCCAAAACTGCAGCTCTGTTGGGATATTCTGCAGCGGTCAAGAGCTACCAAAAGTGGTCCAAGGAAAGAAAACCAGCAAACCGACAACAGGAACATGGACAGGCAAGGCTTGCTGATGTATGTGGGGATCAAAGGCAGGCCCGTGTAGTCCAATCCAAAAGAAGAGCTCCTGTAGATCAAATTTCTGTAAAAGATAATGCTGCTTCCAATAGAAACATGCAAGAACATAGAGTGCATCACAGTTTGATGCTTATGGGGTTGCGTAGCCACAGACCAGGCTGGCTGCCCATGCTGACCCATATCAACAGCCAAAAGTGCCTACAATGGCCATGTGAGCATCAGAACTGGACCACGGAGCAACGGAAAAAGGTGGCCTGCTCTGATGAATTCAAGAATGGTTTGTGAAACACAACACATTTGAGGTGTTGACCTGGCCTCCAAATTCTCAGGAACTGAATCCAATTGAGCATCTGTGGGATGTTCTGAAAATCAAGTCTGATCCATGGAGGTCCCACCTTGCAACTTACAGGACTTAAAGGATCTGCTACTGATGACTTGGTGCAAGATACTACAGCACTATATATATATATATATATATATATATATATATATATATATATATATAAAAAAAATAAATGTAGCACCCTCTACCATAGGTAGGTGCTAGAGTGAGAATTTTTTTGTCAGGTAGACTGCCAGTGCAGGTAAATTTAGGCAGGCCTAGCTTAGGCTAGGCCTGCTTGTTTTGATCTGGGGGCAGGGAGTGGTTAGTGTAGAAGTGGGTGTGACCACCTGTGCTCTAGTTCTCAGGTGCCTCCCCTGCTTCCAGGGAGAATGTTCTGGAAGAGGGGCAGGGCCTAGGACTGGAGTGGCAGGCAGCTCATGTGAGGAGCCCAGACCAATCCCCAACTGGAATTGGCAGGGGGCAGGCCTCCCATATAAGTTGAGGTAACAGGCCACTGGGGGGAGTTGTCGGCTGGGAGAAGTGGAGAATGGAGTACTAGGCAGCAGCAGGAGGACACCCCCATATGGGGGGCGTGCGCCGATCGCAGGAGGAGGCCCGGGAGAACTGTGAGGGAACTTCACCCTTACACGGTCATGGGTGAAGTCCTCATCTTTACACAGTCATTGATGAGGTGTTCCTGGAGAAGAGGGGCAGGAGAAGCTGTCGGAACGTACGGTCCGGTTAAACTCTCCATCATGGACCCAGGACAGAAAAAGGTCAGTGAGTGTACCACAGTGGAGATCTGGATGTGGAGACATGCCAGGAGGTCTGGGAGGGAACTTCATCCTTACACGGTCATGGATGAGGTTCTCATCTTTACACGGTCAGTGATGAGGAGTCCTGGAACAGAGGGGAGACTGTGGGGGGAATAGTGTAAAATTGATGCAGCCCGGGGGCGCAGGATTTGCAGGCTGGACTAGCTGGGAACAGTAGTCCACCGTTCAGCACATGCTACTAAACTACTAGGCCTCCGGGGAGAGGTACTGCAGACCTCTGGCCTAGTAGCAGCAACCAATCAGAGTCAGCATTAAAGACTATTCAGAGTGGGTTCTTTTGCATATAGAAGAGGATGTGACAAGAAACATAATGTGCTACAGAATAAGTTTGTGTAGGATGGAAGGATTCCTGGGAGCAATAGTCTGCAGGAGTTACGCAGAGGAGGAGCAATAATCTGCATGGTGATGCAGGGAAGAGACTGTAGATGTTATACACGTGCATCATTTCTTCAAGGCTCAAATGAAGTTCTAATTTATAAATATGATGGCAAAGTAATTTGATCTATGGGCATCCCAAATATCCTTTCCCCCAACCAAGTTATCCCCCAATAAACAAAAACAAAACAAAGCAAATGGCTGTTCATTGTCTCAGAAGCGATATATGGAGGTCTGGCAGCAGGGTGACATGGTGGATGTTAATTACTAGTGGCAACACACCGCTACACATATATATATATAATTGCTAATCAGCCAATCACATGGCAGCAACTCAATGCATTTAGGTCTCTAGATGTGGTGAAGGCGACTTGCTGAAGTTTAAACTGAGCATCAGAATGAGGAAGAAAGGACTTTGAATGTGGCATGGTTGTTGGTGCCGGACAGGCTGGTCTGAGTATTTCAAAAACTGCTGATCTACTGGGATTTTCACACACAACCATCTCTCGGGTTTACAGAGAATGGTCCGAAAAAGAGAAAATATCCAGTGAGGGGCAGTTGTGTGGCAGAATGGGCAGACTGGTTTGAGGTGATAGAAAGGCAACAGTAACTCAAGTAACCAATCGTTACAACCAAAGTATGCAGAATACCATCTCTGAACAAACAACACATCGAACCTTGAAGCAGATGGGCTACAGCAGAAAAAGACCACTCCTGTCAGCTAAGAACAGGAAACTGAGGCTACAATTTGCACAGGCTCACCAAAATTGGACAATAGAAGATTGGAAAAACGTTGCCTGGTCTGATCAGTCTCGATTTCAGCTGTGACATTCAGATGGTAGGGTCAGAATTTGACATAAACAACATGAAAGCATGGATCCATCCTGCCTTGTATCATTGGTTCAGGCTGGTGGTGTAATGGTGTGGGGGGATATTTTCTTGGTACACTTTGGGACCCTTAGTACCAATTGAGCATCATTTAAACACCACATCCTACCTGAGTATTGTTCATGACCATATCCATCCCTTTATGACTACAGTGTACACATCTTCTGATGGCTCCTTCCAGCAGGATAATGCACCATGTCACAAAGCTCCAATCATCTCACCACTGGACAATGAGGTCACTGTACTCCAATGGCCTCCACAGTCACCAGATCTCAATCCAATAAAGCACCTTTGGGATGTGGTGGAGAGATTCGCATCATTGATGTGCAGCCGACAAATCTGCATCCACTGCCTGAAGATATCATGTCAGCATGGACCAAAATCTCTGAGGAACGTTCCAACATCTTGTTGAATCTACGCCACGAAGAATTAAGGCAGTTCTGAAGGGAAAAGGGGGTCCAACCCAGTACTAGCAAGGTGTACCTAATAAAGTGGCCGGTGAGTGTATATACAGTATATTGTATATATATATATAGATTTTAAAAAAAAAGATATTCACATTTAAAATAGAAAACCTTTAACTTAAAGTTAAGACAAAAACATTCTAGTTTCCCTTTAATAAATCTATCATTTTCGTGCAGTAACGCAGCCTAGAGTTTTCCTTTGAAAAGGACACCTGAGCCTTCCCTGAGATTTATCACGCTCTCCGATCTCTTTGTCCTGACAATTCCTTCGGCGAGGAGATCTAGTGAAGTTGTATTGAGATGGGATGGCAGCTTTCCACGCTGTTGAGTCAGGTAATTTTGATTATTACACATTGATTGCTCTGCTGTTTATCAACTCAGTAGTTCTCCGCAGCAGCACAATCCCTCCCACTGGAGCTTCTGTTCCATCAAGCTATAACCAAAAGCGCAATTTCACATTGTATCATCCCTCCCGCTGTAATGCTAATACTGAAAAACCGGCTGCCACTATAATCTTACACGAACACCCCGCAGCATGGCTGAAAATCAATAGAGACATGAGGGGGCAGAAAGTAATAAAAAAACATTATCTGGCCGATCACAGAGATTTAATATGGTTTTAGTTCTTAGGCAATAGATTTAACTTTAATTCTGTAAAAAAGATGAAGAAAGAAAAAGATCGCTGCTTAGATAGAATATGACTACATGACATGCAGTGTGTGATTACAGCTATAATAATATGCAGTAAGGTCAGTAATTCAATAAAATTACTTAAAGCTAAACTCCAGGCAAACAGCATAAGCCGCGTATTGAATCAATACATGAGAGCTGTTTTACCTGCGAAAAGGTTTGCATTTCTGTCATTCCAGTTATGGGACTTACACAGCTCTATCTGGTAGGGCAGGAGTCTAACTTTCTCTGCTGCAATTAAATGACGCTTACGATATACACATGAACTTTAATGGCATCCAAGTCTTAGTCTGTAGGGTTCAATATTGCGTTGGCCCACCCTTTGCAGCTATTACAGCTTCGACTCTTCTAGGAAGGCTGTCCACAAGGTTTAGGAGTGTCTATGGGGATGTTTGACCATTCTTCCAGAAGCTCATTTGTGAGGTCAGGATGAGAAGGCCTGGCTCTCAGTCTCCGCTCGAATTCATCCCAAAGGTGTTCTATGGGGTTCAGGTCAGGTTGAGGCAGGCCAGTCAAGTTCCTCCACCCCAAACTCGCTCATCAATGTTTTTTTGGTCCTTGCTTTGTGCACTGGTCCAAATCATTTGGTGGAGGAGGGATTATGGTGTGGGGTTGTTTTTTAGGGGTTGGGCTTGGCCCCTTAGTTCCAGTGAAGGGAACTCTTAAGGCATCAGCATACCAAGACATTTTGGATAATTTCATGCTTCCAACTTTGTGGGAACAGTTTGGTGATGGCCCCTTCCTGTTCCAACATGACTGCGCACCATTGCTTTAAAGCAAGGTCCATAAAGACATGGATGAGCGAGTTTGGGGAGGAGGAACTTGGCTGGCCTGCACAGAGTCCTGACCTTAACCTGATAGAACGCCTTTAGGATGAATTAGAGCAGATGCCACTAAAGTGCATGTACATGTAATGGCAGGCATCCAAATATTTTTGGTAATATAGTGTATTGTCCTTCCTCCAGCCTATAATTGGACAGTGACAACAGAAGCAGCCAACTGAGAAGCTCATCTCTCCGTCACTCTGCTCTCTCCTCCTATCAGGAATTGGATGCAGGAGACCCAATGGGGGTTCCTGGCGAATAGCTTCTGGCTAAAGCCCCATTGAAAGCAAAAGGAGGCTGACAGCTCCTGCAGCTATTCTCAGCTGCTCAGATGTACTCACTCATGGAGCAATTTCCTGCGAATGATTGGCCCAGGACACAGACTATCTGCATCCAGGGCTGATCATTTGCGGTGAATTTGTTCTGTAAGCGATTACATGCGAGCGCCGAGGAATAACTGTAGGAGTTGTCAGCCTCATTTTGTTTTCAATGGGGCTTCGCTCAATGCTAATCGCCGGGAACCCCCACTGGGTCTCCCACATCTAATCCTTAATGGCCTCATCTGCAAGTATAAATGAGGCCTTAAAGTGTTACTAAATCCAGGACCCTGCACTCACTATATCTGGTCTCTCACAGTACACAGAACACAGAAATGCAATTATTTTAGTAATTTTAAACTGCTAAATACCTTTTCTTATCATATGGTAGTCTTGTGACTTCTATTAGTGTCCGGCCACGCACTGGTTAAAGCTTATAGGAGGAGTTTTCATTCTACTCTGACTATCCTATGAGGCTGCAGGACCCCTGACCCTCTATCTGGAAAGTGCTGATTGGCCCTGTGCTGATAACATGCACCCTCCCAAGAAAAAAACAAAAACTCTCTATCAATACACACAAAACTGAGCGTGTGCAGAGTGACTCCAAAGGCTCTGTCTTACCAGGAGATAGATTGGGGACAGTGGAAGAAGGGGAGGATCAGAGAAGACAGGATCAAACAGCGTTTTTTTGCGGAAGAATAACCCCTTAGGTTCCACAGTGAGTATAACAAGCATGCTTTTTACTGCATATACACACTGATTTTACTGTTGTGGGTTTAGTAACACTTTAAGCTTTTTTTTACTCTTTACAAAAAAAAAAAAAAGCTTTGTCTTTAGAAACACTTTAATGGGAAATTGCATGTCAATTACAATTACAATTACAACATAAGCAGTGAGAAGATGCGTATGTTAAACAAATGACGTTTCTGAGCATTATACATCTACATATTACTATTAGGTGCAGTAGGTCTGTGCTTATGGGCTGCAAAGCTTAAGAGACAGCAATACCTGTATAGATGTCAACTACAAGTATTTCTCAAGCATCAATACGTAGCACAATAAAACCTTCCTAAAACAGAAGGCATTTCTTCCCTCCGATATCCCAAAAATAAGAGGATTATACCTCATTTAAGGACAGTGGGCAGAGCCATGCTAATCATTGCTTTACACCCCATTGACCAGATGCACATCCAGTATAGTGCATATATAGCCTAATATTGTTAAGCCATTAATTCCAAACTGCAAACAGATTTTTCCATTTTTTGGCCATTATCAGTCTAGTGTATGGAAATCACGACTTCTATGAAGTAGGGTTTGAGACCCAATGAGCCTCTATAACCATAACCTGCATGGATATACTGTCTCCAGCATTATTTATCAGGAGCACTTACACTATATGTGCTTGTTTATTTTAACACAGAGACAGAGGGTGCAGGTTTATCAGCGGCCCACCCTGATGTCAGAACATCTGTGGGTCCTTTTCCTCTTCCCAACTGGGGTCACACTTCAGGAAAGCCCTCACAAAATAATTGGAGGACCAGCTTTGGCAGGTCCTTAAGGAGCAGGGTCCACCTGGCTTCGGCCTAGGTAGGCCAGAGTACCATGTCCCTGTTAGGAGCCAAGAGAAGTCAGGAAGGATTGAGGCCCTTCCTCTTTGGAGGTTGGACCAAGCACTGTACCCTTGTTCACTTTTTTTATGTGCTTTAATCTCACGGTTCACTTTTTTTGTTCACAGGTTTTGTTCACAGGACAAATATTGCACGATAGAGCTCCATATAAAAGAAAAAAAAAGTTGATGACCAGTAAAAGAAGAAAATGTACTGTGCAAAGACGAGTCTAACGGAGCAGAAGGTTGTGTGCCTATAGGCTCCACTGATGAAAATCCAGTCTCACAAAGCAATTAGAAACTATGGCCTAGACAGGTATGAGAATAGCCTAAAGTAAAAAAAAATGCAGCAATGAGCAAATATGATTGGCTTGATTTATGAGCATAAAATTATCAACATATATATTTTATCCTCATAAAGCAAGCCAATCATATTGGCTCATTACTGCATAGTACAGGCCTATATGGATATGCATTTGTTGATGTCAAAATATCTTATTTCCCAATACAAGTTTGCAAAGACAGCTTAAAGCAGGTCAAATGCAAGTAAAAAGGAGATCAAATGCAGGTCACATAAACCTGTAAAGAATCGATCTAAGAAATATCTCAAATAGATGTAAAAGCAAGCCCATCGAAACAAGCCCACAGCCCTTCAACATAGGCTCAGTCTGGACTTTATTACTTTTTCTCAGTACAAGTCTACCGATCCGCTATGAGGGGCTGAAAACACACAATCTACTGATGAGCCATCTTATCTCAGTAGTCTTTCAGCACAATTGTCAATTGCTCTTGAGTGCCAATACAGAGAGCCAGTAGAGGGAGGATTGCCAATCTTCATGTGAATGTCTACGGAAAATCACTGAACAGCAAGCATACAAAAAAGTGGAAGTCACTTCATAATTAATTTCCTAGTAAACTCTACAATAATAACTCATTTTGTGTAGTCACTGAAAATACGCTGCAGCTTCCTTTCAATAACAAGGAAACCTCGACGAGCCCTGGTTGACGTTTTGCACTGAGGTCCCACAAGGGTTTAGCAATGTTTTATTTCTTATGAAACACTACTGGAAGTATATTAAGAAGCAGAATCCTTTGCGCCTGGCTTGTCTCATCCCCAGGATCCCGTCCAAGAGCTCTTGTCTAGGATAAACAATTTAGCTTCTGAGGTCATGCACAGCCTGACAGCCAACTGAAAGTTATGACAGTATGAGGAGATGACACTGTGCACCCTTTGTCTAAAATAAATAAATAAAACTCCCCTTAACCACAAGACCTTGAAGCCCTGAGCATTGAAGTCACATCCAAGCGCATCAACATGGAAACCATGAATACGAAAGAAAGGAAGGAGAATAAAGAAAGATTCATTGCAGGAACTTTAGGCTCCATTCTGTCAGTAATTTAATACACAACAACTTTAAATTATTAAAGTGAACCCGTACTTTGCTTTGGACTAACCCAATCAAGTTTGCTTGATAGCAATCACCACTTAGAGGCAGATTTATAAAGTAGCAGTATGACCTTACCATAGTTATCCCATACCGGTAATTTTTAAGCTGAAGTTTAATCTGCTTACATTATGCCTTCCCTGGACTCTATTTTCCCAACTTAATCAACATGCTGAAGGCATTATTATATACAACCTTTAGGCGTCTCTGTGCTTCTTATGCCGCGTACACACAGGCGGACTTTTCGACCAGACTGGTCCGACGGACTTTCCGATGGACTTTCAAATGAACAGACTTGCCTACACACGACCAACCAAAGTCTGACAGATTCGTACGTGATGACGTATGACCGGACTAAAATAAGGAAGTTCATAGCTAGTAGCCAATAGTTGCCCTAGCGTCGGTTTTAGTTCGTTGGACTAGCATACAGACGAGCGGATTTTTCGACCGGACTTGAGTCTGTCGGAAAGATTTAAAACATGTTTTATTTCTAGGTCCATCGGACTTTTGAAAAAAAAAAGTCCACTGGAGCTCACACACGATCGAATTGTCCGACGGAGTCCGGTCTGCTGGAAAGTCCGCTCGTGTGTACGCGGCATTAATTAATTCAGGCAGATCATGGCTGGTGGGAGGGCCGGCATAGCTTCCTGAAAGCATCACAGTGCCTTGTACTGCTCTCAAGAGCTCTTAGCCCTAATGCAAGCAGTGGGTTGGATTTCGGGGGGAATTTTGCAAATATTAAAATGTCTTCATTTGTGGATATCAGCCTGGAGGACTGGAGGTCCCTAGGCAGAATACATTTATTAATAGGAAACACCCACATGTGAAGCTGAACCCCATTGATTGAAAGGACTGAAATCCAATTAATAAAATGTGTGGGCCAGGGGCAGTAAGGCTGGGTAGGAAAGTGCTAGATGGTGCAGGACATCCTCCAGCCATGAAATTAGGTTGGCTCTATCTGACAGCTTTTCATGCACACTGTGAAAAACCCATAGAGCTACACATGAGGGATGGGGTAGTTTGCATTGCCTTGGTTAAGTTCTGACAAACTTTTGTGGAAGCCTAAACTTGCTTGGAATGGGGAAGTAGGTGTGAATGGGGAGTAGGTGTTACCTTCCAATGGTGACTACTATAGAGTAGACTTGCTACTTTGCCAGATACAATCAGAAGACAGATATATTTAAACGTAAACTTATAGAGAATCTACATATTGGTCAGGTCAGTCTTGCAGTCTTAAATGTTTTTTTTTTAGTTTTGAATAGTGAAGGGAAAAATTATACTGTTAATTGCCAGAAAAGAATGCATGATGGAAATGCAAATACAATGATGTGTTTCCAGAATACATTTTATTTGTCCAAAAAAACATTCAGAATGAGATTAAGGCATCTGGGAAGGTTACAGAGTTCTAAAAAGAACTTGTTCAAAACGTCTGGGCAGTGTTAAAGTTTCTCTTTAAAAATTTGTTTCTGTGTACCTGTTCCAGTTGCTACAGAAATTACGTTTTTACATGGGCCAGACTTTTTTTGAAGGTGTTTTATTTATATTTTACAAGATATATGTAATAGACGTATGTATAACACAAGACAACATGACTCATTCAACAGGCCATGCTACAACAACAGCCTGAGTTGTAAACACATGTACATTGACCTCCTCCCTTATTCCCTACAGATGAACCACACAACATTAACAAGTACCGACTTGTGTACAACCAACCTATTGGAAATTTTTTTGTATGGCCAGCCTATTGTAGAAGGCAGAATACAGTTGATGTAGAAGTTTGAGTATTTAAGGTCAAGCATTAGAGAGTGGAACTGTATAGAGATCACACATCTCAGAGGAAGGTATTTATAAAATTCATGATTATTCCAGTTAAAGGCACTCTAAGGAAACAGTTTCCTCTATATCAATCCAGCTTATTAATAATATTATTTATAATATTAATAATATTATTAATAATAATAATGGCAGCAGCAAGGAAGACCACCAGAATTACATTACATTTTTAACGTAGGTCAACTTTTAATTTCTAAAAAGTGTTCCTCTGGGATTCTCTAGCAGTTATATAGAATAGAACTTGTTGAATGTTTCATGATTCCATGTCAATTATTCTGAATGTCCTAGCCCCCCCCTTCTGCCTAATACCGCGCTTCATTTACTAGAAATGGTCCATAGTCAGAATATCAGTTTCGGCTGGCTGTCTGGGAGTAAAATTGGCTCTGCGTTCCTTGCTCGTTCATTTTTAAGGCCATATGGTCTACCTGGTGAGTACAAATCTGTTAATGATTATACAACGTGTCTTTTACTAACCGTGGGATTAGGGAAATATAATTATGAATTGCATTGCTCTGGGGAAAAGTAATTACAGTGGAAATGGTGTATTTCTAGGTAGTGGGCAAAGCCGAATCATTTGTCAGGTTTATTTCTGCTTATTAAACGTTAAACCTGTTAAATGTACATTTGGTAGCACAGCAAAATTTCTACATTATGCCTGAATTAAATCTCCACTCTAATGAAATATTATTGCAATGCAGGCACACTATGTTTCACATAATAATCAATAATACTCTCTTAGTGGCCATAAACATGGGTCTGCATTTGCTACAACTAAAGCTTTGATATACTGAAACATCAGACTAGGTTTAAATTTAGGTACAGGCTGCCCACAATTACAGACCAATCTTACCAAAGAGTTCAGCATCCCAACTGAACTTCCAGATGGAGCAGGGAACTATCAAAGCTCTATATGGGCTCTGAAATATTTCATATAGACCATTTATATTGGTCACAATAAAGGTACTTAAAAGTGGACCCTTCACTAAAATTCAAGGTCTGCTTATTCAATAGTACACCACCCCCCATTCTCCCTATAGAAAAAAAAATACATATCTTACACACAGATCCCAGATCTTGAAAGAAGATCCTCATGCACCAGACTGAACAATCTTTTTGCAAGATTTGGAAAAGCACAGATTACCAGGATCTCACTGGAAGGACCATAATGACACCCTCCCCTATTTTCTGTTATTTCCTTCAATAGATTTGTATTGACATTTAAAGAAAGTAAGATAGAAAACAGTCCCTAAAATAAAGGGAAGAGTGTCAGGGCTTAACCTACAAACTCTGTTGTGTCCGGCGATGTCTCTTCTTCCTAAGCCACCTGGAATGCTGGACAGCTCCCTGGACAATTCCTTGAATGATCCTGCCTTGAACCCTGTCTTGAACTTTGATCCCTTTGCTCCTCACATGAACTTCATAATAAAACTATGCCTTTCCACTTCCTGTTTGCTAAATTATTGTTCTCCCTCCAGCCAATATCTCGCTCTTGTCACTCCTGCTGTCATCCGTAGCTTCGATTTTACTCATTACCAGCCCATGGCTTGTTCCTCGACTATGCCTCTGCTTGGTCCCAACCTGCAACCATTTGTTACCAACCTTTGCCTTGTCTACTGACTGGGCTTCTGCTTATCCCTACTAGACCACAGCTTGCTCACCTCCTCCTGGTGGGGCAATCCTGAGGACTGTGACCTGGTATTAACAAGCAGCAAAACCAATCTTCACCATCAGGACCTGCTTTTGTACTTATCTAGCTGGCCGCTGAGTGCCTCCCTACTGCTATAGCTACTGGCCCCCAAGCCTATAGCTACTGGCCTTAATCGCTTGGTTCTCAGCCTTAGAGCCGACGGGGACAGATGCAGCATCAGACCGATACTGCATCCACCTAGGTAAGTATGATTAAAAAAATAAAATAAAATCCCTATACTTCTCTTTTAAGTGTCTTCACAGCTTATTTTAAAGCAGAACTACAGTCCCCCAAGTATCACCCTCAACCACCTCATACGTATTTTTTTTTTTTTAATTATCTTATGTATACCTTTTTTTAGCTGTCTTATAGTCAGTCACATATGGTGCAGGATACTCTTACGCTGTCTGATTTTTAGTCCTACACAGATGGGTGCCCACATGATGATGTGCAAGCGCCATTCTGTGCAACAGTACTCTGAACACATGGTGTGTGAGGATGCACCCTCAAGGGGTGTGTCCACGACATTCTGGGCTCACACGAAGTAAAACAAATTATGCTGGACAACATTTAACTTGGAAGAGGACCAGTGTTTGAAGCAGTGGCGGCTGGTGCTCCATTTTTTTGGGGGGGGGGGGGGGCAACAAACAAACCACCCAAAGCCACCCTCCACCCCCATTTGGTTGGTCCATCAGTAGTGAAACACCACACCTCCCTATGGTCAATCGGTTCATCAGTCAAAATTCCCCCTCATTGCTCGGTCGATCGGCAATACAACACAAACACCCCCCCGTCGCCCGTCCATCCATCCACCAACCAGCCCTGCACTTACCCCATCTAGGTCGCGGTTCGTCTCCTCCTTGGCGGCTTCCCCCTGCATCTCTTGCTCTTGGCCAATACAGGCGCTTGTCCTCTCGACCAATCAAATCTCAGGACCCGCTTCCTGATTGGCCGGGAGGAGAATCAGGAAGAAAAAAGCAAATATTAATTTGCTATTTTCACACAAATGGGTGGGCTCAGGGAGCAGTGCTCTGTGCCCCGAGCCTACCCTTTTTTGAAGCCAATTAGAGCCTCAGGCTCTAATCATGTGCTTTAAAAAAAAAAAAAAACCCATTGGAATCCATGCACCCGGTGCCCTGCATGTAGATTAGAGTCCAGGCACATGGATTAGGGGAGCAGCGCCCCTGATGACTAGGAAGGGGAGACACAATTAAAAAAAATGGAGTTCAGCTTTAAGAGTGGGATCCCTTAAAAAGGAATAAGTGTGCCATATAATTGTATTTTTTTAAAGGCTGAACTACTAGATATGTAACCTTAATTTTGCTGCCAAACTGGGAATTGTGTTGGTTTTTTTTTAAGCCATACTTTTACCATAACAGCAAATGATTATATGCTCCCACTCCAGCCAGAATGTATTCATAAAAGGCGCGTGGGAGAGGAAAGGGTCTGGTGGATTCACCGAAAGGACTTAAAATGATAACAGCACACCCAGTTTCAAAATATTCATCTATTTTTTTTTTTCCTCTTCTCATTTTCAAAATCAGCAGGAACTAAATACTTTCACTATGGCTTATTTTAATTACTCTGATTGCTTCTCGGCATTTAAAGCAAATGGTCCTAATTTACCCAATCACAAGAGCTCTTTATATGGAAGCAGCGGCAAGCCACTAAGACGGTATATTACATGTTACAACACTATAATTGTGCCGCAGAGGAAAGGGCAGGTACATTGTGAACATGCAGGTGTTGAACATTCTGTGGCTAAGCTGTGTTCATTCTCACATTTATCCCATTGGAGACAATTAACGGCACAATGGAGAACAGTAAATGAACCACTTTGAGAAGTCTTTCAAATTTTCCAGGTTTTTTACGGCATGTGTTTTAGTGTAAGTGCTTGTTTCTGTCTACTTTACTGTACTTTTATATTGTAGGTGTAATAAAAGCAGTGTGACGCAGCCTTTTTTCCTTTTACCAAAAAGCAACTGGAAAAAGAAAAATATATATATATAGGTTTTCATTATGTCATTTTTTTAAATATTTTAAGTCATTAGGAAGTGGTTGAGCCAATTGAGCCAATCAGCCTGGCCAAATGAGGTTTGACCTAGTTCAATCAGTTTTGCAAAGTGTATATATGAAATTCTTTCTAAATATACTTTCTAGTGGTAAAATGGTCCTGTTGAACCTGCCAAGTCAAGATGAAAAGAAAAAAAGAAAAAGGCATCCAAAAGGCGCACTTTATACAAAGTGGTAAGAGGGCAAAAACATTTGAAGAGCTCACAGGGTCAGGTTAGGCTGCTTACGACAGACAAGACTACTCTCCAGTGGTCCAGGAAAAAAAAGTGGAAACATGGAAGAAGCGTCAGACCAAAAGATAAAAGAGTCCAAATTCATTTATTTGTATTGTGCTAAAAGACATCCAATGTGTTTTGAGGGTTAAAGGAACTCCCCCTTCATCAGGGACTCTTGATTGCTCATGCAGACACTGCTGTTCAGTAATTCTTCCTATCTAACTATCAGCTTCCCTGCACAGATTCACACAGGAAAGCCTTATTTTGAGTCCATTCAAGGTTCTCATTTTTAAATGAAGCCCTGATGAAGGGGGAGTTCCTTTGATCCCTGAAACACGTTGGGTGTCTTTTTAGCACATTACTAAATACATTTGGAATTTTTAATTTTTTGGTCTGGCGTTCCTTCCATGAAAGTCACAAAGGTGACTCAGAGTCTACATTCGATATAGACTACTTCCTGTCTCTCTCTGCTTGACACCTTACCAAGAGTAAAACGTTTTACCAATAAATGCACAGTTGATCTCCGACTTGCTGTCATTAAGTACTGTGGCATCGATCCAACTGCTTTGTTATTTACCCAATAGTGGCATAGTGTAAGGGGAGCGGAAACCTGGTTTTGACAATTGCTCCCCCCTCTTTCCCCACAGCCTGCCCATTCACAAAGCGCAGTCCGCTTCGCACATGCGCAGTAGGAAACCGGCTGCGAAGACTCAATATTCAAGATGGTTTGCACCAGCACCCGATAGCCGACTAAAAAATCGACTCGGGTGAGGACACTGCTGGATTCCTGGACAAGTGTCCTTATTTTCAAAGTCAGAAGCTACTGTATTTGTAGCTGCTGACTTTTCATTTTTTTGACCCGACCCTGTGCTCCACTTTAAATAAAGAATAGAAAAAAAAAATACATTTAGAACCACTATATATACAAAAAAACCCCCCAAAAAACGCTTACATTGCCGGGTCTGGAGGTCACAAAAAGTTTAGTTGCAGTGTAGAAGTAAGGACCACCCACACCGCTACTGATGGAGAAAAGGAAGGGTCACTGCATTGTCCACCAGAATATCCTTGGAAAAAAGGTATACATACTTTTACTAAATAAAAAAAAAACCTTTAGAATGACTAAGTCACCCAAAACTAGGGTTTTTCTTAAACTTAAAGTGGTTGTAAAGGCAGAAAGCTTTTTATCTTAACATATTCTATGCATTAAGATAAAAAAACCTGTGTGCAGCAGCCCCTCTCAGTGCCCCTAATACTTATCTGATCCCATCTCTATCTAGCGATGTTGCATGAGGACTCGGCTGCCTGGGACTCTCCCTCCCCATTGGCTGAGACAGCAGTGGGGCGCCATTGGCTCAGTGAGCCAATAAGGAGAGAGAGGGGGCAGGGCCTAACAGTGGCTCCATGTCTGAATGGACACACAGAGCTGTGGCTCGTCTCAGGTGCCCCCAGAGCAAGCTGCTTGCTCTGGGGGCACTTGGCAGGAGGGAGGGGCCAGGAGCGCCGAAGAGAGACCTGAGAAGAGAAGGATCGGGGCTGTTCTGTGAAAAACTACTGCACAGAGCAGGTAATGATAACATGTTTGTTATTTTTAAATAAAACATAAAGCAAGACTTTAATATCAGTTTAAAGCAGTTTTAAACCCAAAAACAATAATGTAATATATTGCAGCTTACCAATCCTTAGATGTGGTGTCTGCTTTAGTTTTCTTCTTTAGTCTTTTCCCCTCTGTTTTCACCTGGTGATCTGGCCAGTAATACACCTTCTGTATTAGAGTGGCCCCACTCTGGATGAAGGAGCACAGGGGCACCTTTGGACAGCAGCATTATCAGTTTGGGGGGAGGGGAGTGTTAGATGGACTAGCAGATTTAGATACACTAAGAAATTGAAGCCAAACTCCATCTTACATTGCAGTTACAGCAACGTTTTTTTTTCTTTTGTTCTGCCTCCAGCAGGATATTCATTAAAGGAGTTGTAAATCCAGAAGTTTTTTTTTTTATCTTAAGGCATTCTATGCTTTAGGAAAATAAAACCTTCTGTGTGCAGCAGCCCCCCTCAGCCCCCTTAATACTTACCGGAGGTCCCTCTAGATCCAACGATGTTGCAGTGGTGTCTTGGCTGCCCGGGACTCTCCTCCTCATTGGCTCCTCATTGGCTGAGACAGCAGCGCAGTGCCTTTGGTTCCCGCTACTGTCAATTAAAGTCAGTGAGCCAATGAGGAGAGAAAGGGGGGGGGGGGTCGGGCCACAGCTCCGTGTCTGAATGGATACAGGGAGCACCAATGAGGGACCCGAGAAGAGGAGGATCGGGGCTGCTCTGTGCAAATCCACTGGACAGAGCAGGTAAGTATAACATGTTTGTTATTTTTAACTAAAAAAAAATTGAGACATTAGTATCACTTTAAGCTGTTCTGTCTGTAATATCAGTGTTTTACCACAAGATGGAGCCGGTGGTAAATTTACTGTTTTTTGCAGAATTTAGAAACTTTTGAGCTTTAATAAAAGTTCCCATTATCCTTCAGTCTAAGAAAGGAAAACAGGTGCATCCTGGGAGCTCAGACTCCATCTTAGAGACTAGAGAGAAGGAAATAGCTATCAGAGCAAGTGCTGGACTGGAACTTGCATCTCTTTATATCCACGAATGGCAGCATCGCTATGAATCATTTACTGCCATACACAGCCTAATTGTCAATTGTAATTTCTGTATATTTCTTATACTGATTATATGCACTTTTATCAGTTTTTTCCTAATAGTTTCACCCACCCTGTTTTGTTAATAAAGCTTCAAGATGACATTCAGTCTGGCTTATTGCAGAATCGGAGGGTTTAGGCTGCATGTCGAGTTGCACACAGGGAAATGTGTAGCGAGGACAGAACATTTGGGATAAAAGTTTTACACAAATAAATAAAAGACAATTATTGTAAGTACCCCTGTCAGTGGTAAATGGTTTGTCTCAATCTTCTTAACTGATACATTTGCAGGAAAGCTTGTTCTGTTGGAAAAAAAACAGACTTACTGGCCAGATCAGAAGGTGAAAATAAAAGACCAATAGCCTAAAAAAGAAAACGAATGCAGCCATCACATCTAAGAATTGGTAAGTTGCAAAATAATACATTTTTGCTTTTGGGTTTAATACCACTTTAACCGGTTGCTGACTGATGCACGATGATGTACATCGGCAGAATGGCACGGCTGTGCAAATGGGCGTATCCGTACGTCCCTCTGTTATTGCATGCCAACGGGCGTGCAAGGCCACCGCGTGCAGCGGGAACGTGCCCGTGGTTCCCGCAGACTCGATGTCCGCCGGTGGCCCACGATCGTGGCATGTAGAGGCAGATCGGGGAGATGCCTATGTAAACAAGGCATTTCCCTGTTCTGCCTAGTAACATGACAGGGATCTACTGCTCCCAGTGATCGTGAGCAGTGATCTCTGTCATGTTCTAGTGAGCCCATCCCCCCGACAGTTAGCACACACTGAGGGAACACACTTAACCCCTTGATCGCCCCCTAGTGTTTAATCCCTTCCCTGCCAGTGACATTTATACAGTAATCAGTGGCTATTTTTAGCTCTGATCGCTGTATAAATGTCACTGGTCCCAAAATAGTGTCAAAAGTGTCCAATCTGTCCGCTGCAATGTCGCAGTCACAATAAAAATCACAGATCGCCTCCATTGCTAATAAAAAAAAATATTAAAAATGCCATAAATCTATCCCCTATTTCGCAGATGGTATAACTTTTGCGCAAACCAATCAATATACACTTATTGTGATTTTTTTTACCAAAAATATGTAGAAGAATATATATCGGCCCAAACTGAGGAAGAAATTTGTTTTTTTTATATTTTTTGGGGGATATTCATTTTTTATAGCAAAAAGTTCAAATTTGTCGGTCCTTTTTTGTTTATAGCGCAAAAAATAAAAACCACAGAGGTGATCAAATACCACCAAAAGAGAGCTCTATTTGTGGGGAAAAAAGGACGTCAATTTTGTATGGATGCAACGCCACACGACCGCTCAATTGTCAGTTAAAGCGACGCAGTGCCGTATCGCAAAAAAATGCTCTGGTCATTAAGGGGGTAAATCCTTCCGGGGCAGAAGTGGATAATCACTCAAGTTAGGCCCTAACACTTAACCCCTCGCTCAAAAACCTCACATGAACTATCATCTGATTCTTGAAATATCAGGACAATTCTTACCTCACCCCAAACCTATTTTTTTCTCCTTAGTTTCCTATTTATTTATTTTTTCTTATTTTTTTAGTTTCCACACTAAACTACTGCTCCATTTTTAAATTGCTAGTATTCTTCTCAAAGTGAAATAGAGCCTATCATTTCTGCATTCAAAAATAAGAAACATCCCCTATGCAGAGTCCAGCTGAGAGAAAATGACTACAACAAACACTCAAAAGACTCCAGCCTGCAATATCACAAAGGCTTCTATTTGTAGAGTCCATTCTCTTTATTTATAAAAGAAAAAAAAAAAAAACCTTTACAAAAGTTTGCAGTGTAACTGGGTGACTACAGGCATTGTAGAACACAAGGGAGCCGGGTCACATGACTATCCTTCCAAAGTTCCAAACAGAGAAATGTTTTACGCTGCAGTCCATGGAAGGACAGAAAGTACAAAAGCTGGTATGGGGCCCTTACTGAGGCGTATGGAATCAGTAGGCAGTAAATCTGACATAACTGTAAAGACAGAGTTAATAGTCCGGCAGGAGCTTCCCTGAGGAGCTCACACGCTACTGAAAACCTTGCAGTGACATTTAAAGAAAATGACCTTCTTTAAATTTAAAGTGTAAGTAAACCCCCCTATCATTTTCAGCCAAGGAAGCTGCCATCTTTGCCTCTGCTTAATCTGCACCTGCCACAATGCTCCACATGTGATCAGTTATGACACCAGCCATTGGATGGTTTGACAGTTTGTTTGAGAGTACAACCAATGGGAGTGTTACATTTCCGGCACATGCCGGAAATTAAACTGTTTTATGAATGGGTTTACGTCCGCTTTAAAGGTTTCACTTTCAGGTGGAAGAGGTTACAACAGAATTTGCCAAGATGTCTGACTGTCAGTAGAACGTTAGACGCAAACAGGGAGTATGCAGAAGCAAAGCAGTACAGTGGCTTAGTGGTAAGTATCTAAGGGGGTTATTTACTAAAGGCAAATCTACTTTGCACTACAAGTGCACTTGAAAGTGCACTTGGAAGTGCAGTCGCTGTAGATCCGAGGGGGACATGCAAGGAAAATAGAAAACAGCATTTTAGCTTGCACATGATTGGATGATAAAATCAGCAGAGCTTCCACTCATTTCAGATCTACCCCTTATGCCGCGTACACACGATCGGACTTCTTGTCGGAAAAAGATATGATGGCTTTTCCGACGGGATTCCGCTCAAGTTTGCCTTGCATACACACGGTCACACAAAAGTTTGCTGCACTTACCACCGTCAAGAACGCGGTGACGTACAACACTACGACGAGCACAGAAAATGAAGTTCAATGCTTCTGAGCATGCGTCAAATTATTTCCGAGCATGCGTAGGAATTTTGCACGTCGGAATTGCCACAGGCGATCACATTTTCGGATAGGAACGTTTTCCGACCGAAAAATTGAGAACAGCCAGCAAAAGTCCGATGGAGCATACACACGGTCGCGTTCACGAAAACTCTCATCGGTCTTTTGCGGGCCGAAATTCCGATCGTGTGTACGCGGCATTAGATTTAGAGCGACTGCACTTCCAAATGCACTTTCAGTGCACTTTCAAGTGCACTTGCAGTACATTTGTAGTGCAAAGTGGATTTGCCTTTCGTAAATAACCCCCTATGTCTTGCAGTGATGGGGTCCTAATTCTTGGCCATGGTTCTATGTCTGCTTGCGTGGGTTTCCTCCAGGTACTCCAGATTCTTCCTACACTCCAAAGAGATGATGGTGGATTAACTGACTCCTGTCTAAATTTGCCCTAGTATGTTTGTAAATATTTTGTATGCCAGTCTTGCCGGAGCTGCGAACCTGGAAGAAAAGTTGAGGGAACATGTCAGCTCTCTCGGTGTGGGCCGGGATCAGATGCCAAGGCCTCATTCTTAGGTGAGTATTTCATAATGAGCTAGTATGCGCTGAATGCTAAATCATTATGCCTTTGCCTTACAGGTTTTTTTGTTTAAAAAAAAAAAAAAAAATTCTGTGCGGGTATACAACCGCTTTAAGGTGGAAGGTAGCTGTGAGAAAATCGGGGAGCATTGCTGGATAACAGTGGTCAAGAGGAGGTGTGCAAGTGGAATGGTAATGAATATAAGTGTCCAATAAAGTGATATATGGCTCACTGGAACCATAAGAACATAGTCCTCCTTAACCTCCCTCTCTATGTATCAGAGTCCCTATGAAGAATCGTTCTCACACGCCAAATAAAACAGCAAAGTGAAGAGGTAATCCTTTCCAGAAAGTAATAGTCCTTTCCCACCAATGGTAAATATATTGATACTCATCAGCTTGTGACCAAGTCCACAGGTCCAGGATCCCGGGGTAAGTTCCTCACTTGTCTTTGAAACCAGCAGTCTTGCAAAGTATGTAAAACCATATATGGATCAAAAGCATGTAGTCCACAGATGGGCCATGCTGGGCTGACCAGTTTCACCGAATCATGTCGGCTGCGTCAGAGGCTGGTTGCCAATGCGATCCCCCTATCCAGAACTGTCATCCACCTGCTCAGCGGGGATCAGCGGAGCGATCCCCCGCTTAGCAAGTGGAATCCGTTCCATGGAGGCATCCGTTTGAAAGGGGCCTAAGAGCTGGACTTTTCCCATTCGAGGTGTTAGCACCATTCTTAAAGATGAGCTCTACCCACTCATCTCTTCCGACCAAAGAGGGTACAATAATGACCAATAAGGAAGATGTCAACAGACAGGTGGAATGGGCTTCACTCCAGACAATGCTTAGCCTTGAAGTCACCCCTTAGTAACAAAGTAAAACCAAAATTGGAGAGGACACAAACGGAGATTTGATGGTTAATAAAATACACTGTGTGATTAACAAGTCTGTGGTCTACAAATCAGCTTTAAATACTTCAGCGCTGTTACTGATTTCCATTAGATTGATAGGTTAATACTGGTCACTTCTACAGAGTGAAAAGTGACAGGTAACCTTTAATAACACTTAAATTCCATTCACAAGTTAGGTGTCAGCGGTCGCATTGTACAATACTTTCATTAGCACAACATTTAACGAGCTGTCAGCGATACATACTCACAGTGTGTATTAATCGAGGCTGTGAGAAACTCTTGTGTTCGCTGTTTGCCAAGTTTTAGGGTATAAACTGACAGCTTTATTACAAAATGTCAAAAGTGCTTATTTCATATTATTCATATTCCGCTAAACACTCATTCCATTAAATGGATCCAAAACATAATGTGGGCTGTATTCCATGTGCAGATCTTCTCAATGACAGAAAGCCAAGGTTAGGGATGGAGACATTCATGGATGTTTCCTGTCTGCTGGGTGTCCATAAACGCAAAGTTAAAAAGGTTGCCATCTTTAATGTACAGTAAAGGGATAATTTGCATGTGCTGATCAATTTGGGGTATAGAGGGTAGAGAAGATGAATCTTCCATCTTATTATTATATCATTTGGGCTGTGGTTCTTACAAGGCTATGTCTCTTAGAATGGGTCACTCCCACCTGCCTTTGTAACGTGTGATTCGGTGACATGGGGTAAAACGTGTATTCTGCCCCACATTACTGCAATGTATCAGGGTCCTTAAATAAAGTTTATCTAAAGCCAAAACTTTTTTTCTGGAGTAGAGAAGGCTTAAAACCCAAGCCAGATTCTCTTTCATTTACGCCTCTCACGTCCCTCCCTCCAAGACACTGCAGCTCACAGTGGGAGGGTTTTAGTAGGAGAAGAAGTGCTGTCAATCAGAAAGCAGTGGGAAGGTCTAGGTGTGGGCAGCTCTTGACTGGCAATTTTTTATCCAATGGGAGGTCAAAGTTTTACCATGTGCTTCTTGGTAACAGCTTTTTCACCCTATACATTATTATTAATACTCGTCTAGACAGTTAATGTTCTGAGGTTTTTCTTACTGTTTAATTCGGTTTACCACAGTTCTCTTTCTTTCTGTAAATCAATTTGTTGCCCTAGTATCTTGCAGAGCTACTTTCACTTGTACTGTATCTAACTCATGGGATCTAATGGCAGATGCTCTTTTGACCTTCTCAACCTTTTTATTTGTTAGTCATATAACGGATACTTAGATCTGGTTATCTACAACCAAGATCCTTCCATAAAGAGGTTATCTTGTATCTGCTAGTGGGATTACTCCCTTTCCCTTTCTGTTGTGTATAGCAGCTGTGGCATTATCAGGTAATCATTTTCAGTTGACAGTGATCAGTAGCAGCTACATGATAACTGGTTCCCATTCCCTTTACTCCCAATGAATCTTTCAAAGAGAAGCTCCAGTCATTTTTTTTAAAAAAGCACCCTTGTGATAGTCGCAGCTTATGCAATGCAAATTGGCATAAGCTGCATATGTAATCGTTTGCGTTCTTTGAAAATCCAATGTTACTCACTGTCCCCTCTCGATCCTGCAAGCTTCTATCTTCAGTGTGGATATCTGAAGCCCGGTCAGACTTTCTTCTGGGAAATGGTGCAGCTGGCTACCCAGCACCTTCTGATCTCACGCCTGCGCAGTGTGAGGAAAGCAAGATGCATGCAGTGCGGCGTGGAGGATGCCCGTTGACTCCTGGGATTGATGACACTATATTGGCAAAAGTATTGGGCTGCCTGCTTTTACACGCATATGAAATTTAATGGCATCCCAGTCTTAGTCTGTAGGGTTCAATATTGAGCTGGCCCACACTTTGCAGCTATAACAGCTTGGAACCCATGAAGGCTGTCCAAGGCTTAGGAGCGTGTCTATGGCAATGTCTGACAATTCTTCCAGAAGCGCATTTGTGAGGTCAGACACTGATGTTGGATGGAAAGGCCTGGCTCACAGTCTAATTCATCCCAAAGATGATTTATTGGGTTGAAGTGCAGGCCAGTCTCCTCCACCCCATACTCACTCGCCCATGTCTTTATGGACCTTGCTTTGTGCACTGCTCCAAAATATATGGTGGAGGGGGGAATTATGATGTGGGGTTGTTTTTCAGGGGCTGGGTTTGGCCCCTTTAGTTCCAGTGAAGGGAACTCTTAAGGCATCAGCATACCAAGACATTTTGGATAATTTCATGCTCACAAATTTGTGGGAACAGTTTGTGGATGACCCCTTCCTGTGTCAACATGACTGTGCACCAGAGCACAAACAAGGTACATAAAGACATGGATTAGCGAGTTTGGGGTGGAGGAACTTGACTGACCTGCACAGAGTCCTGACCTCAACCCGATAGAACACCTTTCGGATGAATTAGAGTGGAGACTGCGAGCCAGGCCTTCTCATCCAACATCAGTGCCTGACCTCACAAATGCGCTTCTGGAGGAATGGTCAAACATTCCCATGGACACACTCCTAAACCTTGTGGATGGCCTTCCTAGAAGAGTTGAAGCTGTTATAGCTGCAAAGTGTTGCACTGTTGGCCAACTCAATATTGAACCCTACGGACTAAGACTGGGATGCCATTAAAGTTCATGTGCGTGTAAAGGCAGGCGTCCCAATACTTTTAGTAATATAGTGTATATCCCAGGAGCCAACGGGCGGGAGGATATGATGTACAGCTCTGCAGGGAGGTAATACGGAAGTGCAGCACTTCAGGAAGCCTAAAGGTAATTCATCTTTGGAAAAAAAACTTTCCAAAACATTGATGGCATAGCAGTAAGCAATGCCTGGGGCCAAAGTGAAAAAATTGGGTGGAACTCCTCTCTAATTTAATGCATTGTCTTTTCAAAGATTTTTGTTTTACGCATACAGTAAAATCGATCAATGTGATGTAAATAATGTTTAATAATAATAATGTGATAATGTTTAAAAAAACTTTTATGCAATTTTTATTTATTAAAACCTAGGGGGAGATTTACTAAAACTAAAGCATGCAAAATCTGGTGCAGCTCGACATAGGAACCAATCAGCTTCCAGGTTTTATTGCAAAGCGTCATTGAACAAGCAATAGTTAGAAGCTGATTAGCCATTAACCATGCACAGCTGCACCAGATTATGAGTGCTCCGGTTATAGTAAATCTCCCCCTGTATGTACGTGAGGCAGCTATATGTGAATATGTGTTCATCACATACACAAACTCTCCTTGCTTTGCAGTAGTTTTGTTTTCCTACTGCTTCCTACAATGCGAATCTATGAGTTGGCTGACTCATTGGAAATAATGCACTCAACATAAGGATGATAACTTATCTCAGCAGTTGTTAGGAAGGGAGGCATAGTGATTGCAAACTAATGCAAACATTTAAAGGCCTGTCTTCAACTGCTATATTCAAAAGGTATTTCAAGGCAAAAATAAAACATATGTATTACCTCTATCTCGCACTAAGGGGTGGGTAACACAACAATCGAAAGGCTATTAGAGACCAAACACTCAGGAACATTGTAAGCTGCCCCAAAACAGTTAGAGAATTGTGAACTAGAAAGGCCTGTAGGGCCACTATCCTTGCACTCATGATTCTCCATGCAATAATACACAAGTAAGCTATTACTATCAAGGGTTATTCACAAACTAACTGCAGAGCAAGAGAGGTTAATGTTCCGCCATATGTTCAACAGGTTCACTTTAAATCTAGAGGCACTGACCTGCCAATGGAGGATCTTGGGATTTACCATGATCTGGGTACAGGTTCATGTTAAATCTAGAGGCATGGACCTGCCAATGGAGGAACTTGGGATTTACCATGATCTGGGTACAGGGTCACGTTAAATAAAGAGGCACCAACCTGTCAATGGAGGAATATGGGATTTACCATGATCTGGGTACAGGGTCACGTTAAATCTAGAGGCACCGACTTGTCAATGAAGGAATATGGTATTTGCCTTGATCTAGGTACAGGTTCACATTAAATCTAGAGGCACCAACCTGTCAATGGAGGAATATGGGATTTACCATGATCTGGGTACAGGTTCACGTTAAATCTAGAGGCACCGACTTGTCAATGAAGGGAATATGGTATTTACCTTGATCTGGGTACAGGTTTACGTTAAATCTAGAGGCACCGACCTGTCAATGGAGGAATATGGTATTTACCTTGATCTGGGTACAGGTTCACGTTAAATCTAGAGGCACCGACTTGTCAATGGAGGAATATGGTATTTGCCTTGATCTAGGTACAGGTTCACATTAAATCTAGAGGCACCGACTTGTCAATGGAGGAATATGGTATTTGCCTTGATCTAGGTACAGGTTCACGTTAAATCTAGAGGCACCGACTTGTCAATGGAGGAATATGGTATTTACCTTGATCTGGGTACAGGTTTACATTAAATCTAGAGGCACCGATCTGTCAATGGAGGAATATGGTATTTACCTTGATCTGGGTACAGGTTTACGTTAAATCTAGAGGTACCGACTTGTCAATGGAGTAATATGGAATCTGCCATTGCTGACTTTATTTCTACCATATGAGCTCCATTGGCTGTGATCTTCTTTCTTCTTCTACCATTTGGTAGATCGCTGACCTGCAACAAGCACATGCATATGAAGTGCCGCAACTCTTCACCGGCTGTATGCTTGTTACCTGTCTGTGGCTCACAGTTTTAAAACAGCAAAGAGCAGCCCTGGAGCAAGAGTCTGCCAAAACAAGTCCACAATGGCAGACCTCGTATTATTCTATTGGCAGGTTCCCTTTAAAAGCTGCATATCACTTGACTCACTGAACACAAAACACACTTTAATCAGCTCTTTTATGCACAGGTCTGTTCTGATCAGACTTTTTACAAACAGGCTGCTCTGTAGTCCTTGGCACACGCCAACCCAAGACGTAGGGGACATAGCAAGGCAGTATTTAGACAAGAACAGGTGCGGCACCCCACCTCTAATTGGTTACCAGGGTGGTAAGTGCCTCTTAAATGATGGCGCAGTGAGCAACAGTAAGGTTGATGAGGCATCTGTCAATTCCAATAGTAAAGTTAATCTGCCACTGACAGATATATTGTCTGATCTGAATATGCATAAAGCTCACACGGTGTATATTAAAAGAAAAGCAATGGGTTTCTGGAACCGAGATCTCAGCTGTCAAATCTCTCAATCAGACAGGCGGCAAATGCATTATGCACCTGTCATGTCAACATAAAAAAGATGTATGTTTAGGGGAAATGTGCAGTTTGAGATATGTTTTACTGCAATCAGCTAAAGTTAGGTATTAAAATTTTATGAAATAACCAAGTTGTGTGGGCAATGATGTGGGAATGGGAAAGGCAGCATAGACAGGAGAACAACAAGGTGAGGACATAGCACATTGGGCAGCACACAGATACTCCCCCACCATCCACAGACTATTACAGTCAGTGGTGCTTGCCAAAACTCATTTGCAAAAGAAAAGGACCATTAACCCATATCATTTTATCAAGGTGGGTCAGTGTTGAGTGTCGTTACCTTGCAGCACTAGAGATAAGGAGATCATGCCCCACAAGGGCTCTAACTATAAAGAGTTTGTAAGCTTTTTCTATGTTTGCAGAGATGTGTCCAAAAAATTACGGGGGGAGTGTTTAATGGGTTTTGCATATAACGATCCTGAAGGGTATGTGTATGAGTACAAGAATGTTTTTAGGGAACTAAACAAGGAAAAATGAGGACGTGATGAAATATAGACGCACTTGGATTTATAAAAATTGCACATCAAAAAGGATGCCTTATGCTGCGTACACACGACCGGACTCTCCGCCAGAGTAGACTCTGACGGTCTTTCTGACGGAGTTCTGACGGAGTTCCTCTGAAACGGACTTGCCTACACACGATCACACCAAAGTCTGTTCGTTTAGAATGCGATGACAAACGACAGGACTAGAAAAAGGAAGTTCAATAGCCAGTAGCCAATAGCTGCCCTTGCGTCGTTTTTGGTCCGTCGGAATAGCATACATACAACGGTTTTCCCGATAGGAATTGTGTCCGTTGGAAAGATTTGAAACATGTTCTATTTCTAGGTCCGTCAGAATTTTTGAAAGAAAAAGTCCACTGAACCCCACACACGATCGGAATGTCCGACGGAATGATTTCGTCTGACCTTTTCTGCCGGAAAGTCCGGTCGTGTGTACGCGGCATAAGAACTTTTCTTGAAGGTTGGTAGTAATGGTTGCACAATTGCAGCCCTATTGTAGTTGATGAGAGAGGTCAACAAACCGGCCAGTTCACACCATTACATTGTGATAATGTGCCTGTAGTTACAGTGCCTTGAAAAAGTATTCATACCCCTTGACATTTTCCACATTTTGTCATGTTACAATCAAAAACGTAAATGTATTTTATTGTGATTTTATGTGATAGACCAACACAAATTGGCACATAATTGTGAAGTGGAAGGAAAATGATAAATGGTTTTCAACATTTTTAACAAATAAATACATTAAAACCTTGGATTGCGAGCATAATTTGTTCCGGAAACATGCTTGTTATCCAAAGCACTTGTATATCAAAGCGAATTTCCCCATAAAAAATAATGGAAACTCAAATGATTCGATCCACAACCATTTTATTCATTAGGCCTTCAGTTTATAGTCCATATAAAAAGATTATAGCAATGTGATAGGTTGTGTAACCATAAAATGTCCATCCACAAACCTTGGTTTGAGAACGTTTTGCAAGACAAGCAAAAATGTTTGATAAATTGTGACTTGATATACAAGCGATGTCTTGATATACAAGTAGCGTCATGTCACAACTGAGTATAAAAGAGAAGAGAGGCGCCTCTAAGTATAGCAATATGGTTACATTTAATGAAGGTACAACATTTAGCAACTCACATGGTTGATGATTAAAAGAGGATGCCTGCATACTTAGATGTGCCTGTTTTAATCATCAACCATGTGAGTTGCTAAATGTTGTACCTTCATTAAATGAAACCATATTGCTACACTTAGAGGTGCCTCTCTTCTCTTTTATACTCAGTTGTGACATGACGCTACTTGTATATCAAGACATCGCTTGTATATCAAGTCACAATTTATCAAACATTTTTGCTTGTCTTGCAAAACGTTCTCAAACCAAGGTTTTACTGTATGTAAAAAGTGTGGTGTGCATTTGTATTCAGCCCCCCTGAGTCAATACTTTGTAGAACCGCCTTTCACTGCAATTACAGCTGCAAGTCTTTTTGGGTATGTCTCTAAAAAAAGAAAAAGGGAAACAAAAGGAAATACAGGTAGGTTAATTGGTTCCTGTCTAAATTGGCCTTAGGGTACTTATAGCAGGAATGCAATATGTTTTATGTCAGTATAAATCAGCAAAAGTATGTGGGGAGGTGCAGCGTGATGCGGCAGCAGTGAACACACAGAGTCCAGCTGCAGAAACAGAACTGTATTGAAGTTAAAGTCCAACATAGCACAACTGAAGACAATCCAACCAGACAACCCAACCAGGAGCATTCACAGAATATTGCAGCGAAGAGTATAACAGTAGGTCTCAGGTGTACCGACAGCGTCTGTTTCAAGGGATGGAATGTGGCCTGGCTGGTCCAAGCCCAAATGGGGAGGCTTTCCAGGAACGATAGTGTATCCCTGTTCTTTCCCTACTTGTCTGAAACCTCTCCTTGCCGCTAATACTGTCTTTGACAGATGGGTGACCTATCAACACACACGGAATGTGCCCAAGTTTGGGAGCCAGGTTCTAAGATAGACTCTGCCTGACCCAAGATGGCTGCCAGAGTCACATGGGCTGGCAGTATCCAATCAGAGAGCTTCCCCAGAGGCCGAGCAAACTATAGAGGAACCGTGTTCCTCTTGACTTCCCTTCCAACTGCAATGCCGCTGCGGTTGAGCCCCATTTGCATGGGAGAAGATACACTGCACCTGCCTACATGTACATCTGACAGCGAGACCAACATTATGTGACATGCGTCTCACTTGTTGATGGAAAGACAGTCATATGCAGGGGGGGTGGGGGGTAGCGCATTTGAAATAATGTTTACAAGGTGTAAAACCCGGTTGAGTTTAGTTCTAGAATACCCGTCACTTTGTGATTTATTGCATAGTAAATTTACTTTAAACTTTAGTGTTATATTTGATAATGATTTGCATTCCAGAAATCATTAAAACATTTTTTTTTTTTTTTTGGAGTTAGAATAAAATACCCAATCGCAGACAAAGATACCGCGCAATGAAAGCACACCTTGGTGTCCCCCTAATCTGATTACTGCAACACCCACTATGAACCACAAATGGTTGAGAATTCAGACACCGGGCCTCTACCCAACCAATTGCACTGCTGCCATATTACACAGACTCTCTTCTCACTACACTGGCTGCCCGTCAAATGGAACTGTTTACAAGGATTGTAAAAGAAATAGGCACCAGCTCAAAGGCATAGCTAGAAAGTGCTGATCGAGATAATTTTTCACCTTTTTAAATTCCATTCACCTACTTGGATTTGCCTGTGCACTTACCTGACTGAGCATTTAAAGTATACACAATAATAAATCACTTCAAAAAACACTTGCAGGTTTAAAATGGTGGGCCCAACGCCATACCAAGCATTCTTCAGATACAGGAGAAAATGTTGCAGGAATCTACCAAAAGACATCTGGACTCTGGACATTCTAGCATGTGGTTCCAAGACTTTCTCCTCCAATGAAGAGACATCCCACCTCAAAAGATCTTCGAACACCTTCTAAAATCTCACCTGCCTTACCTAGCCAGTGTTTGTAGCTAGCACCCCATAATAAAACAAATTAGAATATTTCCATTGCGCTAGTGGTGTTGCAGCAACTATCTGCTGGGAACCAGTGTCAACACAGTTGAAAGCATATATCACCAGCACACCATGGATCTTCAGAATAATGATCAACATCACAGCAGTGTATTGAGACATGATGGGGCCACACAGGACTTCTTCAACAGGCATATGACATCACATCATGAGCCTGATGATGGTGTTCTTCATGGCTTGGAGCATTTAAGCATACACAATAATAAATCACTTCAAAAAACACTTTCAGGTTTAAAATGGTGGGCCCAACGCCATACCTCAGGAGAAAATGTTGCAGAAATCTACCAGAAGACATCTGGACTGTGGACATTCTAGCACAGGGATCTTCAAACTACGGCCCTTCAGCTGTTGCGAAACTACAAGTCCCATGAGGCATTGTAAAACTCTGCCTTTCACAGACATGACTAGGCATGATGGGAATTTTAGTTCCTGAACAACTGGAGGGCCATAGTTTGAAGACCCTTGTTCTAGCATGTGGTTCCAAGACTTTTTCTCCAATGTAGAGACATCCCATCTCAAAAGATCTTCAAACACCTCCTAAAATCTCACCTGCATTAACTAGCCAGTGTTTGTAGCTAGCACCCCATATTAATACAAATTAGAATATTTCCATTGCGCTAGCGGGTGTTACAGCAACTATCTGCTGGGAACCGGTGTCAACACAAGAGAAAGCATATATCACCAGTACACCATGGGTCTTCAGAATAGTGATCAACATCACAGCAGTTTATTGAGACATTTTGGGGCCACACAGGACTTCTTCAACAGGCATATGACATCACATCATGACCCTGATGATGGTGTTCTTCATGGCTTGGAATCATCACAATTTACTGTGTTGTGATTGCTTTTATACATTTTTGGATGCTATTTTTAAGATCCATGGTGTGCTGGCGATATATGTCCAGACCTATATTGATACGAAGTGATCGGCATCTGTCTGGCAAAACTGGGGTCCTTGGTTTGAACCTGGCCCATGACACTATTTGCATGATGTTAGTATGTTCTCTCTGTGCCTATGTGGGCTTCCCCCTGGGTACCCCAGTTTCCAAAGACAAGCTTGTAGGTTAATTGCCTCTTGTCTAACCTGACCCTAGTATGCCTGTTCAGGTCTAAAAATCCCACCTGCAGACCCTGGTAACATGCTGTTGAGCAGCTAATGCAGCTATGGTACTCATTTCAGACATTGAGCCACAGAAAAAAGTAAAGTTCCAAGATCTGAAGTGCCCCAAAGATCATAAGGTGGCCATGGCAGTGGCATCCCATGGGTTAATGCAACAACTAAAATCTCATATAATCTTCAACATTTTAATGTAATTTCAACCATTTTAAAGTTGCAAAATGTAAGCCAAACATAGCTTTTCTTTCTTTGTTTAATACTTGTCAAAAAAGACTGCATACAGTAATGTCTCCACCCAAAAACAAACTTTCTCTACGCGTTTCACCACTGCTGGTTTACTTACAAGGATAGGAGAACTTCCCCTAACCCTGTGAACAAGTCAGCAATGGTGCAACACATCAAGGATGGTTAATTTTGCATGGAGACATTATAGTAAGCAGTCTTTTATGAGAGTTAACCACTTGCTGACCACTCTATAGCAGTTTTACTGCTACAGGGCAGCAGCTCTGCGCAGGATCACGTGTATATATACACATGAACTTGCACTTTCGCCTGCAGGGGACATGCTACTGCTGCCGGCGGGCTGCTTCTGCTGTGATAAATTACAGCAGAAGCCAATCTGCGGGTGCTGGGCACCCAATGTCCTCCGGCACCCGCCGATCGTCTGTAAACCAAGCTGAACAGGGATCTGCCTATGTAAACAAGGCAGAGCTCCATTCTGACGGGGGGAAGGGATGGATTCTTTGTTCCTGCAAAGCAGAGACTAGAATCCATCCCTTCCCCTAGTAAAAGCAGCAAATATCACTGGAAATCTAACCCTTTTCCCAGCCAGTGTCAGTACAGTTAGCACTGATCACTGTACTAGTGTCACTGGTTCCCTCAAAGTGTCAAAATTGTCAGTTAGTGTCCGATTTTCTGCCGCAATATCTCACTATAAGTCACTGATTGCCGCCATTACTAATATAGAAAATAATAAAATAAATATTCCATGAATATATCCTATCGTTTAAAGACACTATAAAGTTCGCGTAAACCAATCAATATATGTTTATTGGGATATTTTTTTTTACCAAAAGCATGTAGCAGAATACATTTTGGCCTACACTTATGAAGAAATGTGATTTTTAAAAAAAAATTTATTGGATGTGTTTTATAGCAGAAAGTTAAAAATATTGTTTTTTTTCAAAATAGTCAGTCTTTTTTTTGTTTATAGTGCAAAAAATAAAAAACACAGAGGTGATAAAATACTACCAAAAGAAAGCTGTATTTGTGGGCAAAAATTATTTGGGTACAGCGTTACATGACCGCGCAATTGTCAGTTAAAGTAACACAGTGCCTTATCGCAAAAAATGGCCAGGTCATGAAGGGGGGGGGGATCTTCCGATGGTCAAGTGGTTAATAAACACAGAATGAAGAGGTAAGTTCTGGAGTGCGGTTTACATTTTTTATATTTTTGATGGAGAGTAGAGATGGCCTGTGGTTTCCAGCACCAAAGTTGTCCTTGTGTGTGTGATGAGAGGAGCAAGACTTGAGCGGAACTGGGTTGGGTATGTTCGCATTTTACATTTCCAGCTTTCACTTAAATAATACCTGAAGGTCCTTGTTCAGGAACTCCCTCTTGTAGGGTTACAACGCTTTGTGCCTGTCTCTCAACAGTGCTCCTGTGTTGTCACTCTGTCACATGCAATGTTGGTGGGGACATTAAGGACAGTGTTCTGCTAGCTCTCATTACACAAACATTGTCCATGTTTGTCCCAATCAGGAAGCTCACCCTGGGAAAATAACATGAATCTACCACTGGAAAGCATACATGTGAAGACAGGAAGCTAAAATTAGGCTGAAGGAGATGCAAAAAGAATAAAATAGGTTACATTAGTATTTTCTAAAAGAAAAAAAAACACAACACAATGGCCAATTGTTTGTGATACACAGTATCTTAGCAAACTAAAGCCTCGTACACACGATCGGATTTTCCAACGAGAATTGTGTGATGACAGGCTATTGGTGGAAAATCCGACCGATTGTACACTCCATCAGACAATTGTTGTCGGATTTTCCACGGACAAATGTTGGCTGGCAGGTTTTCAAATCTTCCGCGGACAAATGTCTGTTGTCAGATTTTCCGAGCGTGTGTACACAAGTCCGTCGGACAAAAGTCCAAAGTACAAACACGCATGCTCGGAAGCAAGGACGTGCTGGAAGCGGTCGGTCTTGTAAACTAGCGTTCGTAATGGAGAATTAACATTTGTGACGTGGCAAATTATGAAATCTCCAAATGCAGTGCACAATTCTCTTCTTCTTTAATGGGATAATAATGAAGGTGCTTTGCTGGTGATACTGATGGAGTTATTGCAAACAAATTTTCAAGGGATTTGATTTTTTTTTCTAGTGATATCAATAATAATATTATGTTTTTTTTTTTTTATTTGGGCAAGTTACCACAACACCATTATCCCGTAGTTTTTAAGATCAAAGATCTATGTTGGTGTCCCTTAAACTTTACATTATATTTTTTTAAATGTAACTGCCTACTCCCAAACTGTCATTTGAAGTAAAACACACAGCCAAGTGTTATTCTACACAATTTTTTTATTGTGCATTAAAAAAAGAAAACAAATAAAATTAGACATGCTATCTGCCAATAGAACTTAACCAAAAAGTGCATTCTATGCATCCAAAAATATAGAAAATATAACAAATCAAATCATTATTATTTAACCAAAAAAATAAATAAAAGCCTCATGCATGTGTCCTCCTTCTTAATATAGGGGTCAACAATGCCAAGAGTTGGTGAAAGCCGGGGTCCGTCATGCAGAGATAATTCCGAAAACCATCCAGATTATTCTCCTGGAGCTCCCGCAGCAAAGGCATATGACATAATTGGTCATGGTTAATAAAGCAAACAATTTTTGGTCCAAGAAATCCTCCTCCTCCTGTTCCTGGACTGGACTTGGGTCAAAGCAATAACCCCAAGGCCAATAATAAATAACACGTTGTCTCCTCCGATTCTGCAACATGTCTGGTTGACGAATGGCCGTTCAGAAACGAACTGAAAAGCGCAAAATGAGAAGTGCGAATCAACACTCATCAAACCTCTACTAACGCGAAATTAGCAGAAGGAGCCCAAAGGGTGGCGCTAAAGAGCTGAAAAACCACGTAGTACGTCACTATGTTCGTGTTTGTTGGCTGACAACTCCTTGCCGTTTGTATGCAAGACAAGTTTGGACCAACGTCCTCAGACAAAAGTCCACGGTTTTTGTTGTCAGAAAGTCCGATCGTGTGTACGAGGCTTTATTGTCATTCTGTTAGATTTGTAGAATGTATCCACATTTTAAATGATTAAAATAAATATATAAAACTATGAAATGAGTCACACGTATTGTTTGTAAATTTCCCAACAATGGTATTTCTATCCTCTTTTGCATTTATACTGCCTGTGTACATTCCGGCCACATCTGAAGCTTTTTACTGCTGCTTGGCGATTCGGCAGAGGCAGTTATTGGTAATATCAGGACTTTGTGTATATTATCCTGCACCTGTCAGGTCGCATTACCTTTGGCTCGGCTTTATAGTGTGCATCTGTAGACTGGTAAGATGTAGATTGTTCTTTGGAGGCTTCGTTCCATAAATAGCTTTAAGGCAGGGCTTAATGTATGTGATGGTATAATGTTCTCCCTTCCAGATGAGTCTGGGCACCCCGCTGGGCTCTAGCTAAGTTTATAGTCATGTTCATGGGCTTTTATTGAGAGGAATTTAGAGAAGCCTAAGCTCCCTGCAGTGTGAGTTTATTAAAGTGACACACTGATACAATGTAGCAAAACTATTCCTCGGGAAAAAGTCAGTACAGGTGCTAGGCTGCACCTCCGCTGACACCATCGCTTTGATTAAAAAGCAGGACATTGTTTTAAAATGAGGAGCTGTGGAAAGCACAAAATAGAAACATTTTTCTGTTCACCTTCTGCTAAAACAGTAGAACCTTTATAGACAATCTCAGCTTGGTTTAGTTTAACCTTTCTCAACGAGGGTTCCGTGGAACCCTAGGAGTTCTCTGGGGAAAGGTGTCAGATGCATCATTTTGGGGCCACTGCCACTTGGTAGAACCAGTAGTATGACACCAAAGACCTTTTTAGCTGTCTGTAACCACCATATGGGGCATTCATAGGCGTGCGCAGGGGGGTGTGCCATGTGTGCCTGGGCACACCCTAATCACTCTGTGCAGTGCCAATTCCCCCTACTGCCCAAGCTTCCCCTTGTGTTGCTCCTCCCCACCGCAGTGCTGCTGGCTTTCCTCCTTTTCTCTCCTCTGCTGCGTGGGATGTTTCAGGATGGAGTGTGGGGGAGGGGCTAATCATTATGTCATTTACCGACCCCTTCCTTTTCTAAATGAACACAGCGAACACACTCACTAACTGTGTTCAATCATAACTATGGGCGGCACAGAGGAGTAGTGGGTAGCACACTCACCTAGCAGTAAGAAGGGTCGCTGGTTCGAATCCCGTCCACGACACTACCTGCCTGGAGTTTGCATGTTCTCCCTGTGTCTGCGTGGGTTTCCTCCGGGTACTCCGGTTTCCTCCCACACTCCAAAGACATGCTGGTAGGTTAATTGGATCCTGTCTAAATTGGCCCTAGTATAGGTATGAATGTGAGTTAGGGACCTTAGATTGTAAGCTCCTTGAGGGTGTAGGGACTGATGTGAATGTATAATATATATATGTAAAGCGATGCGTAAATTGCCGGCGCTATATAAATACCTGAAATAAATAAAATAAAATAAATAACTGAAGCATAGTGAACTCTCGTTGGGACAAACATAAATCTATAGTCAGAAGCATAGTGAAATGTGTTTACTATGCTTCAGTTTGTGAATAAATAGGAAGCCGCTCAGCACAGAGCACTTCCCATTCATTCACTGTTCGGTGCAGCTCAGGCTGCAGAGAAAGTCATATGTGTTTGAGCTTTGGGGTACACATCCTAATGCAATGGTCTGCGCAACTAATGGTACCAAATGTATCACTATCTCAATTTGATCAAATGAAGTGTCAGTATAGAACTATAGAAATTCCGCAGAGCAGATCCCAACGTGTTTCACCCAGAAAGGGCTTCCTCAGGTGAACAATGGGGGTTATGTTCTGCCGGTTCCAAAAATGTCAAGGAGTATGCCCACCCATTTCCAGATCACTTCTCAAAAATAGCCAAGGGACCCATACCCTCCGCAGAGTCATTCACTTACCATGGAAAGTGAACCTTCGCTATTATCCTCTGTGGAAATATTGTGAGATCATCTGACTCCAACAGTTTACAATGTGGCCTTCCAAACTTTAAAATTCAAAGCATTTAAAACTGTGACTTTCCCTGTGACATCTTCACTAACAGGGCGTGACCTCAGGAATCACGTGGTCTGATCAGTGAATCACTGCAACAGTGTCAAAGCAGAGAAATGTAATTCATGAACAGCTCTGTGCATCCAAATGTGAGGATGTGCAAGTATTGTTCAGACTCCCACTATAAGGAGAATTTAATCCCCATGACTAAGCTCCGGGGGGCAGAATGAAACGCGTTGGGGGCAGGCCTGGTGGGAGCCCAGGCTGAGGTGGTCTCTCCATACCACCATAGGGCTCCGTGGATGTGCGGCACCAGGGATCTTTCCATTCTTCCTCCCACTATAGCATGAGTGCTCAACCGGTGGCTCTCCAGCTGTTGCATAACTACAAGTCCCATCATGCCTCTGCCTTTAAGAGTCATGCTTGTACCTATCAACCTTGCGATGCCTCATGGTACTTGTAGTTCTGCTACAGCTAGAGGGCCACAGGTTGAGCACCCATGCAATATAGGGACCCTGGGGCAAGGGAGGGTGAGGTAGTGGGTGGTGATCATGTGACTGCAGCTTTAAAGCATTTGGGCATAATTTTCAGATTTAAAAAGAGCAGGAAGGTGTGCAGGAAGGGTAGGGGATTTTGCTGTGGCCTGGTAAATAATCATGAAGTTAAGCTTTAGGCAGGGATGATAAGCACTGTATTTAGATGACTATTAGAGGAATCATTCAAAAATCTCAAATATATAAAACTAATCAAAATATGGAACAGCAAAGCAAAGGAAATTGTAAAAGTAGCATACATGAAACACTTTTTAATAAATGTAACAATAATTAATCAAGTATGTATTTTTAGTTCCCCTTTAAGAATCATTACCCTTTAATCCCTCATACAAGTCTCCTAAATGACACTGGTTCTGTGATCTCGAATGCATTTGGATTGTTAATAAGAAACACAAAAGCCACATGGTGAAATACCAGCTGCTACAAAACACTTACATAATGCAAACAAATCCATTTAGAGGATGCTGTGAATATAAACTTCGAATCTGGAATATTGGCAGATGGGAGCACGTTAAAAACTTGCGCTGCTAAATACCAAATGCTAATTTTGCTATAAATATGGTTTTGCATCCATTGCAGCCTCCTGCTGCTAATAATTGTCTGCAGTTATCTGAAGCGATTAGCAGATTTTAATTAATAGGAGCTACGGAGAACACTGAGCTCGATGCCGAGCGAGGACAGTCGGACTGGTGGTTTTAGAATGCATGTTGTCAATTAAAGGGGAATTCCGCTCCAACATATGATTCTCTTATAATTATGTTTGATAAGAAGCTATTTGTTGGTGTCCGGTTTTTGGCTTTTGTATGCAGTATTTAGAAGAAAAAACATTTTTTTTTTATAAATAAACCAATCTGCAATCCAGCAACAGCCATCTTCCAGGTTAAATGACATCCAAACTAATTTAACAGCTTCATGAGAGCCCAGGGTATCAAGGACCTGCCCCCTGGAGGTGTGTAATCCAGCCGCCCTGGGCTCACAGGAGAATGTTGCAGAGAACATTGCCAACGCCATTATATTGTGCATTCAGGGCACGCCGAAAAAAGAAAAAGGATCTTTGATGTTATTGGACTAAGCAACCAAAAATCTGACGATTTGCTTATTAAACAAAGGTACAGTTACACTTTAACCCCTGAAGGGATCTGCTGCCCTCTACTGTCACCTGCTAGTATCACATTGTAATGTATAATTATGTATGCCACTTCCTGACTCCGGGGTTGTTGGGAAAAGATCCTTAAAGAGGAAGTAGAGAGAGAGGAAAAGAGAAGGTCTCAGCCATATGTCCTGTCCATGCTACTTATGCCAGATTAGAAGAGACGATTATGCAAGTATTCGTACGTTCTAATAGTTTTACTGCAGCTGCCCATAGCTTCTTGATTGTATATTTCTTAATCCTCATGAAAAATGGAGTATCTCTATTCTATTACTATCTCACATGCACAGTGCCAGTTAACTAGGAGTGCATTCCAGGCTGGTTGGGTAACAGATGGAGGGTCTCTTCATCACTGCAGATCTTGTCTTTAGGTCTCCAGCACAAAGACAGATGCTGCATCATTTTTAGGGGCCCCTGCAACATTCATATAAAGGTATCTCTTAATAACTATACTGTATATACCCGGGTATATGTGTACAATTCTACCAGGACTTCTATCAGGCCCTTTGCCGATAATGCCTGTTTGTACATTGTATGTATGTTCTGTTATCAATCTCTTATATAATGCTTGTATTATTTCTGGACTGCATCTACAGTATATGTTTATGGTTATTGTTATATGCTAGTAGCAGTAGTTCTTCTACTCCCAATTACTTTGATTAGATTACCGGTTAATTTCCTAGAAAGGGAATCCCCTCTGCTCACAGAGGCCCTGTCTTGGGTGGAGGCACTGCCAACTTTATTATCAATTCCACTTAGCAAAGATTCTAGTTCTCTTATTTACATACAGATTTAGCACCATATCCTGTTTATTGAGGGCCATTTCTCATAATCCCTCCACCAAAACGAGGCCTACACTTCCTTATGTTGTCTCACTAAATAAAAATAGTTTAGCATATTACATGCCCTTGTAACTTCATCTAGTACTGGTTCTGTACCTCATGTCCAAGGTGTTTGACTACAAAGCCTTCTATATATAGGCCGCTGAGTCATGGTTTTACTGTTTCCATCCACCCAGCTGCAAGGTAACATGGCCACCAGTTAGGTTAATACCACAGTTGTGGTATGGTATGGCGAAAACAATACTCTCGTGTAGTGTTCGGCGGTCAGTACTGCCGCCAAGTGTGACCTATTTAAATTAATGGGGCTGCGGCACAACCGAAAGATTTCCAGTTGACGGTTGCTGCAGCACCTGCTTATTACAGAGCCATTGCCTGGAATGCTATAGGAAAGCTATTCTGGAATGCCTTAGATGATGTTCCTTGGAGTTAAATGCGGAAGGATGGGGTCAAGTGGTGACGTCATCATGCCTGATCAGATGGGCGATGTTTGTTTCTGTTAATGTTTGGCTGTTTCTTTGACCCTTGTAAGTATGTAATTTATTTTTTATAATCAATAGATTGAAAAGTACTACACTATATGGCTCCCTCTCGCTCTTTTTTTATATATGATACCGAGTTTCTAGTGTAAAACAGTTTCCTGCTGAGTGAAGGCCATCCATCCTTCTGGGAAAGATTTTAAGTGGTTTCAGACCTCCTGTGTTATGAGGACTTGGGCTCTGGTGAGCACCTCTATATGGTGGTGGCTGGAGCACTAGAGCTGGTGGAAGTGATTGCCAACATTTAAATTTACCATTGAATGCACTTTTGGATATTACTTTGGGACTATTTGATGTTGACTTGTCCTTCACATTTTTGTTTAGTTGTATTTACAGTCTGGATATATGTAACAGCACAACACACTGTGCATATAAAGTATTTCCAGGAATGCGAATGGAATATTGTACTGGACAACCACAATGCAAACACTGGTATTCCCAATCAAAAGCCTGTTTGGACAAAAAAAAAGAAAACATGCATTTAGGACGTGGCATTACCTGCTCCTGACTGACAGTCTCTGCTTAACCAATCCCCGCTCTACCATGTGTCACCTTGACCTTGCCAATCACCTTCTCCCTTTACTCTTGCAAAGGTTGTATGTACAGATGAGTGAGTTTGGCAAAAATTTAGCTTGATGTGAAATTACGAAATTTACAGCTGTGAAGTTTTGTCAAAGCAGAAACTTACATTTTTGCTCATTAAGCTGCTTAGTTGAAAATTGCTTTGGAAATAAACATGATTTTGCTCTCCCCTGGTTGTATAGAACATGGCAAGGCGATGTTGTCTGGTTGCCAGCTGGGAAATATAGCCCAACGGACACTTTGCGAAGACAGTGCTTGCAGGTTATCTTTGATAACGCGATCAACACATTTACTGGACAGCGTGTTGGCTGATCCAAAGTGTTAAATGGAAAGTAATAATTGAAACATTTGCAAAGGTGTTAAATTAAAATGCTGCAGCGCTAAAAAAATCTGTCTGAATTCTTCCTTCATTATTTGAAGTACACGCCAATTCAGACTAAACCTTCTATGTCAGAAAGGGCAGAAGAACACTTATTACCTGGAATGTCACCATCTTACACATCTCCGATCACAAGCCCAGAGATGGAGAACACTGATAAAATGATGGCAATAATAAAACATCTGTAGCAACAAAATTGACACAACTGTGCACAGCAGTAGGACCACAAGCTGGAGCAATTCCTACACAGAAATTAAAACAATTGTCCAAACAAGGACCATCCCTTTCCATAGGCATGACAAATCATCATGTGTCGGAAAATTCAATTTTGCAGGACCTACAAAGAAACATATAGAAGGGAAAGTCTGAAGCCCTGTACACACGGGCTATATCGGGCAGTATCGGCCGGTTCAATCAGCAAACATTCCACCCGTGTGTACAGCAGCCAGTCTAACAGAAGCCAGCCGAACGTCTGGCTTCTGTCAAAGGGGCATGATCGAAAAAGGTCTGCCGAACATCATCCAATCAGCACTCTCAGCCAATGGCCCACTGAATGCAACGGAGAAATTACATTACATTACATTTTTTCACTGGCTAAGAAGCAAGGCATCATGTCCATGGCTTGCAAAGGTGGGTTGTTGAGGAGGGGTGGATGGTTGAGTAAAACTGCAGCACAACGGCCTTCTTTTAGCATCTCCTGTCTGCCCATGTGAACGAGCCCTGAATTTGTAGCAAGTGACAAGGTGGGAAGCTGCTACAGACATTTGTGAAAACAGTCAAAGAACTGCACAGACACCATGATTTACCTAGCGGTATTATCTCTGAGCTGGCCTGGTTTCTCTTAATCGAGGAATTAGATGCTGACCTTAAAGCAGAGCTCCACCCAAAAAGGGAAGCTCTGCTTGTCTGCCTCCTGCCCCCTCCGCTGCCACTCCTAGCTCAGTTCCGCGCAGCGAACTGAGCCAGAAGTGCAGCCCTCCTCTTTTCCCTGCAGCCTTCTGGGACACATGACAGGTCCCAGAAGACTGTGGCCCTTTCACAAAGTGCAGCATGCTTTGCGCATATGTAGTAGGAACCTGAAGCCTGAAGGCTTCAGTGCCGGTTTACCTTAGTCAAGATGGCGGCGCCAGCACCCAATAGTTGATTAAAGAATCTGCTTGGGTAAGGACACCGCTGGATGCCTGGACAGGTAAGTGCCCTAATATTTTTATTTGTAGCTGTTGACTTTTAGGTTTTTGGGGGGGGAGCCTGGAGCTCCTCCTTAAATGAAGCCTGAACAAAGATGGTGTCACCCTTCTGAAGATAAAAGCAGATGGAGGCATTGTCAAGAGTACTGTGACCTCTGTTATTGGTAACACACATTGCACAGCCTGCATCCACTTAACATGAAAAACTATATCTGGAGTCAGGTCAGCTTTAGGATAAACTAACTGCAGTTTTAGGTGAAACGCAGCCAAAGTTCAGCAAATAATTGGAAGTGTTGCTTGAGTTTATGAAGGGAGACTCTTAAAACGCGAAAAGTTGGCTTGTGACCCAAACTCAAATGTCAGTTTGCATGAACTTGGCCTTGAAATATTTTTGATTTTCTAAATTAAGACAACAGACTCGAAGGAGACTCAACTCAACTTGTTTTCCCTTTCCAAACTCTCCAAGCAATCCACTAATCAAGGAATTTGTGTATGAAACGATCATCCCGGACACACAGCAATGCATTGTTTGGATAATCGGTCTCAGATGCTGCGGATTCTGCAACTTTTCTAGGTGAAGTCTTTCTAAACACGAGATCAAAGCGCTTTTGGGGAATATGTGGAATCAAAGAGCTCATACATATTCAAGCTCTCTCCTGGCTTCCCAATTCTTGTTAGAAATCATGAAATGAGCTTTTATTTACACCCTCTACCCCCCCTGCACAGAACTTCAATGGCGAGGATTTGAAGTCATTAAAAAAAAAAAAAAAACATTGCCAAAAGCTTGCTAATTTACAAGCTGATCGCACCATGGTGCTACAAGAAAATTAGGGGGATAGGAAATATCACATTTCAGAGTCTCAAAAGGAAAGTGTTGACAGGAGGTTAGATCAACAATGTTCATTTCGGCTGTTTATGAGATGGAAACATGACCTCGAGGTGCGAGGAGGACGCACTCTGCCTTTGGTGGTGGCAAAATAAGCCTTACCAGGTCATCCAATTTTACCGAAAGTTCAGTAATTCTGGGTGTGGGATCCGTTATACGGAAGCCTGTTATCCGGGAGGTTTCGAAAACCAAAAAAAAATAAATCACTCAAAGCTTTACTTTATAAAAAATATGTAGTTTGACTGGTTCTCGAAAGACAGTCAATGAACTGTTGAATCGCACAGCATTTAGAGACATAATTACTATGTATATCCTGATTTAAATGGCTGATTTCTTAACCAAAGTTTAATTTTTTTTCTGCAAGTGGCTAGAAGGTGGCTCTTGAAAAACAGATAATTGATGTTGGATCATATACCATAGTTATAGCATTATATTATCCAATGAAACTGCATGTGCATTCGCTCTCAGTAAATTAACCAACATTCATTTATTAGGCTTAATGCATACTGGGCGTCAAAGACACCGCTTGTAAGGGCATTTTTTTGTTTTCTGCCTCAAAACACCCTCCATGTTATATGTCCATGCACATGTAGGCGTTTACAGGCAAAAAATAAATAAAAAATCACTTGTGTGTTTTGGCAGAAAACGAGCCTAAATGTGTCTCAATGCTAGTCGCATTTAGACCTTGAGCATTCATTAATTTCAATGGCCAGAATAAATTAATATTTTGGCGCCACTTAAATGAATGAACACCAAAGCACCCAACGTTTTTCTTCAGGTCGACTGTACTTAGGCTATTGTTTTTGGCTACTTTCCCTTTTGGCCAAATATCCCTAGGCTATTTCCTATTCTGGACAAATGTTTCTAGGCTATTTTCCCTACTGGCCAAATGTCCCTAAGCTATTGTTTCAGGCTATTTGGCCTTCTGGCCAAATGTTCCTAGGCCAAACCACTAGATCATAGAAAGAGATATTAGGTATTAGAGAAGTTACGTCTTAGAGAAGAATTAGAGAAGAAAACGTCTACCAAAACCCTAGTGTTTTCCTAACTTCCTGTTTGAGCTGACAATGCTGCCAGAATAAATTAATATTTTGGCCACTTAAATGAATGAACACCAAAACACCCAATGCTTCTCTTCTGGTTGACTGTATTTAAGCTATTGTTTTAGGCTCTTTTCCCTTTTGGCCACATGTCCCTAGGCTATGTTCCCTACTGGCCAAATGTCCCTAAGCTATTGTTTTAGGCTATTTTCCCTTGTGGCCAAATGTTCCTAGGCCAAACCACTAGATGAAGCGGATGATCATAGAAAGAAATAGTATTAGAGAAGTTACGGAAAAAAAGGTTTACCAAAACCCTAGTGTTTTCCTAACGTCCTGTTTGAGCTGACAATGCTGCGTCTGCAGCACTGAAATCCCAAGCAGTGTTTTCTGCCCTGCCCAGTGCTCCCGGACTGCAGAACCCCCCCCCCTCCCCCTCTGCAGTCAATGTATTCAAAGGGAAGAAGTGGGTAGGTCTGGCAACACTCTAGGTTTTCATTGCAGCAGAGACAGTGTTGTCAGCTCAAACAACAGTGGGTTTCTGTGAAATCAACAAATATTTTTTTGTACTTTCAGTAATTAATGGGCTCGTTCACACCAGCCCACGTGTACTGTATAAATGCTGTGCTTTGTGTTGTTACAATGCAAAGAACTGTTAATTTTTAAAAAATTATTTTTTAACTTTATTGAAATGTCACAAAATGACATTTCATTCTCTTCTATGCACCACAGCTGACTTGAGGTGTGGTGTAGTGCACACCACAACCAACTTCAGCGGAGCGTTGTAATGTGAACATGGCACATAAACAGCCGTGTACGACTAGGAAAAATGGAGGGATTTTTTTGTTGTGGCAAAAAAAAATAACAGTCTCTCTCTACTAAAACATTGTACCTCCTGGCCATTTTTGCATAATTCTGCAAGAATTCTGAATTAGAGCCCCCAAAAAAGTGGTAAAAAATTCTTGTGTCAATCCAGTGTCAATGTCCACTGTGCACATTGGTCTTATCAACCAAGTCCTACAGGTAGTGCAGAGTGTTTTAAAACAGCACCTTGAAGGCCCAACTGCAGTCTTGATACTATTACTGTAATGCAGTCAGTCTGAATATACAGCAAGAATGTTGCTCTTCTTTTTGTGTTTATATACTGTGCTAGCGACACACTGGAGAGCTGGACCGCTGTTCACACAAAGAAGCAGCCAGCCTCCAGCGGTCTGACACTCCCATCTCCCCCCCATATGTGCACAGTGCTACAATCAACAGGACTGCTCAGGCAATGAAAGCACCACTGATTGGAGCACTGTGCATGGGGTGCGTTGCACCAATGCAGATCTGGGCTGCTCTGTTGTGTGTGAGAGGCACCCGAGTGCATGTAGAACGTGGTCCCATTAAAATCAATCCTGTCATTGCTAAGCAGCGTGGCAGACCACTTTCCAATAACACTGCAAGAATGCAGATGGTTTTTTAAGGTGACAGTGCTAGTCTCTGGCAGAAGGGGCCGCTCTGGAGACCAGAGCTGCCATTCACAACAGATCATTCAGCTGTAACAAACTGGACTTTTGTCACTCCCCTCATGAAATCCCTGCCATGGAGTTCCCTAGTACCTTCACTGATGAATCCCCGCAGAGCCCAGTCATGGAAGCCCACACAACCACTCAGTCCTCCTCCTGCATGCACTAGTAGTCCCCAGCTCACCATACCCCTCTATTTAATTCGGGTCTGCTCACATTGCATCATGTGGAACAGTCACTGGGCCCCTTCTCCCTGCCACAAGAACAGCTTCCATCCTGGCACCAACTCCATGCTCTAATCGCCCCCAGCAAATTCATTACACAGCCCCACAATGCAAAATGTCAATACATTGCTCTGAATAAACAGGCAGCTCTGCGGGGCTGTGTCATACACAGTTCCAGCCTCCACATTCATAACAGTAAAAACTTAGTACTGCATAATCCATCTTCAGGGCCTGTGTATATTTACAAGCAGCTGCAATTAGACACACAGCACTTCTGAGTAATATTTTGCTATTATGAAGGAATGATCAGCGATGTCAGGGCCCCAACAGCACTGACTGTTCATTAATAATAGTAAAATCCACACAGGAATGCCCATAAATTGGGCTTCAGACTGGGGTGGAGCAACAGCCAAAATTAACATAAATAAGACGTGCTGCATAAACTGTCGGCGCTATATAAGTCCTGTATAATAATAATAATAATAATGAAAATAATAATAAGGAGGTGCTTTATATCCGCAATAGGGCCAAGAGTGGAACCAAGTGGTATATGCCCTTGGCTCCCTGGAAAATCAAATAAAAGTTTAAAAATCTTCAGGAGAGTTTTTCTTTAAGTCAAAGCAGTGCAGCCCAGAGTAACAAAACAACTCAGTAAACCCTACATACATTTTTTAGAACAAAAGTCCTGACAAAGGTTATTCCCCAATTCACTTGGAAAGGGTATGCTTGCTTTCCCTACTGTCATCTGGCCCTGTATCAGAGAGAAAATATAGATCTTCCAAATAATGGGGTAGCTGATAGATTTCTTCCACCACATTGAACAACAGAGCTACCTGCATTGTAACATTTTTAAATGCATTTCCATTTTTAAGCACAAATAATGGAGGCTATAGGTGAAAAGTATGTACAGAACAGCCTATTTGCTCAGCTGAAACCATGTGTTGGACATAGTAATTGCAAACTCACTAAAGGTAAAATTATGACAATAAGAAAGAAAATGCTAATGACTAACGGGAGTGCTGAATTCAGGCCAGCTGATAATTAGCAGTAGGCACCAAGCCATTTACTAATGGACTGCTAATGTAGAGGTGTCAGGGAAAGGCAAACCCAATACTAAAACATGCGTTGGCAACCTATGACTGTCTATTTGTCGAAGAGCTACATGTGCTAAACCAGCGAGAAAAGGCCCAAAGGTTATCCATGACACTGAAATAAATGGAAACCCAATAAATTTTTTTTCTTACTAGAAAAATATATGAACAGTCTAACGACCTGCCAATGGAAGGCCATGGCGATGTATTCTGTGTTTTCTTCATAACTGTTACATTTTACTCATAAACAGACCATGGGGTCATATTTGTAATGAACAATGAAAACAAAAACCATTGCAATAGATCCTGATAAAATTTTTAGTGCTTTTTGCATTTTGCAGATTTGCACTACAGAACGTTTTCAATAGGAAACCATGCTAAAGCGGAATTCCACCCAAAAGTGGAACATCCGCTTTAAGCACTCCTTGCCCCCTGACATGCCACAATTGGCATGTCATTTTTGGGGCTGGGGGTTTACTTCTTTTTCCTGTCCCACTTCCTCCTTCCTCTTCTTGGCCACCTAGGTGACTCCATCTCTCGCCCTAGGCGGCCCCTCCCTGCCAGCGATCTTCTGGGACACGTCACAGGTCCCATAAGGTTGCCTGGCCAATAGCAGAGTGCAGCGCAACTCCGTAAGCTGTCACAGGTGGGTGCCCACAGTTGCCATGACGGCGCCGCAGAGAGGACGGGGAGAGGAGCGAGACTCCGGGAGCTTGCCTCGCTGGACCATGGGGCAGGTAAGTGTCTGTTTATTAAAAGTCAGCAACTACACTTTTTGTCTTTTTGTAGCTGCTGACTTTTAATAAACTAAAAAAACGGGTGGAACTCCACTGTAGTACAAATCTGAAAAATGAAAAAAGCACTAAAAATGCATAGGTGTGAATCAGGCCTTAGGCTCCATTCACACCAATGCATTTATTCATGCTTTTTGCAGAAATGCAGGGGATTTTTTTTTAACACGGGTTCCTATGGAACATGTCCACATCAATGCATTTTTGTGCCTCTGCGTTTTTGGAAAGAGTCTGGGACTCTTTTAAACGCAAAGCGCTGCCTTTTTTGGTTCAATAGATTTCAATAGAGAATCTGCCGAAAGCATGTAGTGTGGTTTTACCACGATTTGCGTTTTTAAATCTGCCTAACAACAAATCCCCCCCACAAAAAAAAATAAAAAATAAATAAAAACTGCAGATTGCTGCAAAAAAAAACTGCAGAAAGCACAGCAAAAAGCACTGTAGAAACACTCAAAAGCAACATGCATACATGTGAATCGAGCCTAAGGAACTTTTCCCACAATAATTACTTTCCACCACTAGATGTCCTCAGGCTTTCAGGTTAAAAATCATTTAAAAAATAATCAACCCCCCCCCCCCCCCCCCCAAAAAAAAAAGAAGAAATAAAAACTTTGTTGTCTACTTTGACCAAGGTTTAAAAAAAAAAAACTCTTACGCAAGATAAAAAGCATAATTGTTATGCTAAAATTCATCTGATTTAAGGCTGCATTCACACCTGAGTGTTTTCAGCTCGTAAAACGCTCATCTCAAAAGTTCCAAAATGCCCAACAAGCAAAATCCCATTAATTTAAATGACCCCTGTTCACATCTGAGCGTTTTGTTGCCAGAAGCTCAAAAAAGTACATGAGCTTCTTTTTAGGCAGATTACAGGCGTTGTACTGCTTTGTACCATAGTGACCTTTGGACCTCAAAATGCCTGTACAAAAAACGCTGCAAAAACTCTGCAAAAAACGCCCGAAAAAATGATACACTGAGGTGTGAATGCAGCCTAAGCGATTCTTAAGTTCTGATTCTAGTACAAAGCACTGGTAAGATATTTACATATGTAAAATGCTTTTTTTTTTTTTTTTAAGTTTTTAATGGGATAGTTAAAAAAAAGTTTATGTACACAGCTTATAAAAAAAAAATTAAATATTACTAGTTAGATAAAAAGGAATTAACAAAAATCTGCAGGAGAATAATAGTAATAATATTAAATAATATAATGTACTATAATATATTAATAATAATATAACAAATACAAATAATAGTTAAGAGAAAAACAGCAAGAAGGAATAAATTAGGGCTGATTAGGGTAAACTAAGTGTAAATATGGGGCTAAAGAGTAACACAATTTTTATTAATTTTTTTAACTTGCTAGGTTGCTTTAACTGACATCTTATGTGGATCATATCTCATCCCTTTGATCTGCAGATGAATGAAACATAAATGCTCCATATTTTAACAATAGTAAGTGGAGTGAATAGGCAATTGAGAAGCGGTAAAAATGCAACCCAATTGCGCCCTTAAAACGAAGGCAGAAGGACAGGGCGTACTGCATATGTCTTGTGTATTTTGATTACGTTTTTTTGGGCGTGTGCATTTTGTCCAGTGTCCTCAACAGGTGTTTGATTCACCTGTAGTGAATGTTTGATGAATGCCACATTAAATACAGTGGGGCAAAAAAGTATTTAGTCAGCCACCAATTGTGCAAGTTCTCCCACTTAAAAAGATGAGAGAGGCCTGTAATTGTCATCATAGGTATAACTCAACTATGAGAGACAAAATGTGGAAACAAATCCAGACAATCACATTGTCTGATTTTTGAAAGAATTTATTTGCAAATTATGGTGGAAAATAAGTATTTTGTATTTGGTCAATAATCAAAAGTTCATCTCAATACTTTGTTATGTATCCTTTGTTGGCAATGACAGAGGTCAAACGTTTTCTTTAAGTCTTCATAAGGTTGTCACACACTGTTGCTGGTATGTTGGCCCATTCCTCCATGCAGATCTCCTCTAGAGCAGTGATGTTTTGGGGCTGTCGCTGGGCAACACGGACTTTCAACTCCCTCCAAAGGTTTTCTATGGGGTTGAGATCTGGAGACTGGCTAGGCCACTCCAGGACCTTGAAATGCTTCTTACGAAGCCACTCCTTCATTGCCCGGGCGGTGTGTTTGGGAATATTGTCATGCTTAAAGACCCAGCCACGTTTCATCTTCAATGCCCTTGCTGATGGGAGGTGGTTTGCACTCAAACTCTCACGATACATGGTCCCATTCATTCTTTCATGTACACGGATCAGTCGTCCTGTTCCCTTTGCAGAGAAACAGCCCCAAAGCATGATGTTGTCACCCCCATGCTTCACAGTAGGTATGGTGTTCTTTGGTTGCAACTCAGCATTCTATTGCCCTGTACAACATGGTCGGATTTTCCAACGGAAAATGTGTGATAGGACCTTGTTGACGGAAATTCCAACCGTATGTGGGCTCCATCACACATTTTCCATCGGAATTTCCGACACACAAAGTTTGAGAGCTTGCTATAAAATTTTCCAACAACAAAATCAGTTGTCGGAAATTCCAATCGTGTGTACACAAATCCGACGCACATAGTGCCACGCATGCTCAGAATAAATTAGGAGACGAAAGCTATTGGCTACTGCCCCGTTTATATTCCCGACGTGTTTTACGTCACTGCGTTCAGAACGATCAGATTTTCTGACAACTTTGTGTGACCGTGTGTATGCAAGACAAGTTTGAGCCAGCATCCGTTGGAAAAAATCCGTGGATTTTGTTGTCGGAATGTCCGATCAATGTCTGACTGTGTGTACAGGGCATCTCTCCTACAAACACAACGAGTTGTGTTTCTACCAAACAGTTCTACTTTGGTTTCATCTGACCATATGACATTCTCCCAATCCTCTTCTGGATCATCCAAATGCTCTCTAGCAAACCTCAGACGGGCCTGGACATGTACTGGCTTAAGCAGGGGGACACGTCTGGCACTGCAGGATCTGAGTCCCTGGCGGCGTAGTGTGTTACTGATGGTAGCCTTTGTTACGTTGGTCCCAGCTCTCTGCAGGTCATTCACTAGGTCCCCCCATGTGGTTCTGGGATTTTTGCTCACTGTTCTTGTGATAATTTTGACCCCACGGGTTGAGATCTTGCGTGGAGCCCCAGATCGAGGGAGATTATCAGTGGTCTTGTATGTCTTCCATTTTCTAATTATTGCTCCCACAGTTGATTTCTTCACACCAAGCTGCTTGCCTATTGCAGATTCAATCTTCCCAGCCTGGTGCAGGTCTACACCAGTTTCTGGTGTCTTTCGACAGCTCTTTGGTCTTCACCATAGTTTGGAGTGTGACTGAGGTTGTGGACAGGTGTCTTTTATACTGATAACAAGTTCAAACAGGTGCCATTAATACAGGTAATGAGTGGAGGACAGAGGAGCCTCTTAAAGAAGAAGATATAGGTCTGTGAGAGCCAGAAATCTTGCTTGTTTGTAGGTGACCAAATATTTATTTTACACCATAATTTGCAAATAAATTCTTTAAAAAATCAGACAATGTGATTGTCTGGATTTGTTTCCACATTTTGAGGTATACCTATGATGACAATTACAGGCCCCTCTCATCTTTTTAAGTGGGAGAACTTGCACAATTGGTGCCTGACTAAATACTTTTTTGCCCCACTGTATATATCTTCCCCTAAGGCCCCTTTCACACGGGTGCCTCCGTTTGACAGACTCCGCTTGCTCAGCGGGGGGGATTATTGAGCAAAGCAGAGACGGAACCAATCCTCTATGGGGAAATCAGGTGAAAACGAACCGCCTGTCCGTTTTCATCTGATCCGCCAGACGGACGGAAAATAGGAACACCTGGCCAAATTTGTGCCTACTCATTCAGCTCAATGCTTTCGTGGCTGTTCTGATTTAGGTACTCACCTACATATCTGGTGGTCCTGTCCGATAGCCCAAACTTATTGGATAGAAATTTTTGAAATTGTCTCCAGAATGTTTAACATAATGATACAACCAGATCCAGGCACTGCAATACTTATTTTTAAATCAGATTGTTTAACACATATCCATTTCAAACTCTATGTTACAACTCCTTACGGTTGCAAAACAAAAGATTGTAAAGGCGTGGAGGTCCCCTGCTTTGGTGATGGCTGAGACAAAGCATAGATTGAATACATCCATATCTCACGCCAAAATGGTGGCGATTGAAAGAAATCAACTTTTCAAATTTGAAAAAAGGTGGTACCCCTGGATAAAATATCACTTCCCACCAACATTTGATGAATCTGTCCTTCTGCCATGGTAGCTGATCTACATATTGGATATTTAGATATTTGAATATCTAATAGTTTGGGAGATTGTATATTTGACTGTTTGGATATTCGAATATCCATATAATCATACTGCAACATGCACTGGTACCTGGGTCGACCCCGTGGACTTCTTCGCCTCTATTCTCTTCTTTCTTCCTTTTTACTCCCCACTTTATTTTGTTCTCAAAACTCATTATTTTCTCATATATGACCTGCACCTCTAATTTTATCGCCACTTCTTCAATGGGTCTGGTTCAACGATACTGTACAGATTCTACTGTTACATAAGCTACACCAAACCCTTAGATTGGACTAAGTCATAAACTAATTGTAAGATATTGCATGCATGCCATTCACACAAATTGTATACTGATGAGCTTCATTATTTTGTTAATATATTTCCTCTTTTCTTTATTGTATTATCAACATACTTGTTATTAATTATATACTTAAGAAAAACTTTTGACAAGGAAAATAGGAACACCATCCGTCTGGATTTTGCAGGCAGGATCGGATCGGATAGCGGCGGGTGTCAAAGGACATATCACCACTGACATCTGCCGCTCCATGGGGGAGATTGGAGGGTCCGATTAGGTCCCTCTGAGAAACTGACAGGCGGACCTGATCGGACAGCCCCTGTGAAAGGGGTCTTAATGTTCGGAACAAAACCTACTGAACTCTTGATGAATGTTGAGTTTTGCACACAGTAAAATTTGCTTTTCCCTTTTGATAATCTCCTAATTAGTTGCACTTAGTTGCACATGGTTTTATTATTTATTTTTATTTATTTCTTAAAGGGTCTATTAAATTAAATACTACCCTGGGCCCATCAGTGCCTTTAAGATTACCATGTAGATATTACATAGATAGTTTGATTTAAGAAAAATGAGTTGGAGTCTTCTCGGCTGCATAAAGCTTCTTATGAAGATAATCCTATTGTAATCTGGACCGCGTCCAATCTCCTTCCATCGGACACAATTAGGTCACACATACACTGTTGCCAAAAGTTAATGTCTAAAGATTGCTGTGATGTTGAGGCTGCTAATTGAATTTCAGGAGCTGCAAAAGCATACTGTCCAGTGTACAAAAGAGGAGACCGTGGGATTCAGAGAGAGAAAAAAAAAAAGTGAAATTTAAAAAGATTTATATCCTGTTATTGGAAAGTTCTGCTTCCACTTTTTTTTCACTTTTTTGTACTGTAAAGACTCCTAATAATAAAGTATTTGTTTTCAGACTGACATGTTTTGAAAAAAAGGTATTGTCACTAAACAGAATAAGGATGATTAATAGAAACTCATTAATAAAACTAAAGGAAACACAGGAGATGATTTTGCAATAACAAGAACTCTTTTTCCTACCTGCAATGGTTTAGTGGCTAGCACTTCTGCCTTGCAGCGCTGGGGTCCTCCGTTCAAATCTTGACCAAACTGCATGGAGTTTGCAGGTAGGATGAATCTTCCCAGCAAGGTCCCAGCAAGGACACAGACTGCAATAAAAGCTCAACAGAGTTCTTGCCCTTTCCTACTTTCTTCAATACGAAAACAAACAAAGTACCCTTGAACCTAGGGAAAGGAAGCCTTGACTGATAGAAGCATGGCCCAATAAGTGGTCCATAATGCAGGGAGGTTAAGTGGCTGCGGTAGGGTGGTGTTTGAACTCCAGAGAAAAGGCTATGCTGAGGCACGCACCACCAACCCGAGGAACTTATGCCTTCAGAAAGGATGCCCATCCATCTGCTGGCTTTGAAGGTGCTTGTCAGAGCTTTACTGGCAGTTTGACCATGCCAGCGATTAAGGTTGCGTTAATGGGTAATGCCCTCAAGTTGACTTTTTGATCAATCCAATGTCGGTCTGGCACTGCAAGTAAGGACAACCTTCTTAGACTATATCAGTGTAGCACCCTCCTAGTTTAGTTGCTAGGATGTATGCTAGTCCGACGGACGAAAACCGACGCTAGGGCAGCTATTGGCTACTGGCTATCAACTTCCTTATTTTAGTCCGGTCGTACGTCATCACGTACAAATCCGGCGGACTTTGGTGTGATCGTGCGTAGGCAAGTCCGTTCGCTCGAAAGTCTGTCAGAAGTCCGTCAACAGTCTGTCAAAAGTCCATCGGAAAGACCGTCGGATCTTTGATGCCAAGAAGTCCGCCCGTTTGTACACGGCATAAGTGTGTGTGCCTGGCTGCAGAAAATACCTGCCAGTGAAGTGAGGAGTAATGGTGTAATGATCAAGTGGCTCCTACAGGGGTAGCGCTACATAAGGTTATTGTTCATGTGTGTTTTGCTGGAAATGTTCAATAAAGCAGTGGTTTTTCACTTTCAAACTTAAAGTGTAAGTAAACCCTCCTATCGTTTTCAGCCAAGGAAGCTTCCTAGATGGCCTCTGTTTAATTTTCAACTGCTATGATGCTTCACATGTGATCAGTTATGACTCCAGCCATTGGATGGTTTGACAGTTTGGTTGAGAGCACAACCAATGTGACAGTTACATTCTCGCCACGTGTCGGGAATGTGATACCCTTTTCACACTGAGGCACTTTTCAGGTGTTTTAGCGCTAAAAATAGCGCCTGTAAAGCGCCTGAAAAGCGCCTCTCATGCCACCCCAGTGTAAAAAGCCTGTGTGCTTTCACACTGGGGAGGTGCACTTGCAGGACGGGAAAAAAAGTCCTGCAAGCAGCATCTTTTGGGGGGTGCGGGAGCGGTGTATACAGTGCTCCCCCACCGCCCCTGCCCATTGGAATAAGTGGACAGCGCTGCTGAAGCACCTGCTAAGCAGTTCGGCAGTGAAGCTTTTCAGGCGCTATTAACCTCTTCCTCAGCTGCTAGCGGGGGTTAAAAGCCCCAGCGGTCGAATAGCGCCACTATAACAGCAGTAAAGAGTCGTCCCAGTGTGAAAGGGGTCTGTTTTTTTAAAATAGGAATAAAAGTGAACCCAAATTTTTTTTTCTAAAGAACAGTGTAAAAATAAAAAATAAAATATATAAAAAAAAAAAGAATAAATTAAAAGCGCTCGCCTCGCCGAGCTCGCACACATAAGCGAAGGCATACATTAGTCGCGCCCGCATATGAAAACGGTGTTCAAGCCACACATTTGAGGTATCGCCACAATTGTTAGAGCAATAATTCTAGCAAAAGACCTCCTCTGTAACTCAAAACTGGTAACCTGTAGACATTTTTAAACGTTGCCTATGAAGATTTTTAACGGTCAAAGTTTGTCGCCATTCCACGAGCGTGCGTAATTTTAAAGCATGACATGTTGGGTATCAATTTACTCAGCGTAACATTATCTTTCACAATTAAAAAAAAAATTGGGCTAAAAAAAAGTGTATTTTTTAAAAAATAAATGCGCTTTTAAGAGCTTGTAATTGCACAAATACGGTGTGACAAAGTATTGCAACAACCGCCATTTTATTCTATAGGATGTCGGGAAAAAAAAAAAAAATATATATATATAAAATGTTTGGGGGTTCTAAGTAATTTTCTAGCAAAAAAAACCCCTGATTTTAACTTGTAAATACCAAGTTTGAAAAATAGGCCTGGTCTTTAAGTCGTTAAACTGTTAAGTCGATGGGTTTACTTCCGCTTTAAGCTGGCCATACAAATAGTGTGTGTAATTTTTGTTTGAGAAAGTCCATTTACTACACAATCAAATGTTAAAAGAAAACATTTTTGAAGTACTTTCAAAATAAAATGTACCAATGAGAATTTTGGTACAAATGTTTTTCATTCATCCAAAAATCTACTAATGTATGGCTTTAATCAGTCTGTGTCATCTTTAGGGCAAGGTTACTAATTGCATATGCATGTTTTTAGGCCTATGCTTTTCAGTAGTCTGGTTTTGGCTTTGGATGCACTTCAATATTTTAATCGGATCTACAAAGAATAAAACAGTGTGTAGGCACTTTCAATTAACAAAAAACAAAACAAATGTTTCAGGGAATGAAGCAGCTGTGTTTCCAGCAAAGATCAGCATGGAGGTAAGTGCTAGACATGTGCAATTCGTTTAGCTCCGAATTCGTTTTTTAACGGATTTTGACAAACTCGTTAATTCCGAAATTTCCGAATTTCCAAATTTTTAAATTTCCGAAATTTCGAATCTCCGAATTTCCAATTTCCGAATTTCCAATTTCCGAATTTTCGAACATTCGGACATTTGGAATTTCGGAAATTCGGAAATTTGAAATTTCGGAAATTGGAAAATTCTAAATTTTAGAAATTCGAACATTTTTAATTAGGAAATTTGAATATTCGAAATTTCATAAATTTGAAAATTCAAAAATTTGGAAATTTTAAAATCAAAAATAAGAATTCAAACGAATGAAAATCTGAAAACCCAAAAATCTGAAATAATAACTAATAATAAATATTAAGTTCTAGGTATTGGAATTTCCTTTCAAATTTGGCTGTTAATGAACGTAACGAATATGAATTTATCCGAAGTTACGAATTATCTGAAATAATGAATGCCGTATCTAAACGAATGGAATGTAATGATCTAATAATAATAAATAACAATAATAATAATAAAACCTTTTTATTATTATTATTTATTATTAATTTGTTCCATTCTATTTGTTTAGATGCGGCATTCGTTATTTCGGATAATCCGTAACTTCAGATAAATTTGTATGTGTTACGTTCACAAACAGCCAAATTTGAAAGGAAATTCCAATACCTAGAATTTAATAGTTAGTTATTATTAGTTAGTTATTATTTCAAATTTTACTGATTTTCTTTATTTTTTTCCGATTTTCGAATTTTTGAATTTCCGAAATTTTTGAATTTCCTAAATATCGGAAATTCGGAAATTTGAAAATTTGGAAATTCGGAATTTCGAATTTCCGAATTTCTGAAAAAAGCAAAAAAAGAATGAAACGAAAACGAACACATTTTTTGTCAATGCACATGTCCAGTAAGCAAACTCTGCTGCTTTTGGCACGGGTGGTAAAATCAAACATTTTTTAAAATTGTAAAATTGCAATTAAACTAAAAAAAAAGTGCAGTAGCAATTGAAATACAATTTGCCAATTATGGATGGGGAAATCCTGTTGCATGGCCCATACTTGGGAACCTACAGGGTCTGGGTTTTCAAATACCGGTATGTCTCATGGTCTCTTGCTCAATATTTAATCTTTTATTATGGGCTTTTCCTTTTTAAAGCAGTTCATACTGATCTTCTGTTTTGCAAAGAGTTAGGAAAGGTTAGAAGCACTGTCAGTTTTTTTATTGCTGTGTCCCCATTGGGGGATGGGGGGGGGATTTCCTCTGACTTCCACTGGCTCTGAGGTTTAACTGAACTTTCAGTTGACATCAGTTAAATATATTTCAAGTTCATCAAAAAGAAATATCTATAAAATCTTACCACCTGTCCGCTGCCAGAATGCTCTCTAGGTGGCAGCAGTGGTCTCTTTGCAGAGGTCTGACACCTTGCTAAGTCAAAGCTGGTTTTCTCCCAATCAGTAGGGATCATGAGCTGATTGCAGATCTAAGGTCTGACTCAGCAGGAGGTATGTAAGACAGCTCTGCAGAGAGAACACTGCTTCCATACAAACAAAAAAAGTCGTGCTTCACATCACCTGGCAGGGGACAGCTCCTCCCCGCATCGTATAACCCCCTAGGAGAAGCGATCTCCCGGGGGGTTTACCTTGAGGGCGCGCTCCCAAGTCCAGCATTTGCATCCATAGACGCAGACTGTAGGACTGGGCCCTGCCCCTCGGTGCCCACGTCATTGGACTTGATTGACAGCAGCAGGAGCCAATGGCTGTGCTGCTATCAATCTATTAAATCAAGAGCTGAGAACCCCGTGCAGAGAGGTCCAGCACGTCTACGCCGAAGGTTTGAGGGGGGTCAGGTGAGTAAAACGGGGGGGGGGGGCTGGGGGGTCGTCACTGTCAGTAGTTTTCTAACCTTAATGCATACAACCCCTTTAAGTAGCCTGCTCAGACCCCTGACCTCACCCCTACTGAATGCCTTTGGGATAAATTTGAATGTTGACTGGTGGTCAAGTGTTCTTATCCAACATTAATACCTGACCTCACAAATACTCTTTTGGCTGAATGGGCACAATTCTCCACCAACACACTCCTGAATCTTGTGGAAAGCCTTACCATAAGAGTGGAGGCTTTTATAACCACAAAAGGGTCCAACTCCATATTATAGTATAACTAACAGCAGAACTTTTTATTTGTGTTTTGGACAGCGTGGACATGGATAAGAACACCTGTTTTTTTTTTTTTTCGTTTTTTTATTGCTATCTCTGCTCCCATTAGGAAGATTCACTTTCTCTATTTGTCCTGTTTACCGTTATCATCAAAAGTGAATGTGTCTCTAGAACAGTAATAGAGGGGAAATCTTTAGACGGGGACACTAGTTCTGGTGACCTGGGGGGCCCCAACGGAAGTGAAAGTAGATTTCCCCAATGGAACACAAATGGCAATGAAAAAAACTGACAGGGGTTATAACCCTCCCTTACTCTATCCAAAATGAAAAAAAAAAAAGTTTTGCCTAAAGTTCTACTTTATTGTCCATGGTTTTGGAGAATAATGTCCAAGAAGCTCATAAAGATGTGGAGGTTCCGTCACTTCCCCTCCTATCCCTCCTTTATCCCCTTTTCCCCACTTTCCCTTTTCAACCCTCCCCCTCCATTCCTTGTCCCCTTCTTTTTTTTGGGTTGTATTACCCCTGACTTGCTACCTAAGTACACGAGATGTGCTGCCCACCAGGTCTCATTATGAAATAGTTTATTGGTAATGTAACTCTAGATGTACTTCATATTACCTTCTTGTCTATAGCAGTGTTACACAAACATTTTTCAGTCAAGGCACCCTCTAAAATGATGGACAATCTCAAGGCACCCTCTATAATGATGGACAATCTCAAGGCACCCTCTAAAATGATGGACAATCTCAAGGCACCCTCTAAAATGGTGGACAATCTCAAGGCACCCTCTAACATGATGGACAATCTCAAGGCACCCTCTAAAATGTTGGACAATCTCAAGGCACCCTCTAAAATGATGGACAATCTCAAGGCACCCTCTAAAATGATGAACAATCTCAAGGCACCCTCTAAAATGATGGACAATTTCAAGGCATCCTCTCACATGATGGACAATCTCAAGGCACCCTCTAAAATGATGGACAATCTCAAGGCATCCTCTCACATGATGGACAATCTCAAGGCACCCTCTAAAATGATGGACAAATTTAAAGGCACCCTCTAAAATTATGGACAATCTCAAGGCACCCTCTAAAATGATGGACAGCCTTGAGTCACCCCATTGTAAAATGTTATACAGCTATTCTAAAAGTTTTACATAATGCATCAACATGCACACATGTAATACTCCTAACGTTAGAGGTGATTTATTCTTTCAAATCAAATACACTTTTGCACACTGGTACTGACTAGTATTCCAATGTTTCTCTTCTCCCTCTGTTTTTCTCTATCACTCAGCTAATGTAACCCCAGCGATGACGGAGAGGAGCAGGGGAGAACAAGATAACAATTCTGTGCAAACGACCGACATCCTCCTTGTCAACTGATGATGTCATTGATTATTAGCATGTTGGTGGCTAGAAGGTCACAATGGTGCACAATGAAAACCCGTGGCTTTTTGTAACTAAAAGGCAGGCTTGATCCACCTGCTGGCATTTTTCCAAGGCACCCTGAAGAAATCTTAGGGCACCCCAGGATGCCTGGGCACCCTGGTTGAAAAAAGTCTGGTCTATAGTGTTTTTTGCTTTGTTTACTATGTGGAATGCTTTAACATTTTTGTATTTAGGGATGCAATTTTTTGTTGCCTACCAATGACTTACAGTAACAGTATGTGCCTCATTGTCTGAAAGTCATGGGTGTACCTTTTTTTTTTATTGATGATTAAAAGTGTTTCTGTTAAAAAAAAAAAAAAAGATGCGATGGTCAGGTGATGTCCATAAACATTTGGACATATAGTAGACATATGGCGGTAAATCAAGGATTTTCAATGATTACACAACAAAAAATACATTAAAAAACTCATTATATAAAGCCACCTTTGTATTTCATCATATAGTAAACAATGGTATTACTATGAATAAGCACTGACTACAGTGTGAAACGCGTCAACTTTCCTGCTTTGTGATGCTGTGGCATGTATTTATATTACATAATAGGGATATAATATTGTAAAGATTTTCAGGATTGAAAGTTATCTGGAATGGCAGGGTCTCAGCAGATGTTTGCTACATACACCGTAAATGGAAAACTCATACTTTGGCAAATCAGACATCAAGGATCTGGTGACAGGTTCACTTTAATTCTTCCCTCAGCCTTCTACAATAAAACGGATGCGAGCAGATAACGTAGATAGAAGTCTAATCTAGCATGCCACAGATGCGGATTGATCAGCGTGATGTCAGATTTAAGAGTCACGCTCTTCCAGAGAGTGGTCACAGGAGGCACAAGCTTTTAATTTCTTGATAAATCAGGGTCTGTATTTTTTTTTCCTCTCCTCCGGCTCCTCAGAGTGGAATATTTTATAACCTTGCCGGTATTTTAGATTCACATCTAAATCTTCATGTAACCGAGACCGATGACAACATAATCCTGCAAAGCAAATTGGTGGCCTCAAAAGAGCCATTAGGTTACCCGCTAAATCTTGTTACAATATATATTTTTATTGATTTATTTTTTTATGTCTGTTTGTTCTCGATAATTTAACAGGGCTTTTTATAGCAAGCTGACGCTGTATTTAACCCACAAAAATAAAAATGATGGTAACTTGTTCTTAAAGGGGATGTACAGATAAAAAAGTACTTTTCGTAGATTTCCAAGGGCTTATTATAAGCATAGCACTGTATTGGTTTTAGACCAATTAGTTTCTCTTTATACTTGTCTCTCTCTTTTATATTTTTAGACTGATTTCTTAGAAACACTTACCTCCAAAAAACAAAAAATAGTGGGTGGTATAGATGGGGAAAAGTTTGGAATACAGAAACTGTAGCCTACTATAGGTGAATCAGGAAAAAAAAAGAATGAAATTACATAGAAGAGCTGGAAGAGCGCTAGGAGATATTACCCAGCCTCGGAGGGGCAACGCTACGCGACGTCATCACCCAGTAGAAGTGTCCACGGAATTGGTATTTGGCAGGGTTAGAGGCTTATCACAGCGCTCTTATGCTTCTTACACATCTGAGTGCAACTGATTTATTTAAAAAAAGCGATATTTTGGATTTACACTATGTGGAGTGCTGTTTTCCTTTTTTCTTTCTGAGCCTCATACTCATAGGAAGAATGAATTGAGAAATAATCAGTTGGCGATGTCTCCTGTTATGCTGCATACACGCGGTCGGAATTTCCGTCAGAAAAAACTTGGATGGTTTTTCCAACGGAATTCCGCTCAAGCTTGTCTTGCATACACACGGTCACACAAAAGTTCCCTGAACTTTCGACCGTCAAGAACGCGGTGACGTACAACACTACGACGAGCCAAGAAAATGAAGTTCAATGCTTCCGAGCATGCGTCAAATTGTTTCTGAGCATGCATGATTTTTTGCGCGTCTGAATTGCATACAGACGAACGCATTTTCGGATAGAAACTTTTCCTGACCGAAAAATAGAGAACATGCTCTCAATCTTTTGCTGGTTGGAATTCCGCCAACAAAGACCGATGGAGCATACACTTGGTCACATTTTCCGACAAATAGCTCCCATTGGAGTTTTGCTGGCGGCATTTCCGATCATGTGTATGTGGCATTAGTGGTTCCTGAAGAGTATCCTGGGTCCTGTCCATATATGACTACAACGCTATACATGACTTCTCTATCATTTGAGGGTCAGGTGGCTCTGGTAAGCCTCAGCTATATTTCCTTGGTGGCAGCAATTCACTGAAGTGGGATGCACATTATATAATTTTATGTGGGCTTCTTGAAGCATAGCCTATAACTGTGAATGCTTTTTTCAACTTTGATTTTATTGCATATTATGCACTTTTGAGATGCAGTTTACTACAGAGAATGTCAGGAAGGTCAAGCCTATTACTGTAGACAAGAATCGGTGTGAACACAGGTACACACAGAATATGGCACTTGGCCCTGCACAGTGTTATGACCATGCATGGAATTTTGTGTTTGCATGTGAAAGTGCATATCCAGCACTGGTGTTGGCAGTCTATTTAAAGCTCTGCCTGGTTTGGAAAAGTTGACAATTGGTCTTCAGCTATTCCTGTGACCAGAATTGTGCTTCTGATCTACCTGGCTTGCCTCCCAATCTGTCTTAGACCTCTGCCTTCTATTGTTGACCTCAGGTTGTTCTCCATCAACCTCATTTATCGTCTGCTGATTTAGGACTGTTTACCTGACCCTGAGCTCAGCCTTGGATCATCAACCATGTCTTTGCTTAACGATTCAGTACTAGTGCTGACCTTGCATGTGCTCCTACTATGATCCTCACTCCAATATCGCCGCACTGTGCCCAGCATCCAAGTGACAGCAGGTTCTTGAAACATTCGCAGACCTCCTGCAGTTCTAAGTCAACAACCGGCACTCATGCCACTCCACGTCGTCCTACTCTTTGTCACCATCTTCAGAGGTATTGGACAGGAGGTACAAGGGAAGCCCCTTTGTCAACCCTGTCTCCACTAGTTACATGACAATGAATGACACAGAAACCAACAATAAGTTTTAAGGTGTGCAGCAGAGCTCTCTACGATTGCAAGATCTTAGACAGTCTAGGAAACTTCAGTAGCATGTATGAATATAAAACAGTGGAAAATGCCGTAATTAGAGGACAAGTTGGTCACATGACCATGACTGGGCAATAATTCTCTTAGCTTTTATAAATAATTTGGGCCAGTCCATGGTCCAATAAGACTGCTTAAGGCTAGGGGTATCCTTAAGCAGTGTTATTGGACAGTGGGTAGGCAGTTGGCAGGGTTAGCCATTAGAGTATAACCAAACTCTGCAAATACTCAACTCTCCTTTGGTGATGCAACGTGTGTGAGTTCCATGGTCTTCTCCAGGTTCAGTAGCTTTGGTCATTTTGATTGGCACGCCGGGGATGACAAAACACCCATGTTTACAAAGTTAATTCATCTCCGCACCAAAGCATGCCAAGTATGTACACTGAGCTGCCCATTCTATTGTACATTCAAAAGAACTTTGCAAACACTAATGTAAAAAGCTTTTATTGCAGATGAGATGTAGTCTGTCTCTTCTTCTTCAAAATAGACAAAAAAACCTTCCTACTTGCAATTTTTACCAAGTTCTGCTTTTAAGTCAAGGAAGTCAGCTTACTGAAACAAAGTGAAAAGGGCAAAAGAGTTGTATTTCTTGATAAAAGGATTATAAAAAGTATTCTGGTCTTAGGTAGGATTGTGTGCATCTAGATGCAAATTTATTATTTATACAAGTTTTCGGTTTTATTTTTGGAATTAATCTGGGGCAAGGATTATCAGCCTGACACTGACATTTTTTAAGATTGTCTGCCAGACTGGCCAGATTTTGTTAGCTTATTAAACATCTATACATAAAGAAATTCTTATCCCTGGCAATTATTCTAGCGAAAAGCGGATCTTGGTAGATCCCCATAGTTTATACACATATTGCTTGTAGACCTCTCTTGTCAGACATTTAATATACAGTAGAGGCATAACTAATTTATTTTCAATACACTTGCAGCCTCTTAACACAAGACTGAAAAAGTCTGAAGAGATGCTTGAATCTGCAGAGTATTTTTGGAGAGCAGTTTTTGAGGGTAGAGAAAAATCCTGGAGATTATGAAATATACTATGGAACTAGCAAAATGATCTACTTTTATTGCTCATCTCAAACTGTTTTTTTTTTCTTTATTCTTCATAAAATCAGAATATTATGGGTTTAAAAGACATTACTGGTACTGGCACTTTCTGGTCGAAATAATACAAATGTGAGATGCAGACAGCTCAACACTTTATTTGGTCCTATTGCCATTGATTATTAACAGCCTGTGTCAATTAGCTGCGGGATTCGGCATCATCCCATTGCTGTCAATGGAGGTGCCTCTTGTAGCTACTTGCCAGCAACCCCTACTGGGGTTCTCGCAGCTAATTGTAGTCAGGTACAATGTGATTGTACCCTACGTTTTCAAGACTTCAACAAAATGGTGGCAGTCTGACCCAGACACAGACTCCCTGTTGCATAAATATGAACCAAATGCGTAAAAGATGGCTTCAGCTCTTGTTCTCCACCTGTAGAGAACTCCTCAGATGCGTTTCAACCCTTTCAGGGCCTAATCATAGAGGTCACTATGAGAGTCGTTGTCTGTGCGCAGACGGACACCATTTTGCTGAAGTCTATCAGAGCCTGACAAGCCGATCCTGTCTGTCTTGCACCAGTCTATTCACATGCCAATCTGACTGACAAAGGTTTAGGGGGTATTCGAGAGGTATTATTTTCATTGTTTTGGGCTACATATCTAAGTTTTCAAGAGACAAAAGAAACTGGCACATGATTCCACTCAATGGTGTTCATTCAGCATGGACATATTAAGGAGTGGCATATCTGTTATGACCTTCTGGAAGCAGCGAAGCCACAAATTACAATGGAGTCAATTTGCCATTTGAATGTTTGGGAGACATAAGAAGGTGATTCAGCTCATGGGTGCCTGCTCAAAATGGAAACAGCACTTTAGATAGGATCTAATCTTTAATCACCAAATTTTTTCTATTTTCTTCAAAAAATGGCGCCCAGGATTGACCTAGATATATAGGACGCATTTCAAGCAATTTCTGTTGTGTCTTCGATCTTTAACTCATTCCCTGTTGCTAATCAATTTGATAGTGTACGTTCCTTCAAACTACGGTGCGAGACATGCACAATTAATTTAACAACATAATTTAATTTTAGGTCATAACGTAAGCTCATTGAGACAGCGATCCGATCCGGGTCACAGAACGCTGAAAGCTTTTCCGACCAGAATCTCTTCTTTCTCTTCCAAATTTACACAAGTAAAAGGAGGAACAGCCTTATTAAATGCACAGATGATATATTGCATTATTTGATAGTAATCCATGTAGCATGTAAAACTCATGCTGAGAGACGGAATAATCAACCGATAAAGACTATTCCCCGGTGAAACCCAGAGTACGCCAATTAATTACATCGCATGACAAGACAAAAGAATTTAAAGATGAGTGCAAATCACTGTGACAGTTAATATCATATATAATCAAGTATGAGGAAAACCCTTTATTTCCACCTAACGCTATGTGGTTTGTTTCAGGCGGAGACTGGTTTGGGCAGTCTGTCTGTTAAAACTCAACTCTATACAAAATTTTATTTTTTAAAAAGATTGCCTGGGTAATGGATTCTAGATTCAAAACCAGTCTTCAGTCCAGAGCTGCCACAGTATATCTACTTCACCATGAGATGTCCCCAATCGTCTGGGGTGCATGATGCCTACTGTCACTCAACCCCGAAGTGTGGGCGCGTGGTGTGAGTGAAATGTTTCATGGCCCTGCTCCTTGAGGGAGTGTCATCACAGCACCATTCATTCTCAGTGCACTGGGGTGCCAATCTACACTGGTAAAGCCCAGTCCAGGGAAGAGGCAAGAAGAAGGAGGATCATGCAGCTTACATAGCTAGCCTAAAGTCTTCAGAATAGATAAAAATTAAAACATGAAAGAGATAAAATACTGCTGATGGGATTTAGATCATTGGGAAGGGATGCTCCATAAATCCCCACGGTCCAAATCTCAATGCAAGAGTGGTTCCTTTTCTTTGGTTATCTTTGACTGTTTACTATAATTATTTTCTGTCAGTCTACAGATAACGTTACCCAATTGTTGCAACATGAATTGTCACACCATGCTGCACCCATACTTCTGTGACCAACATTATTTATATGTAACACTAAAAATGTAATAACTTAAAAATGTTATAAATGAAGTTTGGGATAAAAGTAAATACTGCTAATGGCGACCACAAGAAAGGGGGGAGGCACGGAGCCCTTAAAGCATAAGTTGGCCTTAAAACGACAGTACATTTGCAGCTTAGTTTAGAAAATTCAGCACAGTGACCCTCCTCCAGGGAACTGGGGGATCCCCTGTTACTTGCACTGCAGCTGTTTGTCAGGATTAGGAGCTTCCGTAAATACTTCAGTGAGGAGGCCTCTGATAACCCAAATGGTAGCAGAGAGGTCAGCTGACCACCAGAGTAACATCATAGTGGTCTCCTGGAGTTGGGCTTTAAGAGGGCTGCATATGGAAGTATATAACCTTCCTCCCTAAATAAAGATAATGCGGGCTGACAGCAGCCACTGCTGATCGCATGTATCTGACAGATGTTGGAGCCTGGACGCAGTAACCTGCCGATCACTACAAGTTGGGTAAATTTTGCCATGGTTCAAAGAGAAGAATTGCGACAGTGGCATCCTGTTTAATTTGTTCATAAATGACCTGGAGGATGGGGTAAACAGTTAAATCTCTGTATTTGCGAACAATACTAAGTTAAGCAGGGCAATAACTTCTCTGCAGGATGCGGGAACCTTGCAAGAAGATCTGAACAAATAGGGTGGGCAACTACATGGCAAATGAGGTTCAATGTAGAAAAGTGTAAAATAATGCATTTGGGTGGCAAAAATATAAATGCAATCTATACACTGGGGGGTGAACCTCTGGGGGAATCCAGGATGGAAAATGTAGTGTGTCTACAATGTCTAGTAGATAATAGGCTCAGCAATGGCATGCAATGCCAAGCTGCTGCTAACAAAGCAAACAGAATATTGGCATGCATTAAAAAGGGGATTAATTCCAGAGATAAAATGATAATTCTCCCGCTCTACAAGACTCTGGTCCGGCCGCACCTGGAGTATGCTGTCCAGTTCTGGGCACCATCCCCAGGAAGGATGTACTGGAAATGGAGCGAGTACAAAGAAGGGTAACAAAGCTAATAAAGGGTCTGGAGGACATTAGTTACAAGGAAAGACTGCAAGCACTGAACTTATTCTCTCTGGAGAAGAGACGCTTGAGAGGGGATATGATTTCAATATACCAATACTGTACTGATGACCCCACAATAGGGATAAAACTTTTTCGCAAAAGGGAGTTTAGCAAGACTCGTGGCCACTCATTAAAATTAGAAGAAAAGAGGTTTAACCTTAAACTAAATAGAGGGTTCTTTACTGTAAGAGCGGCAAAGATGTGGAATTCCCTTCCACAGGCGGTGGTCTCAGTGGGGGGCATTGATAGTTTCAAGAAACTAATAGATAAGCACCTGAACGACCGCAACATACAGGGATATACAATGTAAACAGTACACCTTTTAACTCCACATCGCTTATAAACATTTAAGGTTATTTTAAAGAATTTTGCCCCAAAGTCTACTATTCTCCTTTTTTTTTTAGGCTCTCGTTGCTCAGTCCCTCTCCACATTGCTTTGCTGATCTTCCGATCAGGAAGCACATGCATTGTTCACACCATTGAGCAGTCTGGTGTACAGTACTGGTGCAGGGAGTTACTTGGAATGACGCTAGGATCAATAATAGCCTATGTAGGAGGAGCAGAGGAGTGGCTTGTAATGGAGGTCTTGAATGATGCCCCTACATGAATGTGCACAGAACCTCGGCACATAAAACCATAGACTGAAAGCATGCACATCAGGGTGGCTATGCTGCTGCTCCAGGGAGGCCTTGCAAGACAGCGTAGCCACCCTAATGATGGAAATACATGGGATGGAACAGAAAGAAATGGAAATATAAAAGGTATGCTGCAACATATACTTTAAGAAAAAATCGAAAATTTTACCTCCAGAAAATGTTCTGCCTGTTGTTCCCGGTCCAACTTTCGTGATGTTGTAGTAATGAGACCTAGATGAAAGCAAAGAAGTCATCAATGAATTTTTCAGATCATCAGAAACTTTGTTAAGTCATTTTCAGCTGTCTGAATAGCACATTTTACGCCTCTTAGATCAATGCACAGCCCAACTTCCATCAGTCTTTGGACAGTGAATGCTGCACCATTAAATTATTCAGTGCATGGATAGAGACGCACATAATACCAATTTGCTTTCCAACATAGCTGGGTTAGATTAGTTAAAGCTGAACTTTGGGCACATAGCTAAATCCTTTAGTTGAAATACAAATGTGTAATATGTCTTCACTGCCAAAAGATATGTATCTCTGTACAGCTACCCTGTTTCCCCGAAAATAAGACCTAGCGTGATTGTCGGTGATGGCTGCAATATAAGCCCTACCCCCCAAATAAGCCCCACCCTGTTTCCCCGAAAATAAGCCCTACCCTGAAAATAAGACCTACAAGGACTTTAACTAGAGCTTATTTGGGGGGTAGGGCTTATATTGCAGCCATCACCGACAATCACGCTAGGTCTTATTTTCGGGGAAACATGGTAGTTTTTACCCATGCCAGACAGCACAGCCAGGTTAGTTATCCCACTTATTTCCAGTGGGGATGGCTCACAGTGAGAGGGTTTCAGCAACAGAGGCAGTGCTGTCAACTCTAAAAGCAATGAACAGAGCTTGGTGTGGCCAGGTTGCTGATTGACAAGCTACGGGCTTGTGAATCAGCAGTGACAATGTAAATAGTCACACCCTCTGCAAAGTTTTTGTTCATCCCACTGTAGTGCAAGCAGCTCCAGGCTACATTTATCATTATACAGTAATACCTCGGATTGTAAGCCACGCCGTTAACGAGCGTTTCACACTTCGAGCTATTACTTTAAAAAAATTCTGACTCCGTTTGCGAGTGTTGTCTCGCAAAACGAGCAGGATTCAAGCCTCTGTATTACCACATTTGGCCAGAGGTGGGGCGTGCCAGTGACACGTGGAGATGTTTGGAACCATTCGGATGCATTTGGAAATACTCGGAAACACTCGGAAAATACTCGGAAAATACTCTGTTCCCGAGTGTTCCTGAACCTCTCTGAGGGTTTCTGAGTCCACGCTCTGAGTATTTCTGAGTTACTCCGACGCCCCCCCCCCCCGGCCAAATGCGGAACTGCAAACAAAAGAAGTCAATCTGGAACGAATTATCTTAGTTTCCATTGACTTCTATGGGGTAACTCGCTTTGATATGCGAGTGCTTTGGATTGCAAGCATTCTCCTGGAACGAATTATGCTCGTAATTCAAGGTTCCACTGTACATTAATACTCATATAGCGCCATCAATTATTCGCAATATATTGTACATTCATATCAGTCCCTGCCCTCAAGGAGCTTACAATTTAAGGCCCCCAAGGCCTCATGTACACTGCTGGTAAACGGCATTTTTTTCAGCTGCCCCTGAACTCTCCTCTATGTTATCTTATCAGTACATGTACACAGGGTCGTTTATAGTTGTTTCTAGGCAGTTGAGTTTAGAAGCATTTTTTGGAAAGCAAAAAAAATGCGTTCAGGACAGATGTTCAGAGGCATTTGAAACGCCAAATGCCTGTAACAGCTTGTAAACGCGGTAACTTGCATTTAGCCTTGTTTCGTTTACAGACATTTTTTAAATAGAGATACATTTTGACTATTTGAAAAAAAAACATTTTGAACTGACGACCCCAGTGCTGCTAGGTGGAAGTGCTAGCCACTATGCTGCCCAAATGAGAGTGGCAACTCTGCTGTGATTTAAGAAGCAGTGCAGCATTGTTGTCAACTCACCAGAGAAGCTGCATATACACTGGCAGCTCCTAAACTTGAGTTTAGGAGCTCTCGACGTTCTTTTGCCGAAACTCCTAAACTCAAATCCATAATAGCCTATCTGTCTATGTATACATAGGCTTTTAGCAGAGGTTAAACCTCCCTCTTCTGAAACAGTAATGCCCCGTACACACGGTCGGACATTGATCGGACATTCCGACAACAAAATCCTAGGATTTTTCCCGACGGATGTTGGCTCAAACTTGTCTTGCATACACACGGTCACACAAAGTTGTCGGAAAATCCGATCATTCTGAATGCGGTGACGTAAAACACGTACATCGGGACTATAAACGGGGCAGTAGCCAATAGCTTTCGTTTCTTAATTTATTCTGAGCATGCGTGGCACTTTGTGCGTCGGATTTGTGTACACACGATCGGAAATTCCAACAATGGATTTTGTTGTCGGAAAAGTTTATAGCAAGCTCTCAAACTTTGTGTGTCAGAAATTCTGATGGAAAATGTGTGATGGAGCCCACACACCGTCGGAATTTCTGGCAACAAGGTCCTATCACACATTTTCCGTCGGAAAATCCGACCGTGTGTACAGGGCATAAGAATCACATTCAGGATAGGAACATCAACTGCAGCAGGGACATGGACAGGAGGGGGAGACAGAGAACAGCAGGATCAACCAGGTTTTTTTCCAAAATACAGAAAACAAATCCATAGTGACTCAGTGAGTAGGAACAGCATGTAATACAGAATTTATTGATAGCGTTTAATGATGTGGGTAAAATGGCAATTTAAGTGTTGGTGCACTTATATTTTTTAATGAACAGCCATAGTTCTACTTCAAGCCATTAAGCAGAGACACTGTAATAAAGAAGAAGCTGAAGTGTATACTTCTATTGCTCCCTGCTGCTCATGAAAAATACACTATATTTTCCCTTTAATAAACATGAGTATATGCTGCAAATAGATATACATTCAATATATCTAGAGGAACAAACACTATTAAAAAAAGTTCCATTCATAAAATGACGATTTTTTTAAACATTCTTTTGAAATGTGTAAGGCGCAGTGCACAAAGCTTTTGGTTTTCAGACAATGATTGGTTCTGAAAAGCTCAGAGTAACCACAGGGCAAGCTGTCCAAACAATAAACTTCCCGGCATAGAAAATGGAAATGTCAGGAGTTAATGTGCCAACTGCATACATTTAGTATTGTTAATTCCTGTGTTCCAACCATTTTTAGTGGTCATATCTTTTAAAAAAAACATCGGAAACATGAAAAAAAAAGGAAATAAATATTAAATGCAAATCCAGTATGAAAGGAATACCAGCTTGTCTTTTGCTAGTGCTGCCCAGATAACATGATTACCAAAGTCAGGCAGATCCCCATTGGCTCAGATTGTTTCCCTCAGTCCTCAGCCACTACAGTTTCGGGTTGGGACTGGCCAACTTCCTGGCAGCAGATGTGGTTGACAGCCAGTGGAGGGATTGTCTAAAACACGTGTCAAACATAAGAGCCTCGGGCCGAATCTGGACCTCCAGGCCTTTTCATCTGGCCCTCGCACCTCTGTTGCAGCTGTGGCAACCCCCTTGTTTCTGCCTCCACCTTGTCTTAGCAGTCGGCAGCAGAGAGGAGGACAGAGTTCATCTGCCAGATCCTGAGATTCTCCATTCAGCCGTGGAGAGGCTTCTCTCTCCCCCCGTCCCCCTCTCAGCAGGCGGCAGTAGAAAAGGGGGATAGAACTCCTTCTACAGATCCTGTGCCTCTTACAGACCCAGCTGCAGCACCCCCTCGTCTCTGCTTCCCCTGGTCCCACCATTCAGCTGGCTCCAACCCTCCTCCGGTCCTCCTCCAGACCCTGCACTTTCTACTTCCCAGCTCCACCCCACAGTTGCTTCCAGCACAATGTAAGGGGTGTGCACTGTGATTTAAGGGAGAGTGGGGGAACTCTTGACTTCTGATGGGGGGAAGGCTGTTGTCATCTGATGTAAGGGGGAGGGGTGCTCTGGACATCTAGTCTTACAGATACAACTAATGCTTTGAGGGCAACCATAATGCCGATGCAGCCCGCAATGAAATTATGTTTGACACCCCTGGTCTAAGGTATGTTGAAGAGGGTATGAGCAACAAAGAAATGCTGGGAGCTGAGCAAATGTGGTTCTGGGTAAGGTGGAAAATATGGAGGGGAGTCAATGGAGAAGGTTAAATGGCCATGTTGGGGAATGTAGGGGGGACATCATGGGGGATATCTTCTGGCTGCACCAAGCAGAGATGAGAACACCCAGGGCCAGAAAGTTGTCCACAGAGTTTAGGGCCAGCTTTTGTTCCCTTACAAGACTACAGGCATGCAAAAGAGGCTTGAAGCAGATCAAATGCACCTGCAATAAATTATGAATTATTTCAGAAGCATCTTAAACTGATGTCAAAAGCAAGCTGCATCTGCCCATCAAAGACCGTTAACATCAGTCTAATCATGCTGACAACATGTTTTTACCAACCAAAGCCTCTATCACAGCACATAAATCAATGGAGAACTGAACCCTGGAAAGGCAGGTTGGAGGCTTCTTTATGTTCATTAGGAAAATGAACCTTTAAGGTAAAAATAAACAACTGCCTGCTGGAGCTATTATTTATAGCAGCCTCCAAAATAGGTTGGTTAGGTAAATTTAGTTCTTTTAGCTCCTCTGTACTCAGTGGAGCGGTGTGTGATTGCTCTGGTCTGCTCTGAGTTTCACTGACTGTGGGTTTGACTGCTTTCCCCTATCATCTGAATAGTTCTAGTATGTAGTGGGCTGGATGAAGCAAATCAGCAGCTGAATCATTATTATGTATTGTCACCCAATCCCTAGGGGAGAGTGCTCAGATGGTGGCTGAGAGTGAGAAAAATAGTCTGAAGTTGCCCTGTTCTTGTCCAGGAGAAGTTCCCAGCCTGGAGGACTGCTGCCCTCCAAGGAAGCCTAGCTGACATTTACCAGTAGCTCATCAAGGTCCCAGCTATGCTAAAGCTACTTGCTACTATAGTCTGAAGCTAAAGGAGGGGGATTTGCCAAGGATCCAGTCTGGAGGGTCCACTAAGGAAATGTCTGCCTGACACTGGAGGGAGGCAACCAAATACCAAAGGACTTCTGAGTGACCTGAGTCAGGATCTGAGTTATTGTTGCTGCTGGTAACCCCCTGGCACACTAATACTAAGGCTTTCCTGGTGTTTGGCCTGTTGCTTGTGGTGTCCCAGTGCTGTCCATTCCCTGGGCTATTGGAAAAGGGACTGTTGTAAGGAGTAGTTGCAGAGTGAGAAATGTCCTCTTATTACCCTTCAGTGTTCTGGAGTACCCTATAGCTCCTGGTACCCTATCCAAGTTCTTCATCAATAAATACAGTAAAAAGCAGCCCCTAGACTGCTTCATTGAGCCAGAAGAGTGACTGTTGCTGTGTTTCCGGCTGTTGTCACACTAGTGGAAAAGAACCCGGGGAAAATTTCAGTAGCCCTTTAGGGGTAAGCGCTACATATTTAAAGCATACCTTTGAATAATTTTACAAAGCTGCATGAATACATTTCTGACATGCCACAATATACCTAAATGGGTAAATCCAAGTGGTATTGGGAATTCAATACCTACTCAATACTCAAGATTTTATCTATACAGAATACTATAGCAGAGTGTCTTGCTGAGCCCAGCTAAAGTTCTTATTAACTGTTAAACCCTGCTGATGACAGAGGTTTTTGGCCCTCAAAATATGTTTTTTTTTTTTTTTTGGGGATGTCCATCCTGTCCCTTACACCCATTACTTATTCCTATTATTCAGTTACAATATTATACCATATGGTTGTTTCTTTATAGATCACCACTGCATTCGCCCCTGAAGAGTTGGTATACCCCAACGAAACGCGTCGGACTTACATAGATGCATGATGTCCATACTGATGATTTTATGTCTCTTATATTATATATATATATATATATATATAAAACAAGATATAATATAAGAGACATAAAATCATCTGTATGGACATCATGCATCTATGTAAGTCCGACGCGTTTCGTTGGGGTATACCAACTCTTCAGGGGCGAATGCAGTGGTGATCTATAAAAATATATATATACACACATACATATACATCTATTATATATATATATATATATATATATATATATATATATATATATATATATATATATATATATAGTTTTATATATATATATTTATTGTTTTACCCTAGATTTTCCAACACCATCCAGCCCTTCCAGTGGCCCTGTTGTGCAGGACTTGTCTTTAACCCCATGATATGCCAAGAACCAAGGCGTCAATATTTATATGTGGTTTTTAGCATGCCCTGCATTTATGTGATTCTGCGTATGCTTTTTTGTGTCATTCTGTACATGATTTCACAAGGTATAATAAAATGTTCTTTGCCAAGACTGCTCTTTGGTATACATCTCTCATTCAAAGTCCCTAAGAACTTCCCCTTTTTGTTGGAACCCATAAAAGCAATACTGTGTTTTATATCTCACATGCTTACTCTATACAGTGATTGGCCTCATTTAAATTCCCGCCGACCAAACTTTCTCTCTTTTTATAGTGGTTTTTTTTTTTTTTTTTTGCAAACCATTAAAGCGATTTGAATGCTTTTACAAGTTTGGTCTGATAACATAGTAAGATTATGTCATTAGTATTCTGCAGGCAGAAGGAAGCATTTCCTGACTCCTCACCCCAGTGATCAATCAGACTATACACTGCAACTTTGTAGCGATTCACAAGGCAGCAGAAAGGCCGATCTGTGTCAAGTATTTGTGAACACAGCCCAGAACTGCATAGGCTTCACAATTGACATACTAGTGCCGTCTCTGAGCCAGCATCTCAGTCCCAGAAGTAGATGTTGACCTTGGATAATCAGCACCATCCTTTTGTCTTCATTGTCAGGGGGAGTACTGTGATCTCTGCCTGGAACTTGGCATTATTTTTATAATGCCGCGTACACACGATCGGGATTTTGGTCGGAAAAAGATATGATGGCTTTTGCGACGAGATTCCGCTCAAGCTTGCCTTGCATACACACGATCACACAAAAGTTCGCTGAACTTTCGACCGCTAAGAACGCGGTGACGTACAACACTATGACGAGCCGAGAAAATGAAGTTCAATGCTTCCGAGCATGCGTCAAATTGTTTCCGAGCATGCGTAGGAAATTTGCTCGTCGGAATTGCTACAGACGATCGCATTTTTGGATAGGAACTTTTTCCCACCGAAAAATTGAGAACCTGCTCTCAATCTTTTGCTGGCTGGAATTCGGCCAGCAAAAGTCCGATGGAGCATACACACGGCCGCATTTTCCGACCAAAAGCTCTCATCGGTCTTTTGCTGGCTGAATTTCCGATCGTGTGTACGCGGCATAAAAGTTTGACTGCACCGTTAGGACACTTCAGACTAAGGTTTAATATATACTCATTTGTCAGAGCCCCCTATGTCCACTCACCAGCACCGCCGTCCGTAGAGTGCCTTTTAATTACACACATATTTTCTGCTTCTAAATTAAGCAGCAAACTTCATTTGAAAGCTGCTATCTGCAATACAGAGCGTTCCAGATGGCGCCGCTTCATGTGCCAGAAAATAATCATAGTGTATAGTTGGTTGTTTGTGTGTGCGTTAGAGAATAGGTTTGTTCCCTTAGTTCTCACATATTGATTACGGCAGGAGGGAAGTACACTACTTAACACTACCAACAAGAATGTTACTGACAAACCCAACTTGTGCTCAGCCTTATAGTATAGTCGTTATCCGGGTGACAAAAATAAACCAGCTCAGCGCCATGCAAGATTTCAGAGACTAAAAGGTCTGAAGCACCGCGTGTGATAGAAGGCTCGCAATCACGGCAGTTAAAGCAGCAGTGATTTTTTTTTTTTTTTATTGATTTTTTTTAACTTAAACTATTTTTAGTAAGATTTTTTTTTATAAACAAGTTTATAAACTGTTTTACTTATATTTTTAATTATAAAAATGTGCAAATTTTAATAATACAAATTAACACAGTTTGCAAACCATGCTGGGCTTTCCAATAAGAAAGCCCAGCATTAGCTTTATGCTTTCTAGCAAACTGTGTTAATCTAGCAGTTGTCACTGTCTCTTTGAGCAACTCAAATTCACCCAAAGGTGTTTAGTAGGGTTGAACCTCCCCCAAACTGTTGTCACAAGGTTGGAACTTGGAAGTACATACTTGGAATTGACATTTTATGCTGTAGCAGTGACAGTACCCTTCACTAGAAACAGCTGAACGCATTATTTTGGAGGGACGCCCACATACTTTTGACCATATATTGTAGGAGTTATGTTCATGGATGTGTGTGTGTGTGTATATATATATATATACACACCACACACACACACACAGTATAATATATATATATATATATATATATATATATATATATATAGATATATATATATATATATATATAATATATTACCAAAAGTATTGGGACACCTGCCTTGACACGCGCATGAACTGTAATGGCATCCCAGTCTTAGTCCTTAGGGTTCAATATTGAGTTGGCCCACCCTTTGCAGCTCTAGAACAACTTCAACTCTTCTGGGAAGGCTGTCCACAAGGTTTAGGAGTGTGTCTGTGGGAATGTTTAACCATTCTTCCAGAAACGCATTTGTGAGGTCAGGCACTGATGTGGACGAGAATGCCTGGCTCGCAGTCTCCGCTCTAATTAATCCCAAAGGTGTTCTGTTGGGTTGAGGTCAGCACTCTGTACAGGCCAGTCAAGTTCCTCCACCACAAACTCGCTCATCCACGTCTTTATGGACCTTGTTTTGTGCACTGGTCCAAATCATTTGGTGGAGGGGGGATTATGGTGTGGGGTTGTTTTTCAGGGGTTGGTCTTGGCCCCCTTAGTTCCAGTGAAGGGAACTCTTAAGAAGTCAGCATATCAAGATATTTTGGACATTATCATCCTCCCAACTCCCAACTTTGTGGGAACAGTTTGGGGATGGCCCCTTCCTGTTCCAACATGACTGTTCACCAGTGCACAAAGCAAGGTCCATAAAGACGTGGATGAGTGAGTTTGGGGTGGAGGAACTTGACTGGCCTGCACAAAGTCCTGACCTCAACCCGATAGAACATCTTTGGGATGAATTAGAGTGGAGACTGCGAGCCAGACCTTGTCGTCCAACATAAGTGCCTGACCTCACAAATGCGCTTTTGGAAGAATGGTCAAACATTCCCATAAACACACTCCTAAACCTTGTGGACAGCCTTCCCAGAGGAGTTGAAGCTGTTATAGCTGCAAAGGGTGGGCCAACTCAATATTGAACGCTAAAGAGTAAGACTGGGATACCATTAAAGTTCATGTGCGTGTAAAGGCAGGTGTCCCAATACTTTTGGTAGTATAGTGTGTGTGTGTGTGTGTATATATATATATATATATATATATATATATATATATATATATATATATATATATATATATATATACACACACACACACACACATACAGTGCCTTGAAAAATATTCATATCCCTTGAAATTTTCCACGTTTTGTGATGTTACAGTACAACCAAAAACGTAAATGTATTTTATTGGGATTTTATGTAATAGACCAATACAAAGTGGCACCTAATTGTGAAGCGGAAGAAAAATGATAAATGGTTTTCAATTTTTTTCCCAAAGAAATATCTATAAATATTTTTTGTCTTCATTTGTTTTGTTTGCTGCTGTTTTCAGTGTTGCAAAACAAATAAAAAATGCACAAAATTGGAAAAAAAAAAGCTTTTATCATTTGCAAATAACTTTGCTATGCTTTGTAGAAGATGCATCATTTTTTTCATTTTTGTGTCATTTTAAACAGGACAACTTTTAGAATAAAGTGTATATTTTGTATTTACAGTAAAACTACTTAAAAAAAATAACAATAGTCAAAACAAAAATAATGGTGAAATGTTATTACAAAATACAATTGATGGCTGTTTTTGTTAATCTACTGTATGTAAAGATGCTAAACAAAACGTTTTTTTTTTTTTTTATCCCTGTGTTATGTCCAGGTACAGATCCAGCCATCTTGCCCATAAGAGAAGAAGATCATTTGTCATGCATTTATAGGCCGGCTGTTTATAGACCTTGTCTTGGCCAACAAAATGGCTGCCAATGCTGCCAAAACGCGTACACCTCTAATGAGGGACACGGTACATTACGGCACATACCTCCCACTGGCTGCCATGAAGTAAGACATTACAGCTTTCTGTGTCTGATCCCAGTCGTTGCCACATTGATTTACATTGACTATCTTGCTGCCTCATCATCTCAATCATCGGCGGGTCCTCGCAACGTTGCTGTAGAGTCTACAACTGTTGGAAGCAGACACAGGAGGCATTCCGCCGTCATAGAGACAGCTCAATATTTCAAGCCCTGTCAACACACTCGCACTTGTGAACTGTAATAGCTGCTGGCACACAGAGCCCTCATCTGCTTTATTAGCAAGCTGTCAGGACATGGAAACGTTAAGTAAAAACAGTGGCAGAGCCAGTTTGGGTGGAATAAAGGATAAGTGGTGTATTTTACAAAAGGATGTGGGAACATAACCAACATCCAGTTTAAATACAGCTCTCTGCATCACTAAACATCAATAATGCCACGGTCATAAAGTGCCCAATTCCACCTTACACCTCAACATGAAAGTACCAAAAGTATCACTTTTTTTAAAAAATTCTCCATTTTGAAATGTATAAAAAATACAAATACACTGACAAGAGGTACAACGACAGTATATGTACCTAGTATCGTAAACACCACATTTATCTATTAAAATAAAGACCATCAACTGTACATCAAGGCATGTACAACCAAATAGAGACAAAAGTGAGAACTAAGGACAAATACATAAGACAAATACAGGAAAGGAATCACTGGGAAGGAAAAAAATTGTGAAAGGAGGAAGGGACATAGCAGGATGGGTGAATTCCCCTTATTAAACATAAATAACAATATCAAGATCAATTTCTATCAATTGGCTAGAATAACTAGCATAACTTTGTGGCATGTAGCAAATAAAGCTTATGGAGATCAATATCGAAGACCAGGTCTGACAAAAAGCTAGAACGGAGTGCTGTAATCTGAGATAAAAAGAAATCTGAGTGTTTAAAGAGTGGCCAGATGGTCCAAATTGAGTAGACTTTCTGACTAGTGGAGGGACTGACCAAAAATTACAGACACCTATCAGACATTCTACTCAATTTGGGCTTGTGGGGACTTAAGACAGATGAAAAGTTGTACTTTTGACCCTCTTTCAATAAAGAGTCATCCTACCATTTCAGAATGGTTTGTCAAATCTGGGCAACTTGGAGTATTGGAGGTACTGATCAACAATTATAGACACCTGTTAGGAACTCTACTCAGTGTGGGCCTGTTAGCCAGACTTCAAACAGATGAAAAGTCATACTTTTGACCCTCTTCCATGAAGTTATCCAACTTACACTAATGGAAGAACTGACCAACAATTACAGACACCTATGTTGTCCAAGCCACTCTTTATTGGAAGAGGGTCAAAAGTACAACTTTTCATCTGTTTGAAGTGTGACCAACAGGCTCAAACCAAGTAGAAGTTTGATAGGTGCGTATAATTGTTGGTCAGTTCCTCCATTAGTCTAAGTTGCCCAGTTTTGACAAACCACTCTTTAAAGGTAGAAAAATTCTTTAATGGAAGAGGGTCATATGCCCCTTATAATCTGTTTGAAGTGCGGTCAACAAGCCCAAATTGAGTAGAATTTCCGATAGATGTCTGTAATTGTTGGTCAGTTCCTCCATTAGTTAAAGTTGGCCAGTTTTGACAAACCACTAATTTTGAGATGTTGTTCATCCGTTGTGATAGCAATAAAGTTGATCAAAAAAAGAAATGAAAGGAAAACTCAGAGAACATTTTTCTTCCCCCGTGCAGTGGGGCTGTTTGTTTTGTTCTAGGGATAGACCTGACCCCCCAATCCACCCCACACAAGACTGGTTCCTGCGGCCCATGCCCCTTTGCGTTCCAGTGCTTTTGAAAATAGACTGTTCCTGATGTCACTGCGCTCAGAGCATGCTCCATAGAGAGGAACAGTCCACCACTGGACCATGGAGGAGCATGGTTTTCTAGAAGATCAGCGGTTAGGTGAGTGCAATCTTTCTGCTCACACCTACAAAAAATGAGCAGCTGACCCAGGCAGTGCAGGCACAGCCCCACTGCATGCTGAAAAAAATGCCTGGAGTTGGGCTTTAAAGAGAAAGTATAAACAAAAAAAATAATAATAAAAGTCAGAGCAAGAGCAATAATTTTAGCACCAGTGTAACTCTAAACTGGTAACCTGTAAAGGCTTTTTAAGTGTCACCTATGAAGATTATTAAATGCCGAAGTTTGTTGGCATTCCATGGGCATATGCAATTTTAAAGTGTGACATGTTGTGTATCTATTTACTCAGCGTGACATCATCTTTTACATATTAGAAAAAAAATGGGTATAATATTTTGTTTGTGTGCACTAAAATTCATTATTAAAGTCTACTTTTTCCAAAAAAATTTGCCTTAAAAAAACGGTTGCGCAAATATTGCGAGACATAAAAGATTGCAACTACCAACATTTTTTTCTTTCATTGCCTTTGCTTTCATAAGATATATAATGTTTAGTAATTATCAAGTAAAAAACAAAAATGCTGATTTTTTTTGTCATATTTGGCATGGGCAGCTAGTGGTTAAAGAAGCTTGCAAGAGGAGTCTACCAAATCAAATTCTGGTACTTACTTTGCTTGCATCTACATTTTTTATTTATTGATGCATTAAAAAATTATATTTAAGGCTGGGTTCACACTGATGCGGCTCACAGTAGGAGTTCGGTGTGTCCCTGTTCTCTGTTTCAGGGATGAATCAAGGCCGAATTTTTGGCTGAATTCAGCCCTGAAACAGAGCCAAAGACGCACAGGACTCCTGTGCAAGCCACTCCGCAGCCGCCATGGAAATATGTGAACCTGTCATGCGAATTGGATGCGGGGAAACCCAATTCACACTAGTGTGAACCCAGCCTAATGCAGAACTGCACCCAAAACGAACAAGCCCATTGAGGCTACTTGCACACTAGGCATTTAGACCATGAGCATCCAATCCCGGCATTTAGTGCGCCCGGAAGGCAGATAAAAAATATATATAGCCTGTGGTCTGTGGCAGGCTGAAATAGGCTGTAGTTGGATGGGGTTGAACGTTGCACCGAGCAGTACTCTAGTCTAGTGCCCTAAGGGGTTGATTTATTAAAACTGGAGAGTGCAAAATCTGGTACAGCTGTGCATGGTAGCCAATCAGCTTCTAACTTCAGCTCGTTCAATTAAGCTTTGACAAAAAAAACCTGGAACCTGACTGGTTTCTGTGCAGAGCTTCACCAGACTTTGCACCTGTGACGTCCCGTCCATTAGGGGCCCCCCATCCATGCGTCTGGACCCCTAATCTACATACAGGGCACCGAACAAATGGCTTACAATGGGGGGGTTTCAAGCATATGATTAGAGCCAGAGGCTCTAATAGGCTTAAAAAAAAGGGGGGGGGGGGGCTCGGGGCGCAGAGCACTGCGCTCCAAGCCCACCCAGTTGTGTGACAATAGCGAATGAATATTCGCTATTGCCACACTAATCCTCCTCCCGGCCAGTCAGGAAATGGGTCCTGAGACCCATCACCCAATTGGCCGAAAGGACAGCCTAGGAGGAGGAGGGAGGAGACGCACGGCAGAAGCCGCCGTGATGCAGAGGAGGAGGAGGCGCGATAGAAGCTGGCGTCTGCCGCCCATAGGAGTGCTGCCTGCCCGCAACCTAGATGGGGTAGGTGTGGGGCTGGATGACCGACCGAGTGCTGGACCCCCCGGAGGGAGTTGCGGGTGACCCGACCGACAGCTTGGGGGGGTGGGGGGTATTGCCGCCAGCCCACCGCGGGAGGGGGTGGTTGTTTGCCCCCCCCAAAGAAAACAAAAAAACACCTGCCACGGCTGCTTTGCACTCTTCAATTTTAGTAAATCAACCGCTATGTGTTTAGTGCCTTGAATGCAGATATGCTGCATATTCAGCCCACTTCCTCTGACCCTAGACTGTCTGTGACTGAAAGCAGAAACTGTACAATGATGAGCTCATCTCTTGGTCACTCTTTTTTCTCCTGCTGTCAGCATGCCACTTGTCTGCACATGAACTGATTGGCTCTTTGTGCTGCTTCTACTTTTTATGCCCTGTACACACGGTCGGATTTTCCGACGGAAAATGTGTGATAGGACCTTGTTGTCGGAAATTCCAACTGTGTGTAGGCTCCATCACACATTTTCCATCGGAATTTTCGACACACAAAGTTTGAGAGTTTGCTATAAAATTTTCCGACAACGGATTGTCGGAAATTCCGATTGTGTGTACAAAAATCTGATGCACAAAGTGCCACGCATGCTCAGAATAAATTAAGAGAAGAAAGCTATTGGCTACTGCCCCGTTTATAGTCCCGACATACGTGTTTTACGTCACCGCGTTCAGAACGATCGGATTTTCCGACAACTTTGTGTGACCGTGTGTATGCAAGACAAGTTTGAGCCAACATCCGTTGGAAAAAATCCATAGATTTTGTTGTCGGAATGTCCGATCAATGTGCGACCGTGTGTACAGGGCATTACACTTCAGCCCTACAAAGTTGCATTCCTTTTTGTATTTTATATCTGCTTGGAGTTCAGCTTTATAAACATAATACACATTTCACATTTTCCATGATTCTATAGCATCATAGATCATAGTTTTTTTTTTTGCATCCCGTCCACACATACGTGTGAATGTTGCATGAAAATCTTTACCAATCCACAATCTGCGATCTTGGGGTGAATGGTCGGGTCTTTGATCTCTCATACTGTATGCTTTTGCCTGACTTTAGTCCTCCAGATGTATCCTGTTCAGCACCCTTGAAGGATCTTCCTACTGATAAATCGGATTGCCGCTGGAATCCGTGTGCCAGTAACTGCGTCAGTGCACAATCTATACATGGATTTCTGATACAGAGAGCCGTGAGCGCCAGACAGAGTGATGAATTACCCCCTCGTCTTCCGGCAAGTGTATAATTGCCCGCTGTGTCCCCAATAAACATTATTTCTTACAGTTTTCCCTGCAGATGACGGAGAGGCGACCCAACACAGTAATAACATGTTCAGAGGCAGGGCGAGCACAAACTATTAATCTTTTCATTGTTCTCTTAATGTAAAAAACTTATTTCACGCCTACAACATTTCATGGAGCAGATACATCATTAATCAAAGTGCTCCTTTCCTGTGACAAGCCACGCTTCTTAGATACGCGTTAAAGGGGCACTGTCACATTAGGTTCTGATGGAAACAGTCTGTCCCCAATTACTAGCCACAGGGCATTGACTTAGTAAGTAAAGGTATAATAATTAAGGTTCAGAAGTCCTACAACAAATACGTTTTTGTGCAGCATGCCTTCTGCATACATGTGAAAGGTTTAAAGCATATCTAAACTCAAGAACAAAAAGTGATAGGATTACAGCTTCCTGGGCCTAAAAACTCCACGCATACTGACCGTTGAGCCCTGGTGCATGAGATTTTGGCATTTAGTTGCAGGTGGAGAGCAAAGGTACACCGTCCACTGCAGCTGGACGGGCTGGACATCGCCTAGCGATACTTAGGTTTAGGGCTTTATGTGCCCAGGGCAGGGTTGCCAACTGTCAGTAAATTTACTGTCAGTTTGTAAAAATCTTTGATTTTTTTACAACTGTCAGTAAATATCAGGGGCTGATAATTTGTCATGCCGTTTTGACTTTTTAAGTGTAAATCAGGCAAATAACTTGTTATGGATATTGTCAGTGTTTACATATCATGTTTCTACTGTTTAGATATTGATTTTGTTAGCTTTCAATAAGAGTTCTGTTATTTTTAAGGTTGCCAGTAAAAAAAAAATGTGCTCCCTCAGTAAATTTTACATGTTTTGTCAGTAAAAAATGCAGCAGGAGGTAGGCAACCCTGGCCCAGGGAGAAATGAAATCAGGGAATGCAGCAGTTCAGGCATTCATCCCTGGGAAAGGCAGGTGCAATCTCTGTTCTCCACTGTAGGTGGCGCTCCGCTGGAGTGGTACTGCAGCTTGAGAGAATATCAAGAGAATCCTGGTTTCTCTATGGTTTCCTTGGTCCCCGAGGCAGCTTTCCAATTGGCTACGCTGCACCCAGATGACCCTTTTGACCATCTTGGGTCAGCAGAACCTTAAAGCCTTGAGGGAAGGCACTTAAAAATGCTCTGCTGACCCAGATGGCCATCCGGGTCACCTGGATACAGAGTAGCCAATTGGAATGCTGCCTAGGCAAACAAGGAAACCATACAGGTTTCTCTTGACTTCCTCTCCAGCTGCAGTATCGCTCCAGCCGAGTGCCACTCACAATGCAGAAAAGAGATTGAACCACGCCTACAGGCACATACTGCCCTAAAGTAACGCTATGTGCACCATCCAGCCACATCAGCTGCCATTCTCTAATAGAGTGGTATAGGCTGCTGGTAAAAGGGTCCTTTTCATCCTGCACTGTGGCCCTATTTATTTGTAAGAGGTGAGCTGTATTCTAAAGTAGCACTGTAAGCCACCATAAGTGTGCTCCCCATAAGAACGAATGAGGCCGCAGATGTAGGCAAGTATTTAATCAGGTAAGATGCACTCAGGGAGTGGGGGCATGCTCAAAAATTCCCCACCCCCCCACCAGGTTCTCTTCATCCTCCATATGCACTGCAGCCCAATTCATTCCTATGAGGCGAGCAGTAAACTGAAGCATGGCTAGAAGCTGCCATAACTACAGTTCCCCATATAAATAAACAAAGCTGTGAATGCAAGTAAGTTTATCACCAGATTGAATGCACAGGGGGGTGGGGGCATGCTTCATAATTGTCCCCATCAGGTTCTCTTCACTATGCACATGCACCATGGCCTCATTCATTCCTAGGAAAAAGGGTATCCTTTTGAGGAGCGCTGGAGGCCACCAAAAGCATGGCTCACAGTAGAAATGAAGGGGGCCATAGGTGGAGGCATGTGTTTAACCAGGTAGGATGCATTCAGAGAGTGGAAGCATGCTAAGAAATTGTTCATGCCAAGTCCTCTTCATTCTGCACTGCAGCCTCATTCATTCATTCATGAGGAGAGCTGTACTCTGAAGCATGGCTGGTGTCTGTCATAACTACAGCTTCAGATAGAGATGAATGGACCTGTGGATGTGGGTAAGTGTATGTCCAGGTGGGATACAACCATGGTGGTGGGGGCATGCCTTATAGGACAACTTGTACCAAAGGACCAGTAAAACCAAAAAAATGGTCTTGGTAATGGGTGATCCCAGCAGAGAAGTGTTGGGTTTGGGAGCCAACTGTTATGTACCTACAGCCACATTCATCCTGAACAACAAGATGCATTTTCCCAGCTTCAGTGGAACTATTGTCCCCAGCCAGGCCTCTTGCCTACAGAACATTGCCTTTCTACCGCATTGCTGCTTTTGGCAGTGATTAATAGTGATGGACCAAATTACCGGCTGCTGTGAAACAAAGAGCAGACAGCTGTGTTAATTCATATATATGATTGTATGGCACCATGACTATACAGAGAATTATGTTTTCAATATCAATTAGTTACCTTGCAAGCTAAACGGCTTGTAAATCAGTAGGTTACCGGTTTCCATACCGAGTAAGTTAGTTACGAGTAAAAAAAATTCTGTTGTTGCCACAGAAACAAGTTTAGAATTATGTATCATACATAACATTCTTTCTTTCTCTCTTTATGAAGTAGATTTAATTTTCCAGCATCCTGTCTAACTGTACATTGATTGAAGGCAGCGGGGTGACGGGCAGTAAAAGAGACATTTCACATGTTTACTCTTTTTTCTTCTCTTTATCTTCTTTTCGGGCTGCTCCGCATCCATGATGGCATGAAGGGAGGCTCCCGCTGTGTGACGCTTCTCCTCTTCTGACTGTTCTTAAATAGCGGAGGACGGGGCCATCCGGTGACCCCGCCCCCTCTGACACACGGGGACTTGACGGGGACTTCCCTGTGGCATTCCCCGTGATGTCAGAGGGGCAGGTGACCACTCTGACGTCAAGGGAAATGCCACAGGGAAGTCCCCTTCAAGTCCCCGTGCGTCAGAGGGTGGCGGGGTCACCGGGTGGCTCCGTCCCCCCGTTATTTAAGAACTGTCAGAAGAGGAGAAGCGTCACACAGCGGGAGCCTCCCTCCATGCCATCATGGATGCGGAGCAGCCCGAAAAGAAGATGAAGACAAGAAGATGAAGAGAAGAAGATGAAGAGAAAAAGATGAAGAGAGAAGCGTCACACAGCGGGAGCCTTCCATCCAATCATGGATGCGGAGCGGCCCGAAAAGAAGATGAAGATAAGAAGATGAAGAGAAGAAGATGCCGCGGAGGGAGATGCCGGACGAGAACACCGGAGAAAGAAGCAGAGGATCGGTGGAAGAAGAAGATGGAGGAAGAAACCGAAGAAAGATAGAAGAAAGAAGATAGAAGATGGAAAAAAGAAGACTTTAAATAAAGGAATTGTCAAAAACTGTCTCTTGTCATTTTTAACATTTTTGACAGTTTTTTTGTGAAATGGTAGGGGTACTTTTGTACCCCCTTACCATTTCACATGGGGGGGCGGGATCTGGGGGTCCCCTTGTTAAAGGGGGCTTCCAGATTCCGATAAGCCCCCTGCCCGCAGACCCCCCACAACCACAGGCCAAGGGTTGTGGGGATGAGGCCCTTGTCCTCATCAATATGGGGACAAGGTGCTTTGGTGGACTACCCCAAAGCACCCTCCCAATGTTGAGGGCATGTGGCCTGGTGCGGTTCAGGAGGGGGGGTGCTCTCTCATCCCCCCTCTTTTTCTGCGGCCTGCCAGGTTGCGTGCTCAGATAAGGGTCTGATATGGATTTTTGGGGGGACCCCATGACAATTTTTTTTCAATTTTGGCGCGGGGTTCCCCTTAAAACCCATACCAGACCTGAAGGGTCTGGTATGAATTTTGAGGGGGACCCCTACGTCATTTTTTTAAAAATTTTGGTGCGGGGTTCCCCTTAATATCCATACCAGACATGAAGGGCCTGGTATGGAATTTAGGGGGACCCCCACGCCAGGTTCGGGGTTCCCCTGTGGGGAATTCCCATGCCGTTTTTATGAATGAACTTTAATGTGTATTGTTGGACCGGCAATTCATTAATAGCCGCGAGTAGTTTTAAATGACTTTTTTTCCTTTGAAATGGCATTTTGCCGTCAGACTGTTCTAAACATGGGAAACATGCGCCCCTTTACAGGCATACTATAGACACCCCCCAGGTACGAAATTTAAAGGAATATTACACTTTTATTGTTTGACTTTAAGCATTATTAAAATCACTGCTCCTGAAAAAACGGCAGTTTTTAAAACTTTTTTTTGCATTGATACATGTCCCCTGGGGCAGGACCCGGGTCACCAAACCCTTTTTAGGACAATACCATGCAAATTAGCCTTTAAAATGAGCACTTTTGATTTCGAACATTCGAGTCCAATAGACTTCAATGGGGTTCTAACGTTCATGCAAAGTTTTGGTCTGTTCGCAAGTTCTGGTGCGAACCGAACCGGGGGGTGTTCAGCTCATCCCTACTCTCCACTCTATCCAAAACTAAAAAAAGTTTAGCATTTAGTTATGTACCCAAGGTTGCCATATCCTGGTATATTTAGTGGTCCTATCTGCTTGCATGGGAAGGGTATTTTTCAATAAAAAGTACATTTGGAAACAAAAGGTAAACATATATAAGGCATTCAGGCAATGTCCAACATTTCTAGTTACATGGGTGTCTTTTCAGTTCACAAAAGCCAGCCAATGACTGCACTGCATTTAGATGACTCCACAATCCTATAAGGAATGTATTTCATCAGACATTCTTCAGAAAGGTGAATAAACGGCTCAATTGTTCATGACTAGCCTCGGGCCAAGATAAATTATTTTCCATGCCTTTCTAAATCTCAGTCCATGCTGTGGATTGTGACTCTTAATCACATGCTAAATGTACTCCTCTATTTTGTGTAATTGTTTCTGGCACAAAAGAAAGAATACATTTATGGAAAACTGCAATCCATATAACTGGAAAAAATCAACTATTTTCCCATATTTGACCTAAAGAGGTCATGTATGCCTCAAATGAAAATCTCCCTGGAGAGTAATGATTCTTAGCATTATGGCCTTATTAGTGCCCCTTTATCCATTGCTTACATGGTTATCCTTTATTACAGGTGATAGCGACTAGACTAATGATGGTTTTAGACAGGTGATGCCTGTCTAAAAAGCAATAGGTTATAGTTTTCTTTGCTTTGCCCTCCCACCTTCCCATTCAATTGCCAGAAACAAAGAAAAATACCCGTGTAGCACCCTTTAGCTAGGTGCTAGTGTACATAGTTATTAGTGTAGGAAAATTTGGCCTGGCTGAAATCTAGGCCTGGGTTGAATCTGGGTCAGGGCTGAGTGACTCAGGGAGGCTGGATGACTCAACAAGCAGCACGTCTGGTAACTCCCCCTGCTCTCTGGAATCTTGGAGAAGCTTCCAGAAGTAGAGGTCTAGGAGGAGCTGCTTTGGAGTATTTATGAGGGCCCCAGCCAATACCCAGCAAAATGGGCTGGCGGGGGCAGGCACCTCCTAAATACTCCTAAGTTATGCCAGCAGGGGCAGTCGGGTGGAAGATGGAGAAGAAGTGCTGAGGAGGCTCTCGGTGGCCCTTGAGGGTGCCCCCTACTCTGGGGGGGTGACCCCGGGCTTGGAGCTCGGGTGCTGGAGGGACAACACACAGAGGAAATCCTTCCTGGATGCACAGGAACAAAAAGGGGCAGCTGCAGCCAAGGGGGCTAGCAGGGCTTGAAGAGGTGGTGCTGGGATCAGTAGGTACAGGGTTGGAAGCTGGACACTGACTTTTGCTGCACATTTTTAAGGGGCCTTAGATTCCTATCTATAACGGGCTATTGCTCTAAGATCTGAATGAGTGCTGTTTCAGGATAATTTTTTTGTCAAGTGTACCAGTAAAGTTGCAAGCAAGTGTTCTGGAGGACCAAATGATTGTATATAGACTGTATATAGGAAAGTTGGCCCTGAAGTGGGTATCCCATAATACCCCTACTTCCCATCCAAGTTGTATCCCTTCAATAAAATACAAAAAACAGAAAAAAGTGCTGGACAGTTTTCTGACTTTGGGAGGCTGTGGAAATTCACATACATACATACATATACATACTAGGGCCAATGTAGACAGGAGCCAGCTTAATGAGTATGCAACTTCTTTATCATTTACTCTCTCCCTAAGTTCAAGTTTAAGCTGGTGGCATGGCCGGAGCCTTAGGTTTCCTCTTTCAGGGTGTCTCCTTTCTTTTGCAGCATCCTACGGAGTCACCCTTGCATGTATGGAAACGTTTTGTCTCCCTATGCTGCGTGCATCAATAGAAAAACATAGTCCTGTGACCTAGGATGGCAAGACACTCAACTGCTAACAGACTGGCTGCAGATGACTGCACTGTCCACTATTACCTTTTTCCTGTGAAGACCAGAAGTCCAGGGAAGCAGCACTGTGAGAGTAGAGGCCTGTAGCATTAAAAGTTGTAAACTGCAATTTCTAGGATAAGAATTGTAATGGTTTACTGTACTGGGAAATGTTTATTTTTTTTTTGTGCTCATTGTGTTAAGCTAATAAAAAAAAAACAGTGAGGGCTTAACACTGCAGTAGAGATAAGTGAGGTCACCGAACTGATTCTGTTGGTCTTAATGAAAATACAAATCCCTCTGCAGGTAAAACAGCAGTCCCATCTATGTATTTTAACATAATACTTAGCAGTTTGCCTAAAGTACAGCTTTAATTGGTGATTTTCACAGCTCTCTGTTCTAAAATATCATTCTGGCCCTTCAAATAGACTTAGGGTTCTTCTTTAACCTTAGGGCAAAAAAAAGAAAAATAAAAGCTGGTGGAGAGGATTTATGTATGAACAACAGGTAATCCCGCAACTGAATAAAAACATGTCACACGCTCAATGTCAACATGGATAGCAACGGAGGATAAAATGGCAAGCAGCATTACCGTTGTAAATAGATAGAAAACAGATGGTCCTTTTATGTGTGTGCTGTTTCTTCTGCATACAAATGCTTTTTGGGGGATCTAATTAGGCTTCCACAAAACTCAAACTGGGTAATTACTATCATTATCCCCTTTTCAAATAAATCTGAAGTCTAAACCGCAATTACGTTTTTAATCTTGCTGCTCATATTCACACAAACATTGTTTTTTTCTCTACAAATCCTTTAAAAAGAAAGTTATCAAAAGTAGTTTAGAGGTGAATCAGAGACGCTCTGTGAATCGTTTGTTAAATTTCAACTTCTTGCTTTCCAAAATTTCAACATAAAACTAAGTACTTTAAAATAGAACTCCTTCCAAACTTTGTGATTAGGGTGGTATTACACAGTGTCTGTTCCTCTCCTGGTCATTACTGCTACCCTTGACCCCAACAGGGAGACCCCCCCCCCCCATGTTTGGTTATACGTAGATTGTTTCTTCCACCCTCCCTTATATTGCTATATGGAGATGGGGAGTACCACTCTTCTCTATATTTTTTATGGAGAATGCTCTGGGGGTGGTTCCAATTTCTCATTTATTCCTATGGAGACACCACTGTAACCCAATGGAGAATCCTTGTTGGAAGTGGTTTCACTTCCTCCTTAAGAAAAATCTCCTGGATGTTTGGTTCCACTCTCCCCTAATATTCCTATGGAAACTAGTCACAGAGTCGAGGGCTACCAATCTCCTCTATATTCATATGGAAATACCCACAAAGTTGAGGGCTTCCACTTTCTTCTATATTCCTGTGGAAAATGCTCACAGAGTTGAGGGCTTCAACTCTATTCTATATTCCTATAGAAAATACCCATCAAGTTGAGGACCCCTAGTCTGGTTGAGGACCCCTAGTCTCCTCTATATTCCTATGAAAAATCCTTGCTAGGGGAGGGGTTCCACTCTCCTCTATAACCCTATGGATAATTCCAGAGGGAGAGGTTTCATTCTCTTCTATGTTCCTAAAAAGAATACTGTAAGGGCGTGGATGTTTGCTGTCACTTTCCCTATATTCCTTTGGAGAATCACTCCCAGGGGAAGGGTTCCATTCTCTTCTATATTGCAAGGGAGAATCCATGAGGGATGGTTCCTCTCCACTTTATATTTCTAAAGAGATTATCACAGAGGCAGCATGTTTGCCACCACTCTCCACTAAATTTCTCCTCTATAGCCTTTCGGAGAATCCATGGGGCATGATTTCACTCTTCTTTATATTCCAAAGGAAAATATCAGAAGGGGTGAAAGGCTATGCTTCCACTCTCTCCTATATTCCCATGGAAAATCTGTTTGAGGAGGAGTCCCATTCTCCTCTATAGCCCTGCGGGGGACCCCTTGGGGTGATTCCACCCTCCTCTATATTCTTAAGGAGAATTTCACAGCGGTGGAACAGTATTGTTCCACTGTCCCCTATATTTCTACACATTTTTTTCTTGAGCTAGGGGGTTCCATTCTCTTCAGTATTCCTATGTATGGAGAAAGAAAAGGGGGGTGACGTTCTGTGCTTCTCTATATTTTTGTGGTGGTTACCTTGAAGTCTTTGCATTTATTCAGTCACTTAGCTGTCATTGCAGAAAGGCGCTACAGTGACTTGCCTAACTGTGAACCCAAGAACCCAAGTTTCATGGCTCTGTGGGCACTCAAAGACAAGTTATAGTTTAGCAGATTTATAATATTTTAGTTTATCACAATCCAAACTTGTCTTTTGAAAACACTTCAACCCGCAACACAAATGTATTTAAAGATAATAGCATTATTTCATTAAGCATCTTTCTTAATGTGTAACTCTGTTGCATGCTGCATTGTCCATTAAGATGTTCAAAATTACAGAACAATAGACAAAAACATTCTATGTCAGAAAGCTTTATTGATTGAATGCTTTAGAGGCAAATGGGGAATAATGCATCTTAAAACATCCTTTCATGCAGCGTCACAATAAATTTTAAAAGCCTCTGCTGCCAAGGGACCCGATGTCATAATTTTTACAACCGCAAGCTTAGTGTATAGAAGTAATATGATTAAAACAAAGCATCAGTAATTTCTAATTGGCTTTGAAGTGCTGGGCGCGTAAATTCCAGGTCCCAGTAGGTAGTGTGGGTCCTGGTATTAATCAAATCTGTCAACTTTTACAGGTTTAACAAGTCCATGCGTGTGCAGATTACCAGTACAAAAAAAAGTCTCCATAGAACACCACCAACATTTGTGGCTGACAGATGTGAATGGAACTGGAAGTAGCTATGCTGTAGAAAGTATGCATAGCTCATGCCTATGTTAAAATTGTTGCTAAAATCTGAGTGGCTGCTTTGAGAAACACTGATGCTTCCCTTAAGGAGGGATCAGGACTAAAAGTAAAATCGGGTAGGCATTAAGTAAGGTGTATAGGGGTATTAGAAGCGTCAAAAACTCAGGGTGCCAGCTGTAAGGATTTCATAGTCCTTTTCAAGCAGGTCATAGGATCGCCAATACCAGATTTAGCAATGCGATCCTTAACTAGCACACCATAGGCTTACGACAATTGGCAGCTAAGTTTATCATGCTTTTCTAATACCCTCAACCAACCTCACTAATGCTGCATTCCCCCGCAATGCACCAGAGCACACCTGATGGTGAACCACACAACATGGTCAGTACCGAGCACCTCAGCTCTGCCGCAGTAGATAAACGAGAATTAAATGTCCATGTGACATTTCAATAAAGTTTGAAAAAAAAAAAAGGTTCTTTATCCCCCACTAGGGGCACAGAACAGACACCAGCCTGCACACTATAGCGGATCATGTAAATGGGCCCTTGGAGTATATGTATAATTAAACCCTAAAATGTTATTTCAAAATACAACTGCTAAATTGAGCATTTACCATGTCAGCAGCTTCTTATTATTTGTACAAGATCCATGACTCCACTACAAGCGTCGATCCCCAAGCAACCACCAATCAAGGGAGTCATTGGACACCCACAGAGCCTCTGCAAAAGCTCCAGAAAGAAAGAGGGGAACTGCTCAGCATATTAAAAGCCTCAGAATCAATTTATTGATCTCTCCAATATACAAACTTCTTCATCTGGCACATATACTCTCTAACACGTTTCACTCAATTGGGAGCTTACTCATAAGGCCTATGAGTAAACACCCAATGGAGTGAAACTCAGAGTGTATGTACTGAATGGAGTGCTCTGCATATTGAAAAGATCAATAAATTATTATTTGTATGGTTGTCTTTCTTCGCTCTTCAGCTTGTTTCAAGGTCGGTGCCTCCTCTTAGTTTTAAGGTTACCCTCCATGGTCCTATGGAGCCCAAACAAAGCCACCCTGTTGTGTGCACTCATGGGAAAAGTATAACAACCCGATATACAGTCGTGGCCTGTGCCGACACACTGACAGGTATGGTGGGACATGTAGTTTCAAGGAGGGGGATTATGTGACTTTCTGGGTGAGCGCTCACTACCCAAAGTTTGGGTATCAATGTAAGTGTCATTCATAGGATTTACATTTACTTTACACAAGTAGGGAATCACATCAGTGGTGACCTCATGGCATGCATGTATTTATGTAGTGCTAAACACTAAAACCACATTGAAAAAGAATGTCTGTCTGGAATGGCCTGTATATAGGGCCATGGGAATGTATATACATATTGCAGTTTCCTTCTAAAACTAATAGAAGACATGGTCCATTGAGCAGCAAATACATTATAGACCTGTCTTACGTATCTTGAAACGTCCACTGCATAATGTCTATTTCCATGTCTGCAAGAATATGAAAGCCAGGGGTTAGGTTTCAGTCACTGACTTCCCATTTGGGTGTAACTTGACCCCAAATAATTTTTCCATTTCCGAAGTCTTTGACCCTAACAGGTTTGGCATAACATTTTTGTCTGTCTAGCTTGTCTCAATTTTGGCAAATCTTTCTTTACAAGGTTTTATCATTACAGATCATTATACAACCGAGAACCATTAGGATCAAGGCTTAATAATGTTGTCCCTTTTTATTTTTTCCCCAGCTAATCCTCCCTCTTCCTACACATGGTACCATTTATATATGATTATGTGATGGTAAAGTAAAACTCCAGGCAAACATCTAAACCAGTGGCGGTTGTTACTTTATATAGTTCTGACATCTTCAAAGGGCCACACATAATGTTCAGTGTATGTAATCCTACAGAAAGCTGTCAGAGAATACAGGCATCCAACACCAGATGGTTTAGAGACTGTGGGCATGCTACAGTAGATGGTCAGAGATTATGGGTATGCTATATGAGATGGTCAGAGACTTTGTGATGCTATAGGAGATGGTCACAGATTGTGGACATGCAGCAGGAGATGGTCAGAGGCTGTAGGCATACTACAGGGCTTGATCAGTGACTCTGGGCATTCTGCAGGAGATGGTCAGAGATTGTGGGCATGCTGCAGGAGATGACACAAGACTTGGGGCATGCTGCAGGAGATGGTAAGAGACTCAGGGCATGCTGCAGGAGTATTTTGAGGCTGGGGACGTGTAGCAAGAGACTGCTAATGCTCACTTCCATTAAAAACACTGCCATCCAGCAAGTCCCTTAAAAAAATTCTGCCACCACATCTTAATTTCTCTCTGTAAGATCCATTATATAAGTTCAGAGAAAAATATATTACATAAAAAAAGAAAACAGAACAAACACAGAAAAGAAAAAAATTGGATAAAAATAAACCAAACCATTTAGCAATAAAAAAAAACAGTTTGACATTTCCCTTCACTTATCCTGGGTAAACCTAGTGAATTCAGGGCCAACATGTAAACATCAGCAATGTGCAGGCATCGCTGGTGCAGAATGAATGGCCTTCAGCTTACATAAACATAACCTAAATCTGTATCTGATACAAGGTCTGTTTTAAAGAAGAATTTCAGGTATGGCTTTCTGTTCAACTTGGAACAATGTAACTATGCATATACCATACCCATGGAATCCCTCTAGAAGCTGGAAATAACTGTAGTAGGCACCACTACTCCAGTGATCTCTGCTAGCTTCTTTTGTGCCTGGTGGCTGCCTTGTTATGTTCTGGACACACAAGAGGTCAGCTGCTCAGCATGGGCACCATTCAAAGATCACTTTGCATTTACTTAACGAATGCAAAGTATTCTCTGATTGGACAAATTGGAGAGCATGAAGTGTAACTGTATTTTACAAGCAATTTGTGGGTGAAGAAGGTTTAATTGGCCCAGAAAGGGGAATGATGATGTGCTCATCACTGTCTAGGATATGAGCTCAGCATTGAGCTCCTATTGATTTTAGTAAAACCCAGCCTTTCCCAGTGGGGCACTACATACCTATTTATGGCACATACACTGGGCTAAAAATCATTTTAACTGCTGGTTATCAACTGCCTTAAACCAACCTACAGCTTCCCCAGTTGCCCTTTGTTCTTACAGTTGTAAAATAACTCTACAATCATCTTATAGACAAAGATATATGATACGCGTAGAGGCGGGACTTCCAGTCATTCAGTCAGTCAGTTAAAGTGGTGTTCCGGCCGAAATTATAATTTTTAAATAAAAATACCCCTATAAAGCACAAGCTTAATCTATTCTAGTAACGTTAGAATGTAAACTAAGGTCTGTTTTGTTAGTTTATAGCAGTAGTTTGTTATTTTATAAACTTACAGCAGGCCCTGGCCATCTTAAGTGTGGGCATCTGAAGCCAGACTGTATTTCTTCCTGGATCTCATCCTTGCAGATCTCGCACATGCTCAGTGCAGCACAAGCAGTGTAATAGGTTTCAGGTCAGGTTTCCATAGCAAAGGCAGTGTCAGAGGAAGTTGCCGCCCCATCCCAGAAGGCATTGCAAACAGGAAATGATGCGATGGGCCACGGCCAGGGAGGAGGAAGTGAAAAATAAATACAGCAGATATACAGTAAGTGCTGAGAAAAAAAATTAAAAAATATCCAATTTGTTTACAGTGCACAGTTTAATGAGGGATGCTGAAGAGTTGTAAAAGTAGGTGGAACTCCACTTTAATTCCAGTTCTGGTTACAGCAATTCCAGTGATGCAGCTTCTAGCAATTGGAGCACATGTTGGCTCCAGGTGAGAGCTGAGCGGCGGCGCTTCCTGGATTGAAGCAGCCAGCTGATTGTTTTGGTATTGTTTTGGATACAATATCTACGGTTTTACTATTGTGAGCACAATAGCTATTAAATTATTGTGAAATGAGATTTCTTCTGTCTGTCTTTGTGAGTTCTTTGGTGGTATGGTGAGGAGACGGAGAGCTAAGTCCCAGGAGATTTGGCAAGCTGTAAGCAGAGTGGAATGGAGTGGTCTTTCCAAGAAGACAAAGCATTTATTGACCTGCTTATTTTACAAGGGGTCATTATTGTCTGGTGAATGAGTTTTTTTCAATGGATTCACTAGGTGGATCATGGAATAAACTGTTGGGCACAGTGGTGAAGTAACATGATGAATATGTAATCTATGTAATTTACTGGACACCATTTTTTTACAGTATTAACATTGCAAGATTCATGTGGAGTATTACATTTCTTCACTTCTAACTGGACTTTAATGTACAGTGTATTGGACTTATAGTTAGACACATTTGTATATAAAGGGTGAGTGCCACTCTTATTTACTGTTTTGTTTATATTTTATTAGTTGGCCATTGCTGGATACTTAACCTTTCGGTCAGCTGCTAGGCCAGACTTTCCCAACCAGGGTTCCATGGAATCATAGGGTTTCTTGCGCAATTAGCAATTTCTGCCTTTCTGATAAGTAACCACTGACACCAGTGATCTTTGCGCTGACCACAAATTTAAGGAGCATTCTTCCCAGTGCCAATCACGCTAAAGTACCAGGAGCTGAGCATATAGCAAGGGGTTCCCTCACACCGGAAAGTTGTTTCAAACGTTCCTCCATGTTAAAAAGCTTGGGAAAGGCTGTGCTAGGTTGTCAGGGACACACCCCCTGGGTCCACTGGCCACTACATATAATCCTAGAGTGGTGCCACATGTCATTATAAGAACAACAGAGGTCTCTTGGTCATGTCCACACAACTTTACAAGACTTTTTCAAGTATTTAGTGATGACATTAAGAAGAAAAAAAAAACTGCCAGATGCTCTTCTAGCTGGGAGAACCATGGATGCAACCATCGCCATGTATCATGGAATTAAGCTTTAAAAGAACAATGCAGAAAAGAATGCAGAAAAGAAGATGATTTAGATGTAGCTGGTCAATACTGAAAATCAGAGACAGTCCAAAGATAAAAATACTCTAATCTTCAAAGCTCAGTGGGATGTCAATGGAAATCCTGAGCAATTAGTAGCCATTCTAGTGCAGGTCAGCCACGATGATAAAGTAGATAACATCTTACCAGCTTTGTTACCAAGGCAACAGCCATATACGCTTCTTTGATTTTTGTCAGAATCAATGATTTAAGGAGACATTAGGTGGCCTAACTATACATCTACAAAAAAAAAAAAAAAAAACTATAATTTTTGAGACGATTCTCTCCGAATGAATGAGTTATGTACCATGTGTGGTTATTTTGACATGTAATAGGGTATCCAAGCCTCCTGCTAAGTTTTACTCTAGGATTTGTTCTGAGCACATGGTTGCTCCCTCACAAATCAATACAGATACCGGTAACCCTTTTTTTTTTTTTTTTGACATATCCATAGATTTCTTTTAAATTTGAACGCCAAGAAAACAGCTAAATACGCTACTGAAATACATACAGTAACTGTTTATACTGCCAGAAGATTTTAAAGTCTATTCAGCTGTTCTTTGTGTTCCAGGCACTCCAGCAAGACGGATTAGTCAGGTCCTAGACATCCTTGAAGACTACCCAACTGTCAAAGGCTAAGTTCAGTTTTGTAATAAAATACACTTTGCAATCAAAGGGCCCAAGTACCCTGTGTAGCTTTAAAATTTTGTGTTATAGTGCCATACCTGTAGGCCCATTGTAGATCACCCACAGCCTGGCTGGAGAGGGGAGAGATCCACAGAATACTGCCTCTGTTCTGAGATGCCCCAAACATTGAGCATACTCTCAGCACCACCAGAACAAGGGCTTTCCCTCTTTCAAGACCTGTGCATGCGCAGTGTTCTCCTTGTTGCCACAGCATGTGCTCTTTTCAGTTATGCTTGGGGTACTTTCAAAGTACAGGGCATCCCAGATCATAGGCTGGACAACGCCGATTTCTATCCCATTAGTCGTTTTTCAACCAGGCTGTGGGTGAGCTTCAACGGGCATACAAGATCTGGCATCTAAATTAAACCCCCCTATTTAAGCTACACAGTGCTTCTAAAGGTACTGAGGCCCCTTGAATGCTTTGTGTATTTTATTACAAAGGTGAATTTAGCCTTTAAAAGCATTAGAGCTTGGTCCAGGACCCATCCCAGTTGTGATTGGACAGTAAAGGAGCAGCAAGCAAATGATAAAGTATGAGTGGGCCAAAATAAAATGTATGTAGGCTTTTATTTCTGTATGTGACCACACTTGGGAGCTTTTCCCTTCCTTCCCGTTCCTGTGATTCATATGCAGGAAATAGGGGGTGTGGTTGTTACAGGGATAGGAAGACACAAACAGCAATAAAAATACCTCCAGAAGTTCTAACCCTTCCTCACTGAACTAAAAGTGGGTTTTTGTTTTTGTCTGTGTCCCCTTTGGACAAACCTGAGAGGAAGTACAGTAGGTGACCGCGATATTGTGTCAATCTCGCCGCACTTCTCGGCGAGATTTGACACCTACGAGCCCCGTCGCAGGGACGAGCGAGCGCCCCCCCCCCCTCCTGAGCCGTACCAGGCCGCATGCCCTCAACATGGGGGCATGCGGCCCCCCTGTAAGTATAAGTCATATGGACTTACCTACAAACTGCTGGCTTCCTGGCGCTTCCATCTTCACCCAAGTTGGGAATCTTCAGTTGCTTTAACGGTCGGCAGTGGTGATGCCACTCCCGTGCATGCCCACAGGGAGTCACATCACCTCGACATGCAGAGTGGCCGTAAATGTGGTTTGAACTGGGCATGTGCAGCTCAGATCACATCATCCGCTGACAGGCAGGGGGAAGTTTTAGGACAGACGAGACCTCCAGGGTTTGCACTGTTGACCTTGCCTGTCAGCAGATTTAGCATTTCCCAAGTTTACTACCACTTTAAGGACACACGATGTACTAAAACTTGGCAGAGGTTCTAACCTTTCTGTACATGGTCTACAATTCAATAAAAAAACTTTGTCTGGATTTGGGATTAAAGTTTATGTAAATCCTCACCTTGTAAAACAACCCATTTAGGTTAAGCCTGGGTTCACACTGCGGCGACTCCAAAATCGAGCGATTTTGAATTCGTCATCCCTGCGTGGCTTCATTGCAGTTTGCATATGACTTCTTTAGCAGAAGTAAATGCAAGTCATATTGAAGTCGCACCAAAAGTAGTGCAGGAACCTTTTTCTAAGTCAGAGCGACTTGAGTTGCACTGATTAGAATGGTTCCATTGCTGTTAATATGCATAGCTCCCAACTGTCCATGATTTGGAGGGACTGTCCCTGATTTGGAGCAATGTCCCTCTGTCCCTCATTCCTCCTAATTTGTCCCTCATTTTGGTCTGATCTATATAGTTGTATATAAAATGCACTTTTTATCTTTCAAAAAGTGTTTCCCAGTGCTAAACCTTTCATCCAATTTCTAAATTGCTGCCTTTGTACATTTTAAAAGCCAATATAAAGGAATAGTAGTGGTAAAAAAAAAGGTCTTGTGGATTTCATTAACCTTTTTTCTGTTAATTCTGTGGCAGTGGGCGTGTCCTATGCCTACATACATTTGTTAGTAGGTCTCCCTCATTTCCATCTCAAAATGTTGGAAGGTATGAATATGGCATGACTTGTCATGCGACTTTGAACCTCCAAGTCACGGCAGTGTGAACCGGGTCTAAAGTAGAAATGATAGGCATAAGTAGCTCGGGGAGCTGGAGGAGGAGAAACAGTGGTGCACTGATCTTCCCAGTGAAAGGCTGTGCAGGGGGGGGGAGGGGGTTGACGTTTGAGGATAAGTCTGTGATCATTGGAAGAGATCAGGCTGAGTTCCCAGCACAACCAGAAAACTGACCAGTATGTGCTCTCCTGCCTAGTGTGGCCGGTTTTTAATAGGAAAGCAGAGGGAGTGGCAGGAATAACGGGATTTAACAGAAAGGAAGCAAAACACAGAGAACAGGATACTTTCTCATACAAGTACATGGTGCAGCAGCCACATATCAGGAATATGAAAAGTTGGGGTATCATATTCTTTGCTGATTTTATTGCATGCAGACCTGGATTTAATGGTGTTTTTATATGTGCCTGCAGTTCAGCTTCAGAGTGACCTCCCAGGTTTTGCTGAGTCCATATCATGTGCAGAGATTAATATGAGTGGTACATCCCCGGGCTGCTGAGGTTGGAGCCGGTGTTCTGTTGAATAGTGCCCTCTATTGAAAAAATGCAACAACAGCTGATTTCCCGGGTCACATGATGTGGGCGAATGTTATTTTTAGCAGGTCAGGATAAAAAGCTTTATGAACAGTTCGATACACTATTTTACAGCATGTCAGCTACATTTTTCTCATCACCTGTCAAGTGTGGGGCAATTCCAGTCACAGCTTTGCTATTTTCGGAAAAATTGATGCTGAAGCTCCAATAGAAAAATTACAGAGGAACGCAGATCATTCTCCCCTTAAAGTGATTCTGTTGCTACAACAAAAGTGGCGCCCAAAAATCACCTTGAAAAGCAAGACCTTTTATGTTCACCTTGGATCTTCCCTTGGTTCACTTGGTATAATCTCCAGCAGATTCTTTACATCTGACACATATCCGATGGGTTGGATACTTGGTCCCCCACTCAATACAGTACTTCTATCTGCCAGCCCCTATGTTACTATAGGACACAAGTGATGTAGGGGGTGACAGATTGAACCACAGCATGTCCTGAGGGATGCAAATATCCAACCCTACTGGTAGTGTCGGATGTAAAGCTTCTGCCAGTGGGCATAGCTTATCAAGAGAATGAAAATCAACAGGAACAGGCAGTAAGATAGGCGACTATTTGCCCATCAAGCCTTTTCTGGAACTTTTTGTTTACAAGTGTAAAGCAGTACTTTTTGATAGAAAATTATACCTCCAAAACTATAGAACCTCCAAACATATATATATATATATATATATATATATATATATATATATATATTTTTATATATATATATATATATATATATATATATATATATATATATATATATATATATATTTATATTTATATATATATATATTTTAGCAGAGACACTAGAGAATAAAATGGCGATTGTTTCAATATTTTATGTCACACAATGTTTGTGCAGCGGTTTTTCAAAAGCAATTTTTTGGAAAGAAGCTATAAATTAGACTGTAAAAGACGATGTTATGCCGAGTAAATAGACACCAAACATATCACGCTTTAAAATTGCACATGCTCGTGGAATGGTGACAAATTACCATACTTCAAAATCTCCATAGGCTACGCTTTAAAAATCTTTACAGGTTACTAGTTTAGAGTTACAGAGGAAGTCTAGCAGTAGAATTATTGCTCTTGCTCTAACATTCGTGATGATACCTCACATATGTGGTACGAACATCGTTTACATATGCGTGTGTGACTTACGCATGCGTTCGCTTCTGCGCGCACGCACGGAGGGATGGGGGCGCTTCCATTTTTTATTTTTTTCCTATTTTATTTTTACACTGTCCCTTTAATCATTTTTTTTCTTATTACAAGGAATGTAAACATTCTTTGTCATAGAAATAAGAGACGACAGGTCCTCTTTATGGGGATATCTAGAGTTAATAAGACCCCAAATCTCTCTGCTAACTTTAAAAGCAAAAGATAAAAAAAAAAAATGTTTACTTCTACCCTAGACCGGAAAAAATGTTTTCTTCCGCCCTAGCTCCAGCTGTCCAAGACCATAGAGGTGATCAGAGACGATCTGGTCTTTGGTAACCTCTATGGCCAGCCACGTGAGACATCAGATCGCTTCTCGGGCGTGCCGATAAAAAAAATGTTAAGTCCGATAAATGCCGGCAAGCAGCGGGGGAGGGGGAACTGACCCCTCGCAGTACTTCTGAAAGCGATCAAGCGGCTAATTAACCACTCAGAATGCTTTAATAAGAAAGTAAATCACCGGCTGAAAAAAAACAAAAATACAGAGGTTACAGCTGATAGCTTCAGCCAAAACCCTGGTAAACCATTTGCAAGCTGCAAAGTATATATACGTATTGCGGTCGGCAAGTGGTTAAAAAGGACCTTTACTCCAAAGCTGAAATTGGCAATGCAACTCTCCCCACTCTGCAAATGTATGAAGACAAATATCAGCCCCGCCCCTACTGCCATTTTTGCCCAGGCGAGGACACTATGTACTACTGTTGCAGCCTCCCGGAATAATTGTGTCAAATTTTCCAGGAGGCACTGGGGTCCAAAGAGAGGCAGGAGCAGGGTGGACCTGGTGGCATTTCATCAAAGGACCAGCTGCAGGAATAGACAGCCAGCTCCTGATAGCACCAGAGGGGAAGATGTCATAGGACCCAGCATGCAATGGTGAGCGGAACAATACTGGATTCACTAGGCAAATGAGTATGTTAATTAAGGATAACCAAAGTATGACAGGTAAAAAGAAGGTTAAAAAAAATATAAGGGGGGTGAGTTAAGTTCCTCTTTAAGAGTCCTGTTTTTGCAGGGAGATTTTTGAGTGCTTTTTGTTGTAGCGATAGAGGGGCTGAAAATAGATAGAAAACCTATCAAGCACACAGCCATCCATGCCTGCATTTGCTCACAATTCACTTCCTGAAATAGAAATCCAACATTCTGCAAGCAGCACTGTGGCTGAATGGATGGGACACTAGACTTGTAGCACTGGACTATTTGTTTGATTTCCACCAAGGACACAGTATGGGGTATGAATGTTCACCTTGTACTTGTGTGGCTTTCTTCCTAAAATCAAAAAATATATTGGATTTTACCAATGTGGTACGGACATTATGCTAGGGCAGGGGCCAATGGTTTAATGATCAGTGTAATATGCTAGCACTGTAAACATAATTCAGGACCAGTCAAACGTGTGCCCAGTAATTCAAGATAAACTCCAGATAGATATGAAAAACACCAAGGAATGCAAATAAATATATAAGACCAACTTATTTGGAATTGCAACTAGTGTAAGTACTTGTATATGACTGGATTGTGGTCTACTGCAATGACTGCTAGCAAATGGGCAACACTTGGGGCCATTTAGGTGTTCTGAAGGTAGGCAGATGCATACCAAGGGTATGTTGCTGTAAGCAATCAAGATTATGCTGCCAAGGTTAGGGAAGAATAAAGCTCTGGGTTGCCCGTTTCCTGGAATTTTTGGGTCCTGCCTTCCTTCCCAGTCTGTATATAAAGAGGGGGAAGGCCGAGCTTAGGGAGCTTTTTGTCGGGAACGCATGGGAAGCAGAAAGGTGCAACTCACTGTGAAGGATGTAGCCTGAAGCAACCTTCTTCTGCCACCCAAAGGGGATTCACCAGGAATGAACTTTGCCAAGCATGGACTCTCACCTGTACAGGTACGCCTGGGCAGCCACTGCATAGTTAGTTAGGGCAAGACTGTGATGCACTTCTGGACTGTTATGCTAAATGCATTTAGTAAAATGTATGAACCATTCAAATGCCTGGTCTGAAGTCATTGAAAGGGGTGCATGGTGGTTCCAGGGCAAGTAGGCCACATGCATGCACATGTGCTGAGAAGGAACATACAGACAGAAGCAGAAACAGGATTCCACTATTTTGTTGCTGCTTCTTTAGCACCTAATTAAAAGCTGGGGGCAAGAAGGTGACCAGGGAGTGATGTTTAACTGCAACAGAGAAAAATCAGGTCTCCAGGCTGAATGTGCTGTGTGGCAGAGCTGATGTAAATCTCAGGACTGCATGGGCAAAAATGAAGTTTCTTTGGCAGGTAAAACAGTTCCCATATGTGTTTAAATGGTGTATTAAGCTGTTTGCCTGGAGCTCAGCTTTAAGCACCTAAAGCATGTGGAGCTTTCCATGTCATTATTTTTTGAGTTCTAGCCATAAAGTCTTTTAGTGTGTTCCTTTTTTTCAAACACAAAAATTCCCGTATGCTACATTTTTAGCACATTTTTCATTGAGCACATCTTCCACAGGGATAAATGGAACTTCATGGGCGCTTTTACTAAACATGTCCAGCTTTGTGAAAGGTTTAGTGGATGTCTCATGTCTTCATTTTCTTGACTGACTTACCTGCCCTGTATCTACAGTTTGGTGCCCTGTATTATATGTTCCAGAAGTTGACTGCTTGCTTTATACAGTCTATTTCTGGCCCTAAAAATGTCTGGCAATCTCACAGCAGATTATGGTCATAGGTCATTGTGCCTCAAGTGCTAGAATACAACAAGCTTCGGAAAAGTAGGCCTGAAGCTTGTTATTAAGTATACGATTCTCTGCTGATTTTCAGAAGGAGAGAATGCAAGTTGACAGAGGGAACTGCATCTAAGAAACCCTGTCACCAGCAAAACAATTCTGGGATTAGGGTCAGAAAGTCTTGCCCTCCTGTGGTGGTTGTGGATCTCAGCATGAAATGGTGCAGAGCTTAGTAGCAAGAATACAGGACATTAGACCCTGTGCAAGTATATGAAATGTCTTCTGATATTTTCAAGCAAGGAGCAGACAAATATTAAATCTTGAAAGTGTCATATTGAAATTGATAAATTGCCCTTAATGCCTGATCCTTAACATTAAATTAACACCCGAAGGTATCCCTTAACTTCAGCCTAATCCCTAAACCAGGGGTCTCCAAACCTTTCAAACAAAGGGCCAGCTTACTGTCCTTTAGACTTTAGGGGGGTCTGATTGGGGCCAACGGGAGTAGAAAATGTCCCAGGCCCAACTTCAGTGATTATAAACATTGCCTCAGGGTAGAACGTCAGTAGGAAGAGGATTATAGTGTCTCATCATTGGTGTTAGTGGAAGGAATAGTGCCCCATCATTGGTGTTAGTGGAAGGAATAATGCCCCACTATTGATGTCAGTGGAAGGAATAGTGCTTCAGTACTGATGTTATTGGAACGAATAGTGCCCCACTACTGGTTCAGTGGAAGAAATAGCGCCCCATTGTTGGTATAAGTGGGAAGAATAGTGCCCCATCATTGATATTAGTGGGAGGAATAGTGTCCAATCATTAGTGTCAGTGGCAGAAATTATGAGGATATGAATTATGAGGAACAGTGCCTCATAGTATTGGGAGGAATAGTGCCCCAAGGGCTAGATATAGGTTAGCAAAGGGCCACATCCGGCCCTCGGGCCACAGATTGGAGACCACTGGTCTAAACTTTAAAGTGGCAGAAGTTTTTTAACCTCAATGCATTACCTTCATTAAGGTAAAAAGCCTACAGTGATCATAATCCCCCCAACCCCCTTTATATTTACCTAAATCGATCTTGATCCAGAACTGTGCCCAAGCTCTCTTCCTCCTCAAAGTACAGATTGATAGCAGCTGGAGACATTGGCTTCTACTGCTCTCAATCAAATGAGAGGGAAGCTGAGCCGCACTGTCTATGTCTATGGGCGCAGGCAGCATGGCTCGGGATCGAACCCGCAGGTGTGGCACAATAGGAAGTGGCTTCCTATGATGGCACCTCGAGAAGAGGAGGAGCCAGGAGAGCCGGTGGGGGACCCTAGAAGAGGAGGATCAGGGCTGTTCTGTACCAAACCATTTTACAGAGAAGGTAAGTATAACATGTTTATTATTTTAAAAAAATTACCCTTTACATTCACTTTAATATAACCCTGCAATCAAATTCTAAACACAACCCACCACCTAAAGCTAACCTTACACCTAACCTCAACCAACCCCCAAACCCAACAATTATATTGGCCCCATAAGTGACAATTGTCTAGCAACTTTAGTTTCTTTCAACTAGCTACCTACTTGCAAGTCTTAATCATGTCTTTGTTTTATTAAAAACTGTGGTGGGGGCTCATTTTTTCATTTTGGTGCTTGAAAGCTGATTGCAAGTGGATAAAACTGCATGTGAATTGATATAGATTATGGCAGCCAAACCCTAGGCATTTCCGTGACATTGCTAACTTTCAGACAGTTTTCAGCCACATTCCTTCTCTAGTTTTCTTCCAACAAAAGGCAGTAAATGTTATAAAAATCAAGGACATCTTAATTGTATTCTAATAAAGGCATTAAATGTTCACCCCAGTTTTAATTGTCTGTGAAGGATTTCAGATTATGGTATATGGCCAATCTATGTGAACACCCTTCCTCCTAAAACCATGTGCACAACACTTGGTCCATACTTATGGTACATGGTTTGATGAGTTTGGGGTGAAGGTACTTGAATGCCCTGTGCAGAGCCCTGACCTCAACCCTGCTGAACACTTTTTGGGATAAATTAGAACACCAATTGTCATTAGAGTCTTCATATCCAACATTAGATATACCCCAAATCTTGTGGAAAGCCTTCCCAGAATAGTGGAGGCTCGTAGCTTCAAATGAAGGAGGGCTGTATACCATAATAATGTCCACGGTTTATGGGATGGGGTGTCCAAAAGGTCCTCATTCCCATTCCACATGGGAATGATGAAGCTACCTGGATTAATGCTAAAACATATTAAACATTACCAAATAAGTAAAGGTAAATGTGTGTAACTACTACTAGTTAGCCCATTATCATTGTTTCATCATAGCAGGGCACATTTGAAATGTTTATTGCCACTGGCCAGCTTTAATCTCAAACCTTAAACCTTATAGATTCTCTGCCCTAATGATATTGATGCCAATATTACTGAGAAACATAATAGTGTAGAAATTCAACACAACTAAAAATTAAGTGAACTGAATATACCAGTGAAAACCAATGATCAGCAGAATGAGTATGTAGCACAAGTTAGACAATGGCTGCCTGCCTAGACACAGGTATTTGGTTTTGTGACATATTTCTTTAAAGTACACGCTGGAGATATGGGCCTCTGGTTCCACTCTACGCCCTGACACTGCCTGTCCAGAGGAGGTTTAAAAGCAAGGATTAATGTCATTGTGATGAGGGCAGCTCATAGCTCTGTATGCCTCTGGTGCAGATATTGAAGTTCCTGTTATGGAGTGCTTTATGGCTGCTCGAGTCTGTACCTGGAGACACTGCCAACTGCTGAGAGTTATCAGAATGAATTCAAGGAAAAGCTAACTATACAGCTGTACAGAGAAAACAATCTGGAATGGAGAGGCAGAATGAAAAATATTCAGGCTCAAAACAGGAAAGTATTACCATAACTGTGCTTCGGAGCTGCAATTCCAATTTCTACACTGTATAGTGGCGACAACCATTTTGTAAGGCACCCAAAAATTACTGTAAAGTAATATTAAATACTCATCGCCAATCATCGGTTGGGGCAGCTCTAACATGATGAAGCAAAGCACTGCCTCTATCAAGATGGCCACATCCACATAGAGACACCGTATAGAACAAGGTTGGGTAAATCACCAAAAGGAAAAAGGCCAGCTGCAGCTAACTCAAAAGCACTGGTGATTAGTCCTTTACCTTTTATTTGTTCTTTTTGGCACATTCTTCACAGGCATGGTCCTAGTTAAGGAACCTCACTCCTCCCCATTTTTAAATTCCCTCTTACTTATGCAGTCTCATGCAGTCTTATGAGCTCAATTCCCATACTCACCCACCCAGCAAATCCAGCATTATCCTCATGTGATCCATATTCTGGTGCCACACCCCAGGTCCCTTACTGCCATCTTTTTCCTGGGCATCATTGGGAGCCGCCTGTCTCTTCTGGGTTAATGTAGCTGGACCCTAATGATACACCGCCAGGTCCACCCTCCTCCTAATTCTTATGGAACGAAGCTGGTGCCTCCTGGGGTATGTGACGTGGATATCTCAGAAGGTACCAGGAACACCACCTAGGGGGTGGGCATGAAAATAAGTTGAAAAAGTTGAAAAAAAGGTAAACAAGCTAAAAAAAAAAAAGCTGTGTAGGGTGGAAGAAGGGGGGGGGGGGGGGTCATGTTTTGGAAGATGGGAGGGTTTGAGGAGAGCAAAGTTACATTTCAGTGAAGGTCCACTTTAAAGGGGTTGTAAACTACCACTTTAAACTTGTATCTACAAGTAAGCTTATAATAGGATTTACTTGTAAGTACAAAGAATATCACCTAACCATGCACCGTTCAGGAGATATTTACATCGGCAATAGCCAACGACGCCCCCAGTGCATGCTTCACGCTCTGCATTCAGGGCACACAATCATGACTTTGCATCCATTCAAATGGCTGGAGCACGTGAACCCAGAAGGAAGACCTTGTGAAGATGGAAGGGCCAACAGTGCTTCGTTTGAAAGATAAGTCAGTCATAATGTGCTCATTTGCAGTGCATATTAGCACATTATGGCGTTAACCTGCAGGGGGCCCATATATATATATATATATATATATATATATATATATATATATATATATATATATATATATACACACACATACAGTATACATATATACACATTTTTTTTTTTTTAAGGACTTTATTACCACTTTAAGTTTAACTCCAGCCACTCGAAGGTGTTGAAAACGTAGATCCTTCAGAAAATTTTACATGTTTTCCTTCTGTTGGGTGGATTTCTCTCGCTTCCTGTTCTTGTTTCAATGCTGCCACCATCAATATTTACAATCAGGTGTTTAATTTTAATTTAAAGTGAGTATCCAGCTAAGATTGTTAGATCAGATAAGAAGAGTAAAAATCACTATCAGGTAAATTTAGCAAGTTCAAAGTCGCATTAAAAGTGAACAAAAGATAATTTATGGAAAGGAAAAACTCTTTTGCACAGTTATCTGCAATACTCTAAGCTGATGGCAGGGTCTCTTTAAAGGGGCAAAAGCAGAAGAGCACCTTTCTGCACAGATAACTGCCCAGTACTGGGTTGAGTCGAGTATGTTTCTGTCAGCTGTAAGATTGCCTAAAAAATACTGGAATCGCATTATTTGACTGTTTTATATAGAAATAGTGTTTGGGGGAGATTTTCTTTAAATAGCTAAGCTGAATCACCTGAGAGATGGAGCATGCTGTTTGCAGCAGTTGTTAGCCACTCTAGAGAACGTTTTCAGTGGGAGGTGTAAAGATATACATTTGCATTAATGTAGCTGGAGCAAAAATAAACAGTACGTCTTTTTTGCAGACTGAAAACCAAACTTGGCAAGATTTTATGTGTTCTTATATCACCTACAGTGTGGTACACTATAATTAACCAGACAAACAATAAAAAAAAAACTTAATTGGATTTTTTTTTTCTTTTTACAAATACATATTTAAACCTAAAGATTGTTTTTTTGTAAGTTTTCAATAGACTTGGAATATGTTATCACATCTGTGCAATTTGCTCTATTGCTGTTCCTGACCCTTTTTATGGAGATTTCAGCTATTTTCTGTTTCTGTGAGTAATAGCTTGTAAAACTAGAATAGGAAATGAGGAAAATGTCTGCAACTCTTGTCTCAAAATAGTTGCCTTTCAGGGGCAGCAGCCCCAGGAGCAGTGGAACTCTCCTTGCATAGGAAGAAAAACCCACTGGACGCACCATGATACATGCCAAAATAGAAACAATTGAAAAGGATCGGGTCTTCAAAAATGACATAATGTGGCAACCCTGGGTCACTCACTGCTTAGCGCTGACCTTTGATCAAACAGTCTTCTTGCCATGGTAGCGAACACCACACCGTTATCATCGAATGTCTCCCTGGCTGGCCAGGTCATCCTTGCGGACTCCCTTTCTTTTTCCCTCTTCTCTCCTTTTCTTTCATTTCTCCCCGCTAGAGATGAACCTCCCCCTTCAAGTAACACAGACTCTTTCTTCTCATGTACAACCCCTCAGGTTGCTCCTGGACATTTTTATCTCGCTTGTATTTCCGCTGTTATTGAGTGCATTGTTACTCTGATGACCTTATACACGATTATATAGTGATTTTCTTTATACATCGCAAGCTCTGGTCAACAATTGTACCGAGCTTCACTTTCTTTGTTCATGTTTGCTTAACCACTTCCCGCCCGGCCTATAGCAGATTTGATGTCCAGGAAGTGGTTGCGCTATCCTGACTGGGCGTCATATGACGTCCAGCAGGATAACATGCCAGGGCGCGCATCGTGGCGATCGGTGGAGCGCTGTGTCAACCTGACACAGCGCTCCACCGATCTTGGTAAAGAGCCTCCGGCAGAGGCTCTTTACCACATGATCAGCCGTGTCCAATCACGGCTGATCACGATGTCAATAGGAAGAGCCGTTGATCGGCTTTTCCTCACTCGTGTCGGACAGATGCGAGTAGAGGAGAGCCGATCAGCGGCTCTGCTGACAGGGGGGGTCTGCGCTGATTGTTTATCAGCGCAGCCCCCCCTCAGATCACCACACTGGACCACCAGGGATCGCCACTAGGACCACCAGGGAAGGGGCAACATGTGGATGGCCAGGTATGTACCCCATGGCCATCCACATGTGCCCAATGTGTCCAATCTGTGCCAATCAGTGCCCACAAATGGGCACTGATTGGCACCATTATGTTTCAGTTATGCCCAGCAAAGCCACCAATAAGTTTTATCAGTGCCACCAATCAGTGTCATCAGTGCCAGCTGTCATTGCCCATTGGTGCCACCTGTCAGTGCCCATCTGTGCCCATCAGTGCCCACCTATCAGTGCCCACCAGTGCCACCCATAAGTACCCATCAGTGCCACCCATACGTACCAATCAATGCCACCTACGTGTGCCCATCAGTGCCGCCTATGAGTGCCCATCGGTGCCACCTATGAGTGCCCATCAGTGCCGCATACCAGTGGCACCTATCAGTGCCCATCAGTGCCGCCTATCAGTGCCCATCATCAGTGCCCATCAGTGCCACCTCATCAGTTCCACCTCATTGGTGCCACCTCATTGGTGCCCATCAGTGCCACCGTATCAGTGCCCGTCAGTGCAGCCATATCAGTGCCTGTCATTGAAGAAGAAAACATACTTATTTACAAAAAATTTTAACAGAAACAAAGAAAAACTTGTTTTTTTCAAAATTTTCGGTCTTTTTTTATTTGTTGCGCAAAAAATAAAAACCGCAGAGGTGATCAAATACCACCAAAAGAAAGCTCTATTTGTGGGAACAAAATGATAAAAAATTTGTTTGGGTACAGTGTAGCATGACCGCACAATTGTCATTCAAATTGCGACAGCGCTGAAAGCTGAAAATTGGCCTGGGCAGAAAGGTGTCTAAGTGCCTGGTATTGAAGTGGTTAATCAACATCTCTGTTATGATTTGTAAACACAATAAAATCTTTTAACAAGAAAAACACACTGGAAAGGCTTCCCAAATATTTATCACCTCCCCAGTCACCTGCTGGACGCCCCTCCCCCTCCAGGGATTGGCTGAGGTATGATAAATATTCATAACTGAGTGATTGACCCTGCTGCTTCTTTCTTCTGGAAGTTTCTTCTAGAAACAGGCAGGGACAATCAATCACCCAGCTTAGGAAACCCTTACCAGAACAAAATATCAGATCCTTGCTCCACTGACTACAATGAAGCCAAAAACGAAATTTAGCCTAACAGATGCAGGGTCAATGATTGTTGATTACTGAATCCCTTTAGCACTCTGGGCAAAATCCCAGCTAAAGTAAAAATGTCTGCTTACGCTATATACAGTATACATAAATGAGGCAACTTCGTAGGATGTTTTCTAGTTGCACCTTATACAAAAACATCCCACCAGCTAAATAAATGCCCACCAGCTAAAAAAATTATAATCAGGTAGAGCAAATGCGTGTACAGGCTGCTGAAACAAAGAAGATAGGGTAGAGCATGAGTGACTCAGGCATTTAGTATTGACAATGTACGCACTATACAACCTGTACATTCACATCAGTCCCCGCCCCCGAGGAGTTTACAATCTAAGGTCCCTATCTAACATGTTAACACCTACTATGGCCAATTTAGGCAGGAACCAATTAACCCACCACCATATCTTTGGAGTATGGGAGGAATCCAGTTACCCATAGGAAACTCATACCAGTGCAGGGAGAACATGCAGATTCAAAAAGACAGCAATAGATTACTGTGACAGACCCAACAAGGACAGGGCCTTTTGGAGGGGGCTGCAGGCTAGACTTTTGCCTATTGACTATGGGCCCTAGCATTTGAGGAAGCTATGAGCATTCAAGGGGATGTCCTGTTATATAATGTAAGATGATGTAATTACCACATTTAACAGTCAAGGAAGCCATGATGGTCTCTGCCAACTTAAAACTCAGTGAGAAGATGGATGGGAAAAGAAAGCTGGTTAATGGGATTTGGGCAGCCCTGGGTCTTCTTGAATGCTGGGGGGACTGTTGCTGGACTGTCTGGAGTGGGAGATTCCTGTGACTGCTAGTCATAGTGATAAGACTTGTTCAGGTGCCTAGCTGTTAGTTAGATCACTGTTAGCTTTTAATTGGATTGCGGTTTAAGTTTGCATTGTTCAAATGGTGACTGCCCCTATTTTTGAAGTGCGTAAAAACCTGTATTTCTATTCAATAAGGTTGGTCCCTGTTTACACCTAAGCTAGTGTCGTCTAGTTCTTGGGTGCAATTTTCAGCTATAATACCTTGTTCTTGTGGTCCAGCGACGGGGAACCAGCTCTCTGGTGGAGAAACCCAGTCAGGGTGTCAGAAGTCCATCACAATTACAAACACTGATGTTGGTTGGAATAGGTGTTTAGCTGACATAGAACACTTATGCCCCGTAAACTAATGGATTTTCCGACGGCTGGATTTTCCGACGGAAAATATTCGATGGGAGCTTTTGTTCCGACCATGTGTAGGCTCCACTGGACACGCATGCTCGGAATCAAGCAGAAGAACCGCACTGGCTATTGAACTTCATTTTTCTTGGCTCGTCGTACGCGTTGTATGTCACCGCGTTCTTGACGTTTGGAATTTCCGACAAGATTTGTGTGACCGTGTGTATGCAAGACAAGTTTGAGCCAACATCCGTCGGAAAAAATCCATGGATTTTGTTGTCGGAATGTCTGATCGTGTGTATGGGGCATAAGGGTTCACATTCGTGTCCGGGGATAGGTTAAAACTTCTAGATCTTGTAGGATCATAAAAAGGTAATCCTGGGGTTCAGACTAATGAAGCCATGTAGCAGGAGGAACACAGAGACCGGTGGCTGCCCAGGAAAAGATTTAGCAAATGTAGCAGTAGCTTTTAGGACTGTTTTTTTTTATGCTGTGAAACATAAGAAACAATAGATTTATCTAACCCTGCTTCCTGGAATGACGTCTTTCAATACAGAGGAATCTGATCAACCTCGAGTGCCATCATCAAATCATAAAATAGCGGCATCAAGATGTCAGAAATCTCTGGAGTCTGACATGTTTCTATTCAACTCACAAGTCAGATTCTATAAAAAAGAGATGAAAACCTGTTTATTGTATCACCTAACACTTATAAGACAGATAATACACAACAGATAAGCAGCCGGTTGCCTTGCCTGGTGGCACAGAAGCCCGATGATTAATAACATTTACATCCAAACACTCTAAAGAAGGTAAAAAGCATATAAATAAACGTGCCTGCGCTGAAAAAGCATATATATCCCAGTAGTTGGGAGGTGCATATATAGTGTAAACCTATACTACAATATTTCAATAAAAAAAAAAAAATAAATAAAATGCTAGTAATATATAAATTATAAAATAAATACAATCCTTATATAAAAATATCCCATAAAGTGCAACATGCAAGAAAACAAAACATATATGTGGTTATAAATATAAGATCAAAGTGCAAAATCAAGTGTCCACATTTAAAAAGTTCAATTCATTGATATTAACACATAAAGTGCAAGTAAGTAGTGTCCACAGAAAACAGTGTTCCTCATGCTCCTCCTTAATGGTGTTCACAATCCAGCATACTTCAGTGCTCTCCTGTGACCCCCCACTTGTGCTTGCGCTCACCTCTGAGCATGTGACACGGTATTTAAACGGTGTCTAAACACGCATTGGAGCCACCCCTTGGGCTCATACAGGGTATGCTGGTATAAACTCCACCACTCTCAGATGTCATCAGATAGTTTCACATACAAGAAAGAAAAAGCTCCATAGTGTGAAACAGTAGGGATTTATTTAAAATATATTAAAACTTCCCTCCAGAAGGGTACTCACAATATGTAGGTGCGTGAGTGCACCAATCTTTCCAGAGAGTGTTTGTATAAAACAAGCGTTTGTATGGCATGCGGTGTGTCGTTCCTCATCTACCTCTGTTGCTGACAGCTCCGTCCTACCCCTCCCCGACGCGTATTCGGATCCCCCAGAGGAAGGCACGTGATCCCTGTGCCGAATATGCTTTTTCAGCGCAGGCACGTTTATTTATATACTTTTTGGTTTATGCATGCAATGAAACGTGGTTAGTGTTTGCAGCTTATCTATATTTGTTTCACCTCACAGAGGCATCAGTCCATCTTTGGCTCACAAGACCCCCACATAATTACTCTAAAGAAGGTAGGTAAGATATTAGCTACCTGGGCTGGGCAACAAGCACCACCTCCAACTGGCCAGGGACTACAAGTGCCAGCTTACCCTGGCAGCCAGATGTCTAAACACCATCTGAAATAATAGATCACCACTGTACTATTCAGTTTCTCAGGTCTTAGGCTAAGGCCAGCCAAACACAGAGCAAATTTTTTTCCTGCAACCATGGGTGTTGATACAGGATTCCCTCCTGCCATGTCATTGTATTCTCCCGGCAAGAGAACCTGGTAGGCTGGTTGTACCCAAATAGCTTGATCGACCAACGGCCTGCCGAATAATGTTTTGAATCTCGCCCGGTTCAGCAGGAATTCGAACCGTGTATGACTGGCTTTAGTTCAAACTGGCGGTGGAGGGGCGGTATAAACAAGCATAAATGAGTGTTTTACAGCACACCTCCAAATTCGGTGGCTGGAGAGGTGAGTTCAAATTGCTGCAGGCATGATGCTTTCAGAATTAAAATTGCAATCATAAGGCAATTTTCACTCCAAGTGGCACCACCTTTCAAACTTGCCCACTGAAGTTAAAGTGGAATTCCAGACCAACCCTTACTACTCTTAAAAATGTCCCCTCCCCCCTCCTAACACCTCTGTTTACTAACCTGTGTTACTGTATATACTTACCTATTTTCATCCCCACATCAGCCAGCGGTGGATGCAGGGGAGAGGGAGGGAGGGCTGACAATGTATGGGCCTAGGAATTCTGTGGGTGACCTCACCACTTCAGGCTTTACCAGCCATTGTTGGAGTGCTCTCTTCTCCCCTCTGCAGGCTATAGCCAGCAATGATGATCAGTGTGTTCTGATGGCAGGGAAGTTTCCCCACTGTCAGATTACAATACCTCAATGGGGAGGATTCCCTCTCCCACATTAATGCCCCGTACACACGGTCGGATTTTCCGATGGAAAATGTCCGATCGGAGCGTGTTGTCGGAAATTCCGACCGTGTGTGGGCTCCATCGGACATTTTCCATCGGATTTTCCGACACACAAAGTTGGAGAGCAGGAGATAAAATTTTCCGACAACAAAATCCGTTGTCGGAAATTCCGATCGTGTGTACACAAATCCGACGGACAAAGTGCCAGGCATGCTCAGAATAAATAAAGAGATGAAAGCTATTGGCCACTGCCCCGTTTATAGTCCCGACGTACGTGTTTTACGTCACCGCGTTCAGAACGATCGGATTTTCCGACAACTTTGTGTGACCGTGTGTATGCAAGACAATTTTCAGCCAACATCCGTCGGAAAAAATCCTAGGATTTTGTTGTCGGAATGTCCGAACAAAGTCCGACCGTGTGTACGGGGCATAAGTGTGTGGATGGGGGAATTGAGTCAGTCTTTTAGTTCAACCTACTGGTTAAACGAAAAAAATAGGCAAATTTATGGACTGCCTAAGAATACGAAAACCAGAGAGTCAGGTAACTAACATTTTCGGAAGCAGAGTTTAGCCAAGGCAGCCTTCATATGACAGGTTTCCCTTTAAAAAAAAAAAATGTCACTTCTGTTTTAGGACAGCGTGCTACAAAGACTGTTTATATTGAATTTCCTCCTCAATCTATGGCCCTAATATTGACACGCAGAAAGTAAATCAGATGTGGACAGAAGTGTGCTGGCAGACAAGTGTGGTGGAAATAGATTTAGGATGACATTGGACAATGATCTCGGGGGAGTGATACAGGATGAACGGTGCCGGCAGCATGTTGACAGATTTAAACACCTTGCTACAAAACAAACACGCGAATCAGTAGGGTCATCTCACACGAAACTCTACCTCTTATCTCCCGGAGAAAGATTTTACAAAACAGACAAATAAAAATAGCATTGGGAAGAGCTCACAACCATCCCTTATTCACAAAGAATAAAGCTGGCCATACACTGATTTTTTTTTTTTTAATTCAGCCTACAAATAACAAACAGATTCCCCCATCCACGCTAAAAGCACAGATGGACAAATTCCCCATGCCGGGCTATTGTATTCAGACAGTCGACCGTAGTAGCTGTCAGAAAACCCAAACAGTGGCTTCCTCTGGTTGGACAATCTATCTCTCGCTTGGCTCCTTCAATTTTTAAATTAAGGGATATTGGGCAGAAGGGCCACCCACAGAACAAATTTTGCCCTGTTTATCAGGAAGCAGACACAATTCATGGCATGAAATTCACTACAATAATTTTTTCAGGATAAATTGGGCTTTCCTTTGGTGGTAAATGGTAATGGATATCCCCTGATTATTTTTATTATCAAAATGGCCCAAAATAATAGTAATAAATTAGCTATATATTTCTTACCATTAACATGATCCACTCAGGAAAAAAATCTACTCCTGATGTGCATGAAGACAGTGCCAGGACAAAGTCATCTAGAGCCCAGGGTGAACATGCCAAACTGTGCCCCCCTCCCAAGATGTATCAGCATTATGCGTCAGTAAAAACCCCCTAAAATTAAGCACCAAGCTGCATGCTTACCCCTAATTCCCCCTCCTCCCAGTACAAATCCGCCCCCTACTGAAATTTCCCTTCCCAGCACAGATCTTTGCCTCCCATCAAACAAATCCCCCCAACACAAATGTCCACCCCCCAGCCCTCCTAAGACAAATCATCTACCCCTCAAATTTCTCCTCCAAGTAAACATCCTTCCTCCCCACTCCAAATCCCCCTAACACAAATCCCCCCCCCCTCTCAAAAAAGAAAATTCCCCTCCTAGCAAAAATACCCCCAATCATCCCTTCTAGCACAAATACCCCCCCCCCCCCCAAAAAAAATGTTTTTCCTCCTAGCACAATTCCCCTCCCCCTGTACCACATCACTTCTTCTAGCACAAACTCCCCAAATCTCCCACCCCAACACAAATCCCCCTAAATCACTACTCCTACCACCCTACCCACCCTAATTTCCCCACCTAGAAAAATTCTTACCGCCTGCCCGCTCCCCCCCCCCCCAACACAAGTCCACATCCCCCACCTCACATACTACCACAGTGCTTAGAGCAGTCGCCCCTCCTGCCTACCCGTTGTCCCGACCCTGCATGGAGATACCAAATATGTGTCCAATATTTGATGTTTGTACCCGTAGTACCCGTGTACAGGGGCTATTTATATTGGTTCCAAGCATTTGGCACTAAAGAATGTAAGTTAATCTTTTGGCTTTTTTAATTATTAATTATTTAAATAAATACTACACTATAAGGAATCTTTTTTTGGCATATGTGATTTCCTTTGGAGCATGAGAGAGAATTAAGTGCTGAGCCTAACAAGGCCCAGAAATACACAGATTGCATATACCCATACAATGCATATTCACCTTCTTATACCAAAGGGTCACAAAATATAATAATAATAAGCATTTTTAGCAAATGGTGGCACATTGGGCATGTTTGGCGTGGAGTAGTGAAGAAACAGCTATCACGATAAGATTTCCTGTGGTGTGGGGACACACTTCTATGCTTTATATCATAGACTTGTTATTTAGTGATTTTGGAGGTTTTTGAATATTGTGTAAAGTGAAGTGCCCTATTTCTTTAAATATAATGTTAGATTAGTGTATCATTATACTTAGAAAGGCAGCTATGCTGGGTTGAATTTTATGGCTATTTTGAGTATATTATTGTCTATTTGAGTTGTGTGGTGTCAAGCGCCTTATTTTTATTTGCATTACTGATCACCGCCCCTTTGTAATGCTATCTTCCAGGTGGGACCCAAACCCAGGTTCAAACAAAAACAAGCTCATCCCTACACCTACTTTAGACCAGCTTGAAATTTTTTTTAAATGGTCTCTGCTTTTACGTGCCGGTGCTGGATGTGTCAGCACTTAGGCTCTATTTACATAAAGGCAATTTGAAATCACGGGCAGAATCACTGCAGTTCCAAATCGTGGCAAAACGTGCAACATCCTGAATGGCAGCAAAATTTTGCCGCAATTGTTACTCGGCTAAATGCAGATGCAAAATTGCGCCTAGCTCAGGAGTTTCTATGTGCGATACATGTTTTCATGTGTGAATCACACTTTTTAAACACGGTATCAGGAACCTGCATTCCTTCTAAGAGATGTGGGAATGATGCTCACTCCCAACTCCCAGAGTTCAGGTCCAAACTAAGGATCCAGCTGTCATTCTTGGTCCAATGACATTGACCCAATATGGCCATGTGTCCATATTGGGTCTGTAATCTCACGAGCACCCCAGCGGCTTTGTAAAGCCAGCTGCTGGATGAGGAATCCCCCATGAGCAGCTTATTGGACCTTAAATGACCTTAAATGACAGCTGGCTTTTAGGTTGGGACCCAAACCCAGGTTCGAACAAAATGTAAGCTCATGCTACTAAAGACCAGCAGGAGGCGAGTTTACAATTCTCTCTTGCCGGTGTTGGATGTATCCGTGTGTAATGTTGTTGTCCATGTTGGGAGTGAGCATCAGAGGGTGGCTCATAAATAAAGTTCAAGCTGGGAAGATTTCAGAATTATTTTTATAAATGTGCTTTCAAACACTCTGTTACAAGGGACACATCAACCAATACAGGTACTGAACATGATTTTCGCTTTTTTAACTTGGGTTTAATGTCCCTTATTTATTATAGGTACTTATATGGCGCAGTCTATTTACGCAGTGCTTTGCATATATTCTACATTCACATCAGTCCCTGCCCTCAAGGAGCTTGCAATCTAAGGTCCCTAACTTCCATTCATACATACACCATCTAGGACCAATTTAGACAGGAGTCAATTAACCTACCAGCATGTCTTTGGAGTGTGGGAGGAAACTGGCGCACCCGGCAGAAACCTACGCAGGCACAGGGAGAACATGCACACTCCAAGCAGGTAGTGCCTGATTGCTAGACAGAAATGCTGACCCGTAAAGTAATCTATTAGAGCATAGTGCAGTACTTATTATTAAAGCCCTTCTCTTACATAAAATCACAAAAGTATGGAGCCTTATGCCGCGTACTCACGGTCGGACTTCTCGTCGGAAAAAGATATGACGGCTTTTCCGACGGGATTCAAGTTTGCCTTGCATACACACGGTCACGCAAAAGTTCACTGAACTTACGACCGTCAAGAACGCGGTGACGTACAACACTACGACAAGCCGAGAAAATGAAGTTCAATGCTTCTGAGCATGTGTCAAATTGTTTCTGAGCATGTGTAGGAATTTTGCGCGTCGGAATTGCCACAGATGTGCCACAGACGATCGCATTTTCAGATAGGAACTTTTTCCCACCGAAAAATTAAGAACATGCTCTCAATTTTTTGCTGGCTGGAATTCGGCCAGCAAAAGTCCGATGGAGCATACACACGGTCGCATTTTCCGACGAAAAAATCTCATCGGTCTTTTGCGGGCCGAAATTCCGCTCGTGTGTAAGCGGCATTTGGCTTTTCTCTGTATTTATGAAAACCTCAAGATCTGTGAGTCTGACAAATCCTGGTTGTTAACATGACATTGGGTAAACATTGTTGTACTATGTGTTTTCTGTACCTGGGTTGACGGCAGAAAAAGAAGAAAGTCAGAATCATGTTGGGATGCTTGAGATCGGGGTTTCTCAACCAGGGTTCCTCCAGAAGTTGCTAGGGGTTCCCTGAGCAATGGGTAATTTAAGCCTCTTAGATAAGTTCCAACTGACAACAATGATCTTTTGTTAGCTATCTGTAATTCTTCCCAATGACCACAAGCGTAAGGGGCATTCTTCCCACTGACCATCACACTAATGTATCATGAGTTGTAGATATATTCGTTTTTGGCAGGGTTCCCTGAGGCTGCTGTTATTTTAAGGGTTTCTGTATGTTGAAAAGGTTGAAAAAGGCTGCTTTAGATGGTTCTTTACGGCTGTTTTATTGTTGTCAAGTAAAAAAAAAAAAAAAAAAAAAAAGGAGAATATGTATGGAAAAATATGACTGGATTTAAAAAAAAAAAAATACCTTTCATCCTGGATGAAGGAATACCTTTAGTGTTATGTAGTCTAAACTTCTATTCTTTTTACGGGGCTGCAGATTTTTAGAGAAAATTAACAGCATGTTGAATTATTGTACAACTCGGACACTGCAGACAATAGAACTCGCAGGCCTAATTTTCCTGCAACTGTGCTGAAAATGTTATCCCGCAGTGTGAATGCGCTATGTAAAGATGTTTGTCAGTTCACTTAGGCTTGCCAAGTCAAAGAAAACAAAAAGACGGCAGAAGGAAAGTACAGCTGACAAGATGTAATCAAGTTTATCTGTGAAAAATGGTTACATAATGCAAGTTAAACAAAGTGTAAAAGTGTATATATCTACAGTGGGGACGGAAAAATTTCAGACCCCCTTACATTTTTCACTTTTTGTTATATTGCAGCCATTTGCTTAAATCATTTAGGTTCACTTTTTTCCTCATTCATTACACACAACTCCCCATATTGACAGAAAAACACAGAATTGTTGACATTTTTGCAGATTTATTAAAAAAAGAAAAACTGAAATATCACATGGTCCTAAGTATTCAGACCCTTTGCTGTGACACACATATATTTAACTCAGGTGCTGTCCATTTCTTCTGATCATCCTTGAGATGGTTCTACACCTTCATTTGAGTCCAGCTGTGTTTGATTATACTGATTGGACTTGATTTGGAAAGCCACACACCTGTCTATATAAGACCTTACAGCTCACAGTGCATGTCAGAGAAAATGAGAATCATGAGGTCAAAGGAACTGCCGGAAGATCTCAGAGACAGAATTGTGGCAAGGCACAGATCTGGCCAAGGTTACAAAAACATTTCTTCTGCACTTAAGGTTCCTAAGAGCACAGTGGACTCCATAATCCTTAAATGGAAGACGTTTGGGATGACCAGAACCCTTCCTAGAGCTGGCCGTCCGGCCAAACTGAGCTATCAGGGGAGAAGAGCCTTGGTGAGAGAGGTAAAGAAGAACCCAAAGATCACTGTGGCTGAGCTCCAGAGAAGCAGTCGAGAGATGGGAGAAAGTTGTAGAAGGTCAACCATCACTGCAGCCCTCCACCAGTCGGGGCTTTATGGCAGAGTGGCCCGACGGAAGCCTCTCCTCAGTGCAAGACACATGAAAGCCCACATGGAGTTTGCTAAAAAAACACCTGAAGGACTCCAAGATGGTGAGAAATAAGATTCTCTGGTCTGATGAGACCAAGATAGAACTTTTTGGCCTTAATTTTAAGCGGTATGTGTGGAGAAAACCAGGCACTGCTCATCACCTGTCCAATACAGTCCCAACAGTGAAGCATGGTGGTGGCAGCATCATGCTGTGGGGGTGTTTTTCAGCTGCAGGGACAGGACGACTGGTTGCAATCGAGGGAAAGATTAACACGGCCAAGTACAGGGATATCCTGGACAAAAACCTTCTCCAGAGTGCTCAGGACCTCAGACTGGGCCGAAGGTTTACCTTCCAACAAGACAATGACCCTAAGCACACAGCTAAAATAACGAAGGAGTGGCTTCACAACAACTCCGTGACTGTTCTTGAATGGCCCAGCCAGAGCCCTGACTTAAACCCAATTGAGCATCTCTGGAGAGACCTAAAAATGTCTGGCCACCAACGTTTACCATCCAACCTGACAGAACTGGAGAAGATCTGCAAGGAGGAATGGCAGAGGATCCCCAAATCCAGGTGTGAAAAATATGTTCCACCTTTCCCAAAAACACTCATGGCTGTATTAGATCAAAAGGGTGCTTCTACTAAATACTGAGCAATAGGTCTGAATACTTAGGACCATGTGATATTTCAGTTTTTCTTTTTTAATAAATCAGCAAAAATGTCAACAATTCTGTGTTTTTCTGTCAATATGGGGTGGTGTGTGTACATTAATGAGGAAAACAATGAACTTAAATGATTTTAGCAAATGGCTACAATACATACAGAGAGAGAAGGAGAGAGAGATGTATATATATCTAAGCACAAGGGTTGTCCCCCTGTGCTCAAAAAAACATGGGCGCCATGGCTGGACACCCCTGGTTTGTCTCCCGTGGATCTAGTGATAGGCAGGATGGTGTCCTAGGGGGAAAGTGGTAGACTCTTCTAATGTCTCTTCTGTTCTTGCATTGTACTGTGTAATTTTTTTACTTTGGTTGAAACCGTGGATGGATTTGTGTGGTTATCAGTACCTTACCCAAGCTTACATGACCATGTACCCATCTTCATTATTGTCTGTGTTACTCTTGTATGGTAATTGTACTACCGCTCTGGATAACTATGACTTTTCAATAAAGTTCTCTCTTTGAAAAATAAATCAATAAGTCATAAACATTTTAGCAAGTTGGCCTAATTTAGGTCGGTAACAGGCGTAAACAGCTCAAATTTCGAAACCATGGCAGAATTGCTGGTATATAAAAATGCATAGGGGGTCCCATTTGTGCTACTGCATAGAGAACTTCAATGAAGGAGTAACAAAATCTATTCAATTCTACCATGATATGGGGAAAAAAATTCTATAGAAAGCCACATCTGCACACATTGATCGCTTCTTCCTTATTTTCTAAGCAGTCAGATCTAATTCTGAAGCCAAGCACAGAAGACTAAGTTGTTTATGATTTGAGAGTGTAAAGACATTGAACCATCAGCTTCAATTTCCTCCGAAGTGATGGGGGTGGGTATCCAATATCAGCCAGGAGCCAAAGTCCCCTTTTTTATAAAAGGTTAATACTCTCAGCCCAGCTGTCCTCCGGTGAGTGAATCTTTGATGCTCTTCCTCTGGTGGCTCTGTAGTAATCTACAGAAAATGTGCAGGCATTTACTATCGACCGTCTCTCTGCTGCTATCTGATTCCTCTATCAGGGCACCCGACAGCTGAAACAACTCGACTTTATTTGATTTTGTCATACCGTGTGTGTGTTTGTATATATACAGTATTTTTTTTTTTCAGGATGCAAAAAGGATGCTGAATCATAGATGGGCAAGTTGCCAAGTTGCTAAAAAAAAAAGTATACCCCCTTGATCTTAAAGTGGACCTTCAGTCATTTTTTCAACTTTCCATCTATTAAATCTTCTGTCCTTGTTTTAGCTTTGGATAGTAAACCATTTCTTTTTTCTGCCAGAAAATACCTTATACAGCCCACTTCCTGTTTCTTGTCTGGTCATTAGCCTAGGCTTATGACATCATGCACAGCTCTCTCTCTAACTCTTGTGAGAGTTTGCCAGGTGGAGGGGGGGTGAGTCATAAGAGGGACAATTAAAGCTGTAGAGCTGGAGGTGTGCCTTTGTGTATCTGTGTAAATTCAGGAAGCGGACAGGCAGCAGCTTCAGCTGCCCACAGTTAAAATGGATGCAGCCAGACTTAGTGGAGGGAGATTTCTACAGCATATTTGGAAAGTACAAATTATGTGAGCAGACTGCAGTTCCTCTTTAAGGTAATGCCAACTATGCCAAAGTATTGCAGGGTAATTACTACCTACAGCCATTAAAACCTAGCATGATAAAGGATTTCAGGCTTTTTAAATCACCCCCAGAATCTGGAGGTGAGGTTTTCCAATGGCACATTGTCTCCACTGGTCCTACTATACTTGAAGCTGTTGTAAATGTTTGGAGGATTAATTGGGGCATGGGACTCATCAGCTGGCGTCGTAGTATTAGCAGACATTTAGTGATACTGTGAGTTCTGGTGGGGAGATTCCTGAAGTCTCTGAAGTTTTAAAAATTCAGCATAGCACCCCAACGCACTAAGGCAAAGCAGCTCAGATGCACATGCATTGCAGCACACCACAATGCTCTCTAAAGCACTTCCGTGCATTGTATTTTACTGCGTCAAAAAATTTAAATGTTTTGGTCCATTCCAGTGCGTTGGCAGGCCATTCAAAATGACCTTGACTCATCACAAGTGTGTGTTAACATAGAAAATGAGAAGTGTGAATGGGCCCTAAAAATGTATCTTATGTGTTGAATTAGCAATCAGTGGCGGCAGGTGGTATATTATTTTTTTGGGGGGGAGCCTCCACGTTTTTAAAGCCAATTAGAGCCTCAGGCTCTATGCTTGTGTTTCTAAAAAAAAAAAAAAGAAAACCCATTTGTATCCCTGCATATAGATTAGGGGCCAGGTGTATGGTTTAGGGGGGTGGTGCCCCTGCGCCCTGTATGGACAGACAACCACTGTGTGCAATACAAGTTCATCTAACACAGTGCTGCCACTGACTGCTAGTTCTAGCTAGTGCTAGATTTGGCGTAAAATTTGGTGATATCATTACTGTGCTGCTCGCTGTTCTCCTTGCTGGAAAAGAAGCTATACCTAAGGACCTGCAGCACAAGTATCTCCCTGCTTCTGCTTCATCCAGTCTATGGATCTGTGCTGCTTCTACTTTTCCTGATACTGCTTGAATATTTCCCCACCAGTTATCATGGATGGGGAAGGGGGGGGAGAAAACAAAGCCTTGTTCCACTAACAAGATGGCCTTCTTCCACACAGAGGACCAGTTCAGAACAAGGCATTGTAAGTCAGTAATGGGGAAAAGATCAGCTATAGGAAAACCTCAAGCAATAATGGTGACTAGTCATTTGCCCTCTGCTTGCTATTTTGGACATGGTTTGCACAGTACAGGTTCTCTTTAAGAACCTGACCTAAAACATTCAATGGAGGCTTATTTATGCTAAGTAGTACAAAGAAAGTGAAATTCCTGCTCACAGCAGCTAATTAATTTGTATCTTTCATTTTCTCAACTATACTGTAAAATGAAAAAGGAAAATTATTGGTTGCTGCTTTTGCAACATTCTTCATAAATTTGCTCGTCAGGTGAAATATTTTGTAAACAGCACTGAAATAAGCGTGGAGCCTCAATAAAGCATCAAAGGACTCAGTGAACTTGAAGCCATAATAGTATTATTTCCTAACCAGTAATCTAATCTTTAGATACTGGTCAATGAACACAGATAATAAAATGTGTAGTATGATTTATGATTGAAATAGGCGATGGATATGTGCAGCGTTTCTCATCTATTTATAACCAAGAGGCAAGAGCCCATGTCGGAGATTTAGAAAATGTTTGACTTTATGTCCCCAGCTAGTAAAGGTCCCTTGCATTATTATTTTTGGTTATTGCTATATGTGACTTGAGATTTGTCCCAAGCCTTATGCTCTCACAGCTCTCAAATAACTTACAGAAAAAAAAAATGTGGCCTATTTTCATAAGAAAGGAACTAGGATGCCGATTTGTGAAAATAATCAATATTTACTAAGCTGTCATCGCTCAAATATGAGGCATCTTGTGCCCCGTACCTTAGAGTTACACCACAGGGTCACTTACAAAAAATATGGCTTGTGTTTTGAATCGCTGCCACTTATCTGCCTTTTCAGCTGATGCAGGTATTTGGATGGTTTGAATACCTGCTGCCCCTGTCGATACTACATGTCTCAGACCCCCCCATGTCAGCATTCAGCAATGGAATTTCTCCTACAGATCCTCTCTGTGAGCCAAAGCTTTCACTCATACCTTTTATTTTCTCTCGTTATTTGTAATAGTGCTCTGCTGACTTCCCAAAAGCCAGTGGAGACCTAAGCATATTTGTAAAGCATGTAGCTTTATGAATGTGTTCTTTTTGAGCAGCATTATCATACTGCTGCTTTTTAAGTGGGTCCGCTCATTTTGTACAGCACTGTAAGTAACACCCTATAATTTGGTTACTATACCCTCAAAGGGGTAAGAACCTCTTGCGCTTGTATATTGTGAAGCCTGGTTGTGCTAGGGGGCAATTGATAGACTTGGGATGGAGTTTAGATCAAATGTGATTTTGTAATGTTAGAAATACAGACCTAGAGTTAATTAGCATAAGGCTAGCCATAGGCAGCTTGATAAAAAAAGTGACAATCCTGAATTAGAACGCTGCTTATGATTATTAGGATAATTCAATACCCTGCAAGAGAGATAACCCTAGCTAGTAGAGATGTTTGAAAATCTGTGAAGTCAGTGGATCCCACTTATTCAATATTCTACATGAGCCATTCTCAACTAGAGCTCCTCCAGAGATTGCTAGGGGTTCACTGAGCCATGGCTGATTGACCTCTCACCTGATGGTGCCTCCAGAGTTTCAAGTACAACACCACTTGGCAGAACCAACGGCATAACAACAATAGTCTTTTTTGTTGCCTGAAAGGGTTGCATTCTTCCCACTGACCACCACTGTAAATGGCAATCCTTCCATTGACTCAAATTAATACATTTTAGAAGGGTTCCTCAAGACCTGAAAATTACTTTTAAGAGTTTGTCTGGAGCAAAAAGGTTGAGAAAAGTTTTTCTACGCAGTAGAGAGAGAGAGAGATCAGATTTACTGCATGTTCTCAGTGGATCGTGATGGCCCGTTCAGGTTACGAGAGGACCAACAGGTTTTCCCCCTGTCATTCTCGAAGTGATATCTCCTCGTCTATGGTCAGATGAAAGTTTCCTTGTTTATTTTAAGCTCATTTCAAGCTTGCAACCAACATATTTTACAGCTTTCCTTCGTCTACTCTTTTGCATTCTTGTCACCTCATTATTTTTGTTCACTGTTTAATTTTATTCACACATTTTTCTGGCTGTTCCTGATAGCAAATAAATGAGATGCCATGTAATCTGCAAATGTAGCATTTTTTATTCCACCTTTGAAGTTTTGTTCCACTCATCTGTTCCTATTTTTACTAATATGTACAGTATTTGAATATTATCCCAAGCCTTGGGCTGTCTGTCTTTCAAGATTAAACATTTGGGCTGCAGAGTAGAGATGTTTTTATTCTTTCCTTTTATGCATACAGTGGGGATGGTAAGAATGTGAACCTTGTTATTCAAAGAAAACCTTTGGTCATAACAATACTTTTTCTGAAATTTTAATAGCAGTTTAAATCTTAGTGTATTGCCTATTTTGTTTTTGTTTCTTAAACTGAGGGGGCTGCTGGTATGCCAATTAGTCGATTCCCTAAACTATACACCCAAAACATTTTATTGTCTGTGTCTGCTTTGAAGGGGACCTATACTCAAAGTCTCCCAAAGCAGATCAGAACAGAGAGGCCTGAACTGCTTCTGCACCTGGCATTTGAGCAAGGTATTTGATAGCTCTGACCAAAAAGTGCTCAGAGCTGAGCACGTCCCGAGTTCAGTCTCAGCAAATGTAGGTTAGAAAACAACTCCTCATAGTATTGATCTCCAAAGGTTGCTGCAATAGACATGTTTACTTCTTCATTGTTAAGTCTGGTTTCTACCACTCATGCAGGACATGATCTTCATTAATTTCAGTGGAAATCCAGATTCTACTGAGCTTTGTAAAGTATAAACTTTCCATAGGAACTGATAGCACTTGTGATGCATATGCATTTCAGGCACTATCAGGCAACACATTCTTGGGAATGTAAACACCATTCTGAATTCAACAACCCAGAGACTTCTAAAATCTTTCAGGGACTCCAGACCTGCTCAGCGCCGCAAGGCGAATCTACAGTGTACTGTTAAATGAAAAATCCTTTATTACAATATTCTGCCTTTGTGATATTAAGATATTGTAAAGATTAATGGAAAATAAGTTTTCTATTATTCTATTGTTTTATCTTTTCTTTATCTGACCCCAATTGAACAAGCTTGAGGACCTGATATGAGGCAGTGCTGGTCAGTCACAAACTCTATTCGAACAGTTACCCTATAAAATACCTCAAGAACCTTTCCTTATATGTTTCTTTGATGACTCAAGAATATGGTAAAATAACACTTATTTAAGAGTATAGGACCATGTGATGGCACGCTCAGCACCCCGCTTGGGTGCTTCCTTCAGTGCCTCCTGCCCTCCAAACCCTTCCAGCAGACCAAGAGCTAATACCAGCCCTTTTACCCCAAGCAATGCACACAGACAAGATGTTGAGGTACAACCAAAGGAATGAAGAGAAATACAGGTTTTTATGCCCTTCAAAAGTAGGTCAGTCACCACATGAACAATAAAACCAAATACTACCCAAAACTTCACACAATATTTAGATAACAAGGTAAAGTTGACACAAGACTAACCCCATCATGTAGGAACCTCCAAGAGGATTAGCCAACAGATAAAAACAATAGGTGCCTCAATTAACTCAATTAACAATGGGAATACACACCTAGGAAGCTCACAATGGGAGAGACACACGTACTGTAACAATAAACACAACTGTTAGGGCTGGGCTCAGCCCTTCCTTCTCTGGGCTGGCCGCTCAGCTGTCGGCTAATTGCCAGCTCCTATCTCTCGAAAGTGACTCACCTGTTGATGATATCCTCCTCGTCAGTCCTGCCTACTTAAGCCGTCCAGTCCAGATGATCTCTGCCTTTGCCTTGGTCACATCTCTAGAGACGCTCTACTGTGTTCCTGTTAAAGATTTGCTTGGCTAACATTCCTATGTTTTGACTACGTTTACTCTGTTTACCTTTTTTATTATTATTACACAAGTGTAATTTAAATGTACTTCTGTCTCAGTCTGATTCGTGGTTTCTGACAATAACACCTTAATAAACAGATTATAGCAGGAGACACCAGCATCAGGTTGTTTTGAGCTGATTATATTAACTTCTTCTCTGAGTCTAGGAGGGGTTGAAGTAGTCAATGCTGGTTTGGGCATAGAGGCCACAAATCTATATTACGGTCCTCCAGTTCCCAGAGTCTGTGTGTTTCAGTGAGACATGGACTTAAATCCAAAGTAAAACTTCTCCAAAGGTCCCCCAGGCACACACCTTTCAAAAACACCAGGGCCCATAATCAGTAGGCAAGAGGCTAGCCTGCACTCCCCTCCAAAAGCCCCTGTCCTGGTTGGGTCCATCACAGACCACATTTATCTCAAGCTCCTGGCAAGCCAAAGCAGGTTATGTATGATATGTTAATCATGGAATATATCAGAAGTTCCCATACCAGCTAACAATAATATAAATACATTCCAATTGCCACCCTGAGAGGCAGTTGATGGGCTACAGACATGCTCGGCTTCTAACTTGTTTATACCTGATCAAGTAGTTCAATCAGTATAACACAACTAGCTGTATGTCAAAATTTTGATGCAACATAATACTGACAGAAACCATGAATCAGACTGAGACAGAAGTACAGTTAAATCACACTTGTTTAATAAGAATAATTAAAAGGTAAACAGAGTAAACATAGTCAAAACATATTTCAGGAACCGGAACGGATAGTCAGACAAGCCAAAATGTCAGGGAGCTAGAGATGAGCGTAGTGGAACTGCAAGCAGGATCTGGAGCCAGAAGGAATGTCAGCCAAGCAAGTCCTTAACAAGAACACAGGAGAGCGTCTCTAGTGATGTGACCAAGGTGAAGGCAGAGATCATCTGGGCTGGACAGCTTAAGTAGGCAGGCCTGACGAGCAGGATATCATCAACAAATGAGTCACTGTGGAGAGAAAGGAGCTACCAATTAGCTGACAGCTGAGTGGCCTGAGAAGGAAGCTGAGAAGGAAGGGTTGAGCACAGCCCTGACAAATACTCAAGGCACTAAGCCCCCACAGTGATTACATGGGATGCCATGACAATAGTGTCCACCAATGTGCCCAGAATCTGTATGGACAGAAACAAAAAATGTAAAAGAAATTCAATCAGCATTGATGTGTAGCCTAATTAACAACATTAGAACCATGTCTACTGTCACTGAGACCAACCCTAATAAATGCAGCTGTTCCGTTACTAGGTTCCCCAAAGAACCAGTGTGGGAATATAAGTGGCATATCCCCATGAGCTGTAAAAACAAGGATCCAGTCTAGAGCAAGCACAATAGATATATCTGCGTTTTTTGCCACCCCTATGCTGGTGTTTATATCTATATCTTGTCAGCAGCGGTTTCGATCTATCTTTCCTGCGAAACCTCCTCCAACCTGTCAGAGACATAAATCAGATTGTCTTCTCCCTCAAGGACCTTTTGATGGTTTGATCAATGTCAACTTTGAGAAAATGAGAAGTTTGCCCTTATAGGAACCCCGCAGGGAGACATCATCCCAAATTATGTCTGCAGCCTCTTTGTGAGTACGTGATTATTAGTGATTTGTACAGCCCAGACAGATGCAAATACACAACCAACAAAAACAATCCCCTCTCCGATCTGCTGTTTTGTAAATCATTCTTTACGAGTGTACATAACATTTAAATATAAATGTGTAACAAATCTTTCTAATCTTTACACTAAAGTTCCTCTGCATTGATTTAAAGCACCTTGTTGGATATAACACTGCAACTTTAAAGGTGTCGGAAATGTAATTGATTTGACTCTATGAGGATTAGGGCTGGTTTAAAAGAAAAACAGAGGCAAAAAGAGGCAATGGCAAAGCAAATTAATTGAAGGAGTAACAACCACCAGCAGGCTTTTAGCACTTGGGGGACACGACACTGACACTTACTCTAGAAATCTCCTATTCTGCATCCATGCACATATTATGACACTGCAGATATAATTTATATATAATTTATAAGTTTTCTAGCTTTTAAATGGCCCTGAAAATGGAACCAATGTATCCATTGGTTCCAGTATTGCACCCTGCACCTTCAGGAAGGAATTTTTCCCCCTGCTGGAGCAAATTGAACCATACTTCATAGTTTTTTTTTCTTCCTTTGGATCAACTGTGGGTATAGGACTGTGAAGGTTATTTTCTATTGGTTGAACATTTTGACTATGTAACTATGTAAATTGCAACTTCACCCACATGAATTGGAACATTAGTATGAGATTACACAGCACAGAATCATGTAACAAGAGGCTTTCATCCAACACAAAAATTTTGTGGGAAGTTTCACAAATTAAACTGTGTTCTATTTCCTAAAACAGACCAGAGTTTACATTTTGACTTTAGCAGGGCTCCAGCATACCTCACAACTTTTTGAGATGGGATCGATGTACACCTATTAGTAAAAGCAAGTAGGCAAAGGACACACCCCCTGGAACACCCCTTAATTGAGAATTATAAAAAAAATTATTAGTTAAGCCCACAAGTGCTTTTTTTTTACCAATACTATTCCTTTAACTGTCTTTTTAAATTTACAAATGCAGCAATTTAGAAATTGGATGAAAGGTTTAGCACTGGGAAACAAATGAGGAACAAATGAGGAAAAAGGGACAGAGTTACATAGTCTGGTTGAAAAAGAAACCAGTATATATATATATATATATAAAACATCTTCCGACTTTTGAATTTCGTATAGAGTAAAATCGAGTTAGAATAGTTAGAATAGAAAATAATAGGAAAGAATAGCATAGAAAAACAATAGAGCAGAAGAGAAAAAAATATAATATATATATATTATATATTCTTCTATTCCGTTATACCGTTTTTCTATGCTATTCTTTTCTATTCTATTCTAATCTTTTCTATTCAAAGTTTAGAAATTTCAGAAATTCTAACTGCATATTGAATGAATTAGATTAGAAAAGAATAACATGGAAAAACAATAGAACAGAATAGAATTTAAAAAAAAAAAAAAATATATATATATATATATATAAACACACACATATATACAGTTGTGCTCAAAAGTTTGCATACCCTGGGAGAAATTGTTAAATGTTGGCATTTATATTGAAAATATGACTAATCGTGACAAAAAAAATGTCTTTTATGCAAGGATAATGATCACATGAAGTCATTTATTATCACATCGCATTTAATGTCTGTGTATAAATAGTTGATGAGTTTGTTAGCTCTAACATGGATGCACTAAGCAGGCTAGATACTAAGCCATGGGGAGCAGAAAAGAACCTGCGTAACAAGGTAATGAAACTTTACAAAGATGGAAAAGGATATAAAAGGATATCAAAAGCCTTGAATATGCCAGTCAGTACTGTTCAATCATTTAATAAGAAGTGGAAAATTTGTGGATCTCTTGATACCAAGCCAAGGTCAGGTAGATCAAGAAAGATTTCAGAAACAACTACCACAGGAATTGTGCGGGATACAAAGAAAACCCCACAGGTAACCTCAGGAGAAATACAGGCTCTGGAAAAAGATGGTGTAGTTGTTTTTAACCCCTTGCCGACCAGCGCACGACAATATACTTCAGCACAATGGCACAGCTGAGCAAATGGGCATACAGGTACGCCCCCTTTAAATCATGGCATAGTGGGCGCGCGCCTGCCGCGTACTACGTGAGCATGCCCCTGGGTCCCGCAGACTCGATGTCTGCTGGGGGCCCTAGATCGTGTCACGGAGTGGCAGAACGAGGAGATCGGGGAACGGGAACGGGGAGAAAACGGGAACGGGGAGAAAACAAGGCATTTCCCTGTTCTGGCTAGTGACATGACAGAGATCTACTGCTCCCTGTCACCGGGAGCAATGATCTCTGTCATGTTCTAGTGAAACAATCCCCCACAGTTAGAATCACTTCCTAGGACACACTTAACCCCTTGATCGCCCCCTAGTGTTTAACCCCTTCCCTGCAAGTATCATTTACACAGTAATCAGTGTATTTTTATAGCACAGATCGCTATATAAATGACAATGGTCCCAAAATAGTGTCAAAAGTGTCCAATGTGTCCGCCATATTGTTGCAGTCATGATAAAAATCGCAGATCGCCGCCATTACTAATAAAAAAAAAATAATAATAAAAATGCCATAATTCTATCCCCTATTTTGTAGATACTATAACTTTTGCACAAACCAATCAACATACGCATATTGCAATTGGTCAGGTTGCCAGAAAGAAGTCTTTACTTCACAAGTTCCACAGAAAATTCTGGTTACAATATGCCCAACAACACCTTGACATGCCTCATTGGGATTTTTTGTGGCATTGGCGCAGTAAAGGCTTCCTTCTGGCAGCTCAACCATGCAGCTCTTTTTTGTTAAAGTATCGTTGAATTGTGCTTCTTAAAAACAACCTTTTTGGAGAGCAGCCTGTATTTCTCCTGAGGTTACCTGGGATTTTTCTTTGTATCCCGGGCAATTCTTCCGCCAGTCGTGGCTGCAATCTTTCTTGGTCTACCCAACCTTGGCTTGGTATCAAAAGAGTCCCAAATTTTCCACTTCTTAATAGGGGATTAAACAGTACTGACTGGCATATTCAAGGCTTTGTGTATCTTTTTATATCCTTTTCCATCTTTATAAAGGTCCATTACTTTGTTACACGATCTTTTGACTGTTCTTTTCTACCTCCTCATGGCTTAGTATTTAGCCTGCTTAGAGCATCCAAGTGAGAGCTAACAAACTCATTGACTATTTATACACAGACACTAATTAGGATTTAAAAAGCCACTAATGTGAGAAATTAACCTTTAATTGCCATTTTAACCTGTTTGTGCCACCTTCTGTGTCTGCCCCAGGGCCAAACATTCCAGGGTATGTAAACTTTTGATCAGGGCCATTTTGGTGATTTCTGTTATCATTATGATTTTAAAAGGAGCCAAGAAATGTGATAATAAATGGCTTCATGTGATCACAATCCTTGAATAAAAGACATTTTTTTTGGCATGATTAGTCATATTTTCAATATAAATGCCAAAATTTCACAATTTCTGCCAGGGTATGCAAACTTTTGAGCACAATTGTATATATACACTCACTATATTGCCAAAAGTATTGGGACGCCTGCCTTTACATGCACATAAAGTTTAATGGCATCCCAGTCTTAGTCCGTAGGGTTCATTATTGAGTTGGCCCACCCTTTGCAGCTATAACAGCTTCAGCTCTTCTAGGAAGGCTGTCCACCAGGTTTAAGAGTGTGTCTATGGGAATGTTTGACTATTCTTCAAGAAGCACATTCGTGAGGTCAGGCACTAATGTTGGATGAGAAGGCCTGGCTCGCTGTCTCCACTCAAATTCATCCCAAAGGTGTTCTATCGGGTTAAGGTCAGGACTTTGTGCAGGCCAGTGAAGTTCCTTCGCTCATCCACACTATATTTCCAAAAGTATTGGGGCACCCCTCCAAATCATTTGGTGGAGGGGGGATTTTGGTGTGGGGTTGTTTTTCAGGGGGTGGGCTTGACCCCTTAGTTCCAGGCAGGTATTACAACACTTTTGACATATATATATATATATATATATATATATATATATATATATATATATATTTTTTTTTTTTTTTTTTTTTTTTTTTACAGTGAGCCTGCTGCTATGCCAGCAAAACCGGAGAAGACACCCCTTGCAGCCCTTTGGATTCCAAAAAATTCCTGGCTCACCCAAATGTCATTCCTGCTATCCACCTGTGAAATGACAAAGACTCTACTGGCCCCTGAAGATGCGGAACTTGACATTAAAATGACAAAAGATGGGGCTTTGTATCAACTCAGAACAGGACAGAAGAGGCAGAGTAGGGTCTGGGTTGCCAATAAAAAAGTTCCTCACAAAAACTCACCTGATGATTACTGCAGGTGTGGTGACTGCACTTATCAGTCTTATTAGATATATTTTAGACAAGTTCACTTTAACCGGTTCCCGACCGGCTCACGCAGATATACTGCACCAGAATGGCTCTTCTGGGTGAAAATCCCATATGGGTACATCCATTCCTTTAGCGGCCACCAGAGGACCCAATGCGCGTGGCCGGTGGGCATGATCACCTCCGGCCACGTGCGATCGCATGCATGAGCGCCAGCACGGGACTTGTGTGTGTAAACACACAAATCCCTGTGCGCTGTCAGGGAAGAGGAGCCATATCGTTTGTTCCTACTAAGAGGGAAAAACTATATGTCTCATCTCCTAGTCAATCCTATCCCCCCACAGTTAGAACACACGGAGGGAACACACAATTAACCTCTTGATCGCCCCCTAGTGTTAACTCCTTCCCTGCCAGTGACATTTACACAGTAATCAGTGCATTTTATAGCTCTGATCGCTGTATAAATGCCAATGGTCCCAAAAAAGTGTCAAAAGTCTCTGTTCTGTCTGTCGTAATGTCGCAGTACTGCTAAAAATTGCAGATCACCACTATTAATAGTAAAAAAAATAATAAAATTGCTATAAGTCTTTTCCATAGTTTGTAGACAGTATAATTTTTGCGCAAACCAATCAATATAATCTTATTGTGTTTTTTTACCAAAAATATGTAGAAGAATATATATATAATTTAAAAAATGTGTTATTTTAAAAAAAATTGGGGGATATTTATTATAGCAAAAAGTTAAAAATATAGTTTTTTTTTCAAATTGTCGCTCTTTTTTTGTTTATAGCGCAAAAAATAAAAACCGCAGAGGAGATCAAATACCACCAAAAGAAAGCTCTATTTGTGGGGGAAAAAAGGACGCAAATTTTGTTTGGGTATAGCATCAAACGACCGCACAATTGTCAGTTAAAGCGTCGCAGTGCCGAATTGTAAAAAGTGCTATGGTCAGGAAGGGGGTAAAATCTTCCGGGGCTGAAGTGGTTAAGAAAGGATGCTAATCACATCCCTAGATATATCGATGATCGTTTTTTAATTTCTAGTCAATGTTACAGTAAGAATTCAAAAAGTGTCCTGTCACTGATCACTGAAAACACATTAATGTTCAACTTTAAGCCCATGATCTCCTACTGTCTTAACAGAATTCAGTGGTTCCTACCACACTGCGAGATACATTGACATTGACATTGGGACTAAAACTAAGTTAATGTCACTAAACGGGATGTGTCACCATTATGTGATAACTGAAGCAAATGTTTAAAGTGTAGAAAAACTGCTTATCCCATGTAATCTTAATTGGGATAGATGTAAGATCATTGCACAATTATAAGCTTATCCTGCAAATCAATACAAGTTTCGAGCTGAATACACTGACTTTGCCAGAGTTTAAATGAGTTCCTTGATCTGCATAATAACAGGGCCATTGATCAGACATGATCATCAGTTACTCTACTCAGCTGAACTCACCATTCCTGATGCTTGCTAGTGTTACTTATAAAATCAATAGGAGGATGTTCCTTAAAGGGACATCTTCACTTTGTATTTGAGCTTTTTATTATCTAGTAACTATATTGCAAACATTAAAATGTGTATATCCCTAAATAGTACATATTTATGTTAATATAATGATGTAGTAGCCATTTTAAGCTAGGTAATGGCAATGCACGATAAAGCAGATTTTCTTAATGTGGACGTGCAGTGGTTTTGTACATATTTTATTACATTACATATATAATCTGGACATTAAAGTATCAATATAAGCAATAATCTTTAAAATTATGGGTTTTTTTTTTCTTTTCTGTTAGTTCGGAAAATATGAGGGCCCTGAGGACAAATTGGTCCCAGGGCAACAAAAAGCCAAGGTGCAACCAATGGAGGCATCACACACGATATTGTCTTAAGTATTGGGACACCTGCCTTTACACGCCATGAACTTTAATGGCATCCCAGTCTTAGTCAGTAAGGTTCAATATTGATTTGACCCACCCTTTGAAGCTATAACAGCTTCAATGCTTCTGAGAAGGCTGTCCACAAGGTTTAGGAGTGTGTCTATGGGAATGGTTGACCATTCTCCTAGAAGCGCATTTGTGAGGTCAGGCACTTATGTTGGACAAGAAGACCTGGCTCGCAATCTCCACTCTAATTCTTCCCAAAGGTGTTCTGTCGGGTTGAGGTCAGGACTCTATGCAACCCAGCCAAGTTCCTCCACCCCAAACTCACTCATCCATGTCTTTATGGACCTTGCATATGCACTGGTCCAAATCATTTGGTGGAGGGGGCATTATGGTGCGGGGTTGGTTTCAAGGGTTGGACTTGGCCCCATAGTTCCACTGAAAAGAACTCTTAAAGCATCCGCAGACATAGACATTTTGAACAATGTCATGCCCCCAACGTTGTGGGAACAGTTTGGGGGTGGTCCCTTCCTGTTTCAACATGACTGTACCAGAGCACAGCCTAGACTATGTCATTTTACTGTACCTTGTGTACATATACTGTATATGACTTTTGTTCTGCGCTATATATATTTTGTTTGACTCTAGTGTAACACCTATATCACAAATACTAATCATTCATTGTCTATGTTTGTTTGTTAGCCCTGAAGAAGGGGGGAGGCAATTCCCCTGAAACATGTTGGCTTGATCTGTACAGGTTTTACTTCCTATAAATGATTATATTCTTCATTAAGAGTTTCCTTTTTCTGGACATCAGATGCTCCTCACTCCCTACTCAAGTTATTTTCAGCTGAAGTGACAGCTCTCTTACACCAGTAAGGTAGCAGCCCATATATCCAGAGAGAGATCAACATCATCATTGACCCACGGAATCATCTAATATCTATCAAGAACCATTCTACTTGTCCTACAGTGGTCTTCAGCTCAAACTTTACATTTTGCACAACACGGTGTCATAGGTTTTGGGCATCTGGGCATTTGAGAACAAAACTAAATATACATTAAAGTGGATGTAAGCCCTCACATGTACCCAGTGAAGTGAACAGCCCTTAGATGATACACAGGGATGAAACAAATCTCCCTACATAAGTTTTACATGTATATCTGCTGTCTTCATCTTTATATACTGTTTAGAAAGTGCACATCGTCACATCGAGAGATTTTCTCGTCCTGGTTAGCACTGCAGTGAAGCCTGAGCATACAGCCAAGTCAGCTGATTGGAGGAAAGGCACACCCCCCTCTCCTCATAGGTAGAAACTTTCAGCTCTGCTTGTTGAATCGTTCAGCAATCTGCTAATCTATTTATAGCATCCTCTCCAACACAAAACGGCTACTTTTATTATATGTGACGGAAAACTTGTCAGGAGTTATCAGGCTGATAACAGAAGAACGAAGCAGGAGACAGCTACGGGACACAGTGCTTTGAAGAGAGATAACAAAACAATGCAGATACATGTGCCCAGCTCAAATTTCATGACTCTGGGTTTACATCCACTTTAAGGAACCTATTGCTTTATGCTTTGAAATTCAGATGCCAGTTTAAAACAGGTTTACTTTAAAGAAGATCTTGGATGTATTGAAAAAGCAGGTTGTTTTAAAATTAAGAGCTGGTAAAAGCTACTAATACAGCTGCTTGACACTTCTTCCTTTCCTTGCTGTGGTAGAGCAGCCAACTTCCTGCCCTTAAAAAATGATGTGACTGTAGTCCGCCCTCATGATGTCCTACTTCCTGACCACTCACAGCTATCCTACAGCCAGACCGTGAGAAATACCACTTCATCATGAGATTTGAGTTCTATCTCATTGGTTCAGACCTACTCAACTGTGACATTCTAGTGGGCACATGTGGGAACAAAAATTGACACTTCCGCTCAAGCCATCTTGTTAGTGTATGTACTATACAACTTATTTCTTAAAAAAAAAAAAAAAGGCCATAGATTCTCTGACATTATAATGCATTTACAAGCTGATAGAGCTTTTCTCTAAAAGCCACATTTTAGATAATAAACAGATTATTATTACAAATTGTTTGTAAGTGTAATTATGAACAGTATTACAATATATTTGATCCTTTATAGAATTATCAAGTCAACGCACAGTTCATGAACATGGAAGCAAATGGAACATGTGACTGTCAATGCCATCATCTCAGGGTGTCAAGGCTAAATGCAATATGATTGCTTCATTCACACTGAATTAGTATCCTTGGCAATAAGTAACAGCAGGGCATGGCAGATAATCATGTTGCTAAGTATACTTTAGCACATAAAACAAAAGCCTTTAGCTTTTTGACTATTCTTCTAGCACGAATATGACATTATCTCAGCACGAGGCAGAGTTCCCTTTGGAGGTAAACACAGGTAACTATTCTTTTTAACGTCACTTAAATATTCAGATGCTTAGAAGAACATTTCTGTAGCAATTTTATTTTAACTTGAAACTGTTCTCAGTCGAAAAGCATTATCTATTTGACCAATTTTACTGCACTAATGGAAGTTAATTCTCCAGGTCCAGGCTTCGTCTTATGTCAGACACATAACCAAATGCCAAACCATTGCCCAGGTGATCCCAGCCAAGAAGACCTGGTGAAGTGACATTCAAGCACAGCTGGCCAATCCGGGCTTCAGCTGAAAACTAACCCTCCCCTTTTGGCCTAGACTTCTTTTGGTCATTGCACTGGCAATGCTGATCCACTGAGGTCAGAAGTTCTTAGGGCGGAGTTAACACTTGTGACGTCACCACACATTACTGAATGAGGAAGCGGTTCATGTTTTATGACGGGACTTTTTTTTTTACAGAGCTGTCATGTATATATACTTATGTGAGTAGGCTATCCTGTTTTTAAAAGAAGTTTGAAAGTGGTTGTACACTTCGTGATGCACCTGGCTCTTCTGTTTTGTCTCCCTATATATGGTCTGCTGAATTGGATATGACATGGAATTGGCAATACCTTTAACTTACTGCTGGAGGTTACTTAATGATTTCAAGCTAATGTTGACTCCTTTGTTTTAGAGGGTCATTTTATTAAGGTAAGCCTCTGTGTGTGGCACTTGGTAAAGGTTCACCCATTGGTACCACTGGACGTTTTAAAGAGAATTTACCTATTAATTGTTGCTCACCTCAGTTTTATGCTTGGCAAGATATAAGTAATTTGTCAAACGCCAAGGACATTTGCTTAACATAACGTGGACACTGTTTCCTTTGATTTTGTTACACTAGAAATATTGGTCATGGTTTTAGCGTAGCACTTGATATATACATTGTTCTGGCACTAGATAGAAAGTTGGTGGTTGTTGGTGTCTCTTCTTGCTGAGTCACCTGGCATGCTGGACACCAGCCTGGACAATTCCTTGAACAATTTTTCCTTGAACCCTGTTTCTTTTAAACTTTGAACCCTTTGGTCCTCCCATGAAATTCCTATTTTAGCCATGCCCTTGCACTCCCTGTTTGCCAGATTGTTGTGCTCTGTTCGGTCAATATCTCGCTCTTGTCACTTCTGCTGCCGTTTGTATCTTCGCTACCACTTGTTACCGACCTTTGGCTTGTTCCTCAATTATGCTTCTGCTTGATCCCAACCTGCAACCACTTGTTATTGACCTTTGGCTTTTACTGACTATGCTTCTGTTTGAACCCCTACCTGCTATATCGGCTACTGGACACTGGCTTGCTCACCTCTTGGGGGGGAGATCCCACAGACCATGACCTGGTATTAACAGCAAAACCCATCTCCACCATCAGGAGCTCTGGTGAACACCAGTTAGTGCTTAGACTCTGCGCCTCGGGTTAGCCTGTTTCATCCGCCAGGGTGACCTGCTTCTGTACTTATCCAGCTGATGTGTGGGGGCCTCTCTGCTAAAGGTACTGATCTCTGAGCCTGACCCCTGACCATGACAGATGACGATTTTTCCAGCGATTTTGCAGCCACGATTTTGCCGCAATTTTAGGGAATGCTGTGTAAACTTGAGGTCTATGGACCTCAACTCGCATCAAAGTCAGACCAAAGTAGTACAGGGACTACTTTGAAGTTGGTGCAACTTGAAGTTGCACATATATGAATAGTTATCATTGGGAATCATGGGGTATGACCTGTCATGCGACTCTGATGTCCAAAGTAGTAAGAAAAGTCACACAAGTGTGAAAGGAGCCTAAGTAGAATATAGATCTAAGATTTTTTTTTTTACTGTCAGTTTTGGTTTCAAGAAAAATGTGTGATTTGCAACTCTGCTAAAATCAAAAGTTCACCATTACCTATCTAAACGTTACTTCAGTGTCACCTACAACTACACCTCCTCTTCTCCCATACCTCTTTTGGTAAGGGTCCTCCAGGGTTTTGTTATGTATTCTCACTCTGCACATCCTCCATTAGTCAGTTAATAACCTCCCACAGCTTCCAATACTATCTCTGTGCTGACGACACCCAAATCTATCTGTACTCCTCAGCTCACCCTTTCAACCTCCTTGTGCATCTCTATTTTACAAACTGACATATCAGCACACAATGTCACATCCTCAAATTCAATCATTAAAACTGGCCTCATAATATTTCCTCTCCCTCATGAGCCTTCCCACCCAGATCAATAGCACAACCATCAGTCCTTCCCCTCATGCTAGATGCAATCCTGGACCCTGACCTCTTTTTTCAGCCCCCATGTCACCTCCACTGAACTTTTCCATGAAGATCAATAGCACAGCTATCCATCTCTCTCCTCCAGGGCACGAAGTGTAATCCTGGATTCTAACCTCCACTTTCAGTCCCACACCCAACCACAGTCCAAATCTTGCCACCTTCGCCCCTGTAACATTTCCAAAATATGCCCCTTCTCAACCAATGACGCCACCAACCGACTAAGTCACACTCCTGCTATCTCTCATCTTGACTATTGCAACTCCCTCCTCGTTGGCCTACCTGTGCACAAGCTTTCCCCTCTTCAGTCTATCATGAATGCTGCTGCCAGACTCATCCACCTTACTAACCTCTCAGCATCTGTCAATCCCTCCACTGGCTTCCACTCACCCAAAATATAAAATTAAACAGCATACAAAGCCATACACAAATCTGCCCCAAGCTGCATCACCAGCCTCATCTCAAATTATCAACCAAATCATCCTCTTTGCATCTCCCAAAACCTCCAGCTTGCTAACTCCCTTGTCGCCACCCACGCTCGCCTCCAGGACTTCTCCAAAGCCCCTCCCATCCTTTGGAACTTCATACTCCAATCTATCAAACTCTCTCTTACTCAGTCATCCTTTAGGTGATCCCTGAAAACTCATCACTTCAGGAAAACCTAATCCACCTCAATTTAAAAACCAATCTTTTACTTTCTCCATCAACTCATTCCCACACACCTATTGCCTTTTGCATCACTTGCTTCTCCCTTTTAGATTGTAAATTCTCATGGTGGGGTGGCTGTCAATATTTCCTTGTAGGGTTCCACTTTAAGGAGGTGTCTGGGGCTCTCTGAACAGAAATACAAATTCTGTGTAGATAAAACAACATATAGCATATTTAGTGGTTGCCCTGAAGTCATCATAAGAAGAAAGGTCCAATCATCTACTGTCATTAATTGAACACTGGATACTCATTATTTTTTCTTTTTATAACAGGTGATTCATCTGCTACAATGTAGCTATTTTTTTAGAACGCTGACACTTGACCCCAATAGCAGGCTATTAGTTAACGCTGTTGTTTTGTGTTTACGCTGCATCTGGCAAATGAAGAGTATAATTTAATTTACTACCAGAAGAAGTGTAATTGAATGAGAGCGGGGACAAGGCCCTCTGGCAAAGAGTAACACAGAAGAGAAGAAAAAAACAAGAGCAAGTCGCAAGAAGGAGCACAGAGGAGCAATGAGCCAGTTCCCCGATGATTCTTTCAGTCTGCAGTACTCTGCTTCTTCTGTGCTATAGGACATACTGTACGTAATGCAAAGAAATAGAATCTTAAAGAGACCCTGTCACTAAGACATGCATCTAAATCCAAGAACAAAAATGTAATGTAGTTTACCAATCCTTAGATTTGGTGATTGCGTTAATTTAGTTTTTCCTTTTATTTTCATCTGGTGATCCGGCCGTTAAGTCCATTATTTTTGTCCACCAATCAATGCATTTTGTTATTAACATAACTCATCCCAAGAGTCATCCCGCTACTTGAATCAAGATTGAGGACTCTTGAGAGAAGTACTAAAGCTGGCCATAGATGGATAGAATTTCGAACGAAAATTCTTAGGACAAGTCTTAGGAAAATGTGTACAAAAATTCTCATAACATTCAAATGTTGTTCAAAAGATTTAATTTGCTGTTACCATTTGATTTTGGAATGAATGGAGTTTACCAAATGAAAACCATATTGTTTCCATCCTACTCCTATGAATTTTCTCATCACAGCGGTTGAAAAAGAATGGTAATTTCACTCCACTAATGTTTAGAGAAACAAACAAACTTTCTTACAACATTCAAAATTCATTCATTGTTCAAAATTCTGACCATCAATGGCCAGCTTTATTCAGAGTGCTGTGATCTTTTCAGACATTATTGTACAGCACCCTACATTGCACAGAGAAGCGCAGAGACCTGGTGGTCTAAAATGAGATATAGGGAGTAAGGAAAAGGGTAAAAAGTTTTATTTAAAAGTTTCATTAGTATGTTGACGAGGAAAGAAGGAAGAACCAGGAAAAGCAAAAAATAAGCACATTAAACCTCAGTTTTAAGCTGTGCCATGCCAAGCTGACCAAAATTGCACCGCACTGCACATGCACGAGATCAGCAGGTGCATGCTGGGTAGCCAGCATGCATGGAATTCAGGAAGGAGGACACTGTGGCTTCAGATGGCCACGCTGTGCAGAAACTTCACAAAGTAAGAAAACAATGCTGAACAGATAGAAAACTGGGCATTGTTTACAGCATACCTTTGTTACATTGCACGAGGCATGAGTATTTTAGGGGTATTTTTATCTTAAAAGTCATATTTCGGCCGGAACTCTGCTTTGACATACAGAGCCTGTGATTTTGTAATTTTATGTTCCAAGTCCTGTCATAATAGTTGTTGTCTTCCTTTTCTTGAACTAATGTTTGAAATATGAAAAGTATGATGAAAGTACATAAGTAAAATTCAGTTCACATAAAAAAATAAATAAATAATTGAATGATAAATATCTAAACAAAGTCCACTCTAAACAAAGTACCTATGCGCCCTTTTTTTCCCTTTTACATCTGTTCTTATAAGAAGGGGGAGTTTGTTTTGCTCCTAAATATTAGCTGTCCTGTGTTTTTTTTACTGTGAACTAGAATTATCATTAAAAGTTGTGCACTCTTGGACATTGTTGGTGCTCTCAAATTCTCAGCTCTGGGTTCAACCCCCACCCCGTTCTCCTAAGGGTGTCCCTATCTTGTAGAGCAGCAGTCTCCAAACTATGGCCCTTTGCTTGCCTTTATCTGGCCCTTGAGGTTATTTCTGCCAATGACACCAACAATGGAGCATAATTCCTTCCACTGACACCAACAATAGGGCACTATTCCTCCCACTGACACCAACAATAGGGCACTATTCCTCCCACTGACACCAACAATAGGGAACTATTCCTCCCACTGACACCAACAATAGGGAACTATTCCTCCCACTGACACCAACAATAGGGCACTATTCCTCCCACTGACACCAACAATAGGGAACTATTCCTCCCACTGACACCAACAATAGGGAACTATTCCTCCCACTGACACCAACAATAGGGCACTATTCCTCCCACAGACACCAACAATAGGGAACTATTCCTCCCACTGACACCAACAATAGGGCACTATACCTCCCACAGACACCAACAATAGGGAACTATTCCTCCCACTGACACCAACAATAGGGCACTATTCCTCCCACTGACACCAACAATAGGGCACTATTCCTCCCACTGACACCAACAATAGGGCACTATTCCTCCCACAGACACCAACAATAGGGAACTATTCCTCCCACTGACACCAACAATAGGGCACTATACCTCCCACAGACACCAACAATAGGGAACTATTCCTCCCACTGACACCAACAATAGGGCACTATTCCTCCCACTGACACCAACAATAGGGCACTATTCCTCCCACTGACACCGATGAGGGGACACTACTCCTCCCGCTAATACCAAAGATAGATCATTGTTTACTCCCAATGGCCACAGTCTGCCCCCCCCTGCCAAAGTCTGAACGACAGTAAACCGGCCCTTTGTTTAGAACGTTTGGAGACTCCTGTTGTAGAGTGCTGCCAGACCAGTGCCAGTGTGTTCAGTAATAATTTGAATGACTTACTGCAAATGCTTATCCAGTGCCTCTCTCTCACTTGTGTTTGTTACTTTACTTACCTTAGAGAGAGAGGTGTGTTTTGTGGCATGTGAGTGTAAGCTCTGCAGGTCAGGATCTGATGGGAAGGGTTCTGAGAATTCTACATCTCCCCAGAATAAACTGACACTAAATAACTTTTATGATTTTTTTTTTTTTTCAGGGGAGCACGATAGATCTTTTTTAAGAAAGTAAAGTTTGCCTATTATCTGGCGCAGCACGCTGTGAGATTAAAGGCTTGCATATTTTTTGATGTCTCTTCTGCCGCACGTATTCCTAAAATACTATTAAATGCGTCTTAAGTCTGAATGGATGGCAAGGAAGATAAAGTATGTCGGTGTCGGGCTATGGGGAAGCATTAAAGCGGAGTTTTACCAGCAGTCAGCATTTGGATTACCGTTAAACCTAATCCAAATGGGCTAAAAGATGCAGCCAACTGCAAACCTGCCAAATCTGCTGATCGCTGGAAATTGAGTGAAGAAACCGTCAACATTAAGTAAAGCGACAAAGTCTGCTTACACCACAGGCAATAAGCCCACCATCTAAGATAATGCACAAAGACGATCGTGTCAAGGACGGCTACGCAAATCTTCTTAAAGATCGTTGCCCCCAATTTTGGCTCTGCTGCTAACAGAAAATTCTTTCAAAGTAAAACTTAAAGCCTAACTCTGGGAATTTAAAGATGATCACTTGCAGCTTGCAGTGCTGCAAAGTTTTACTGCTACTTTTGTCTAGGAAAGAGAAGAAGCACACTATTATTATTATTTAAGGTACTTATATAGCGCCGTCAATTTACGCATCGCTTTACATATACATTGTACATTCACATCGGTCCGTACCCTCAAGGAGCTTACAATCTAAGGTCCCTAACTCACATTCATACATACTAGGGCCAATTTAAACAGAAGCCAATTACCCTACCAACATGTCTTTGGAGTGTGGGAGGAAACCGGAGTACCCGGAGGAAACCCACGCAGGCACAAGGAGAACATGCAAACTCCAGGCAGGTGGTATCGTGGTTGGGATACGAACCAGCGACCAGGGGCGGACTGACAACTCATGGGGCCCCCGGGCAGTAGAAGGTCATGGGGCCCCCTGTGTCTCCGCCCACATGCAAACCACACCTACACAAAGCCCCACTTACATAAATCATGGGGCACACAGTAAGGCACCTCACATGGCACACAGCAGAGCACGGGGCACATCATGGGGCACAGGGCATGGGGCACACAGTAGGGCACATCACAGGACACATAATGGGGCACCCAGCAGGGTTTATTATGCTGTACACATCAGGGCACATTATTGAGCACAGCATGGTGCATCACAGGGGGTACAGGGCACATCAGTGGGTACACAGCGGGGAACATCACAGAGCACATCAGGAGATACACAGCAGGGAGCGGGCCGCACATCACAGGGCATGTGGCAAATAGTAGGGCACACAGCAGGGCACACAGTAGGGCACATCCTTGGGAACAGGACACAGGCGGTACACATCAGGGCACACATCCCAGGGCATGGGGCACACAGTAGAGCACATTACAGGGCACACAGTAGAGCACAACAGGCTGTACACAGCAGGGCACATCACAAGGCACATCACAGGGCAAGGGGCACAGAGTAGGGCACATAAGGGGGTACACAGCAGGGCACATCACAGGCCATGGGGCACGCAGTAGGGCAAATAGCAGGGCACAAACCAAAACACAGGGCACACAGTAGAGCACTGGGATCCTCCAGACTTAACACAGTGTCTCTCAGGGTAGCCATCAGGGGCGAAGGCGACACAGTGGGGGTGGAGGACACAGGAAGACACAGTGGGGGGGTGGGTGGCACAGGGGGACACTGTAGATGGGTGGGTGGCACAGGGGGACACTGTAGATGGGTTGAGGGCACAGGGGGACACCATGGGGGGGATAGAAGACACAGGGGGACACTGTGGGGGGTGAAGGGCACAGGGGGTCACCGTGGGGGGTGGGTGAAGGGCACAGGGGGACACTGTGGGGAGGTGGAGGGCACAGGGGGACACTGTGGGGAGGTGGGGGGCACAGGGGGTCACTGTGGGGAGGTGGGGGACACTGTGGGGAGGTGGGGGGCACAGGGGGACACTGTGGGGAGGTGGAGGGCTCAGGGGGAAACTGTGGGGAGGTGGAGGGCTCAGGGGGAAACTGTGGGGAGGTGGAGGGCTCAGGGGGACACAGTGGGGGGCACAGGGGGACACTGTGGGGAGGTGGGGGGCACAGGGGGACACTGTGGGGAGGTGGAGGGCTCAGGGGGAAACTGTGGGGAGGTGGGGGGCACAGGGGGACACTGTGGGGAGGTGGGGGGGCACAGGGGGACACTGTGGGGAGGTGGAGGGCTCAGGGGGAAACTGTGGGGAGGTGGGGGGCACAGGGGGACACTGTGGGGAGGTGGAGGGCTCAGGGGGACACTGTGGGGAGGTGGGGGGGCACAGGGGGACACTGTGGGGAGGTGGAGGGCTCAGGGGGAAACTGTGGGGAGGTGGGGGGCACAGGGGGACACTGTGGGGAGGTGGAGGGCTCAGGGGGACACTGTGGGGAGGTGGAGGGCTCAGGGGAAACTGTGGGGAGGTGGGGGGCACAGGGGGACACTGTGGGGAGGTGGGGGGGGGCACAGGGGGACACTGTGGGGAGGTGGAGGGCTCAGGGGGAAACTGTGGGGAGGTGGGGGCACAGGGGGACACTGTGGGGAGGTGGGGGGCACAGGGGGACACTGTGGGGAGGTGGGGGGCTCAGGGGGAAACTGTGGGGAGGTGGGGGGCACAGGGGGACACTGTGGGGGGGTGGAGGGCTCAGGGGGAAACTGTGGGGAGGTGGAGAATCAGGGGGACACTGTGGGGAGGTGGAGGGCTCAGGGGGACACTGTGGGGAGGTGGAGGGCTCAGGGGGACACTGTAGGGAGGTGGGGGGCACAGGGGGACACTGTGGGGAGGTGGGGGGCACAGGGGGACACTGTGGGGAGGTGGGGGGCACAGGGGGAAACTGTGGGGAGGTGGAGGGCTCAGGGGGACACTGTGGGGAGGTGGGGGGCACAGGGGGACACTGTGGGGAGGTGGAGGGCTCAGGGGGACACTGTGGGGATGTGGGGGGCACAGGGGGACACTGTGGGGAGGTGGAGGGCTCAGGGGGAAACTGTGGGGAGGTGGGGGGCACAGGGGGACACTGTGGGGAGGTGGAGGGCTCAGGGGGAAATTGTGGGGAGGTGGGGGGCACAGGGGGACACTGTGGGGAGGTGGAGGGCTCAGGGGGACACTGTGGGGAGGTGGAGGGCTCAGGGGGAAACTGTGGGGAGGTGGGGGGGCACAGGGGGACACGGTGGGGGGCACAGGGGGACACTGTGGGGAGGTGGGGGGCACAGGGGGACACTGTGGGGAGGTGGAGGGCTCAGGGGGAAACTGTGGGGAGGTGGAGGGCTCAGGGGGAAACTGTGGGGAGGTGGGGGGCTCAGGGGGAAACTGTGGGGAGGTGGGGGGCTCAGGGGGAAACTGTGGGGAGGTGGGGGGCACAGGGGGACACTGTGGGGAGGTGGAGGGCTCAGAGGGAAACTTTAGGGAGGTGGGGGGCACAGGGGGACACTGTGGGAAGGTGGGGGGCACAGGGGGACACTGTGGGGAGGTGGGGGCACAGGGGGACACTGTGGGGGGGTGGAGGGCTCAGGGGGACACTGTGGGGAGGTGGGGGGCACAGGGGGACACTGTGGGGAGGTGGAGGGCTCAGGGGGAAACTGTGGGGAGGTGGGGGGCACAGGGGGACACTGTGGGGAGGTGGGGGGAACAGGGGGACACTGTGGGGGGGTGGAGGGCTCAGGGGGACACTGTGGGGAGGTGGGGGGCACAGGGGGACACTGTGGGGAGGTGGGGGGCACAGGGGGACACTGTGGGGAGGTGGGGGGCACAGGGGGACACTGTGGGGAGGTGGGGGCACAGGGGGACACTGTGGGGAGGTGGGGGGCTCAGGGGGACACTGTGGGGAGGTGGGGGGCACAGGGAGACACTGTGGGGAGGTGGAGGGCTCAGGGGGAAACTGTTGGGCACAGGGGGACACTGTGGGGAGGTGGGGGGCACAGGAGGACACTGTGGGGAGGTGGGGGGCACAGGGGGACACTGTGGGGCACAGGGGGACACTGTGGGGAGGTGGGGGGCACAGGGGGACACTGTGGGAGGGAAGCTGTGCAGCAACTTTTTAATAGCAGCATGTGGAACAAGCTGCTGCACTTTCCTTCCTAGATGCAGAGTAGCGCGGGAAGCGGCTGTATACAGACCTCTCGTGATGCGGTCCTCCTCCTCGCCGGCCCCTCCTCTTTTCTGTCCGTCCGAGGTGATGACAGATACAAGCACCTGGGATGGACGGGAGGGAAGGAGGGGCCGGCGGGGGGGAGGAGGAGCGCATCACGAGAGGTCTGTATACACTACAGTCTCTTAGCAGTGAGCAGGGACCCGATCTGCCCGTCAATCACAGCTAGCTGACGGGTAGGTCGGGCCCCGAAGTGAAAGCTGCCATGGGGCCCCCTACTGGCCACGGGCCCTCGGTCAGCGTCCGAACTGCCCGATGGTCAGTCCGCCCCTGCCAGCGACCCTTTTTACTGCTAGGCTACCTTACCTGATCCTCCACTCCGCCCAGCAGATGGCATTTTCCTTTGCTCTGGTAGTGTACTGTCTCTTGGCCCCACCACATCCTGTGCAGTCCTATCAGGACCTTAGACCCCAGGAGTATAGGGGAAAGGACGCTGCGGGAACAGCATGGAACAGCGGAGGGTTGGGTAAGTAAATCTTCTTTAACAAGTCCCCTAGACCTAAATGAGTAAATAACTATTGCAGTGCAGGAGGTGCCCCACCACAAGGGATCCTTTTTAAGTTTCCCAGAATTGGGCTTTAACCGGTTTTGGACCGTCTTCCGCACATTTGCTGTGGCAAGGCAGCCAGACTTTGTGAAACAACATACCTGTGCATCACTCCGTCCAGTAGCTCTAAGGGGCGTGCGCATCAAAGGTGCGATCGCACGCTGATTGGCCAGAAGGGAAGCCAATCAGCGGGTCCAGCGGAACCAATTCCTCCCCGAAGAGGCAGAGCGGCGATCTCCCTATGTAGACAAATTCTGTCAGAGGGAAAGAGAGATCTTGTGTTTCTTTCTTTCCCCAGTCAAACCACCCCCCACACAGAAAGCGCTCCCTAGGGACACACTTAACGCTTTGATCGCCCCTGGTGTTAACCGCTTCCCAGCCAGTGTCATTAGTACAGTAACAGTGCATTTTTTTTTAGCACTGATCACTGTATTAGTGTCACTGGTCCCCAAAAAAAGTGTCAAAAGTGTCAGTTAGGTGTTCGATTTGTCCACTGCAATGTCGCAGTCCCGCTAAAAATCACTGATCGCCACCATTACTAGTAATAAATAAATAAATAAAAATGTGATAAATATATTCCCTAATTTGTAGGCGATATAACTTTTGTGCAAACCAATCAATATACGCTTATTGGGATTTTGTTTAACAAAAATTATGTAGAAGAATACATATTGGCCTAAATTGATGAAGAAATGTTTTTATTGGATATGTATTATAGCAGAAAGTAAAAAAATATTGTTGTTTTTTCAAAATTGTCTCTTTTTTTTGTTTATAGCGCAAAAAAAAAGGACATCAATTTTATTTGGGTACAGCATCACATGACCATGCAATTGTCAGTTAAAGTAACGCAGTTACTTCCGGGGTTGAAGTGGTTAAAACACTATAAAGAATGAAATAGCAAGTTATTCTAAAAAAGCCCAATGTCATCTTAAACTTCATAACTTCATGGCCATGATGCAATATTTTTCCTGTATTTTTCCTAATTACCTCAATAAAAAAAAAAAATACATGCCCACTAGATGGAGCTGTCAATCATAGGAGACAAATTAATTACAAATAATACAGTAAATACTCATAGAGCCTATGCACATGGTTAAAAAATCTGCACAACAAATGTGTTATACATAAACCCCAGAGTTTTTATTGTAATTCACCAAATAAACAAATGATACAGTATATAGAGAATATACATATATATATATATACAGATAGATAGATAGATAGATAGATAGATAGATAGATAGATAGATAGATAGATAGATAGATAGATAGAGATATATAGATATATATATCTATATATAGATCTCTCTCTCTCTCTCTCTCTATATATATATATCTATAGATATATAAATATAGATATATACATATATCTATATATAGCTATCTATATCTAGCTATATATAGATAGATATATCTCTCTCTCTATATATAAAAAATATATTTTAAAAAAATATATAAAATTTGATAACTGACTGACATCACCCCACTCATAAATTAACTGTTGATGCCTGTGCAACAATATGAATAACACTATATTACCAAAAGTATTGGGACACTTGCCTTTACACGCACATGAACTTTAATGGCATCCCAGTCTTAAGCCCCGTACACACGATCGGATTGTTGGCCAACAGAGCGTCAGCCTTTTGTCAAAAGGGCGTGTGCCTGGAACTTGTCTTGCATACTAATGGCACACAATTATCGGCCAACAAACACAAACGTAGTGATGTACTACGTGGAATTTCTGCTCTTGAGCGCCACCCTTTGGGCACCTTCTGCTAATGTGTTTGCTGAGCATTGATTTTGAGCAATCGTGTTTGTACTTTTGACTTTTGTGTAACCTTGCTGTCCACAAGGTTTAGGAGAGTGTCTATGGCAATGTTTGACAATTCTTCCAGAAGCGCATTTGTGAGGTCAGGCACTGATGTTGGACAAGAAGGCCTCTCTCACAGTCTACGTTCTAATTAGTCCCAAAGGTGTTCTATGAGGTTGAGATCAGGACTCTTTATTTGCTGGAGGGGTTATTATTGTGTGGGGTTGATTTTCAGGGGTTGGGCTTTGCCCCTTAGTTCCAGTAAAGGGAACTCTTAAGGTGTCAGCTTACCAAGACATTTTGGACAACTTCATGCTCCCAACTTTGTGGGAACAGTTTAGGGATGGCCCCATCCCCTTTCCAACATCCCAACCAGTACCATTGGAAGTACTGGCAGGGATTCTGGAAGTCTTGGTAGTCTTGGAGATACTGTATCAGGAAATCTTCCAGGATCATTCCAAAGATCCCCATCTGCATTAATTTCCTGTATGCTTGTATCTACAAATAATTCTGCTCTCTCAAGATCTCACTTTGTAGTCACACATTCAGATGCACTGAAAGCAAAGAGCTCAAGTATTGATGAGTGAGGAGCCTGAGTGAAAGAGCACATCCTCTGCATCCCTTTAGACTAGTATGTTCCTCCATATTGGCCACTGGATGGCGCAGAATATAGCTGTGCTGATTAGTTGCTTGATTATTGATCCAAAAGCAGATCTGAAAATGTAATCAAGCAACTTACGGGCAGGCTGCATAGCAAATTTCTACACCATACAGTGTCCAGCTAGCACCCTGTAACATACAGGTCTAAAGACTACCAGTGGATGTGATTTTTCATTTTTGCAAATCAGTAGAAAGATGACGTATCACTCCCTCCTGCTGGCTGTTATAAAGACCCACAAAACACCAGCTACAATCATTTTGCACCAGATAAAAATTTGTATTTCAACTGTGCAATCAGCTATTTGGATAGAGTTCCATTTTTAAGCTCAAACATTTTAAAAAAGTGACCCTTTGATTCTCTGTGAAATAAAACCCATTTATATCCATGCTTCTCCTTTAATTGGAATCTGCGGGCTGTTCTAATTTTCGGTTTATAAGCATCATATCATTTATTTACCCTCGGCTGGCGCTAGGGTATAATTCTTACTTTGCAAACAACGGAGCTCTGACGGAAATGGCACTACCAGACGCCGAATAAGAAAAAAAAGAAAAAAACGCTCATTATCTGGGTCTTCAGCTTAATTTGCCTGTTTATATAATAAGCTTCAAAAATGCCGCATCTCTATGGCTCTCCAGTGCCCCAGATTGCATGTTGCAGAATTAATGGCTCGTCAATGCTACAGCAATTAGTAACAAGTATTCTTCATAAAAGCGGACGATAGAGGATGCCCTCTGCCTCACCCGACACCATCATCTGGACCTGGAGTTTTTCTGATTGCACAATAACATACATTATTAATTCCCCTGGACAACATTCACAACTCCCGCATAAACTGAGAGCGCATCCGATTATACGATTTGGTGATCCACAATGGACAGAGAAACTGTTTTATGTTATAGGTCTTTGAGGCTGTACTGGGCTAAACAACGATATGGATAAACTTTTTTTTTTTAGGAGACAGTACAATTCAAAATGAAATGTGGACATTATTGTGCTATATTTGCAGTTCACATTCCACAAGGGCTGTACCAAAAGTAATGCAAAAGGGGCATAACAATTGTATTAACTTATATAGGGTCATTCAAATTTCATATAAAAAAATGGTTTAGAGGCGAGCGTCCATAAAGGAGGGATCAAATAGACTCCAACCATAGTAGTAAAAAAGTGTCAAATAGAAAAATTGAGCTTTTTGAACAGTGATTCCTATGGATAAGTATATATCTCATTAATACAACCATCATCTTAATAGAAATATAGAAAATCTATTATTCAATACATGTACAATTGAAAATCAAACAAAAGCACAAGGGCAGCTAAAGGCCCATATGTATATAAGAGCAGATATGCATAACGGAAGATTATTACATGTGTTACACAGGATCTGCCAACATGTTTTGCAAGGCATGCCGCTTCTTCAGGGCTTCGTTATCCGTGTGTACAGCAAAACATCTAATATATACTTATCGGCGTATAACACGCACTTTTCCCCCATTAAAATAGGGGGAAAATTGTGTGCGCGTGTTATACGGCGATATAGGCTGTCACTGAGGGGAAGGAGGGGGCGAGCGCTGCCGAAATAGAGCCGGATCTCCTGTGTACTCGGCTCGGCTCGGCTCGCAGTCACGCTCAGTCCCGCCCCCTGGACAGCTCCTAGCATGGACGTCCTGGCATTGGACCGGTGTTATGCCCATCATAGGAACCGGGCCAAGGGGCGTGACTGGGCGTGACGCCGAGACGAGTACACAGGAGATCCGGCTGTATTTCGGCAGCGCTCGTCCCCACCTTTCCCTTGATGGCAGCCTATATAACGGCAATGCTGCAGGTGGGCACTGATTAGACTGCAGGTGGGCACTGATTAGACTGAAGATGGGCACAGATCAGGCTGCAAATGGGCACTAATCGGGCTGCATTGATGCTCACTGACCATTATTTTGCTTCACAGTGGTTTATTTAAAAAAAAACTTCCCTCTTAAATTGGGGTGTGTGTTATACGCCGATAAATACGGTATACAGTGGGGCAAAAAAGTATTTAGTCAGCCACCGATTGTGCAAGTTCTCCCACTTAAAAAGATGAGAGAGGCCTGTAATTGTCATCATAGGTATACCTCAACTATGAGAGACAAAATGTGGAAACAAATCCAGACAATCACATTGTCTGATTTTTGAAAGAATTTATTTGCAAATTATGGTGGAAAATAAGTATTTGGTCAATATCAAAAGTTCATCTCAATACTTTGTTATATATCCTTTGTTGGCAATGACAGAGGTCAAACGTTTTCTGTAAGTCTTCACAAGGTTGTCACACACTGTTGCTGGTATGTTGGCCCATTCCTCCATGCAGATCTCCTCTAGAGCAGTGATGTTTTGGGGCTGTCGCTGGGTGACACGGACTTTCAACTCCCTCCAAAGGTTTTCTATGGGGATGAGATCTGGAGACTGGCTAGGCCACTCCAGGACCTTGAAATGCTTCTTACGAAGCCACTCCATCGTTGCCCAGGCGGTGTGTTTGGGATCATTGTCATGCTGAAAGACCCAGCCACGTTTCATCTTCAATGCCCTTGCTGATGGGAGGAGATTTGCTCTCAAAATTTCACAATACATGGCCCCATTCATTCTTTCATGTACGCGGATCAGTTGTCCTGTTCCCTTTGCAGAGAAACAGCCCCAAAGCATGATGTTGCCACCCCCATGCTTCACAGTAGGTATGGTGTTCTTCGGTTGCAACTCAGCATTCTCTCTCCTCCAAACACGACGAGTTGTGTTTCTACCAATCAGTTCTGCTTTGGTTTCATCTGACCATATGACATTCTCCCAATCCTCTTCTTGATCATCCAAATGCTCTCTAGCAAACCTCAGACAGGCCCGGACATGGACTGGCTTAAGCAGGGGGACACGTCTGGCACTGCAGGATCTGAGTCCCTGGCGGCGTAGTGTGTTACTGATGGTAGCCTTTGTTACGTTGGTCCCAGCTCTCTGCAGGTCATTCACTAGGTCCCCCCCCCCCCCGTGTGGTTCTGGGATTTTTGCTCACCGTTCTTGTGATCATTTTGACATCACGGGGTGAGATCTTGCGTGGAGCCCCAGATCATGGGAGATTATCAATGGTCTTGTATGTCTTCCATTTTCTAATTATTGCTCCCACAGCTGATTTCTTCACACCAATCTGCTTGCCTATTGCAGATTCAATCTTCCCAGCCTGGTGCAGGTCTACAATTTTGTTTCTGGTGTCCTTCGACAGCTCTTTGGTCTTCACCATAGTGGAGTTTGGAGTGTGACTGTTTGAGGTTGTGGACAGGTGTCTTTTATACTGATAACAAGTTCAAACAGGTGCCATAAATACAGGTAATGAGTGGAGGACAGAGGAGCCTCTTAAAGAAGAAGATACAGATCTGTGAGAGCCAGAAATCTTGCTTGTTTGTAGGTGACCAAATACTTATTTTCCACCATAATTTGCAAATCAATTCTTTCAAAAATCAGGCAATGTGATTGTCTGGATTTGTTTCCACATTTTGTCTCTCATAGTTGAGGTATACCTATGATGACAATTGCAGGCCTCTCTCATCTTTTTAAGTGGGAGAACTTGCACAATTGGTGGCTGACTAAATACTTTTTTGCCCCACTGTATAAACAAAACCTAATTAATAATAATGCATCCATATCTTATATCAAAATATACATATGTACAGTATCCTGTCCCCTAGTAGATAAAAGGGGACACATGTTGGTAGAGTAACCCTTCCTCTATAGCATGGGTCGGCAACCTTAAAGAGGTGAAGATCTACCTAAAAAACATGGGAGAAGTCAAAGATCACCGCGCACAATGTCGCCTCCTCACACCTGATTTAAACCTCTAATTGCTGTATGACCATGTTGCAATCATGTGCATTGCATGGCAATCATGGGTTTAAATCAGGCGATGAGGAGGGAACATATCGCCTCCTCACCACCTGTCAAACACTATTGGATCGCATTTCAGGGGAGCAGCAATGCCTGCTGCACATGGGAATGAGCCCTTAGGTTTTACACCCAAAGGTGTACACATGCCGCAGCAAGAATGAAGCCCCCTGTTGCTTTTGTTGGGTGCTACTACCTGCCAACCGCGACCCATTCAAGTAAATGGGGCCATTCTGCAAGTGCAGGGTCCAAGGAGTTAAAGCAGGTGGTGAGAAAGCAACAACGCTGCCTGTTTTAACCCTTTGTTTGCTGTACTCACCAGGTTGCAGGACACTTGCAGAGTGGCCTCAGTCACTTGAATGGGTCATGCTTGGCAGGTGCTACAGCCACCAACAATGACAGGGTGTATAACTCCTGCTGTGGCTGCGACATGTATACACCCCTGGCCACTGCAGCTAAATGGGGGGGTGGTTGGGGTGGATGTGATAAAAACAGGTCTTGACTGTGGGGTTTTACTACCCTTGCTGCTGGCACCACTCTGCTAGCCGAGATAAGAGGTGAAGTGCAGTTGGTATAACTCTACATAGGACAGGAGTCAGCACTACAGAGGAGGCATCGGCTTATGCGACTCTTACTCCCTACTACAGACCCTACTATAATCCCTCTGCATTGCACTCTGGTGCTCTGAGATGGTAGGTCAGCAAGCCCAGACCGTGATCTACCAGTCACCTGTCTGCGATTTACTAGTTGCTGACCCCTGCTCTATAGCAACTCTTCTTCTTTTGCATTGCAGGTAAATTATGGATTCCAAGCAGAAGCAGTGGGCCGTTTTTTTTTTTCATTGAAGGCAAATGGTTTCTGAGCAGAAGCAACCTGCCTTCAGCGAGTTTTTGACTAAGGAGAGGTGCATGCTGTCCGACATCCATAGAAGGCTACACGTTTACGGAGATGAACCCATTGACAAGAGTCACCAATTGCTCTTGTCAATGGTGCCATCTCTGTAAAAATTCTGTAGCCTTCTGTGGATGTCGGATAGCCTGCATCCCTCCTTCGTCAAGAACTCACTGACAGGACATTGCTTCTGATTAGAAACCATTATATGCCTTCAATGAAAAAGAAGAATAAGAAGAAAAGTAACTCTACCAACATGTGAAATTTGAATAATCTATGCAAGTTAATAAAAAAAAAGTTATGAGCATGTTTGCATAATTTTGGTACAGCCCTTGTATTTTTTTTTTTAATACACCATTTTTTAAGGGGTTTTAATGCTTTTTTGAGATACACATAAAATTCACAATATGGTCAAAAGTTTGTGGAGATCTGACCAACATGCCTTTACTATATAGTAACAAGTATGAGGACATCCTATAAATCAGGGGTCTCCAAACATTCTAAAGAAAGAGCCAGTTTACTGTCCTTCAGACTTTAGGGAAGCCAGACTGTGGGAGTAAACAATGCTTGATCTTTGGTATTAGGGAGAGAAATAGTTGGTGCTAGTGGGAGGAATAGCGCCCCACTTTTGTTGTCAGTGGAAGGAATAGTGCCCCATTGCTGGTATCAGTGGCAGAAATGATGCCCCATTGTGGATGTCAGTGGCAGGAATAATGCCTGAAGGGCCAGATAAAGGCAAGAAATTGACCACATCTGGCCCCTGGCCCACATTTTTGAGACAACTGCTCTAAATTATTGCGTTCAGGTATTTCTAGTGCTGAGTAATATTAGTGCTACAACATACAAAGACATTTTAGACCATTATGTGCTTCTAATTTTCCGGTAGTAGCTTGTTGAACACCCTTTTCTCTTCCAGCATGAACTGTGCAGTGCAACTATGTTCAAAGCCAGCTCCATTAAGACATGCATTGGCATGCACAGCCTATTGCATTAGGGCGTGCACCCCAGAGCACAAACAGACATGTGTGTATATAAGACTGATGTCAGTAGTTTTTACTATGCTTCAGTTGGGAATGAACACAGGAGCGACCAGTACAGATCACTGACTGTGTTCATTCAGAAAAGGAAGGGGCTGGTAAATTAAACATTTACCGGCCCCTTCCTCTGCTCTCCCTCTTTAAACATCCCCCACAGCAGCTGGTGGGAGAGGAGAAGAGGGAAGCTGGTAGTACTGCAGGGGGTAGACGGGGCGCCAGGAAGCAGGGTAAATCAGCACTGCACATGATGATTAGGGTGTGCCCAGGTACACCCGGCACACCCTATGCGCATCCCTATGAAGACATGATTTGGTGAGTTTGGTGTGGGTTGGCCTGCACAGAACTCTGACCTTAACCCTACGGAAGACCTCTGAGACACATTGCAACACTGATTGTGACCCATTTTTTTCCTCCAATATCAGTACCTGACCTCACAAATGCTCTTTGGTTGAATGGGCACAAAATCCCACAGACACCCTCCAAAATCATATCTGTGTACCAGGTGGGCTGTGTATTAGCCACACACAACAGGGAAGTATGTTTCACACATGTGTGCAATGTTGTCCTCTTGCGATCCTCCTGACAGCCACTTTGCACTATGGGCGGGGTGTGGTAGTTAAAGAGTAACTAAAGTCATAGGGGTTAAAATGTAGCACGGCCCTAATTATTGAATGGGTTGAGTTCAGTGGGTGGTACTGCTGACCAGGACAGGGGGTTTAATTCTTGCTGTGCCCACAATGCTTTGCATCTGTACACCCCCAACTGCTGCCTTTGCAGCTTAAATGGGGGGGGGGGGGGGGGCGCTTGGGGAGGGGGGGGGACATGATATGAAAAAAAATGCAGCTCGATTGCATGTTTTTACCACCCCCGAAGACATCCATTGTGGCACGCTCTTCAGAGGCCTCCAGCATGTGTAAACTAGCCATTAAAACAGACCATGGGAAATACAGGCACACCAGCATCCTGTAACTTCATAAATAAAGCACTGCAAACTAACCACACAAGCATAGATATAATTCCGTACTTTGCATGGTCACATTGCAAAAGAAAGAAGAGACAGGCAAGGTCACCATGTATGCCTCAGCAAACTAAGAAATAAAAACTACACAGCAGACTCACATATGATATAATATCTCTTAGGATAACATACACTTTAAGTAGCAAAAGGTTTGGGAAAGGATAAACAAGTGAAAAAAGAAAAACCCTGTAATATAGCAAATGCCAATTCCGAGCCTTTTAAGCCGCACGCCATGCCTATCCCATAGGCTATCATTTAAACAGCGGTAAATACATTTATTTAATGTAAAGAAGCAAAGCCTTGTGTGTCTGGTACACTCTGTACTTATTTCTTTTTTTTTCTCTTATCGATCAATCAAGTTAAAATGTCAAAATCGCAGCACACAAGGAAGGAAGTTCTGGACATCTTTAGCGGGCGTATTTTCGTTATTTCACAGAAAAAAGTAAAAGGGTTGCTGTGGATCGTGATTACCAAGGACACAGCGGGGGGCTGGCGGTAAACGATGTACAGGACATGTACCTAACTGGACACTGCTGGGAGAAAGAGCGACCTGTCTTGTTATTTCGAAGCCTCTGACGCCACACGAAATGAACAAAAGGACTCCCCACGGTGGAGCAATCTCTTACAGGTGGAGGTAAAATAACAGTGTGGATGGATTGCTGCCTGAAACCTGTGACCTACTTCCCGCTACTGCTGCATGCGTTTTGTTTTTTTTTTGTTTTTTTTTTCAAGCAGACATTGCAAAGCTGCCACACTTCACATGAGGGACTGGAAGCCCCAGCATGTCTCTCCAGCTGCTGGCTAGGAAAATGGAATGGCAGTTCCTATTAAAGGATGCCAAGCTGAGTTTTCTACTAAATGGACTGATAGCTGTCTGCAGAATGTCAAGGCACTCATTAAACAAGTCTGGCATACAAGGCAAGGTCACGGTTTTGCAGACTGTAGAAATGTAGAGACAGCTTTTACTTGTTTTACTTTTCTAGGTCTTTTGCACATGGGTGCCTGAGCCTTACCAATGGAAATTCCGTTTTTTTTTCCCCTAGCTGGAAAGCCCAGGTGCTGTGTACAGCCCTCTATAGATTAAAAAAAAGGCTGTGTGGGGGTGTACTCTTGGTGGTGCAATCATAAATGAATGTAGCACAATGCTGGATGCAAAAAAAACAGGGGCGGACCGACAACTCATGGGGCCCCCGGGCAATAGGAGAAGATTATGGGGCCCCGGGCAATAGGAGATTATGGGGCCCCCAGGCAATAGGAGATTATGGGGCCCCCAGGCAATAGGAGATTATGGGGCCCCTAGGCAATAGATTATGGGGCCACACAGTATACACACACACACACACACACACACACACACACACAATATACACACACAGAATACACATACACACACTGAAAGGGTACTGGGGGCAGCTATAATCTTGGGATTTTTTTTAAAAAACACAGATTTTTACATACTGTCCCTGTTTTTTTTGAGGCTGGCAACCCTGATGGGGCCCCTTAGTGCCATGGGGACATCGGGCAGTGCCCGAGTGCCCGAATGGTCAGTCCGCCCCTGAAAAAAACAGAACATTTTTAAAGCTGAATTCCAGGAATTCAGCAACTTTGCAAAAAGTGCAGGCACACTATGAGTTAAGTCCAGTTAGATGCATGTCACCTCTGGGACTTTTCTCTATTACTTGTACGTAACAAGTTTATTGCACTCCCGGAGGACACACTCCAACTGTGAAAGGAGAGAAGCACACGTAGCAGCTATGCCCTCCCCTCTGCTGCCCATTCAAAGACACTTTTGAATTTTTGAGTGAGTGTACATAATACAAAGGCTTCTGTGAATGGGCAGAAGGAGCAGCAGGGACAGGCATAGCAGTTCCAGAGACTCTGCTCTTGAAGAAATTGAGACCACAGTGAGCAGAATTGGAGCTCTGGAGGTTATCTTCCTGGAGCACAATAAATCTGTCAGATGTGAATAATAGAGATAAGTCTACAAGAAGGCTGTTCTGCCAAGAAGTGCCCCCGATCAAATAGTGCCCACGCATGCGCAGGATGGAGCCGCACTTTAGCTGATTGGACGATCAGCTGGAGTGACGTGACCAGGGCGCAAGCGCACATCGCAGGAGGCATCTCTCAACGGGCGATACCATTTCATGGCCACAATTGATACCTATACAAACAGCAGGGGGAGATCATAGTTCTCACATTGTGCCTCGCTGTTGCGGGGCGGCTTTACAGTGTGCTGATGGTCCGGTTTTGTCTGTGTTGAAGGGCAGGTTTGCTGTGTTGAGTGGCCGATTTTGCCTGTGTGAAAGGGCGGGTTGCAACACAGACAAAATCAGCTTTTCAACACAGCCACAAGCCGCCCCCCAGCAGCAGCAATGCACAATCTGAGAACTACGGTCTCCCCCCGCTGTTTGTATAGGTTTAAATTGTGCCTGTGAAATGGTATCTCCCATCGAGAGACACCTCCTACGATGTGCGCATGCTCCCTGGTGAAGTCAGCCCAGCTGATTGGCAAAACGGCTGATCTGCTGTTCCGTATGGTGCATATGCAGTACATACCGGGCACTTCTCGACAGAACACCGTCACCTCCTTAGACTTTACTCATGGTATAACTGCATTTTTTAAAAAGTAGTTTAATTCCTGTAATTCAGCTTTAATTTTCTGCACACACCAGAACTTACGTTGACAAGGTTCAGGCACCCGTGTGTATGAGGTCCTAAGGTAAACCGTGCAGAGGTACTGTAGCTTCTGGTTTCTGCAGGTACCTGTGTTAGTCTTTAGATACTGTATCTCCTGGTGTCACCCAAAAGCACCACTGAATCCTAGGCTTAGGCTATACATGGGACAGCATCTTCTGCTCAAGTTGGGGTTATAGTGACACTAAACAATATCCTTCTCATTTTCCTCCTCACTTCCCTTTGTTTGGAACAAGCAGTGCACAAGTTGCAGCAGCCATGGTGTGCACTGCTCTATGTACACTACATATCCTATAGCCCAAAGTCCATGTCGGGAGTGACCAAGAGATTGTGGCTACTACGTTCTTATATACAGTAAGATCATGAAGAATGAACTTAGTTACCCTCTAACAGGACATTGGATCACAGCGCCAAAAAAAGGAATTTGGAGATTTGGAAGAGGAGAAGATACTTTTCTAAGTTATAACGTACTTCAATTGAATTTTTTTTAAACCAGAGTTTAGTGTCACTTTAAAGCGGGGTTCCACTCAAATTTTTTACTTAATCTTACCCCCCTTCAGTTAGTTGCATAGATGTTCAAATGCCACAAGAAATTGTTTTTTATCGCTGTAATTACCTTTATATTGTACTTTATTGTGGCACTTCCTGTCTCTCCTTCCATGGGAGTAGACGTGTTTATTGCCTTTCCCCGGCGCCGCACTGTCTCCTGGGAGCTTAGTGTCAGGCTTCCCAAGATTCAGTGCGGGAACTATGATCATGCGCGTGAACAAGCTGTGAATGAACAGGATTCACTGCATCCAGGAAATCAATGCTTGTGGGCTTCACATGCCCACAAGCAAGATGGAAACAGCCAGCATCACATTTTTAAAGTTATTCTTCAGTACGAAAACAAACAGAGACGGAAATATTACACCTAAACTGAGTATTATTTTGGGATTAGCAAAGTGTCTCCCACTTTAAGCTCTACCCTGTCTAGGTGTTAAACCCCTTATCCTGTCATTCTGCTGGAAAACCCTAGAGTCTCCACTGTCCACTAATTGTCTGCCATATGATAGATGAATGAGAAGGGTGGGGGCTTAGTGATGAAAGGGGTATGGCTTAATCTTGACGTGTGAAAAATCAGAGCCTTGTGTAAAGTCTGGTTTAAAATGTGGCTGGTTCACACATGGTTCTGCTCCCTGACAGGTCCGATCTGTTTACCGGTCTCGCTGTCAGCTGCGGTTTCCTGATACTAGGAGTATTTCTGGTATCACCCTCTTGCCCACACCTTCTATTTAAAACTCCCTAAGCATCTTGACCCTCCACTCTGACGAAGGGACGTGGCTTCAAAACATTTTAAACGGGGTGCTCCAATTTTAAAAATACAATCTGGGTCCCCTTGCCATCTTACCAAGATTTGTAGTACCTCTCTTCAAGGTTTACCTTGTCTCTTCTGGAAGAGATACATCTGTGCTTCTACCCTCTCTTCATGTCGGCTGCCTACTGAGAGTGAAAGGAGCATTGACTGGTGTGATCTGGTACCCTACAGGTGGTGGCTACTCCTGATTTCATGCCTTGATCTAATTTATCATTTGTACCTGCAATGTTTATATTTTATTCATTAAAATAGGCTTTATCTACACTTTCCAGTGATCTCTGCTTTGCTATTTTCTGTGCTGAGTTTGGGCGCAGGATGCAAGGGGCTCCAAAAAGGGAAAAAGGGGTAAATCTGCAAACTAACACAAGTACCTGCAGATCCCCTACACACCCACATACTCTCAAGAAGCTGCACTTCGGCACTACTGTTACCTTCAAAATCATTGAGGTCAGGTCAGTACAATATTAATTCATACAGTCAAGAAGAAGGAACTTTTTTTAAATCTCCATAGAACACCCTGGACCCTGTGCTCTGCTAGAATGTACAATTATTCAAAATGAAAGCATTCTAAAAATATTGGTGTATTGCATTGCAACAATGATCCAGTAACCACCGAACACGTAGGGGGGGTTTTAAAACTGGAGAGTGCAAAATCTGGCATAGCTGTGTATGGTACCCATTCAACTTTTAACTTCAGCTTGTTCCATTAAACTTTGACAATAAAACCTGGAAGCTGATTGGTTTCTATGCAGAGCTGCACCTGATTTTGCACTCACCAAGTTTAGTAAATCAACTCCAAAAGTCTTAAATAATTATTGAAATACCGCATGTACAGTTATCCTTACTTCAAGAGGGGAACATATACCACCTTCATTTGCTCCACCAAGAGGACCTCTCCTTTTTTAAACAGTGTAAGCTGGCAGAAGGACAACAATGCTGGCTACTTTAAAGTATATCTAAACCCAAGAACCAAAAATGTTATACAATACAGCTTACTAGTCCTTAAATGTGTTGGCTGCACTAATTATAAGTACACTTTCTTCAAGTACATAAAATACATGTTCGATTTTGCCAGAAATGCAGTGTCCTTGTAACTTTCCATGAGATGAACTGATATCTTAATGTCATCTGCCTTCTAAGGCCCGGTCCACACCTATGCATTTTTTAGCGCGTTTTCAGTTTTGCAGGAAACACACTACAGTCCATTTAACATGGTTTTCTGTGGATGTAGTTCACATCTGTGCATTTTATGGAAAGGGCCCGGGACTTTTTTCTGGTTTTTGGTTACATAGACCTCAATGGATGAAAAGCATGTATTGAAAAACGCAAAATGCACCTGCAATATGCAAACTGCAACCTGCATAGGTGTGAATCAGGCCTAAAATCTCCTCAATCTTCTATAAAGTACAAAACTTCCTGGCTCCCATGATGTAATAAGCATGAAGAAATGAAGATGTTTGTAGTCCAAATCCAAGGAGAAGCCTTGGGTGACAACATTGCTCCTCCATAGATACAGTACAATGGAGGAAACCCTAGGAGAGGAAGTGTTTTTTTAATAAAGGGAAAAAGACAGAATATGGAGAACTAATGCAGCCATGTAAAGACTAAGCTGCAATATATGAAATTTTTGTTTTTGGATTTAGATGCACTTTAAACGTCTTTTCAATTACCTTTGAAAAGCATTACTTGTTTTCTGCCTCACTCTTAAATTGATTTTCAGACATTGTAAGGTCTATCCTCGAGAGTAATGTATAGTGTATATTTTATTTGTATTTTTAGACAATAATAAAAATATAATAAAATAATAAATAAATAATCTTTTCAGCTTACCTTTAGAGCCCAGATGCTTTAATATGCAAACACCAACACTTCCTAGTAGTGCTGCACGATTAATCACGGAGAATCGTTATCACGATTCTCCTCCCGCCACGATCGCAACTCCGGATTTGTGCGATTCTGACGATCGAACTGAAAAGCACGCGCCGCACCGCCGCACACTGATCAATGTTGTCCCTGTGTTAGAGCGGAGGGGAAGCCGTCGGAACCAGCGTGCTGACATCACTCAGCAGAAGAATGTGATTGGTCAGTAAGTATGTCAGAGTGACAGCCCTGCCCCCCGGTGTTGGTAGGTGGGGACGTTGCGTGTGGTGTCAGCGGGAAACATGGCGGAAATCAGGAGCGGGCCGTACAGCCCCCCCGAGACTGGAGCCCTGACCGGCACCGCCCAGACCCCCCGGATGGGGGTCTCTCTGCTTGGGGTGCTCTGCCTGCTGTGCCAGATGTGTCCCACCGAGGCCACAACACACTGGGTGGTGACAGGACGGCAAGATCCAGCAGCAGGTGAGGTGACACCTGACAGAGGGGGGACACATGACAGAGGAAGAGACAGGGAGGGAGGGACACCTGAGAGAGTGCAAGGGGGACACCTAATATAGAGGGGGGGCATCCTGGGATTGGGGGCACCTGACAGGGAGAGGGAGATCACTAGAGAGAGAGAGAGCGGGAAAAGGGGGACGCCTGAGATAAGTAGGGGTACCTGAAAGGATAATAGGGGGATACTTGAGAGGGAAAACGGGGGGTCACTTGAAAGAAAAGGGGGACACCTAAGAGGAGAGGAGAGGCTCTCAATGAACCTCTCAATCAATCAATCACTTTATCAATCTCTCTCTCCTAAAAATAAAATTATGTTGCGAGAATCGTGAGAGAATCGTGATCTTTTTGTTCTAAGTAAAAAAATCGTGATTCTCATTTTGGCTAGAATCGTGCAGCTCTACTTACTAGCAGTGTTAACAGAGGATTTGAATACTTCTGCATGATCTGCCTACTAGCTGCCATCCTAGTTGCTGGCCAGCCTACCCCACCTCCACCTAATAACTAACTGTACCCAAGTCACCTCCATCAGATCATCCCCCACAACTATTACCTTTTGTACCACCTCCCCCTCCCTTTAGATTGTAAGCTCCATGAGCAGGGCCCTCCTATTCCGTCTGTATTGAACTGTATTGTAATTTTACTGTCCCCCCTCTACATTGTAAAGTGCTGCGTAAACGGTTGGCGCTATCCAAATAGTGTATTATAATAATAATAAGGTTAAAGTTTGGCATATCAGCTATTGAATATATGGATATATAGAACATGCCAGTATTCAGAGCTCAAGAGGCACTCCAGAAGAAGTTTAAAGGGCACCATTAATGTTCTGCACTGTTGTCCTGCAACCACCTTAGAATGTTCCCATTGCCAACAGGTACATTTTAAATAAAGGATTTGATTCTGTACCTGTTTTAGCATTGATTGCGAAGAAGTTCTGTGGGTTCCCGCTGGTGATCCTGTAAGTCAGTTTATCACTGGTATTAGAATCTGGGTCCACAGCCTGCACCTGCAGCACAGACACGTCTTTTGGGGAGTTCTCCATAACACTGGGATAGTAGATGGGTTGGGAAGTCAGAGGCGCATTATCGTTAACATCTTCCACTTCGATGTAAACCTCTATGGTACAGAAGAGCGGCACAACACCTCGGTCTGTGGCATAAATTGTGAGCCAGTATGAGTCGGTGGTTTCCTTATCCAGGATATCTGCAGTGTATATGATCCCTAGAAAACAGAAACATAACAGTATGCTCAAGTTAATATACACGCTTGTCAGGAACCACAATACAGGAGAACTTCAGTACTATTAGTAAGTACTAGTAGTAGCTACAATGGTCATATAACATAGCTCTATTACAATTACCCTTTCTCTAAAAGAAGCTCACATTTTTATTAATGATCTAGACGACAAAAAAAACTGCGGAAATGTTTTCCTCCTGCATTTGGCCATCCCTCTTCCTCTTTATATCATAATAAAGCAGGCCTTAACCTGGAAAAAAATTGCATGATGCAACGGAATCTGGGGTGGGCACAGATGCAATGAGGTTGGTTTACTAAAACTGGGGCATGCAAAATCTGACGCAGCTGTGCATGGTAGCCAATCAGCTTTAACTTCAGCTTGTTCAATTAAACTTTGACAAAAACTTGGAATTGGATTGGTTTCTATGCAGAGCTGCACCAGATTTTGCACTCTCCAGTTTTAGTAAATCCACGCCGGGTGTCAAATTCCGGGTAATAGCTGTTCTGAAAGAGGAGAGAAGATTAGTACTGATTGCATATAGTCATTTTTTCAACCACATCTAATTAAAAAAAAAAAATGTTTATAATTAGAGTTTATGTTTACTTGATAGCTCAGAGTTAACGATTTTCAATAAATGTAATATTGTAAAGCAGCACACCATACTTTATAAATACTGTAGGGATGTGACTGGACGGCAACCGGAATCATCGAATCAACATTGTGAGAGCGATTGGCGTTTCCCTGGATAGTCGTCAGCCAGTGTGGAGGTAGTGAGACTGAAGGGGATCGCTCGATTATGTCATGAGCTATACAATGTTTGATATAAGATGTTTAAATGTGAGTGGACTGGGTATTGTTTTTAGATTAAAGATTGAGCTTTACAATATTACAGCCTTTCTTTTTTATGTACCCATGGATATGCAGCTTTTCTACAAGGAACTGTGGAGAAGTGGATTGGCTTATTAAGGAATCTTTGAACAACTGATTCTTATGGCTTACTAGCCTAACCATGAGAGTGGTAGGCAAATAAATTTGGTGAGTTTCCACTTGATGGGAGTGGATCTGATGCAACACATACGGTGGTGGATACTTTACAGTGTTTTTTCTTAATTAGAACATCACTGGGAATATCAACAGATGTTTTTCATTGTTTAAAGAGACTGCTATTGGACTCTTGTTTTGATATTCTTTTTATGACATTTTAATATTTTTTATAATTTCTTTGCACATGGAATATTATATATATTTGATCATTACATTTTTGTATTGAACACTGAATTAATTAGGTGTTATGCCATGTACACACGACTAGTTTTGCCGTCGGAATAAACTCCGAAGGTTTCTCCGACTGAACTGCGATGGAATTCCGCTCAAGTGGCCTTGCATACACACGGTCACACCAAAGTCCGATCGTCCAGAACGAGGTGACGTACGACGCGTACGACGGGACTAGAAAAAGGAAGTTCAATAGCCAGTAGCCAATAGCTTCCGTCTCGTACTTGCTTCAGAGCATGCGTCGTTTTTGGTCCGTCAGAACAGCATACAGACGAGCGGTTTTCCCGATAGGAATTGGTTCCGTCGGAAAAATTTAGAACATGTTCTCTTTCTAGGTCCGTCAGAATTTTTGAAAAAAAAAAGTCCAATGAGGCACACACACGATCGAAATAGACGATGAAAAGCTTCCGTCTGACTTTTTCTGTCGGACAATCCGCTCGTGTGTACGCGGATTTATTGTTGCGCTACTGTGAATTTTGCTAATATGCACTTTGGTATATATATTTCATTGTCACTGGCTTTGACATTTATGGTTGTAAGTAGCAGCATTGGTTGTACTTTTTGTTTTTTATTTGGAGCGCAGGAGATCACTATATATATATATGGAAATGAAAATGATCAACTTACCGAGGGCTGAATTCAAAGAAAATCAAAGTGAAAAAATTATGCAGCAGGATAGTCCACCTTGCTGAAATGTCATTGCAACAACTCAAAATGGTACTCAGTAATTTGTATAGCCCTCATGTGCTTGTATGCATGCCTGACAACATCAGGGAATGCTCCTAATGAGACAATGAATGATGTCCTGGGGTAATTCCTCCCTGATCTGGACCTGGGCATCACTGAGCTCCTAAACAGACTGAGGTGCATGCAACCTGGCAGCATTGGATGGACCAGCACGTAATATCCCAGAGGTGTTCTATTGGATTTAGGTCAGGCGAGCGTGGGGGCCATTCAATGGTATCAATTTTTTCATCCTCCAGGAACTGGCTGCATACTCTCGCCACATGAGGATGGGCATTGTCGTGCACCAGGGGGGAACTCAGGACCCACTGCACCAGCGTAGGGTCTGACAATGGGTCCAAGGATTTCATCCTGATACCTAATGGCAGTAAGGTTGCCATTGTCTAGCCTGTAGAGGTCTGTGCGTCCCTCTATGAATATGCCTTCCCAGACCATCACTGACCCACCACCAAACCGGTCATGCTGAACAATATTACAGACACCATAACACTCTCCAAGTCTTGTCCAGACCCTTTTACGTCTGTCACATGTGCTCAGGGTGAACCTGCTCTCATCTGTGAAATGCACAGGGTGCCAGTGGCAGACCTGCCAATTCTAGTGTTCAGTGGCAAATGCCAATCGAGCTCCATGGTCCTGAGCAGTAAGCACTGCTGGAGGTAATTTTGTAGAGCTCTGGCAGTGCTCATCCTGTTCCTCTTTGCACAAAGGAGCAGATACCAGTCCTGCCAATGGGTTAAGGACCTTCCGCAGCCCTGTCCAGCTCTCCTAGAGTAACTGCCTGTGTCCTGAAATCTCCTCCATGCTCCCGAGACTGCGCTGGGAGACAGCAAATCTTCTGGCAATAGCACATATTGATGTACCATCCTGGAGAAGTTGGACTGCCTATGCAACCTCTATCGCCTCATGCTACCAGTAGTGACACTGATCCTAGCCAAATGCAAAACTAGTGAAAAACAGTCAGAAAAGATGAGTAGGGGAAAAAAATGTCAGTGGCCTCCACCTGTAAAACCATTCCTGTTTTGGAGGTCATTTCATTGTTGCACCTTTTGTTAATTTCATTAACACCAAAACAGCTGAAACTGATTAACAACCCCCTCTGCTATTTAACTGACCAGATCAATATCCCAGGAATTTAATTAACTTGATGCTATATTCTGAAGGAAAAGTGTTCTTTTAAGTTTGTGTGTGTGTATATATATATATATATATATATATATATATATATATATATATATATATATATATATATATATATATATATATATATATTTATTTATTTATTTTTTTATATATGTTTAGCCTGCCATTAAGCTTTAATAATCCAATCTGACAGCAATTTGCTTTTAATCAAATATTCAGTCCTGTACCCCCCCCCCCCCCATCATTTAATTCCCGTAACTCCATGATGGATCGATATTCTGGTTAATTAAGACAGATTCAAAGACAAAGACAAAACCGGTCTTGTGAATATGAAGGCTCAATTCCCACACCAAAATAAGAATCCTTGTTTAAAAAAAGAACTGTTATTTTCAGCTCCAAACACAATCCAGTGGGATTTAAAAATGACAGACACATGAAAATAAAGATCCTTGTATAAAGCTTTGTGAGTTGTGCCTATGGTCTACAGCTATGGCCTTTCCAATAAATGTGGCAGTTACAGCCTTTTCAGCAATGTCTGCAGCTGGATAGCAAGCGGTACATGAGCACAAAGGAAACAACCATCCATATTCTCTTTCCAAATTGTATTCTGCTAAAGCCCTGGGAACATTTTTTAGAGCTCTCGATGGTGCTGGAAGAGCTGGTATAATGAGACACTTCAGGTTGCCGCTGCTACAAAACCGATGTGCTGGCGTGCACGAGCAGGAAAAAACAAGCGGAAAAGACCAACAAACTCGACCTGCGCACACTTGTTCCTCCAATGGGAATTTAAGCCTTGCAGATGCCTGTGTAATCTAAATCCTCCACTCCAGATACATAGGAGTAAGCCCAAAAACAGTAGACACAGACAAAGAGCCAAAGAAACGTGTTCCAGTAATATTACAACGTCTGTGGGAAAGGAAAGGGGATTACGAGCTAGGCTCTGGTGGCGTAACCTAAGCTTACTATATTAATGCTTCAGCTGTCGCAAGCTATACCTGACCAATAACTCCGAGGTGTCTGTGACAGATACTCCAAGCTTAATCACTTCTACACTTGTGCAAACATAAGGGATGTGCTGTTTTACTGCGGCAACATAAACCAGTGATGTATGACGGAATGTCATGGATGTGTACGGAACGCCACGTTACAAGAGCTGCTGAGCTTTGTTGTAGAAGTAATTACTTATTTCTCATCTCTAGGGAGATTTACAAAAGATGTTCTCTCTCATAAGAGCGCTGGTATTTGAGATACATGCTGTCATACAAGTAGTGTTGATGGTATTCTTGCTTGAAAAGAAAGGACGCGGTAAGGGTTTGTAGATGACTGCTCACATCTTAAGGGATGAATGTGCAATTAACGTATGCTGTGGGCTGGAAACAGCGAATGTGTTTACTGGAGAATTGTAAATATATTCCAGTATTCACAGTACTTTTTCTAGAACACCATAAACTTTTTTTTTTTTTTTTCTGAAGCTCCGTGGTGCACTGAAACACACACAAAACGGAACACCTGATGCAAAAAAAGTGAGCACACAAAAGAGAAGCAACACAAATAAAATGCACAGGGTGTACACATGGTCCTTCTCTGAAGAGAAAGGACCCTATCCCTGATCCCCAGGGATTGGGGTACTCATGATCCACCCAGCCAAGACCAGGTGGACCCCTTTCTTCAGCAAGCCTGATGAAGCAAGGCCTACCCAAGTACTAGTTGGGGCTCCCCAAAAGGGAGATCCCATGGGAGTGGAAGAAACTGACCAAAAGGCCATGTTCCCTGCCCTCCAAGACTTTCAGGGTAAGTTTGAGGACCTACACCTACCAGTTAGGGTGTGAGAAATTGCAAACGTACTGTGCAAAAAGTGTTAGTGACAAATAAAAAGAGAAGGGGGTAGTGGATAAGTGCTTCAAAAGTGTCAATGTGCTAGGCAATGTCAAGCATTTCGGCCTGAATAAAACATTCCTTCAATCCTAGCCAGAAGGCTCCGTCCTGAAGGCAGGTTAAAAAAAAAAAAGAACATGCAACACTGCAGTGATCTTGGTGCCGAAAAACACATGGTGAGCTTCCCCGCTGAAAGAATTTACAGCACCCCTGGACTGCACTCTAGGGGCACATACACCACAGGCATCTCTCAGCTCGACCCCTTGCCAGACCAGCACAGCACAGCACCATTACTACCAGGAAAGCATTAACATTTAGGAAGCTTAGGGAGAGCCTTGCCTTCCACCTGGGACAAGCCTGGTGCACCACCTCTGTTGCCACTCCCAGCGTTTCCACTTTATTACATCAGGCCAGAAACTAGACAGGGCACCCCTCGCCATGGAAGGTGCTCTTTTCTCTCTCACAAAAACTGATAAGAACAGATACCATACTTCACTTGATCTGAGCCAGAAAACTTCTGGTGCCCAACCTGTGGCCCAGGGGTCTGAATGTGGCCGTTTGGGACCTATTGTGCAGTCCTGAAGATTCCTGTTTCCTTATCTAGGTTATTTAAAGAAAAAATATTATTAAACTGAATTCTAAAAGTTAAATGGCCTAGTTTGTTTCTTTAACATTATCTTACATTTTTTGCACGGTCCTTGGTCTCCAACAACTCTGACATTTTCTAGTAGCTTATCTGCAGTCTTTGGCCATCCCCTGTTGCATGTCTACTGTATCTTTTCTTTAGCATTAGGTTCACTGAATTTTACGTGTGGTCCTTTGGTGATGCCAAGGGTTGCACTTGAGGCCCCCTGTATCAAGAAAGTTAACCACCACTGCCATAAACCATCAGCTTTGATGGGCACCTACTCAGAACTAAGGATAATAGACAGCATCTGTGCAAGGTCTCTATAAAGTGAAAAAGAGCCACCTAATCCTACCAGATGACCACCTACTTCTGCACAGGAGAGGCATAATTGATGGCATAGGAATTAACGGAAGTACATGTTATGCTTTTTTATACTTATTAATCTCCTTTATTTCCAGCAGTGGGAGGCCTGATGTGATAACAGTGCAACTCTTTCCATCATTCAGAGGCGGAAGTATAAGGGTTGCAGAAGTCGCCATTGCGACTGGGCCCCATGCTGCAGGGAGCCCATGTGCCCGGTGGTGGCTGCATATGGGACCAAGCTCCCCGATCCTTAGCCGATGCGTAAATCGGCAGTGCAGGAGCTCGGCCACGCTGTGTTTACTCTGAAAGTGAAAGCAAGGGAGAGGTGTCTTGCGCAGTGTGCTGTGCTCTCTGCCTCCCCCTACAGTGCAGTACCCAACATGGAGAGTGAAGGTACAGTGCTGCAGCTGCCGATTTAAAAAAAAAGTGATCTATATATGTTTGTATGTATGTGTGTGTCTGCATGTTTGGGTGTGTGCATGTGTGTTTTATATGTGTGTGTGCGCGTTTATTTGTGTGCATGTTTATATATGTGTGTGTGCTTTTAGGTGTGTGCATGTGTGTATGTTTTTATGCATGTGTGTGCACTGTGTGTTTTATATGTGTGTGCATTAATGTGTGTGTGCATTTAGGTGTGTGTGTATTTATATGTGTATGCATATGTGTGTGTATGTGCGTACATGTGTGTTTACATGCGTGTGTATTTATACACATTACTTTTAATCCTGATCCCCTTTTTCTTTATGATCTGAACTGATTTTTTTTTTTTAAATGGTAGAAAAATTTAAACAAACAGACGCCAGTGGCAGAACTACTAGGGTCACAAACGTTGCACTTGCGACCGGCCCTTGGCGTTTCCACCACGGGGCTCAGAGGGAAGGACCCCAGCTGGGGGTCAGGGGGGCCCTTCATGGTTTCCTCCACCGGGGCCCTGAAGGTTCTAGCTACGCCACTGGCATCATTATACTGTGAATGGAGAGAAACGTGGTGACGCCTCCTCAAGGGGGTGGGCCCATGACACCCCACATTAACATTATGTCCTCCATCTTTTGGGTTAAATAAGCAGAAAACTAAAGACACCCTATGGCAAAAATACTTTACTGCAGGGCGACGCATCAGAAAGGAGTGAGCATTACAGTTTGGTTTGCATTTTTTTTTTTAACCTACAGTGGCATTTTTTTTTAAATAAATAATTAGCCTGCAATTGGGTTTTAACAATGACGTGCATTAACATACATGCAGTAAGATCTAAAAGGGGACCATAAACCTTCTAACTGTACAAGGTACAAATCTGAGCCAACTTACCAACAGTCTTTGTGACTGTTTACGGAATTCTCTGCACTGTCTTCTTGAAATGCTAGAATATATGCGCTGATTTCACTTTGACTAGCCAGGTGATGAATTCATCTTTATGAAGTAGGAGGAAATTTGCAGCTGACTAGTAATCTTTGTGCTGTGTGATTACATTTTAGTAAATATTTACCCCTATTAGGAGATGGAACGCACCCCTCTCTGGTGTTTTGGCTACACAAGGAAAAGGAATAAATGAATGAAGGAATGTGTGGTATAGCGGCTATTTATGCGTAGTATATTGAAAACGACCACCCCTGAGTTTTACGTAAAAAAGAAAAGCAGTTATGCAGGTTTTTATCTGCAAACAGAGCTAAGCATCATGTTAACCCATAACATGCCACAACCCATGTAACTAATAATACATAGGGGTAGTTTATTTTATGGAGATTGTACAACTTTGGCAAGGAGGCCAAACAAGAGCTGGAAAACAGGACGGCTTATGGCCCTCCCTGTGTGGAGGCCTGATTGAGTATGGCTTGGGAGATAAAGGCCCGATGAAGGTGGTTTCTTTCAGTTCAAGGGGTTTATGCCTTGACTTTTTTGTTTAGAGTGCATATTTGACCACCAGGGCCACATTTGATTGATTTAAGTGAGTTGGCATACAGTACCTAATTGATTACCTATTTGTTTTAAATTATTGGATTCATCTAGGAGATAATGAGACTGGAATATACAATGCTTTGTCTTTCTATTCTGCATGCTTGTTCAAGAAACAGTAACTCAAAAAGTATTGAAGGTAGAGATTACAAATTAGCATTCCAAGGAGGTCAGCAATGACTTGACCTTAAAGGGAAACTTGTTTGAATGTCAACCAGTTTTCAGAAGCTTCAGTGCATCGATCAACATTATCAATCTGACATGCTTTGGGTGCTGAGAGTAGGCAGTTTACCTTCTGGAGTAGATGGTACCTCCATCTACGCAATTTACATATTTCTAAAGCAAAAACTTTTTTTCATTTTGCATAAAATAGTGAAGAGTTAATATCACTGACAGATTTTTTATTGCCATCTGTATCTCATTAGGAAGATTTCCCTTCACTTCCTCTACTGCAGACTCGGCAGGAATTGGGAGCATATCTTTTCAATGTGAGGGAAACCTCGTCTTAGATAATTGTCACAGGAACAAGTGTCACTACTGGAAGATTTTCCTTTATTTCTGTTCTGGTGGCAACTAAAAATGTGGGATTTACCTTTACTTTCATGCATGGTGACATTTGTGACATTGGGACAATTAGAGGGAGTGAACCTCCCTAACGGAGACACAGACAGCACCATAATCCTGAAAGTCATTCTCACTCTATATAAATCTATACCCACACTATTCTACAGTATATAAATCAAAAACATTTTTGCCTTTAGTTATTCCGGCCAACATTTGAACCAAGTGCCACATGACTTGTCGAGTAAAAATTGGCTAAGTCTGGTGGAAAATGATTGGCCTAAATAGTTACTGCATCCTAACAGATGCAGTCAATTTTTGGCAGCACCACATTATTCAGGCAATGTCAGGTGCAGCAACTGCCTGAATTCAACATCTGGCAGTGGGGATACCTCCATCTATGCAATTTGTATGGATGGGTAACCATCCATACTTTGTTTTAACCTATGTATGCCTCCTTCAGACAATTGTATGTCTACCTTAGACAATGTATTTCTACCTTGGGCCTTGTATGCCTACCTAAGACACTGTGAACGACTATGTTATCATGCAGGCTACGTGACCAGGTGTAACAGTGGTTGCTAACAAAATGATCTGAATGGGGTAACCATTGTTTTTGGCGAGCCAAATTATTTACATATATGTATTTCAATTAGAAATTTCAACAGCTCATTTGAAAACACCTTGTTTCTCCATTAGACAACACTTAAATAAACTAGTAGTTGGATAGTAGTTGAAAGAGTAGTAGGATGATTTCATCGACTGCTGTATTGTGGCATAAACATACATAGTTATTTTGGATGAGCATGCATATTTTTATGAACTGAGCATATACCTCTACCCATATCATGGGGGGAACAGTAGTGATTGTTAGGTAAAATCCTTTTTTAGAGTATTAGTTAGGCAAGGTTGTATTTGCTGAGGTCAAGGGTTGCCCACAAACCTAGGACTGTTTTCTGGCCAGATCGGGTGACTATCATTTTACTTTAGTATTTGTGCAGCCTAAATAAAAAATATTCAAAACGCGTCAAAACAATAATAAAGCAGCACTATCGTTTGACAGCTTCTTTGTAGAATTTTTTTTTAATAACTGATCACAGTGAAGGCTTCTGGGGGTGTGAAAGATATAATTAGTATCTTTAAGCTCCCGAGATGACCAGATACACAGTTAAACCGTTCTATGTGCTGCTCTCGACCTTGGATTTTCCTTGTGACATTTTATAAATGTTCCAATTTTGATAACTGCACAATAAAGGTGAAATGTCAGCCTATCTTTCAGCACAAAGACAGAGACACAGTAAAGAATTCTTGAACAAATCTTTCTAACTGTGAAAATGATCCAATTTCTTGATGGCCTCCTTTGAAAATTGCTTGACAATTGACGCTCGTCTAACCTCTGAGTAAATTGTCTGAAATTTTAACATCTTTCATCGTTCCCACTTATCACATGAAAGGAAAGCTCAAAACTTGTCATTTTTAAATTTGGGTCAAGACAGCTGAACGCACATAAACCTCGTCCCTGATTGAATTACAGTGTGAGGATTCTTTGCTAATTAATAGCTGATGCTAGGTGATAATTGGGAGCTATTTTTATTTGTGTAAACTGAAGTGTTGTAAAAACCCTGAAGGGGCACAGCCAACAATCTGGAGCAGGAACTGACATTTTTTCACTGAGGTGGGAATGCTACAGATGCAGGAGCCAGAACAGTTTTCGGGATTCTTGAGCTGGACAGGGCCTGACACAACAAACTTCTTGAGCTGTAGAGGACAATGAATGGTCTACATAGAAGAGATGGTAGAAGGAAGCCTGCAACACTAATTGCCTCCTTTATCAAAGCTTCTGAAGAGTGAATTCTCACAGTTTTTGTGGTTCCAGCAAATCTGGTTCTCACGTATTGAAGAGTTGGGTCTTCAAACTTGCATGGTCAATAATTTAGTCTAAAGCTGTAACATAGACATGAATGAAGTGTCCTTCAACACACTGGTGTTGATTTAAAAAACAGGAAACAGGACTGGGCCGCCCATGAGGCCAACTGAGCGGGCTGCTTCAGATGGCACTCATGGATACACAGTGGTGGTGGCATTGAAGCTAGAGCATCCATATTGGACACGCCATCCACTGGCTGCACTTTGCACACTTTTTCCCCTAGCTTATTAAATGGGGTGAAGAGAAATGAAAATTCACTTTGCACCCTACCAAGTGCAGGTAAAATTTAAAAACAGGATTTTTGCTTGCACATGATAGGATGATTAAAGTCTGCACCATTTCCCCTCCTTTAGATCCTCCACGTTGAAAAAAGCTCTGATTTTAAAACAGTAAATTACCTTTAAAACTTGCCCTCGCGGACCTTTGAAGCTTCCAGCACTGTGGAGCAATTCTTTCTTAAGATTTACAGAAGACATTCTCAGCTGATTCACTGCTTGGAGGAGGAAGAAGGGGAGCTGAACTGCTGAATTACTGTTTATTGGGGAAGTGCTAAGCTGCCGAGACTCTACAGGGGAGGACAGAGGAAGGGAAGCTGCTGGGAAGAGGGAGCAGGGGTAACTGAGATAATGTGAGAAGACTTCAGTGCTTCTGCTGTAAAGTTATAAGATGAATTATTTCACAGTGCCTGAAGCTACAAAGGTCAGTGAAGCCTTCTTTTAAAGCTCATTTACTGCCTGAAAATATCTGAACATATGCTGGCCATATATTCACTTCAAGCTGTCACACTTCCCTAACAACAGCACATCTCTGTGCAATGCATTTTACATCTCCAATGCTTTGAAATATTTACACTACAGGGGTTGGCGGGCATAATGCTGTTCCAGGGTTCAGGCCTCCTAGGGTGCTTAGTGGAGAGCCTCATTTGTTACCTTTGAAGTTCGTTTTTGCTATTCTACTAGTCCATGCAAAAAAAAAAAAAAAAAGTGTCCTTTTAGATGGCAAGAACTTGACCACTTGGTGCTTGTATAAAAGTTTACTAGGTGCCAAACATTCCTCCTAACTCCTAAACTCTTATAAGTAAAAAAAAATCTGTGGTAGCAGAGGAACACATGTAGGATGCCAGTTGGAAATATTTAAGCCTGAATACTGTATTTCTGTGCAGCTAAATAAGACATTAATGAGAGTTCATTCTGCAGTGTTTTATTGTAATGAAACAAAATAACTCAGACGGCAGGAGTGAGAGATTAACACAAGCCCCTGCTAGGAACAATATTGAGCCGTCATACTTTGCAAAACCTGGAATACAACGTGGAAGAAGTTTTTAAGGGCAGCCTAAACGTTATAACTGTACAGTGCTATTGCAGATAATCTTATAGTGCTTAAGCACTAATGCACACAGGCATTTTTTCTCAATTCTGGTAAAACATTTCTCGGCAAAACAGGAAGGGAGGAGAAATCTCTCTTTTGGGGTCCCCTCCTGTCCTGGTTAAACAATGTCTCACTTTGGACAAAAAGTATACCAAGTGTAGAAGGTCCCAAGTATATAGTGCCTGGATTTCAGGTATAGGTTTCGTACCAAAATTTTTTTGTAGGAATCAGATGATGCCCATGCAGACAAAATGCATAATAGTAATACAATTGTACACGCACATGGATGTATATAGGTATGAAATAAGCCTATATTCCCACTACTGGGGAGCCACAGGTACTGTAGGGCGTACTGCCTGTGATATAAGTGAAAGGCTTTAGGCCCCTAATATTCATGTACCTGCCGATATATTGTAATTATGCAGCATTTTTCCTGATAGTTGTGTCACAGGTGGAATTACACTTTAACCCTTTGTCTACACAAGTACATTTATAAATGTCCAGCTATTGAAGGGAATAAATCAAGCACACAACTGCTACAACAGCCCTGGTAGTTTTTTTATATATATATATAATATATATATATACAAATACAATACACTTTAATACAGTAGGAATCAGAGGGCCCTGCTCTTAGAGCTTATATATATATATATATATATATATATATATATATAAGCTCTAAGAGCAGGGCCCTCTGATTCCTACTGTATTAAAGTGTATTGTATTTGTACTGTCTACCCTCAAGTTGTAAAGCGATACGAAAACTGTTGGGGCTATATAAATCCTGTATAATAATAATAATATAATAATATATACATATATACACACACACTCCCATGATCCTGCGCATACATATAAATATAAATGTGCGCACAGGATTCACACGTGTAAGTAAACAGCAATTGAACCACACATGTGAGGTATCGACAAAGGAGAGCAATAATTCTTGGGACATTATTTACAGTAAACTCTAAACTGATAACCTGCAAAGGCTATTATAGCTTCACCTATGAACAATTTCGGGAGCCATAGTGTTTTGCCATTTCAAGGGCTTGAGTTTTTTTTTGGTATCTATTTACCCAAAGTAGGCCCATCTTTGATATTTAACAAAAGAAAGGTTATTATATTGTGTTTGTGTATACTAAAACTAATTTGAGTGTATTTTTTTCCTGAAAATATGGGTTTGATAAACAGTGCAAACATTGTGCAAAAAATTGCACTGCCACCATTTTATTATACAAAGTGATTTTCTAGCAAACAATACAGATTTTAACATGTGGAAAAAATTTCTTTTTAAAAAATTGCTCCGTTAGACAAGTGATTTTAATCACAGAACCCCGTCAGTCCTACAGCAATGCCTGATCTGTTTTATTGATATACGTCAAGAAAATAGCATTCTTTATAGATTATCACCTGGAAGATATCACAGACAATGCTGGTATTTAAGTAGCACAGGTTTATTCTTGCAGGAAGGATAAGGGAACTTTTTTTTTGTTGGTTTTGTAAATAAATGATCCAAGAAGCAGGAACATATATAGTTTAACCGCTTGCCTACCATATTTTGAACTGGCTTTGGGCTTCAATGGCTGTGGGAAGCACAAAGCTCAGAAGATGAACTGAGCCCCTATCTTTCTACATGGCTATATATAAAAGAGTGCACGGTAGTACATTGTAGGCACAGTGGGGTTGATTTACTAAAGGCAAATAGACTGTGCATTTTGCAAAGTGCAGTTGCCTTCTGCAAGTGCAATTGCTCCAGAGCTTAGTAAATGAGGTAAGGCTTCACGTTGCAAAGAGTACCCAATCACATGCAAGGAAAATTTAAAAAAAATGCATTTTTGCTTGCACATGATTGGATGATGGAAGTCAGCGGAGCTTCTGCTCATTTACTAAGCTCTGGAGCAACTGCACTTTGTAAAGTGCACAGTCTTTTTGCCTTTAGTAAATCAACCACAATGGGGGTTATTTACGAAAGGCAAATCCACTTTGCACTACAAGTGCAAACTACAAGTGCAAAGTGCATTTTAAATTGCACTGAATGTTGCACTTGGAAGTGCAGTCGCTGTAAATCTAAGGGGTAGATCTGAAATGAGAGGAAGCTCTGCTGATTTTATTATCCACTCATGTGCAAGCTAAAATGCTGTTTTTTATTCTCCTTGCATGTCCCACTCGGATCTACAGCGACTGCACTTCTAAGTGCACTTTCAGTGCAATTTCAAATGCACTTTGCACTTGTAGTGCAAAGGGGATTTGCCTTTAGTAAATAACCCCCAATGTGTTTGCTTTATGGTTCAATAGGCTATGTCATAATCTCTGATATCATCAAGATTTAATGTATGCTCAATACTGTGCCCCCTTGCAGTGGTAATCTATTAATTTTAATGGCTCACTATTATAAGTGATCTAGTACTACAGAGGTGTACAAGAGGGACTGATTTGTGCTTCTAACTGGATCCACGGTTCCTAGGAGAAAAAAAGTGCCAGAGAACGTGAACATTGTGATGGCTCCACATGGGCCAAGCAATACACATAAATAGCTGCGGTTAGGTTATTAAAATAAACCAATACATTGCCTCACTATCCATTTGATTTGCAGCTAATGTCCAGGATCTCTTTAAATGTATTACCAATATTCAAGGCCTGATGACAGAGGCATTTATGAGCCCCCAAAATGTGTTGGCTGTTTGACTTTTTGTCCTGGAAAAAAAAATTCCTGGACTTGTTCAAGTTGTTGTGTCGCTCTCATCCTTTTAATGCACTTTTGATTACTCCAGGGGTCCTGTGGGACACCCCCGGTTGACAGAGGGCTGCCTCTAATAGTTGGACTATTATCTTACATTTTGGCTTACTTTGGGGATCCAGTACCTGGTATCTAGAAGGGGCTGATCAGTCCTGCTGGTCTGAGCCAGAACTCCTAGGAAAAAAAAGTACCAGAGCAGGTGAACATTGAGCCAGGCACTGCCCATAAATAGCTGTGGTTAGGTATGATTAAGGCCTTAAGGCTGGGGCAGAAACACATCAATTCTTTTATATGATAGATACTTTTATGTCTTAATGGATATTGAACAAAGCTTCAACTATTTTATCATCAGTCAACTCAGTGTTGGATTTTCTACTTTCTTGATGTTCGTCTATGGTATGTACAGCATATATATCCTGAAATAGGCTACTGCACCTGTCCCAGTGGACACTAAATTCAGGGGTTGTAGCACCACAAGGGTTCATTTTAGGTTGTTAAAATGATGTTGTCAGTCTGGTGACTCAAAGTTTGCCTAAGTATTGACTTGATTTGCAACTATTGTCCAGGATCTGTTTGAATTTGTTGCCAGTATTTAAGCCGTAGCTGAAGGAGGCGTTTATGAAACCTGTTGGCTGAAACGTGGAAAATCATTTTTTAATGGACTCATTCAAGCTGCTGTGACACTCTTATCCCATCAATGCACTTCTGACTACTCCAGGGACCCTCTTGGACACCCTGGTTGATATAAATCTGCCTCCAAATTTGAACCCTTGTGTTAAGACTTGCTTACTTTGAAGACTAACATTCCACCAAAACATTTTCTCTTATGCCGCGTACACACGACCGGACTTTACGGCATACTTGGTTCGGCGGACCGGAGTCCGTCGGACAATTCGATCGTGTGTGGGCTCCAGCGGACTTTTTGTCCCCTAAAGTTTGACGGACCTAGAAATGAAACATGTTTCAAATCTTTTCGACGGACTCGAGTCCGGTCAAAAAATCCGCTCGTCTGTATGCTAGTCCGACGGACAAAAACCGACGCTAGGGCAGCTATTGGCTACTGGCTATGAACTTCCTTGTTTTTAGTCCGGTCGTAACTCATCACATACGAATCCGTCGGACTTTGGTTGATCGTGTGTAGGACAAAGTCTGCTGTAAAGTCCGCTCGTGTGTACGCAGCACTAGAGGTCGTTCAGATGGTCAATTTGGGCTGTACGCTGCCATGAATCAGCAGTTCTTCACACAGGTATACACAAGTGTGCGTGTGATCAGCCATGGCCAGCAGCCTGTACGCGGATGTTCGCATGTATCCACGCATTCAACGAGTTAAACTTGATAAGACACAGATGAATGGCCTTGGATGCAGACACCTGTGCATACCTACTGCAGGAAAATGCAAATTCCTGGTGGCATACAGCCCACAATATGAACGAGCCCTTGAAGTCAAAGAATCAACATGACATCCAGGTGACTTAACCTTTCTTAATGGGAACAAACGGTGTAACTCACTATGGTTATCTGTCTTCCCTCACATTTCAGTAGCCAGTTAGAGAATAACTAAACCCTCTGAACTCCCTGCACCTCAAATGCATCCAAACTATAGTATTAAAATATCTGGTGTAAAAGTCATGCTTGAAGCACATGCTAGTCTCTAATTTTAAGCTGAACATCCATGTACATGCTGTATATTGTATCAGTGCGCATTCCAAGGGTGACAACTCTGCTCCCTACTTAGGAAGCCGTTCAGGCAGTGTTGTCACTCTAGGACAGGTAGTGTCCATGCCACCTGAAACTGGCAGGATCAATAAGTAAATACAGTTGTGCTCATAAGTTTACATACCCTGGCAGAATTTTTGATTTCTTGGCCATTTTTCAGAGAATATGAATGATAACACAAAAACTTTTCTTTCACTCATGGTTAGTGTTTGGCTGAGGCCATTTATTATCAATCGACCGTGTTTACTCTTTTTAAATCATAATGGCAACAGAAACTACCCAAATGACCCTGATCAAAAGTTTACATACCCTGGTTATTTTGTCCTGAAAACATGCACACAAGTTGACACAAAGGGGTTTGAATGGCTAATAAAGGTAAACATCCTCACCTGTGATCTGTTTTCTTGTAATTAGTGTGTGTGTGTATAAAAGGCCAATGCGTTTCTGGACTCCTGACAGACCCTCGCATCTTTCATCCAGTGCTAGACTGACGTTTCTGGATTTTGAGTCATGGGGAAAGCAAAAGAATTGTCAAAGGATCTGCAGGAAAGGGTAGTTGAACTGTATAAAACAGGAAAGGGATATGAAAAGATATCCATGGAATTGAGAATGCCAATCAGCAGTATTCAAACTCTAATCAAGAAGTGGAAAATTAGGGGTTCTGTTGAAACCAAACCACGATCAGGTAGACCAACTAAAATTTCAGCCACAATTGCCAGGAAAATTGTTCGGGTTGCAAGAATAACCCACTAATAACTTCAGGTGAAATACAGGACTCTCTGAAAACATGTGGTGTGGCTATTTCAAGATGCACAATAAGGAGGCACTTGAAGAAAGATGGGCTGCATGGTCAAGTCGCCAGAAGAAAGCCATTACTACACAAATGCCACAAAGTATCCCACTTACAATACGCCAAACACAGAGACAAGCCTCAAACCTTCTGGCACAAAGTCATATGAAGTGATGAGACCAAAATTGAGCTTTTTGGCCACAACCATAAATGCTACATTTGGAGAGGAGTCAACAAGGCCTATGATGAAAGGTACGGAGGTGGATCACTGATGTTTTGGGGACGTGTAAGCTACAAAGGCACATGAAATTTGGTCAAAATTGTTGGCAAGATGAATGCAGTATGTTATAAAAAAAAATACTGGAGGAACATTTGCATTCATTAACCAGGAAGCCTGCGCATGGGACGTTCTTGGACATTCCAACATGACAATGATCCAAAACACAAGGCCAACTCGACCTGTCATTGGCTACAGCAGAATAAAGTGAAGGTTCTAGAGTGGCCATCTCTGTCTCCTGACCTCAATATCATTGGGCCACTCTGGGGAGATCTCAAACGTGCAGTTCATGCAAGAGAGCCCAATAATTTACAGGAACTGAAGGCTTTTTGCCAAGAGGAATGGGCAGCTTTACCATTTGAGAAGATAAAGAGCCTCACCCACAAAACACTTCAAGCTGTCATTGATTTTAATGGGGGCAATTCATGCTATTAAAAACTGGGGTATGTAAACTTTTGATCAGGGTCATTTGGGTAGTTTCTGTTGCCATTATGATTTAAAAAGAGTAAACACAGTTTTTCATATTCTCTGAAAAATGGCCAAGAAATCATAAATTCTGCCAGGGTATGTAAACTTATGAGCATAACTGTATATAAGAAAAGGCAACCCAAATAAAACAAGATTGAAATATAAAACAGTAAACCATTATTTTATTCTTTATTATTCAAGGCACTTTCACCTTTATCTAACACCCCACCTAGCATGCAGGAGAAGCAAAGAATATAACATATAAAATGCTGAATTGTATTTAACAATGGTTTGGTAACATAGTATAGCATAAAATTTATGCTTAGCAATTTTTCAGTGTAATTTAATTTTTTTTTTCATTCTATACAATAACACAACATTCAATGAGCTCTATTAATAAGACCCGGAGGGTTCATTTACACAGAATTGCTGATACTTTCTCATTTATGAAACAGAACAGTTACAATAGATTTTGATTCAGCGCTTGATTTTTCTTATATATAATAGCTGTTCCACTAAAAGTCCAATTAAGCCTTAAATATCAGACAAGCTGTACGCCCACTATGGGCCAATAGAACCTTCTGTACGGTGATACTGTATACACTGACCTCCCTTGTAGACACTGGGTGGGAGGAGGGGGCTGAGCACAGCAGATGGATGTACTGTATGCAATGTGAATTAGCAGTAAAAGACACATAGCTTGTGCTGGGTGAACTACACACACTATTTCAGTTGCATACAAAGCCATTCTGCTGCCGAACAGTCTGAAAATCATACATGATATGATCTGTAAAAAAAGACCAGCAAACCGGTCTGTTCTCTCACTAAAAGGAAAAAAAAAAAAAAAAGGTTCTAGAAAGAAAAAATAAAGTTTTATAAATACACTTATGCCGCGTACAATCCGACGGAATTCCATTCAAGCGGTCTTGCCTACACACGGTCAACCAAAAGTCCGACCGTCCAGAAACCTTCCCTTACTCCCATCCATGCATTGGTGCAGTTTTAACCTCGGTACCTTATTTTTTGGGTGACGCCAACCCTGAAACGCATACCAGAGTTGCTTTAGGCACTCCACAAGTCCTACTAGGGTCTGCCATAGAGCCAGTTTGGACAATAGCCAATTGACTTTGGAGTGTGGGAGCAAATTGGAGTACACAGAGAAAACCTACAAAAGCAGAAGGAGAACATGCAAACTCCATGCTGACAGTGTAATGGGCAGGATTCAAACCAATTACCTTGGTAAAGCAAGGCATAAGTGATAACTACTATGCTGCTTATTAAGTTCCCATGTAACACTTCAGACATTAAGTTCCCATTTACACCTTACTGTAGCGTTGGGTTATTGAATGTGCTTTAACGTGTGTGGCATTAAAGCTTAGATTTACTACTGTAAATTAAACAGAGAGCTCTCAGGACCCGGGTCTGAACTCACAACCTCTGCTTTGTCTGGTGATGTCGGACAGTTCCCTGGACAATTCCTTGAATGATCCTGCCTTGAACCTTGTTTCTCTTGAACTTTAAACCCTTTGCTCCTCCCATGAACTACCTATTCTAGCCATGACTTTGCACTTCCTGTTTGCCAAATTATTGTGCTCTCTCCAGTCAGTATGTCACACGTGTCACTCCTGCGGCCATCTGTATCTTGGCTACCACTCATTAACTGACCTTTGGCTTGTTCCTCAACTATGCTTCTGCTTGACCCCAACCTGAAACCACTTGTTACTGACCTTTGGCTTGTTTACTGACTACACTTCTGCTTGATCCCTACCTGCTATATCTGCTACCAGACTCTGGCTTGCTCACCTCCTGGTGGGGCGATCCTGAGGACTGCGACCTTGTACTAACACTCAGCAAAACCATCAGGAGCTCTGGTGAACACCAAATCGTGCTAAGACTCTGCATTTCAGGTGAGCCTGCCAGGGAGATTTTCTTTGTACTGCTATAGCTACTGGTCTCCAAGCCTGACCCCTGACAAGAGTGCACTGGCATAGTGAACAAAAGAAAAAACTTTTAATTGCTTAAATTGGATATACTATACACATAAAAGTGGTAAAGACATGCTTCTCACATAATTTCCATAAGGGACATCTCACCCACCCACCTCATTAGAAGACTAACCTCTAATATACTGGCTAACGTGTCTTGAGGCAACACAGAGTTTCACAGAGTCTAATAAAGAGGTGCTACCTCAAAACGCATAAGTATATTAGTGGTCGGTCTTCGAAAAAGGCGCTAATGGACAGATGAGATGCTCCTTATGGAAATGATTTGAGAAGCATGTCTTTATACCACTTTTGTGAGAACAATTTATTTATTTTAACCAATTAAAAGATTTTTTGTGTCAGTGCACTCTCTGTTTTAGTTACAGTTTTTCTGAGGAACATCTAATCCATCCATTAGCTTTAATTCGAAGACTGACTTCTAATATACTAGCAAATGTGTCTTAAGGTAACACCTCTTCATCAGAGTCAAATTACCAACACTGGAAGATGCTATTGGACACTAGGAGTCTCACAGAGTCTCCCAGTATTGGCGAGTTTACTATGATGATGACATGCTGCCTCAAAACGCATTAGTAAGTAAATTAGAAGTCCGTCTTCGAATGAAAGCACCAATAAATGAATGAGATGTTCCTTATGGAAATTAGATGAGAAGTGTGTCTTTATACCACTTTTGTGAGTACAATATATTTAAGTTCACAAATTCAAATTCAAAAACTCCTAGATTGTAAGCTTTAACGAGCAGGGCCCTTTGATCCCTCCTGTATTGAAGTGTATTGTAATTGTACTGTCTATCCTAATGTTGTAAAGCGCCGCGCAAACTGTCGGCGCTATATAAATCCTGTATAATAATAATAATACTATATTATGTTGAAGAAAGACTCTGTTTGGCTATGTAAAGTATAAAGGCCAAACTTTTTTTTTTTGTTTTAGATGGTGTGGAGAGGGATTAGAATGCCTGTCAGATTGTATTGTGGTCTGTGCCCCCATTAACGAGATTCACCCTCTCTGGTTGTCCTGTTTACCATTATCATTGCCTGTGAAACTGAGAAAATCACAAATTTTGGGTTGTCCCTAAGAAAGTAATAGAGGGCAATTCTTCCAATGGGGACACTAAATCTGGTGACCTGGGGGTCCCCAAGGGATTCCCTTAATTCGCAGGGATTTCCTCTCAAGTCCAATTTGCCTATGGGACAGAAAGTGAAGGGAAATCTCCATGTCAGGATCACTTGGTGCTCCTCGTCCTCATTCCAGCATCCAGGGTTTGGCTATGGCACTCTACTTGTCTGTCTGTTGACCTGCAGGCTGATTAATGTGATCAGTCTCTGGGTGGAAACCAAGCCTGTTAATAGCCAGCTCAAACCTTATTTGGGTGCTTGTGATAGTGAGTGATACGTGTGTTATTCCTGATCAAGCTCCCGTCTGTCTGCCTGCTTTACCAGTTTGGATTTCCCTGTGTATGATTTGGACCAGATTATTGGACTATTCCCTGATCTCAGCCTGCCTTAAACCTGAACTGTTATAGAACCATGCTATCTGCCTGCTAACCGAAAGTATCTATTTGCTTTGCTCAGTTTGCATCTGCCTTGGCATGGTGGCAAGGCACTATAACATTGTGTATAAGTCCTGGGGGCAACCGAGTACTGGTAGGCCTGCTTGCCTTATGGGAAAGGGGGCTGCTATAGGTGAAGCACACAGTAGCCAGCTATAGTGTCTGATCACCTGTGTTGGGGTCGACGTGACACTCCAAAATGGAACACAGATGGTGAAAAAAAAAATTGACAGGAGTTATAACCCCCCTTACTCTATCCAAGATGAAAAAAACATCTTGCCTATAGTTCTACTTTAATATTATAATAGATCAGATTAGAATGCATACAGCCTGTTTATTCTGTCTTTATATCTCATTCAGTCCTTAAGTGCTGTGCATTACATCCTAGGGAAAATAGCTAATTGAAGAACAATTTTCTGTTTCCGTCAGGGCTTCTAAAAATTCCCTTCCCACTCTTGACATTGCATTGACACTATACTGTGAGATAAAATCTCAAGTTAAAATTGTGTATTCAACCTCTCAGAAGCCCTTTAAAATCATCTTCTAGTCACTGCCAATACATAAGCAGATGCAGAAAAGTCATTTACATCCAACAACTCAATTCTTTTCATGACGGTTAAACAAATCCACAGTGGTATTTGCCCCTTTTTTAATTAAAGACGGCAATCTAGCATACAGTCCACCCCCTGCTAAAGTTTCTTTTGCCTGTAATAACGGACTAAAACCCAAGAGACATAAGTAATATTACAGATCCAAGTCTGAATGAAACCTGAACTTTCCCTATATTATAGGAATTCCTTGAAGAATCATACTGAATCTTACAGAGGTCCCTTCTCAATTTTTATCTAATGAATCCAGGGATTAAAAATAATAATACTAGCACATGGTGCTCATGAACAGTCTTACCAAACGTCTTACATCAGTTAAAATTTGATGCATAATAACCATCGCACGACTTTGACTAATAATGACCGCTGAAGGCTTCGTTCTCATTCAGGGACAATCTGTTGTCTTCCACTGGCATTAAAACAAGATTAGCATTCTAAGTTTATTCATTTGTAATGAACGGGGGAATTTACGTCTGTTGAAACGCATTAAACAGCAAGGCTAGTATTAGTGATGTAGACATTTACATTCACGGACAAGGTAGTTTTATAAGAGATGGAAGAATGGCAAAAATGTAAACACTTAAAGCCTAGTACACACAATGAGATCCCTTACTACGAATGGTGGTGGCAGCACGTATGCGCAGTAGGGAACCGGCTGCAAAGCCGCAAGGCTTCACTGCCAGGTTCCCTTACTATGAATGGCGGTGGCAGCACCCGAGAGCCAATGGAAACATCAGCTGGGGTGCCGACATTGCTGGACTCCAGGACAGGTAAGTGCCCTATTATTAAAAGTCAGCAGCTACAGTATGTGTGAATTTTTACGTGTGGGGGGGTGGAACTCCGCTTTAAACAAAAATCAAACAATTTAATATCATACAAAAAATATGTTTGTATTTGTCCCTACGGATAATTTCGGAAAAAAGCTGTGCACTAACAATCAGACTATCGTACGATCGCTTCAAACATATTTTTTGTACAATTTTCTGATTGTGTGTACGGGCCTTAACACTGGACACTCTGAAAGCTTATATAACAGTCAACAGAAAAAGATGAGTAATGGATAGAATTCACAAGGTCAAGCTAGCTTCACACTACTGCATGTCAGGAATGTGCCCAAAAATTGCCTGCTTTCCCGACACGCACAGAAATATGCTGCCATTTGGCAGATGCATGGTGGTGCCATTAATTGTCAAAGGCGGACCTACACAACTGCAAACCTACAAGCTTTTAGAAACATGAGGTGTGGGGTGGCCTGTGTTTGGAAAAAAGTCTAGGGTATCTTTTCTGCATTTCTTGTGCATAGGGCAGTCCATCGAAATAAGGCCTGCCCTACACAAGATGTGCAGAAATGTGCCCATGCTCAGACGTACCTGTATGGTGTGAGCCAAACCTTAAAGTAATATTAAAGGCTTGTTTTTTTTGTTTAAAAAAATCACTGACCACTGTGATCATCATGGGCATGTCATGGGCATCTGGCCTGGTATGGTTCAGGGGGGGGGCACTTGCTCAGCCCCGCCCCTTCTCTCTCTCCTCATTGGCACACTGACTTTGATTGACAGCAGTGGGAGCCCCTGGCGCCAATCAGGAGGGAGAGTCCCGGACAGCCATGGCTCTCGTGCAACATCGCTGGATCGAGATGGGGCTCAGGTAAGTATTAGAGGAGCTGAGGGGGTCTGCTGCACACAGAAGGTTTCTTATCGTAATGCATAGAATGCATTACGATGAAAACTTTCTGCCGTTAGAACCACCTTAAGTTTTTCTTGTCCTGCCTTGAGCTTAATTAAGACATTTCATTGGAAAAGCATGGGTTAAAAACACAGAAACAAAGAAAAGTGACACCGGAAAAAGACAAAGTGGTCCATCGAGCCTGCCACTTTTTAAGGCATTTCTTTTTTTAACCTTTTTGACTTAGTATAGATTTATGATTGTCCCAAGTATGTTTAAGGAGGAGTTTAGGGTTTGTAAAAAAATAAACACACATACTCCCTCCTATTGTACGGCATCGATGTGATGCTGCAGCTGTCCCACATCAGCTCTAAGACCAAGAACTAGGGGATCATGACCACTGATCGCTCAGGTCTCTGTCTGCTCAGAGCAGAGAGCAGTAACTGTTGGTTACCGCTCTCCGCTCTGCTCCTCCAGTGCTCACTGGAGCACCAGGCAAGGGAGGAGGCAGGCACAGCTGACTCCAGCTCTCAGCCACGCCCTGAAAGGCCGAGCCAGCTGTCAATCATGCAGCTGAGTGGATCCTGACAACATTTGCGGGATCCTTTCAGAGCCTGGAGTGGCTCTGCTACATGAGCTGACTCTATATCATAGGAGAACAAAAAGTGCGCTTCTGTGGCCCACAAAGCTTTGGCCATACCCCTCTTTTAACCACTAGTCTACTGGGGCTGTTTTTAATTTTTTGCAAGAAAATTACTTTAAATCAACAACTGCTTATCAAATGTATATTTTCTGCAAAAAAACCACTAATATAAGTTTTAGTGCACGCAAATACATGTAACCTAATTTTTTGGTTACATTTAAAAGATGGGGTTATGTCTATTAATAGATACCCACCATTTCAAGCCTTTCAATTGTGAGTGCTGGTGAAATGTCGAACATTTTTTAGTTTTATTAAGAACTTATTTAGAACTTTATTACTAACAGGCCCCCCATGTGACAGTATTGGGCAGGTAACAGGTACTCTATTAGACTCCCAATGCCCCCCTGTCGTCCATTGCTGCTAATTAGGCACAGGCTGTGCTTGATTAGCTGCTTCACTGGCTACAGTAACCGCTGAATGATAGCTCTGAACCCAGAGGTGAGAAAATCGTTGCTGCTTTTGGGTTATTTCACTGCAGAGGAGATCAGGGAACGGGTGGTTTAATGTACTGTATAAACTGATTAGGTGGCTCTACAGCTGCATCAGATCATGTTTTCATAAAAGTCGAGCTTGCTGTAAACCCTCAACTATCAAAATATTTATAAACTTTCCGTAGTAGACAAAGAGTTAAGTTCACTTGCTGTTGATTGACTTTAGCTGGAAGATTCATTCAGGTACTGCCCTCCTCAACCTTATTCAACCTCTTAACCAGTTTAAAGGTTTCAGCTATTTCCTCCCTTTCTCTTCTTTCCTTCAGATCAGTGGTCTCCAAACTGTGGCCTGGGGCCAGATGTGGCCCTTTGCTTGCCTTCATCTGGCCCTTGGGGCACTATTTCTCCCACTGACATTAACAATGGAGCATGCCAATTAAACCTACAGTGGGGAAAAATTCCTGCCACTGACACCAACGATTGGCAATATTTCTTCCACTGAGACCAAAGATGGGACAATATCCCTCGTACTGACACCAATAATGGGGTACTATTTATCTCATGGACACCAATGAAGGGGCATTGCTATTGATGTCTGGACATTTTCTACTCCCACTGGCCAAAGTTTGGCCTCTCTTAAATCTAAAGGATAGTAAACTGGCCCTTTGTTTAAAAAGTTTGGAGACCTCTGCTCCAGACTGTATATATTAAGTTCCTGAAGTTTCTTCAGATATTTTATTCCCCAGACCTTTCACCATTTGTGTTGCCTGTCTCTGGACTTATCTTATCAATATATTTTTGTAAGTACAATTTTCTTTTACCAACACTATGTAATATGAGGTCAAACTTGAACACTTTCAATTTGTTTTTTTTAATCAAATCATTTTTTATTGTCACTTCTTCATACAAAAACAACAACAGTATCGAACAACATAAACCCCACATTCAACCCTGGCACGTGATGAGATGGGGTAAACCAACCCCCCCCCCCCGGCACCCGTGCTCCCCCCCCCCCCCCCGCCCTCTCCTCATTCTCCCATCAGGTTATACATCCAAAGTATCAGGCCATCTTCTCCATATCCTTTCAAAATTCCCTGGACATCCCCTATGTAAAAATATACACTTTTCCTTGACTAAGGTTTCCCTTATTTGTGTCTTCCATTCTGCTATTGTTGGTGGTCATAGTGATATCCATTTTTGCTCTATAAGCTTACGAGCCTGAAATAGGATCCAGGTTATTAGACATGTGCACACTGAAATATTTTGTTTCGGAATTAAGTTTTCATCCGAAAAATAAATTTAGTTACTCCCTAAATTCGTTTTTATTTATTTCGTTTTTCGTTAAAAATTGCATTCGTCCGAAAATCCAAATTAAGTCTGTCATTGAAGGCTTATGGTGTCTGTCAAATGTTCAAAGAAGATTCGACGGAGCAGCTAAACTGTACGACGCTGTATAGTTTACCTGCTCAGTCGAATCTTCTTAGAACTTTCAACAGACACCATAAGCCAAAGTACGTGTGTACTTAGTTCTAGCTATTTTACTGCTCCTTCTCTTTGGTTACAATCAGCCAATAACATTCATCATCATCATTATTTTGATTCATCTTTTCTCCCCTACATCGAATCTTTTCTCCCCTACGTCAAATCTTTTCTCTCTATGTCAAATCTTTTCTCTCTATGTAGAATAATCTTGGACTAATAGAGTTAAGGTTAGGCACATTCGACCACAGGTTTGATGGACACAGATTGTTATTGTCATCATCATGTCGAATCTCTTATCTATATCGAACTGTTGTAGCAACGAAAACAAAAATAAAGCATTTGTTTATGTCGGATCTTTCGTTTTTTGGATTCTTCACTTTCGTTATCGTTTGTTAAAACGATAACGAAAATATTCCCTCTGGGTTCCCCTTTCATCCAGGATACCCAAAAGGCATCCTCCCGGTTCTGGAGACAACCCGGTCCCAAAAGCACTATTATTCATTAATATTAAACACTTTCAATTTGTATGCCATTAGCAGGTCCTTGCATTGCATAGTTGAAGGTAAATCTAAAGGAAATTAAATAAGAAAATTGTATAATGTATGTCTAGCTGAAGGTCTCCAACATTGGATACAGTATTCTAATTGAGGTCTAACTAAAGAGCTATAAAAATAATAATATAAAATGAAGTTTAGGTGCAGTGGTAAGTTATACGTATATGCTGTATTCACATCAGACTTCAGCTTTTTCAACTCCAATTAAGTAAACAGAAGGATTGCCTTACCAGTTGTAGCCCTGGGGTGAGATTGTGTTCCAGGAGAACAGATTGGTGGATCATCCACCTATGCCATGTATATTTATGTCCAAAACTAAAAGATATGTGTGCCTAACAATTATGTTTGGTTGCTGTCAGCTTTATCAACAGCGATGGTCAGGTTGGTATTATGCGCAGATTATTAAAATATCTGGTTGTGTCAGGGACAATTTTAACAGAAAGATTAGGCCTGTAATGATATGCCCAGCATTAAGTGTAAGGCCTACATGATTGGGTTTGCAGCGCAGGCTGTAGTTAGGCAGATTAGAAACAAATATTTAAATAGTTACAAGCCTTAGCTATTGGAGGATAGTAAGGCGTGGTAGGGTGGAGCAAGCTGGGTCAGGGTGGGGCAAACGGTGGTCTAGGCAGTGAGGGGGAGTTTACCAGGGTCAGTTGGAGCCAGGCAGAGCAAGTTAATTTTCCCTCCCTCCCTCCCTTAAGGTCAAGATTTGCATTTTGTCCTTTACCTTTTTTGATTGCCTTCACGGTTTTATTGTTGTCCTGGGTGGTGTAGGTTTTTGCTATGTTATTTTGTAAGGGGGGTGGGGGGGTGGGTCTTTGGTGTTATAGCAGTGGGCAGGGGTCTTCGGGTTTTGAAGGTGGGCATGGTTAAAAAATGTCTGTGGAGAATGATGGGAGGGGCTCATCTTTGGTATGGGTACCTTCCCGAATAAGTGATGTCAGTAAGGCGAGAACGGTATTGGGGCTGTATCAGGTGGTAATGTGGTAACTAATTGTCCTCGAGTCGGTGTATTTGCGGCTGGGGGCCGTGGTATGGAATTGTAGCTGATACAGCATATTTGGTAGACCATGCTCGTCTCCAAATACCTGCTATAAGAGAGTCAGTTAGTGATTATGAATAATATGTATTGTTTATGTTTTCCTTGTTAATAAAAGGCGGCTTTGGCCATTTAAACCCATGCAAAGTTTTCGTGTCTTATTCATATAAGGTGGGTGAGGTACTAGTAAGTTTGGCCACGGCAGCCGGTAAGTCTGCAATACACCAGTCGAGGGTTGAACAGGATCTGCATAGGTTTCAATATATCCCTTGTAACACTGCTTCTTCTTTCCCAGCTGTCAAAAATAATAGTGGGTATCCATCAGCCCCAGATGACGGGGACAGACAAGTTATGGATTGAGATGGTTTAAAGACCAGTCACAACAGATGAATAGTCCATGTCAAGGCAACCCAACCCGAAGTTTTGTCATTTATTTTTAATTCTGGCTCTGCTTCAGCTGAAATACAAAATCCTCTATGAATACATACCTCCCAACTTCCTCAGAAGAGAAAAAGGGGTGTCTTTTGGCACAAAGCACCCCCCCCCCCCCTCCAAGTTACATGTACCACGAAAAATTCATATGCAAAAAAAAACTGGATATACCCATCTGTGAAAAAAATACCCAGAACTTCTTGGTATGGAGGAGCATGTGATTCCATTCACGCGATAACATTGGTGCTTGATGATTGGCCTATCCCTGTCACATGGAGATGGGTGCAGTCCTCAGCTGACAAGTGTGACACATTTTTTATCCCACCACTTTGTTTACATGGCGGAAGTGAAGAGAGACAGCCCATTGTAATGGGCTGTCTTTCTTCACTTTCGCCATGTAAACAAACTTGGGGGGGGGGGGGGTGAAAAATGTGGGTATGTGCTGCCAAGGAAGGAGGGGAAGAGGATAGAGTGAATGTGTTACTTTTCTTTGCACAGACAAAGCACAGGTATATGTTAAAGTTGTTGTAAACCCTTACTTATACCCACTGAAGTGACTAGCCTCAGGTGATACACCTGTAATCCTCCTACATACGTTGTACCTATTTAACTGCAGCTCTTCCTTCTCTACAGCCTTCTAAAACACACAAATAAAAGGATTAACAGGCAGGTGGTGGAGATCTGATGTTACACACTGCATAACAGAGTAGAGAGCAGAAGGTAATCAGAGATCTGAGTGGAGAGAAAAAATACACCCCCCTCTACACAGTCTCATAAGGAAACATGCGCAGCCAAGGCAGTCAATCCCCCTTCTGTGTGTTTGGGGGGGGCATCTATCAGGACTCTGTGATATCAGGATAACTTAACAAAAGTGGAGAGATAATGGAGATAGAAGAAGGAAAAACAAAGGAGACAGAAATTACACTATGTGCTTTGAATTGAGGCAAGTACACACTATAGAGGGACATTGCCTTATGGTAGCGATGGTGACCGGAATGGACCAAATATAACCAGTGTGTTGTACCTTGATGCTCTACTATCTTTGGTGTACAGTAGGTGGTTATTATTTTCTGTGATATTCCATATGTGTCAGTTACAGGTGATCCAGCACTTTTCCACAGCTCTAGGAGAAGCAGTCACAACAGATGGGCAATAAGTAATTGCACATCATACAACGCTGCTAAGTACGACAGAAGGACCAGGACGGAAAAAAACACACATTTGGACCTGAATTTGGTGAATAATTAAAATATGATGAAACATTTTTAACTCTGCCAGTCTGTTGTTTCATAAACTCTTGGTGCTTTCTATCATGTGTTTTCTTATAATCAACTTCACAGAATCCCCTCCCACCCCCATCTGTTAATAGGGCCAAAATATGCAATTACCACCCTCCTCCCCCAGGCCCTTATGTTGGAGCCAACACATAAGACAGCTTTTTGTTAGCAAGGTAGGCAGCGACCATCTGCAAGCTTTAAAACTCCCAGATTAAACAAGATACTTTTTTTCCGGAATACTTGTTTGTGTTTACAATTTTTTTTTTTTTTTTTAGGTACAAAATAACTGTATCTGGGATATATAAGCTAAGATTAAACTCTTATTCTAAGTAAAGGGAACCCCTGGCAAACACCCCATCCATAAATAATTATGTATAGAAAACCGACATTTACACCTTTGTTTCTTTGCATTGCTTAGAAGAAAGAAGAATGGTCCAAAAACGTTTGGTCTCATAGCAGGAATTGAATTTTAACATAGATCTGCTTCTGTGGGATGCAGACAACATAGCAGCCATTATACACAATGTAGTGCAATTTAGCTAAACTTTTATATGCTGGAGAAAGCAGCGTGTTTGCAAAAATGCGTATGAAACATTTGGCAGCCCAACCCATGTCTTGAAAGGCCGCTGCTTCAGGCATCTAGAAGGGTGGAATATCTGTGGTGGCCTAGAGAGCTGGAGCCACGGCATTTCATGGCACAGGCTGCAAGAAAGGTAATCATGGTGCTTCTACTTTTAGGTCTCTTTCAAACAGGCAGTTGGGGAATGGTTTTACCTCCCCCTGGCCACCCACCTGAATTGGCAAAATACAGCTGGACGGGGCGGTGCACATGGTGCGACCCTGATGCTCTGCTTGGCTACCACAACATTTTTAACGTGGGGTGCAAAGTTTGACAGGCAGTACCACCAGTCAACCATACCCACTGAGGTCAATGGGACCGTGACGCTCATCTGAGTGCACACCAGTCCACCCGAGTGTGAAAGAACTCTTACAGGTCAGATGTTTTTCTGTAAAGGACCCTGTGGTGACAGGATCACATTAAACCCCAATTAAACTACCAGATATAACTAAGCAGTCAGATAGACAAGTACTAGAAACTTCACTTTTCATAGTCATATCTCCACTTTCTTGTTAAAGCAGTTTTGATTGGTGCCTAAATATGACTATATCCAGGGCTTTTCTTCTCAGAGAATAGATGCAGGTACCCCCCCCTTTCCAAATCACCCTTTGTCTCCACCCCCTACCCACCCCCAAACACCATCCCTGATCCCCTGCAGCCAGCCACAATAGATCCCCTCCCCATCAACAAAAGATACCCCTAACAACAATAGACCCCCAACGGCAAAATACTCCCCAGTAGCAATAGATCCACCCCAGCAATAATAGACCGCCGCCAGTAACAATAGCTCTCCCAGCCGCCAGCATCAATAGACCCTCCAGCAGCAAACAACAATAGACCCCTCCCTCAGCAGTAAATCCCTCCCAGCAACATAAGACCCACCAGCAACAATAGATCCCCCACCAGCAACAATAGACCCCCAACGACAATAGATCCCTGAGTAGCCAGCAACACTAGACCTCCCAGAACACTCCACCATCCCTAACCACTACATACATTCAGTGTTAGAGGTGCCAGAACTGCATTCCCCTGTGTTCCCTCTGAAAAGAAGCCCCGACTATAACCTAATACACACTGTAAATGACACAGAGCACTCAGTAACTTGCATATAAATGGTCAGACATACTCCCTTACCCCCTTTAGGCACAGTTGGGGCAACACAGTGGCTTAGAGGCTAGCTTTCCTTGGATTGAATTCCAGCCAAGCCACTATCTTCATGGAATTTGCAAATTCTCCTCGTGCTTATGCGGGTTATGTGGCTTAAGTGGGTTTCCTTTGGGACTCCAGTTTTCTCCCAACACTCCAAAGGCACGCTAGTAACTTAATTAGCTTTTGTCTAAATTGGCCCTAGTATATATATATATGTACATATGTAGGTACGGTAGATTGTAAGCTCCTTGAGGGCCACTTGAGAGTGAGAGCAGGAGGCAGCCTTATCACTGAGCATAAAGGATATTTTAAAAGCTTTTCCCAGTAACAATGGAGGGTGGGAGCATGATTTATCAAGTGATAACATAAAGTGAAATTTTAATTGAATGTACAAAGGCTAACATAGACCACTAAACTTAAGCTCTAGGCCACAAACAGCATAGAAGATTGAAAAAAAGTTCCACACAAGCAACAATTTTAGGAATTGCTGAGCGGACTAGAAGGGCCACCTGAATTTTATGTGCTGCCAGTATTTTATGACTCGAGCTTTGCCTAAGATATGTCTCCTGTAAACAAACTCTCATTAACCGGCCTTTATAGCCATGCATGAAGGGGTTAAACCTCATTATGTCACTCATTTACATAAAAGATGCTAATGATGGTTGCATGCATAAGCATTTTAACAAGCTTAATCCCATTTACCCAGGGTAATTATTGGGGGGGGGGAGACTTAATGAGATACCTTACTCACATGAGCTCATCATTAAAATAGTTTAGTGTCACTCCCCGCCATTTTCGCCTCATCAGTACCAAAAAAGGTCGTCAGCACACAAATAAGCCTCATTTAAATTCACGGCCTGACCCCAAAGCAACTTCACTGTCTCGCCAACAGAAACATGGCGCTCGCTCCGCGGTGATGTTGCCCCACACAGATGTTCGTTATGGTCTACTTCTGTAAACATACGGCGTTGGTGTGACTCTAGCTAATGCGTTGCAAAACACGGCGGATAAAGTCTTTGGCAATGGATTTAATCCTCCTGTATTAAGTTTAACATGGTGGAATAAATATTTATATCTGTCATAATTCTTAATGAGGCAACGCGAGTGAGCGCTTATTAAATGATGCCATAGAAAAATAAATCTTTGACTTGTTCTTGTTTTACTTTGTTAAGTTTAATCCCTGGCTGATTACAAATGCTAATAAAGTCTCTATATATCCTCTGGTTTGAATAGGGTGCTATGCTAAGCTGCCATTTTAAAACATGGTCAGCTCCAGTTGCATAGCTTCTCATTAGAAAGAAATCTTCCTCTTTTCCCAAAATTGTTGGTCTTTGTGATCTGACAAAGAGATCAGTATACTGTGTATGTACATTTTTTAGGCTGTGATTAATGTTATATAGATTGTTTCACGTGCTAATCTAGACTATGTTGTCAAAAGTATTGGGACACCTGTCTTTACACACACATCTCAATCTTAGTCCATAGGATTCAATATTGAGTTGGCCCACCCTTTGCAGCTATAACAGCTTCGATCCTTCTGGGAAGGCTGTCCACAAGGTTTAGGAGTGTGTTTATGGGAATGTTTGACCATTCCTCCAGAAGCACATTTGTGAGGTCAGGAACTAATGTTGGACAAGAAAGCCTTGCTTGCAGTCTCCACTCTAATTAACTCTCTAAAACATGCACTTGTCAGACCCATACTTAAAAAGCCCTCACTGAACCCATTCAATCTTAACAACCTACGCCCCATCTCCTTTCTCCCCTTCTTATCCAAACTCCTCGAACGTCTGGTCTACAACCGACTGAGCGTCCACCTCGCTGATAATAGCCTTCTTGGTCGCCTTCAGTCGGGATTTCGTCTTCAACACTCCTCAGAAACTGCTCTCCTAAAACTAACAAACGATCTACTAACGGCCAAAACCAATCGACACTATTCTGTACTCCTACTCCTGGACCTCTCTGCTGCCTTTGATACGGTTGACCAACCCCTCCTCCTCAAAAAACTCCACACCTTTGGTCTCCCTGACTGTACTCTTCACTGGTTCTCTTCCTACTTATCCAACCGCACCTTTAGCGTTTCCTACAACTCTACTTCCTCTTCTCCTGTTCCTTTCTCAGTTGGGGTCCCCCAAGGTTCTGTTCTTGTACCTCTCCTATTTTCAATCTACACCTCCTCCCTGGGTCAGCTAATAGCCTCCCATGGCTTCCAATACCACCTCTACGCTGACGACACCCAAATCTATTTCTCTACCCCTCATCTCACTCCCTCTGTCTCCTCACGTATCACTAATTTACTATCAGATATATCAGTCTGGATGTCACACCACTTCCTCAAACTTAATCTAATCAAAACCGAACTTATAATTTTTCCTTCCCCATATTCCCCTTCCCCTGATCTCTCTGTCAAAATTGATGGCACAACTATAAGCCCCTTTCCCACATGCCAAGGTTCTAGGTGTAGTCCTGGACTCTGAACTCTCCTTTAAGCACCACGTCCAATCACTGTCAAAATCCTGCAGCCTCAACCTCCGCAACATCTCCAAAATACGCCCCTTTCTAACCAATGACTCTACAAAGCTCTTAATTCACTCGCTAGTCATCTCTCTCCTCGACTACTGCAACTCCCTTCTTATTGGCTTACCTCTACATAGTCTATCACCTCTTCAATCCATCATGAATGCTGCTGCCAGACTCATCCACCTTACCAATCGCTCTGTCTCTGCTACCCCTCTCTGTCAATCCCTCCACTGGATTCCGCTGGGCCAAAGAATTAAATTCAAAATACTAACAACTACGTACAAAGCCATCCACAATTTAGCCCCCAGCTACATCACTAGCCTAGTCTCTAAATACCAACCTACTCGTTCTCTTCGTTCCTCTCAATGACCTTCTGCTCTCTAGCTCCCTCATTACCTCCTCCCATGCTCGCCTCCAGGACTTTTTCAAAGCCTTCTTCAATCCTATGGAATGCCCTACCCCAATCTGTCTGCTTATCTCCTACTCTATTATCTTTTAGACTATCCCTGAAAACCCTTCTCTTCAGAGAAGCCTACCCTACCCACATCTAACAACAACTGTTTTTTAATTTTCTCCATCAGCTCAAACCCCAGTTATTACCTTTTGTTTCCACTTGACCCTCCCTTCTAGATTGTAAGCTCTAACGAGCAGGGCCCTTTGAACTGTCCTGTATTGATTTGTATCGTAAGTGTACTGTCTGCCCTTATGTTGTAAAGCGATGCGCAAACAGTTGGTGCTATATAAATCCTGTATAATAATAATAATTCATCCCAAAGGTCTTCTACCGGGTTGAGGTCAGGACTCTGTGCTGGCCAGTTAAGTTCCTCCACCCCAAACTCGCTCATGTCTTTATGGACTTTGTTTTGTGCACTAGTCCAAATCATTTGGTGGAGGAGGGATTATGATGTGGGTTTATTTTTCAGGGGTTGGGCTTGGCTCCTTAGTTTCAGTGAAGGGAAGTCTTAAGACGTCTGCATACCAAGACATTTTGGACAATTTTGTGCTCCCAACTTTATGAGAACAGTTTGGGGATGGCCCCTTCTTGTTCCGACATGATTGTGCACCAGTACACATAACAAGGTCCATAAATATTTTATACTTTCTACTGCCACAAGCATTATATAATTTGGGTATTATGGATGGAACATATTTCCTTACCTTTCAAGTTCTAGTGTGTTTCAGTAAATTCTGCTTTTTATTATATTTTTTCTGGTCATAGACCGTACAGTCCGTAGATAGGTGCTTGGGCCTGAGCCCTAACTGTTATAGGCTGCTTTGGACAGGGGTATGGCAATGGTATGTCTCCTCTATAAAAACTTAGGTTCAGAAGAATTGTCTACTTTTAAGGGTTTATAACCACTCTAAGGCCTGATTCACACATAATACATAACCCTGCCTGATTCACACCTATGCACTTTTAGTGCTTTTTGCATATTTGCACTACAGTCCATTTAACATGGTTTCCTATGGAACACGTTCTGTAGTGCAAATCTGCAAAATGCAAAAATCTAATATGTATTATATCGTTAAGGGTTTATAACCACTTTAATGGTTTAATTCTCAAATTGGCCACCTTTAAGAATCTAATTTGTAAAAACATAGCGGCAGATGAGTTGGCTCACTCTGAGGGTAAGGTTAAATATTAGCGTTGCAATGGAAGGTTAAGTATTAAGAGCCCACTTTAAGTGGGATTGGGTTAGGTATTAAGAAGACTGTGCCCAGGTTTAGGGGGGAACCTATTACATTTAGCATTTGCAGCAGGAAGATAGAAAAGCAGAGAGATGAAAGAACAAAATTCCATGCGCAACCATCAGTCTCCTCACATGCACTATTAATCTGTTATTTAATGGCACCAGTCCTAATTCCATTCATGGGCAACCCTCCATTAAGGACAAATTCCTCACACATGGTGATAATTAGTATTGTACCTACCAGTAAAAGACAAGTAATTAATGCCAACCAGATTTCATCTCATCTTATTTCCATTCAGTGGCCAAATAAAGCCAGATGGTAAGCAGTCTTAGCATTAAAAAAACATAAGAATAAATATCATCCTGAACAATATGAAGACTGCAATACGAGCACTTATTATTGGCATGAAGTGCAATTGCTATACTTAAATTGCAGTCATCCATTATAGCCAATCAGACCTCTCTGGTCAGCAACTCCTACTCACAGGTTTTCTCCTATGCTTCTATCCCTCCCTGGAACTCACTTTCTCATGCCATTCAGCATATACCAAGCCTCTATGTAAATTAATAGGTGAACCAGTAACAGATGGTTTTTATAAATCTAAATACCCAGATATTAAAATTCTTAGAACTGCCCAGGTTTACCTCTGAAAGATTTATTTGCACCACCCACCACACAATTTACTTACTGTGTCTGAGGATAACTCTAGAGCTGAAAAGCAAAACAGGGAGGCCCTTTAAGGTCTGCCAGTTGGTGCCCTTTGAACTGCCTAAACTTATTCTAATTTAAAGTGGAAAGGTCATTTTTAACAAAATTAAATAACAAAATGGCTTGTGTAGCACTTGTATGTTATGCTAATATTTAGGCCCCTTTCACACTTATACGACTTCAAAGTCCCGCGATTTTACCGCGATTTCGCGGCCGCGATTTTGCCGCGATTTTTCTGCGATTTGGGAGCAATACTACTTTGTACGACTTTGCCACATTTTTGGCATTAACAAATGAAAAGATACAGTAGTTGGTATGAATCATAAGGGGGAACTCCACACCAAGTTTTAAATAAAAAAACTGGCGTGGGTTCCCCTCCAGGGGCATACCAGGCCCTTAGGTCTGGTATGGATTGTAAGGGGAACCCCCTACGCCGAAAAATCGGTGTGGGGGTCCCCCCAAAATCCATACCAGACCCTCGTCCGAACACGCAGCCTGGCCGGTCAGGAATGGGGGTGGGGACGAGCGAGCGGCCCCCCTCCTGGACCGTACCAGGCCGCATGACCTCAACATGGGGGGGTGGGTGCTTTGGGGCATGGGGGCGCCTGCGCCTCCTAAAACGTCACAGTCCCAGCATGCCCAGGGACTGTGACAGCATAAGGGGGCGTGGTCACCGCCTATAAAAGTCCGTTGCGGAGCGTTCAGAGACCATTGCAGCTGGAGAGAACGTCGTGTCAACATCTCTGGAAGAGAAGAGGGAAGAAGAGGATCCAGAAGTCCGGGCCACCGCTGGCAAAAGAGAGGTAGAAGATAGCGGTGGAGCCGGCAGAAGATGCGGACACCGGGAGGAGACGCCGGAGAGACCCCCGAAGTTGGAAGAGGACCCCCGAAGTCAGAAGAAGACCCTGAAGTCGGAAGAGGACCCCCGAAGTCGGAAGAAGACCCCGGAGCTGCCTAATAAATTACTTTAAAAACCTGTGTACTGTGTTTTTTATTGACACTTTTTTTCCCTAGGTTAATGGGTAGGGGTACCATGTACCCCATACTCATTCACATAGGGTGGGGGGCCGGGATCTGGGGGCCCCCTTATTAAAGGGGGCTCCGGGATTCCGATAAGCCCCCCGCCCGCAGACTCCGACAACCAACGGCCAGGGTTGTCGGGAAGAGGCCCTTGTCCTCATCAACATGGGGACAAGGTGCTTTGGGGTGAGGGGCCCGCAGGGGACATGGGGGGGTCCCACCCACCCACCCCCCATGCTCGCTCGTCCCCACCCCCATTCCTGACCGGCCGGGCTGCGTGCTCGGATAAGGGTCTGGTATGGATTTTGGGGGGGACCCCACGCCGATTTTTCGGCGTAGGGGGTTCCCCTTTGATCCATACCAGACCTAAGGGCTGGTATGCCCCTGGGGGGGGAACCCACGCCGGTTTTTTCATTTAAAACTTGGCGTGGCGTTCCCCCTCAGGATTCATATCAGACAGCTGTCAGCACTGCCTGTCGCTCATCGCAAAAGGAAAAAAAGTTTTCCTTTCCCGATCAGCGAGCCAGGCTTGTGCTTACAAAGTCGTACTGAAATCGTGTCTATATTATTCAGGCACGATTTGCATGCTACTTGAGGGTTTAACATTGAGGTCTATGGAGTACAACTCGCATAGAAGTTGGACCAAAGTAGTGCAGGGACTCCTTTCAAGTCGGCACGACTTAAAGTCGTGCCAATATGAATGGTAGTCATTGAAAATCATGGAGAATGACTTGTCATACGATTTTGCAGTACAAAATCGTGGGACAAGTCGTATAAGTGTGAAAGGGGCCTTAGGCAAATGTGGAGTAGAAAGCAAAATAAGTTTTAAAAAAAAACAACACTTTTAGTTTTGGATATGGTTTTGTTATAGACAGCTTGGAACGTTCATCCAGTTTCTATAGCTGTTTGTTTCCTCACTGGTAAGATTTACTCTCTCTATTTGACCAAAATCCAGAACATGAAGACAGGGCAAAACTTCCAATGGAGACACCTGTTCTAGTAACAGCCGAGTAAGTCCTTGTTTAGACTAGTGTCAGGAACACGGTGTCAGCCATCAGGCTAGGACTTGCTGTTTGGCTAATGCATTTGTACATGGGCATAAGCATAGAAGACATATTGCTGCTCATTTACTTGCACGTATGGGCATGCGTGCATGCACACTGACAGGCAGCCTATTTATTGAGTCCTGCACTAGTCCAGTATTGTACGGTCTTTAGTATGGTCTCCGTGATCCATACTTGATGCACATCCGTGCTCCTGTTACCAAACCGGCTTCCACTCTGACCTTGCTACATAGTTACATAGTTGTTGAGGTTGAAAAAAGACACAGGTCCATCAAGTCCAACCTATGTGTGTGATTATATGTCATTATTACATTGTATATCCCTGTATGTTGCGGTCGTTCAGGTGCTTATCTAATAGTTTCTTGAAACTATTAATGCCCCCTGCTGAGACCACTGCCTGTGGAAGGGAATTCCACATCCTTGCTGCTCCTACAGTAAAGAACCCTCTGCTCTTGGATTATCCTTACCTGCTCATGTTTGCTGTCTGCCTCTGCTACCGACCTCAGCCTTGACTACTTACCATGTTTCTGCCTAATGACCCTGTACGTCGCTGCCCGATTGCTGCCAATCTCTTTCTGTTCCTGACTCTGATTCTGTGTACATCCTGGTGTAAGCTATCCACTGAATTTGGTGCTACCACAGTGCCTTACCAGCTGTACCTTTGTTTTTTCAGATACCGGCGTTCTCAAGTTCCTGCTCACAGCGACTCCACCTTGGTAATTGTGCCTTTCTTTCCGTCACCACTGCAGTCCCTGTCTCACTATCCTGGGCTGCTCAGGTGGGAACTGGCAAGAGGTCACCCTCGTCATCTCAGGCTTTGCCTACAGGTACGTGACAATTAGTGCATGGGAAGGCGTAATAACGCCTGGTTGAGCTGTGTTTTTTTTTTAATTTTAACCCCCCCACATCCCCTCCCCCTTAAGCTGACAGGGGGGTGTTCACATGCCCAATGCGAACACTATCCAACATGTCATGATCAGCGGGTGGTAAGCTCACAGAACACATCCCATTCAAGTGAACTGCAAACACCATGCAACTTTACGCAATGCACATTTAAATTTAGAATAAGAGTGGAATTCACCCAAATTTGGATAGATTTTCTCTCACTTCCTATTGCATTTTCAAGAGAGAGATCTCCCCAAGTATCCCCATCTCGCTTCCAGGGTGGATGTGGTCAATCCAAAACCCAGTGCTACCTACGAAGCTCATACAAGATTTGAGGTTTCTAAGCCAATGTAAGATAAAACCACTCACTGTGTAGGAAGTTACAGAGTAGACTAGCAGTCAAGGCAAATGACAAAGATTCTACACCACAGGGCTGGCATGCAGTTTGAAGAGAAGCAGTTTATTGAATTTTCTGGGAATGTCAAAGTCTGCAGGCAGCTGTATCTTGGTTTACAATCGGTGTGGCTTTCATGAATTTACTTCACATTATACTCCTAGACAAGTCATATATTTTAAAGCAATGATCTTTAATAACACCACAAAACACTAAATGAATATATACTCTAGCTTTGAACAGCTCTGCAGACAATGCCAGCATTATACAGATCAATAATAATGATAAACCAATAAACTTACATCTTCAATGTAACATAAACACCTTCATTCTTTCCATTTAAATGGGCTTGGCCACATACAACATAATACTTTTGCAGCCGAGACCTAAGTAAATAAAGATCTGAGACCCAACGTGTTCCATAATCTGAGAGATACAGATCAATTTTTATAAAGCTGCTTACGGCCCATCACTGTCAATTTGGAAAGTGCGCTGCAGAATGAGTTAATACGGACTTCTTCAAAAACCCCCAGTGCGGCGATAAATCGATGTGAAATTAAAATGACCTCCTCCTTGCCTACATCGTCACTGAAATCTGCAGAATCTACAATTGTCCCGCGGTCTGTGCCAAGAAAAATCAAATCTCTTCTTCATGTGTTGTGTTTTACTCTCATAAAGCAATATTGAAGAAATTAAATAAAAAAAAAAAAAAGTAAAGGAAATCTCATAATCGTAGGAGCAGCTTCAGTGGCATGTTTCACTGTCTCTTCTCTGGATCTCATTAAGGCGGTATTATGTACTGCAAATTAAAATTCAGGGACTGTGATCTGAGGACAAAGTAATGACAAAGCTTGTCCAATGTATGCTGTGAACTTCTCATTAACTTGGATATAAGTTCCTTTGTCATCTTCAGTCACTATACCGTCACCCTGGGGTATTTTCAGATGCAAGAAACGGTATAAAATATTAGTAAATTCCATAGCTTTATCCAAGGGGATGAAAGATTTTCAAGGCATGTCTATTTTTTAGCATTTAATATCTGGGAAAAAAATATTAAATATCTTCATGAAATTAAATTCATAAGGTGCTAAGAATGTGTGGAGCTGGCATCTGTAATACATTAGTAACCATTTTCTGGGGGGTCGGGGGGAACACAATAAAAAATAAAATGCAATATAAATGTAATTATTTTATAAAGAAAGTAGCCATAAATAAAATATAAAGCAAATAAATTAAATGGGGTGTGTTGTGTTCAAAATACCTCTATCATTTAAACTAAAGTGGATCAGAGCATTTTTACCAGACCACAGTAGCAGAAAAGGTTGTTCATGATAGATGGTTGTGTATGTGTATGCAAACAGAGCCTGATATTTGAATAAATGATCAACGTATAGGAAAAGTTTGTTTGCTCTTTTTCAGATTAGGACAGTGTACAAGGCTATCGATGCATCGAGATTGTTTTACTTTATTACAATGTGTAAGGGAGATTGAAAAGGAAGATTCGAAGAGAATGTCCATTGAGGGAACAAAGGTATTTCATCTCTGACCATGATGAGTCCTGTTCCATGGACTCCATCTAGTTATTGTTTTAGATGCAAAGCTCAATCGCACAGAAAGAAATATGTGTATTGTAATGGTGTGCATCCCACATTTTGATCTACAATTTATGGGACCTCATTGTATTGTCCTTATTTGGTCCTTCAAAAATCATAGCCTAATTTTCCAAATTTAAGAATTTGTATCACCACAGAGTGGTACTGCAGATACGACACACTGGTAATTAATGCCACGTCCCAATAATTCAGAATATTGAAAAATGAATTTTATGGATGATGAACTTTGTAGGCATAACACAGGTATATTAAAAAGATACTTATTACAAAGATAGAATCAACAAACAAATACATAAAATTTCATATATTCACAGACTGTGACTAGGAGCATAATTGACAGACCATCTACGTAATCAAGAGTATTGTTAAAGGATTCGGAAAACCGAGCAATTCACTCTATCAGTAATAGAAAAATTGAAGAGGTAGTGTGTCATAAAAACTCAGCTCTGCTCTACGTGTTGCACGTTCAATAACACTTCTTCAGGAGCTTTTCGCGTATTATTTTTCAAAAAAGAGAAAAGATAAATCGAGCGGAGATTAATGTTCTCAACCCTGATAAACATTCAGGAAAAACAGATCTCCAAGTCACTTCTTGAAGTAGTCTAATAAGACCACCTCATGCCAGATACCCAAGATACCCAAGATAATTTATAATATCTGGTACAAACAATAGATTGCACCCAGGACAACCAACCAGGTGCAGGCTAAAACAATTTGGGTAAGCTTCCCACTATATGAAAGCCCAGTAATCCAGAGGTATATGGTTGCTGGTGGGTATCTTAAGCATTGATGTTTCCTTTGAGCTCACCCGCTCAAATGACAGCGCCGCACAGGATAGGAGCAATTGTGTGCTCCTAGGCACAGTCTGTGAATATATGACATTTTATGTATTTGTTTGTTGATCCTATCTTTGAAATAAATATATTTTTAATATACCTGTGTTATGCCTACAAAGTCCATCATCCATAAAATTCATTTTTCCATATTCTAATTTTCCAAATTGCCCATTGTAATTACTGAGATTTGTTTAGTTGGCTAATGGGCGGGGGGGAAATACTTGGGTGGATTTAAATGAAGGAGAGAGCTCAGAGGTAAATATGCAGCCCAGAGAGAAGACGGGAGGCTGATCTAAGGCAAAGTTTATGTTGATACCTCCTTAAAAGGTTAACTGTACCACACTTGCCATTTTGAGAGCCCAACCAACACAAGGCTCTCTTATTTGTGTTCCAAGCACACACAAGGGAAGGCAGGAACATTCTGTTAAGATCTAAAGTAAATAGAGGCCTAGGATCCCAGGATCAGAAAAACAGAATTGTGTTGGTTCAAAATTTTTATTTTTTTGCCCTTGCTTAGCAAATTTCCCACCTCAAGCAGTACATGGTCACTTATTTTTGCTTCTACACTTGTTCAGCTGTCAGAACCAGGGAATGAAAGCCCTGTGCAAGGCCCCAAACTGACAAAGCTTACACAGTGCTATAGACTCTTCTTCTCATGGCCTCATTGACAGCACTTGATCAATCACAAGACACTTATCACATTTAGGGGAGTCACATGCTCACCCATACCTGGAAGTGCCAAGTATTACCCTTTGCTCCCAGTGGCCGAATAGTGTGAAGCGTAAGCCCAGAAAGGTAAGTTTATGCTACTGGTGATGCTTTTATTCTGCCGTGCCTAGGTAAAGGTGCTATAGACTCTTCTTTTTTATGGCCTCATATGACAGCACTTGATCAATCACAAGGCACCTATCACATTAAGGGAGTCACATGCTCACCCATACCTGGAAGTGCCAAGTATTAGCCTTTGCTCCCAGTGGCCGAATAGTGTGACATGTAAGCCCAGAAAGGTAAGTTTATGCTACTGGTGATGCTTTTACTTTGCCGTGGTTAGGCAAAGGATAGGGTTCCTTTAATGTACGCCTTTCTATTGATTAATTTGGGTATAATTCCTTAATTATTCTAACTCCATTACCATCTTTAATGACAGAGTTATACCGTATTTAAATGCACTATAAATCAAAGATGATTGGAACCCAATCCATCTGAAAACATCTAATCTGTTTATTGCAGTAGCAGACACCACCCACATCACCCATTTGAACCTTTACAGTGACTTTAGAAACTGGTTATGAACAAAGTTACCCCAAAAGGCCAATTCTGGCAGCTGGATCATAGCTGCACTTCATATGATAATCTGAGGTCAATGGCCACCTTAGGCTATGCAGGTGTATAACACAGAAGAGGTTGGCAGACGACAAGAGTATGCACATCAATCTACAAAACAATTTGTCAGGTAAAACATGCTTAACTGTGTATTTAGCTTGATTTAGCAGTTTAACTTTTACTTCAACACATTAAACTGACCATATCTCGATTTTACTTCTACAGGAATACCTGAGCAAAAACAGTAAGAAAAAATGCCAATCAATCTTGGCTTTCAGCACAACTGCTTGAGATAAAACGACTAACAATAGCACAGTTAAAGCTGCAAGTCACCAGAGCTGAAATGTAAAATAAAACACTGGCGGAGGAGGGTTATGTGACAGAAGTGCAATTAGCCATTCCTTCATCTTTTGCAACATTAGTGCGTATGTAAACGAAACATGACAATTCATGGAGTGTTGCTACGCTCCAGCGCACCACTGATTTCCCGGCTGATGGTGTTCTATGCAAAAGCCACAAACCTGACATACACCCGCTAAATGCTGAGGCATCCCGAGGCTGAAATAGGCAACTTTCCTCCTGAAATGTCATCGGCAGTTCAGCAGTGTCACTTCTTTTGTTCTCAAATGAAATGTACAGTGGGAGATTTTCCGACACCATTAAGCCTGTTACATTCGGTGACATATAGATTTGACGTGGCCTCGGGTTCATTCTGGAATTAGTGATGTATTTCTTTTTTATAGCCTAATGAGCTGATGAGTAAAAGGGGATTCCAGATTCTACATAACAAAAGAATTTGAAGAAAATGTTATTGAATGATAGAGAAAGCTAGGTGGACCTCTTGAACCATGGCACACAGGAACAGTTTCTATGCCAATGTCTTCTATGCTGGGAGTTACCAAAAACGGATTACATTTTTTTATTAGATATTTCTAATAAAGATAAAAAGTTAGAAATTCCAGTTAATGTCCAAGTTTGCTTTTTCAATATTTGCTCCCAGTGACACAGTTTATTTCCAAGGATAAGTCCACCCAATAGTGATATGTCCCTCATAGGTGATTTCTAGCAGGTTGTTACCCCTTGGTTTCCTCAGCCACATGCACACTTCTACAGTGGACCCACGTTTTGCTCCTGTCCACCTTGTTTTTTCTGCTTTTCTTGCTATTATTTATAGGGATCCCGTAGTGCCCACAGTCACACACCAATTTTTTTTTTTGCTTGTTAAAGCATACCCTGCTCCTGTCAATCAAATCCTGATGATAGAGAGGGGGCGAGCCCCACTGTCAGTAGATGCAGACAGAGCGTCTCAAGAGCAAGCCCCGCATGAGTACCCCCATAGAAAGCAGCAGGAAGAGGAAACACCTATCTAGCCAATCACTCTGCATCCATTCAGACAGGTCCTTGCACTACAGAGTTGATGGTGGATCTAAAGGAGGTTGTACAATCAGATTGTAAAGTGTACTGTATGTTGAGCTTTACAGAACCCAGGGCACCATTCTCCTGTTTTCTATACTACAGCTCTGTTCCACATAGGCTGGGGCTCTCATCCCTCATTTTCTGCACACTTCAAAATGCCAAATGAATGATCTATGCAAGATTACAGTGAAAAATAGGAAAAAAAAATGATGCCTGTGTATTTAGTGAGAAGGGTGATCACTGATTGATTGCATTACATTTAACCGCTTGCCAACCACCGCACAAACATTTACGTCGGCAGAATGGCACGGACAGGCAAATGGGCGTACAGGTACCTCCCTTTAAATTTGCCACCGTGTGGTCGCGCTGCCACAAGCTCCGTGAGTGTGATCGCGGTTCCCGCGGACTCAATGTCCGCGGGGATACCTGCGATCGTCTCACGGAGAGGAAGAACGGGGAAATGCAGATGTAAACAAGCATTGCCTAATGACACTGACACTGATCATAGCTGCCTGTGATCGGGAGCGGTGATCAGTGTCGTAACACACGTAGCCCATCCCCCCCACAGTTAGAACACATTCCTAGGACACACTTAACCCCTGCAGCGCCCCCTCCTGGTTAACCCCTTCACTGACAGTCACATTTACACAGTAATAAATGCATTTTTAATCGCACTGATCGCTGTATACATGTGAATTGTCCCAAAGTAGCGCCAAAAGTGTCCGATCCGTCCACCATAATGTCGCCGTCATGATAAAAATCGTTGATCGCCACCATTACTAGTAAAAAAAAAAAAAAATTAATAAAAATGCCATAAAAATATCCCCTATTTTGTAGACGCTATAACTTTTGCGCAAACCAATCAATAAACGCTTATTGCGATTTTTTTACCAAAAATATGTAGAAGAATATGTATCGACCTAAACTAAGGAAAAAAAATGTTTTTTTATATATTTTTGGGGGGAAATTTATTATAGCAAAAAGTAAAAAAAAAATTTTTTTTCAAAATTGTCTCTCTTTTTTGTTTATAACGCAAAAAATAAAAACCGCAGAGGTGATCAAATACCACCGAAAGAAAGCTCTATTTGTGGCGAAAAAAGGACGTCAATTTTGTTTGGGAGTCACGTCGCACGACCGCGCAATTGTCAGTTAAAACGACGCAGTGCCGAATTGCAAAAAGTGCTCTGGTCTTTGGCCAGCCAAATGGTTCGGGGCTTAAAGTGGATGTAAACCCAATGTCATCCTTCCTAAACTACTGAATAGGGGTTATCCATAAGGATATACATGTCTCCTGCATGTATCTTTACCTGTCAAATGTCTCCCCTCTGTCTGTTATGAGAACCCAAAAACTGCAGATTCTGTGGGTGGGTCTGTTGTCTGGAGCTCGGTGGGTGGAGTCGTGATGTCAGTAGACTCCCCGCCCACCTCTACACTCCCTTGTCAATATGCATTTTCTCCTGCACTGAACTTCTGCTATGATCTCTAACATCCAGTGAAAAGACAGGAAAGTAACCACATGACTTCAGCATGCCAAATCATGCTGAGGTGTGGAACAGCCAATCCTTGCAGGGGGTGGGAATTAAAAAATAATGCATGTCTTAGGCTAGTGCATGAGATATGTAAATCACCTGTCACTCACAGCAAGGGGGAGGATTTGGCAAAGTTTTTCTCTGTTTGTCAATATTTATCTCACTGAACAATAAAAGATGATTGCTCAGAGCTGGATTAACTCTTTGTGGCAAGACTGGGCTCAAATGATAGGAAATCTTACACTCTACATTATGATATAAAAAAAAAAAAAAAATTGGGGTTTTACATCCACTTTAAGTGGTTAAAAAACATGCACCTGGAAATGGGTGGGTAGGTAAGAAGGTGGATGATGCAGGGTGTGTGTTAATGAGGTCAGCTGGTCAACTCCTTCCTGTGTCATGACCTAAAGTCCAACCAGGAAGTAAGGCAGAAGTAAAGGATACGTGTTTGGAAACATTCATGAAGACAGTGAGGTAAGCGTGTGTAGAATAAATAGAAAGCTTTGTTATTTTTGGAAAATAAGTACATATATTGGTACATAGGGGAGCTGGAATTTAGAAAAAAATAAAAGGTGAACAAAGGTGAACTTAGCCTTTAAGTCACAATACTTCCTCTCCAATTGTCCAACACCCACACAATGTCCCTTCTCCCCAGTTTCTATTGGGTTCTGATATTTGGCCCTCTTGATTGGCCAGCAGGAGACTGTGTAGCTCCTTCACATGCGCAAGAGTCAGTCATCTTGGCACACAGGGACTGCACCAGTGATGTAACGTGCCATACAAGACTCCGTGCAGCCAGGTAGGCTTATTTTATTGCAGAAGACACATTGCATGTCTTCTTCCAATCTTTGTCATTTTGCCTTTAGTATCACTTTAAGAAACTACAGAGAATTTTAGTTTAGACCATGGTTCTTATTTCTTGTTTTATCTGCCACCTGTCTATACGTCAGCGGTCTGTATTAGGTGTTACTCAGATTTTATAAAATCAGTTTTATGCAACTGACCCAGTGAGTCTGGTGCAACGGCAGCATTGGCTATTTCCGCCAAAACAAGACAAAGAAGAATCAATACAAATTCTCATTGGGGAAGTTTAAAAAGCAATCACTGTTCCCTGTCATTGTGACATGAGAAATGAAGTCTATTCAGGAAAAAAAAAGGAAAATAGTATTTAAAGCATTCATGAGACTGTTCAAAGGGGAACAGAAAGCATTGTCTGCCTCCAATTTGTCCTGTTATAACCATGTTTTCTTGTATAACTACAGTAGTATAGATTAAAGGTTCCATGGTCTTTATTATTGTACTACCCAAAGCCCCGGGGCTTAATATTGAAAAGTTATTAAAGGTTTGCCGCAGCAGGAAAAAATACAAATTATTGTACCATGCCACTGCCCCGGGTGTAGAGCTACCTCCATCTGTTTAATCCTCAAACACCATAAAAAAGTCACACCTTGTTTCTGTATTGTATTTATGGGGTTCATTGATATTTTTCTTACACATGACAAAATGAATAACAGGAAGCATATATAGGCATAACGGGGTGTTAGAATTTTAAGCACAATACGGGTACCGTGGAAGATTTTTCCAGAATGAAATAAGGTGGGGATACACCCCAGTTCATAAAAAAGAAATAGGAAATGGAACTGTGTTCAGCCATGGTTATTGTACCTCAAAATCAAAGGCAATGTCACTTTAGGGAATACTCCATCCTTATTAAAAACTGCTAAATATATATATATATATATATATATATATATATATATATATATATATATATATATATATATATATATAATTGCCATGAAAGCCAGTTTGTAATATAAAGTTATTAAAGAAGACTTTTCCATTTCAGTCTGCTGCTAGCTATTTTTTTCTAGAACTGAAAAGCAAATCTAATTTCTCTTCTTGCAACCATGGCCAATGTACTATGGTCATATACATAACTTCTCAGACTTAAGACGTTTCATCCACTTGCTCATTGGATTGGCTGTTTTTCCCAGAAGCCATCTTTAGTGATATACATACAAGATTTCAGTACACATAAATAGATGATGAAGCTGTTGCTTTTCTTATAGAACAGGGAGACCAATCAGGTGATTATAGGTACAACTTTTTAAAGTGGTAGTCAGACTGAAAAAGGATAATGGCAAAGCCTATATACAAACTCTCCAGGAGAGAAGAGAGTAATAATCTTAAAACTATTTTGGAAAAAACATTTTGGCAAAATTCACCCAGAGATGGTAATTCTTTTTTACAACAAAAGTGGAGTTAAATTACAGTGTTGGCTGGAAAGTTCTAAAGGCTATAGGCCCTGAAAATTATGGTACATTCATTGATGTACATTTAATAAGGGTGTTACCTTTACTAATGGAGCCACCACAAAAGTAGACTGGGGAAAGTCATATCAAAGTGTTGGGATGAATAGAATCTACAAAGGTAACAGGTACTGTGGAGCTGCCCGAGGCTGCATGATTTAAAGGTTGTATGGGGCAGGCTACCAGTCTTGTATCCCACCAGTGAAGGATGACTATAGGACTTAGAATGGAGATGAGCTAATCTTATCACCTTTGATTGATCAAAGGTGGTAAATAGTTCAAGAATTTCCATGATCTTTCACCTTTAATTTGCTCTTATGCCAATCAGTTTAGAGCAGCCTTTCACAGGAACCCTTGATATAAATTTTAGGTCTCGGGGAACCTCTCCTAAAGCCGATTTCTTGGTGGTCAGTGGAAAAGATCCCATTCTTACAGAAAACTATAGAAGATCACCTGTGTCATGCAACTAGCTCTGCCAAGTGGTGTTGGCCCTACAACTATGGCAGCATCAGCAAATGGGATGTCAATCAGATACAGCTCAAGGAACCCCTATCAACTTCTGGAGGAACCTTAGGGTTCCATAGAACCCTGTTTGAAAATAACTGGTTTAGAATGTCATATTTAATTGGCTAACTAATACCCCAGACACATTTCAGTCCCGCCCCAGTCACAGAAATAAGTGGGTAGTCAGGTAGACTATGTACTCTTAACCTCCTTATTTCTGCTGCAGAAGTTGTGCAGGGTATTTAAATATGACTGTGCAGTCCAAAAAGCACCAGTGTTAGACCCACCCTTCACATTTTTTGTAAATATTTCATTATATCTTTTTATGTGACAACACTAAAGAAATAACACTTTTGCTACAATGGTACAATATTGCCACGGACAGATTTGTAGGATGCAGCACTTTTGAGTTTGGCACTCAGCCACACTGTGCCCTTACTATCCCAGCATTATAATATCAAGATTTAATAGGATGGAGGACTCAATTAAATAACTGAAAATCTTTTAAAGGTACGTGAGAGCTGGTGATGACTAATTCCACTCTGCTACTGTTAGTATTCCCTCTCCCTTTTTTAAATTTACTTTTATTATTTTTTTCATTATTTTATTCATGATCAGACCACCCTTACCTTTACTCTAAATGCCAAAATAATTCCTGACCCCCAACACCAACCCAAACCTTAAACTAAACCCTTTACTTGCATAATCATCTGGTCACGGCAGCAAATCCCCATAGCACCGACACTGAAAGCTTACTGGCAATGACAGTTACAGCCCTAATTTTTACATAACGAATCCAGCCTGACACTGACTTGTATGAAAAGATTTAACATTCGTTTAAATCAGTCATTTTTGCTAATGGTCTTTAGCAGCTGAAGACCATAAGCTGCCAAGCAGGCCTCTAAAATATACCAATTTCAAACTAGCAATAGAATTTGTTTTGGAGAGTAAAGGCATTAAAAAAAAAGAAAAACACATCTCCCCAGTTCTTTAGAAACAATCCCAATTAGACTCATCCAAGTCCCATCTTATCTGCCAGGAGCACTCAGCTTGCAGACTATGAGCAGAAGGCACCCAGGCAGCCATCCTGGATATTAAGAATATCTGTCACATCTTCGGGCTACTAAATTACTTGGCATATTATATCTCCTAATGCACAGTAACAGGACGGAGAAACCATCTTTTTATTGCTCCCCCCTTGTTTTTGTCTGAAACGGAATGAAGATTTTATGGCGTGTGCCAATCAGAACAAATGGATGTCACTTGCAATAAAATAAACATGGGGTAGCTGAGGAGCCAGCCTAATAGTAGCAGAGACACAGGAAGATATTTTACATTACATTTTGCATTTCCATGTTTTTGATAAAAATGGAGAAATAATGAGTAGGAAACTTCCAGGAGGAAAAAGCCATTTCAAAGAGCTCAAACAGGACTTGAAATACTTTTTCAGACAAGACAAATGATAAGAATAAAATTACATGGCAAAGCATTATGGGTAATAAAAGTACTTTTGGCAACCTAGAAATGTTTTATGCAGTGAGACTGCTGAGATAAAAAAATTATCTGCATCTCAAAACAGTTGAAGCTCATACTGCCAATGTATTCGAATACTAATCTGAAATTACTTTTTTTTTAAACATATTTTTAAACTGGTGGTCCATCTACATGTAAATTAACGTTTTAAAGGCTACAGACTAAAGTGGCAAGAATCAGATACTAAAAAATGGCGGAAGAAACACACTATAAACAAGCCTTTCCGTTTACCCCTGAGGAACCCTTAAAATAGTTATTAAATCCCATGAAATCCCCACTAAAAATAATTAAATCAAAATACAACTTACATTGGTGATCAGTTGGAAGAATAGCCTCTTACGTTGGCGGTCAGTGAGAAGAATAGCCTCTTACGTTGGTGGTCAGTGGGAAGAATAGCCTCTTACGTTGGTGGTCAGTGGGAAGAATAGCCTCTTACGTTGGTGGTCAATGGGAAGAATGCCCAGTACAATGGTGATCAGTAGGAAGAATGTCCCTTACATTAATGATCATTAGGAAGAATTTTCCTTACATTGGTTGTCAGTGGGAAAAATGCCCTCTTACAGCGATGGTCAGTGGGAAGAATTCCCTCTTTCACTGGTTGTCAGTTTGAAGAATGCTCCTTATGTTGAGGGTCAATGGGAACATTGCTCCATACATTTGTGGTCAGTTGGACGAATTCTACTTACACTGAGTGTCACATGGGAATACGATCTTCTTCCATTGGCGGTTAGAGGGAAGAATACCCCTGCTACTTTGTGGATCTGTGGGAAGAATACCCCTTACATTGGTGGACAATGAGAAGAATGGTGCTTCCATTGGTGGGTCAGTAGGAAGAATGTCCCATGCATTGTTGGTCAGTGGGAAGAATGTCCCCTTATATTAAGAGTCATAGAGAAGCACAACGTTACATTGGTTAGTGGGACGAATTACAGCCCTTGTAGACATAGAAAGATCACTGGCATCAGTGTTGATTAAAATTTAGATTTGGTTTCTGATTTTCAATATTGGCTGTGAACAGAGGAACAATTTCTGTGGGCCAAGCACCCAATTATTAAGTCTTAAAGTGGATGTAAACTTCCATCTCTGAATTTTACCTATAGATAAGCCTATAATAAGGCTTACCTATAGGTAGTGTAAAAATCTCCTAAACATGTGCCGTTTAGGAGATATTTACTATACATGCAGCCATTGACATCACTGGCCGATGCGCTCTAAAGGAACGGCCACCCGGGTGGCCATTCCTTCAGAGCCCTGTGCCGTTAATGGCGGCTCCTGCTTGCATGCGCTGGAGTGATCGCGGTTCCGGCCAGTCACAGAGTCTGTGAACCTGGAAGCAAGACGGGTGAAGATGGGAGTGCCTGCAGCTCTGACATCTCGGCGCTGGAAGAGTTTTGTTTTAAGGCAAGTTTAACATAATGTGCTAGTATGCGATGGATACTAGCACATTATGACATTACCTTGTAGGGTAGAAAAATAAAATACAAATAAAAATGTTTCAGTGGTTTACAACCACTTTAAGTAAGACCAGGGCAATGGCACAGAAATCATTACAAAAAAACTCAGGTAGTTAGCTTTGATGCCCAAGATAGGGATCTGCTTCATTTCAATGATCTATTAAGAAAACAAGGTGATGGCCAACAATAGTTAGCACCTCTGTATTCAAAATTTAAAATCAAATTTAATTTTCTGGAAAAATAATTAACGGCTCTTCCATTTGAAATTTGTAGTAACATAAAACAGTCTGAAGGTGCATTAGCATTGAACGATTCCTCCCATTAAAGCAGTGCATCTAAATTAAAGTGCCATTTCCTTGATCTAAAAGCCTAAAACGGATCAGTTTCCTATTTGGCGTTGAGCTGCTTTTAAAAGGATATTTATTGTTTTTCATCAAGAAATTCTAAAAAAAAATACTTAGTATTGGATACATAAGCTAATTGTGATGGCAAAGAATCACAAACTAAATTTTCTTACATTATGTGATGTTATCAATTGTGGCGTCACTTTATATAATACTGTATATCAAGCTCTACAGTGCATCCGGAACGTATTCATAGCGCTTCACTTTTTCCACATTTTGTTATGTTACAGCCTTATTCCAAAATGGATTAAATTCATTATTTTCCTCAAAATTCTACAAACAATACCCCATAATGACAACGTGAAAGAAGTTTGTTTGAAAACGTTGCAAATACTTATTTACATGGGATTTTTTCATTTTTTATTTTTAATAAAATTTGCAAAGATGTCAAACAAACTTCTTTCACGTTGTCATTATGGGGTATTGTTTTTAGAATTTTGAGAAAAATAATGAATTTAATACATTTTGGAATAAGGTTGTAACATAACAAAATGTGGAAAAAGTGAAGTACTGTGAATACTCTCCGGATGCACTGTATGTAAGCAACAGTAAAGTCTATAGTGAACTATAGAGGGTGCATTATGGAATTGGGGAATAAATAAGAGGGGAAATGCCCAGCCTGGAGTTATTTCAACAACACTATTAAGGTCTATTGATAAAAAGATTCACTGTACAATTGTGACAAACATTTGCACAGTGAAACACACACATTAAAATATCACTGCATTTTGTGTAAGATGATTATTTCCTATGATCATGAGTGCCATTTGGTGGCCAAAATGTGGAATTGTTCCTGAAGTACCTAAATCAGGAAAAATACAGCGTTATGGCCACTAGATGGCATTCAAAATTATGGGATATAATATTACACAAAATATGGCAATTTTTCGTTACTGCTGTGCAAATGTTTGTTACATTCATACAGTACATTTTTTTGAAAAGAAACCCCTTAAACTATGGTCAAACCTCTAACACACGTTTGTAGATTGATCCCTTTTGTACACTCTGGAACATTTTGTAAATACATGTTAATCCGGCCAATAGAAACCTTAGGGGTTGAGAGTCGGGATTAGACAGGGCAAGATTTGATGTTCACAGGGAATGTTGAGCTTTGCTTATGACTTTAGCTGCCTACATTTCTAGATCTACTGGTCCTTTTTTCATGCAAATCTCTGCAACATGTTTATTTAAAGTGGAAAGAAAAATATACACTTTTAAGCATAACGTGTAATCCGAACTCCATTGTCCTATACCCAGTGAAAAAAAATATTAACTGAAGCCTTCCAACTGCAAATTTTATGGACTGTCTACCCTGGTCAAGATGAAAGGAGACTGCCTGCTGGATCACAGTGGGGTCCAGATGATCCAGATTGCTTGTCAAACCTCAGATCCCCAAAACACCTCAAATATAACTACGGAGGAAGAGAGATAAAGAGCTTCAAGTCTCCAAACCACGGCACATGTGCCCCCAACACAAATAATACATACTCAGCAAGAGCAGGGTGCTCCAACCAAGGTGTAACCATCCCCTGAGAACTGAACTATAGAGGGATAGAAAATAACAAGAATGAGAAATAGGGAGGTAGAGGAGGGAAGAGAGACAGAGAAGAAAAATGAGAGGAGAGAGACAGAAAGGGAGAGGAGAGAGAAGGAGAAAGAGAGGACTGAGATGGAGAGGACTGAGATGGAGAGAACTGAGATGCAGAGGACTGAGATGGAGAGGACTGAGGTGGAGAGGACTGAGATGGAGAGGACTGAGATGGAGATGACTGAGATGGAGTGAGGACTGAGATGGAGAGAGGACTGAGATGGGGAGGACTGAGATGGGGAGGACTGAGATGCAGAGGACTGAGGTGCAAAGGACTGAGATGGAGAGAGGACTGAGATGCAGAGGACTGAGATGCAGAGGACTGAGATGGAGAGAGGACTGAGATGGAGAGAGGACCGAGATGGAGAGAGGACTGAGATGGAGAGGACTGAGATGGAGAGAGGACTGAGATGGAGAGGACTGAGATGGAGAGGACTGAGATGCAGAGGACTGAGATGGAGAGAGGACTGAGATGGAGAGGACTGAGATGGAGAGGACTGAGATGGAGAGGACTGAGATGGAGAGGCCTGAGATGCAGAGGACTGAGATGGAGAGAGGACTGAGATGGAGAGAGGACTGAGATGGAGAGGACTGAGATGGAGAGGACTGAGATGGAGAGGACTGAGATGGAGAGGACTGAGATGGAGAGGCCTGAGATGGAGAGGCCTGAGATGGACAGGACTGAGATGGAGAGGACTGAGATGGAGAGGACTGAGATGCAGAGGACTGAGATGGAGAGGACTGAGATGCAGAGGACTGAGATGGAGAGAGGACTGAGATGGAGAGAGGACTGAGATGGAGAGGACTGAGATGGAAAGGCCTGAGATGGAGAGGACTGAGATGGAGAGTCCTGAGATGGAGAGGACTGAGATGGAGAGTCCTGAGATGGAGAGGACTGAAATGGAGAGGACGGAGATGGAGAGGACTGAGATGGAGAGGCCTGAGATGGAGAGGACTGAGATGGAGAGTCCTGAGATGGAGAGGACTGAAATGGAGAGGACGGAGATGGAGAGGACGGAGATGGAGAGGACGGAGATGGAGAGGCCTGAGATGGAGAGGACGGAGATGGAGAGGACGGAGATGGAGAGGACGGAGATGGAGAGGACTGAGATGGAGAGGACTGAGATGGAGAGGACTGAGATGGAGAGTCCTGAGATGGAGAGGACTGAAACGGAGAGGACGGAGATGGAGAGGACTGAGATGGAGAGGCCTGAGATGGAGAGGCCTGAGATGCAGAGGACTGAGATGGAGAGAGGACTGAGATGGAGAGGACTGAGATGGAGAGGACTGAGATGGAGAGAACTGAGATGGAGAGGCCTGAGATGCAGAGGACTGAGATGCAGAGGACTGAGATGGAGAGGACTGAGATGGAGAGGACTGAGATGGAGAGTCCTGAGATGGAGAGGACTGAAATGGAGAGGACGGAGATGGAGAGGACTGAGATGGAGAGGACTGAGATGGAGAGGACTGAGATGGAGAGGACTGAGATGGAGAGGCCTGAGATGGAGAGGACTGAGATGGAGAGTCCTGAGATGGAGAGGACTGAAATGGAGAGGACGGAGATGGAGAGGACTGAGATGGAGAGGCCAGAGATGGAGAGGACTGAGATGGAGAGGACTGAGATGGAGAGGACTGAAATGGAGAGGACGGAGATGGAGAGGACTGAGATGGAGAGGCCTGAGATGGAGAGGACTGAGATGGAGAGTCCTGAGATGGAGAGGACTGAAACGGAGAGGACGGAGATGGAGAGGACGGAGATGGAGAGGGAGAGAGGATGTGGAAAAGAAGAGAGAGAGAGGAGAGAGACAGAGAGGAAGAAGTGAGAAATGAAGATGGAGAGGGAAAGCAGAGTGATGGAAAAGGTGAGGAGATAGATGGAGAGGGAGAGAAACAGAGAGGAGAGAGATGTAAAGGTGGATGAAAGAGAAAGAGAGAGAGATAGAGAAGGAGAGGAGAGGATAGAGATGGAGAGGAGAGAGATGGAGAGGAAAGAGATGGAAAGGAAGAGGAAAGAGACAGAGTCATTCCTTACTAGACATGTGCTGTGGTTTCGTTCCGAATAATTATTCGGACACATTTTTCATTATTCAGAGATTCGGATATATCTGAATACCAAAATAACAGTATAAATGAAGTTTACCGAATGCTCCGAATAATAAAACAAAATTTGTCCAAATTTGCGTAATTTTTATTGAAATTTGAATCAGATTTTACATCGATTTCCAGTTGAATTTGAACTGTAAACATGTTTCCGAAATCAAAGACAGTGTGTGTTATTAGAGTACCATTTTGAAATAATGCTGTTTTAGGCCCCTTTCACACTGGGGCAGTGGGTGCGTCGGCAGTAAAACGCGCTATTTTTAGCGGCACTTTACCATCAACTTTGCGGCGGTATTCGCCCGCTAGCGGGCCGCTTTTACCCCCCGCTAGCGACCGAGAAAGGGTTAAAACCACCGCAAAGTGCTGCTGCAGCAGCGCTATGCCGGCGGTATAGCCGCGCTGCCCCATTGATTTCAATGGGCAGAAGCGGTGAAGGAGTGGTGTATACACCGCTCCTTCACCGCTCCAAAGATGCTAGCAGGACTTTTTTTAGCATCCTGCCAGCGCAGCGCTCCGGTGTGAAAGCCCTCGGGGCTTTCACATTGGAGAGACAGCAGCGGCTCTTTCAGGGCGCTTTGCAGGCGCTATTTTAAGCGTTATGCCCCATACACACGGTCGGATTTTCCGATGGAAAATGTCCGATCGGAGCGTGTTGTCGGAAATTCCGACCGTGTGTGGGCTCCATCGGACATTTTCCATCGGATTTTCCGACACACAAAGTTGGAGAGCAGGAGATAAAATTTTCCGACAACAAAATCCGTTGTCGGAAATTCCGATCGTGTGTACACAAATCCGACGGACAAAGTGCCACGCATGCTCAGAATAAATAAAGAGATGAAAGCTATTGGCCACTGCCCCGTTTATAGTCCCGACGTACGTGTTTTACGTCACCGCGTTTAGAACGATCGGATTTTCCGACAACTTTGTGTGACCGTGTGTATGCAAGACAAGTTTGAGCCAACATCCGTCGGAAAAAATCCTAGGATTTTGTTGTCGGAATGTCCGAACAAAGTCCGGCCGTGTGTACGGGGCATAATAGTGCCTGCAAAGCGCCCCAGTGTGAAAGGGGTCTTAGTTAAGCCAAAGGTGATTTAAAGAGTCATTGTAATCATTTGATGACGATTTTTCTCTTGTTTGTTCACTTTGCCACATTTGAATCGAAAAAAAAAAAAGTCTAAAGGTTTTGAATCTGTAAAATCAAAAAAGACAGAGTGCAATTGTTTCTTTCTGAATAAATTATTCATTATTCGGCTATATCCATAAAACGAATTCCGAATACGAACCCCGAATATGAATTGAAGGAATCAACCGAATTTAACAAAACAAAATAACTAGATTAACGAATCTAAACAAAACAAATTTTTTCCTCATGCACATGTCTATTCCTTACATGTAACTGCAATGGTAGTTGAGAATGGCTAGAATTATACACATTACCAGTTTCAAAAGACAGAGAGAAGAGAGATTTCAGGGGGAGAGAAGTGAGACAGAAAGGAGAGAGATGGAGAAGGAGAAGAACTAGATGGAGAGGAGAGAGATGGAGGGGGAGAAGAAAAAGATAGAGACGTAAGAGATAGAGAGAAGAATAAAGAGATGGAGAGGAAGAGGGGAGAGACAGAGACGAGAGAGATGGAGAAGGAGAAGAAGAAGGAGAAGAACGCGATGGAGAGGAGAGAGATGGAGATGGAGAAAAAGAGATTTAGAAGAAAGAGATGTAGAGGAGAAGAAAGTGAGGGAGAGGAGGGAGAGGGAGAGGACCAAGATGGAGAGGGAATGGAGGGAGATGGAGGGAGAGGACAGAAACAGAGAGCAGAGAGATGGAGAGGAGTGAGATGGAGAGGGAAAGAAGAGAGATAGAGAGGGAGAGGAGAGAGATGGAAAGGGAGAGGAGAGAGATGGAGAGGGAAAGGAGAGAGATGGAGAGGAGAGAGATGGAGAGGGAAAAGAGAGATGGAGAGGGAAAAGAGAGAGGGAGAGGGAGAAAAGAGAGACGGAGATGGAGAAAATAGAGATGGTAGAGGAAAGAGAGATGGAGAGGGAAAGGTAAGAGATGGAGAGGAGAGAAATGGAGAGGAGAGAGACAGAGAGGAAATAGCTGGAGAGGAGATAGATGCAAAGGAGCAGGATGGAGAGGGAGAAGAGAGAGATGGAGATGGAGAGGAGAGAGTCAGAGACGAAAGAGCTGGAGAGGAGAGAGATAGAGAGGAGCAGGATGGAGAGGGAGAAGAGAGAGATGGAAAGGGAGAAGAGAGAGATGGAGAGGGAGAGCAAAGAGGTGGAACGGGAGAGGAGAGAGACAGAGGGAAATTGAGAGGGAAAGGAGAAAAATGAGAGGGGAAGGGGAGGGAAGTAAAGGGTAAAAAAAGTCTGAGAGAGAGAAGAGAGATTGATAGAAAGGAGAGAAATGAAGGGGAAAGGTTTGAGTTGAAGGGGGAGAGAAAAGGGATAGAGAAGGACAGGAGAGGAGGAACACAGTGCTGGAGAGAGTGAACAATGAAATGAGAGAATAGAGTTCACTGAGTATAAGGATAAAGAAGGGACATGATAAAAACAAGAGGGAAGAGAGGAGTTGGGGAGAGGAGAGAGAGAAGGTAAAGAATAGATGGGAAAAGAGAGATCCTGGGAAAGGGAGGAGACAAATGACAGCAGAGAGACTAAATTGACGGTGCTATATAAGTACCTGAAATAAAATAGAGAGAAAGAAAAAGACAAGATACAGGGGAGTGAGAAAGATATAAACATTATAGGAACATACATCTTTATCTGTAACTGAACTGACAATCCTGAAACATCATGTCACCAGAATCCACACTTCCAAAAAGACATCTTCTCTACATATCCATAAATAAACCATGCTGACACTGCTGCATTCATTACATGTAATTGCGCAGGCAGTTGAGAATGGCTAGAATTATACACATTACCAGTTGTTTAATCACTTGTGGTGCAAATAACCCAGAATATAAAGGCCCAGCCATTGTCATTGTCTAAGTCTTGTTTACCGGAGTTTGTTTAGAAAGAGTTTCCTTTCTTTACAATAGAAGCACATTAGAGTACTCTGAATATATCCCAAATGAGATATTAGCAATTACGCTGAAGAATTGTTTTCTTCTTGTGTAATGAGATATAATCACCGTGTTCTGCAGATTAAACTACTAATACAAGCAGCTCATTTTCTTACTTTAAAAAAAATGGAAGGAGACAGCTCAGAGATATACCTAGATGGCACTTTTTTACAATGTCCTAGCAGGGTGCCAAGTGGGCCAGGCAGGTCAGTTAAGGTACCAAGATGGCTAACTGGAAAAACTTTTCCAAGGTCTGTTTATATCTAAATTAGCCACACAACATAGCCCTAATGTATTTTCGGAAAAAATAACACCTTTATTTTTAAGATAACATAATATAAGATAAGATAATATCATTGAAAAAAGGAAGCTGTGCGGCGGGCACTCCCCCTAATCATCATGTCAATGCGTTCACTGATAGTGGTGCGTACGGACCCCACATGACTCCTACTGACATAAAATAAACCAATGGGTGCTAATTCACACATTAGCCAGCCATCCTCCCAGTTTCAGAAACCGATACAAGACTATTAAAATGTTATATTTAGAGACATAGATGGCCCTGCAGAAAGGTTTTGAGATTTCTCCTTTAACCACAACAGCCCCAGAACCGGTTAAAGAGGTTCTTCAATGTATTTTTATTGATCTTATATACCATAAGCCAAAGGTTTATGAACATATGACTGGCGGACCTATCTGTATGGCAAAAAAGTAGATGGATACAAATGATCGAGACCAGGTATTTTAATTTAGGGGATGGTTAATTCTACACAATAATAATGCCGCGTACACATGATCGCACATTCTGACAACAAAATCCATGTTTTTTTTCCGACGGATGTTGGCTCAAACTTGTCTTGCATACACACGGTCCAACAAATCTTGTCAGAAATTCCGAACGTCAAGAACGCAGCGACGTACAACAGGCCGAGAAAAAAGAAGTTCAATAGCCAGTGTGACTCTTCTGCTTGATTCCAAGCATGCGTGTACACACGATCGGAATTTACGAGAACAGATTTTGTTGTCGGAAAATTTGAGATCCAGATCTCAAATTTTGTCTGTCGGAAATTCCAACGGAAAATGTCAGATGTAGCCTACACACGGTCGGAATTTCCGACAACGAGCTCTAATCGAACATTTCCTGTCGGAAAATCTGACCGTATGTACGCGGCATAAGACATTTTAATGTAATGTGGCTCTCCAGCCATATGGTAACAGTTTGGTGAAGGCACTTTTCTATTTTAGCATGACTGTGTCCCTGTGCACAAAACCAGCTCCATAAAGACATGGTTAATGAGCTTGGTGCAGAGGAACTTGGCCTGTACAGAGGCCTGACCTCAACCCTATTAAACATCCTTAGGATGAAATGGATTAATTGGAAACCAAGTCTTCTAGTCCTACTTCAGTACCTGATCTCACAACCTCAGTTCTTTTGGCTGAATGGGCAGATTCCCAAAGACACACTCCAAAATCTATGATAGAGTTTCCTAGAAGAATGGAGGTTGCTAAAGCCACAAAAGGAGTAGGGGGCAACTCCCTATTCATACCCAAGCTTTTGGCCTTTTAGTGTATAGTACTTTGAGTTTCTAGTGGTTTCCTGTATTTTACTACAGTCACTAAGGCTTCCTGAACCATGTGGAAAATGGAACAGGTTCACCCTAACACCCCTCGTCAGGGGCATGCCATTTCTCTGCTCCACTGGACCTCCACTCAGATACTGGGAGCAAGAAGAGAATGCCCTGTGTTAACAAGGAGCCTCCCTAATATTATCTTACACAAGGCTCAGGATTGTCATCCTGCTCTCACAATGCTGGCTTGGACCAAGCAACAGCAGGGTCACATGTGTGGTAGTGAAGTGAGCCATATGTGCTTACATGCCCAAAAGTACTGAGTATTTCTCTTTGTTCCTAGTGGCCAAACAGAACACCAAGAGAGTAACAAGCATTAAAAGCAAGTCATACGCAATTGGTTCTTAACCGCTTTCTTCATTTCTGTCAGAACATTTTGTAAATAGTTATTTTTTTTGTGACGAAGAGTGGGAACAAGCATTGAAGAATTTATTTAAAGTATCCCTTTCATCTTCACGTCCACAATGCTTAACTTAATTATTTATCATTCATAGATCCCATTATACCCTTTTAAAGCTATACTCTTGGGGTAAAGTAGATACACCAAACTGCCCAAGGTGCAATACTGATACAGGTACACTTATACATATGCTGTGGCGATGCCCTAAACTGCATCGCTACAGGGGGGGGGGGGGGGGGGGGGTGTATTTGATATTTTAAATCTGTTATGCTTTACACAGATTAATTTAGATCCAAAAATCTAAAGAACTATGTATATGGCTCGTAAAATTATACTACAAAAATGGATATCAAAATATCCGCCAAAGATAGATCAATGGGTTAGGGCAATTAATCAAAATCTAAGACGTGAGGAACTGACATATAAAACACAGAAGGAGTTCTAAAAAATTTTTTAAAATTTGGCATTGGTGGTTAGTCTCCAATATGGTTGAAGAATTAGTTAGAGTGAAATAATGATACTGACAGAACAGGGAGATAAGTATATATACCCGATTAAGGATCATCATTGAGATGAAGGGCCATGAGTAAAGATTGAAGCGTAATCTGGTAGGTTCAAACATGGAAGTGCGTGGTTTGCCTCTTTTTTTTTAGGTGTGTATGGGTGGGATTATTTGTGGGAAAGATATATATGTATTGTATTGTTGTTGTATTGTGAAAAAACGAATAGAAATTATGTAATTGAAAAAAAAAAAAAAGTAATTTTTCTCCTTCACTGATGTGCGCTGATGAGGCTGCATTGATAGGCACTTTTGAGGAGGCATTAATATGCCACTCTGACAGGTGGCACTGATAAGGACTGATAGGTGGCACTAATGGTCACTGATAGGTGGCACTGATAAGCAATGATAGGCAGTGCAGATAGGTGGCACTGATGAGCACTGATGAGCAGGCACTGAAAGTCAGCACTGACTGGCATCACCGATGGGCACAGAATGGTATCACTGATGGGCACTATTGGGGCTGCACTGATGGTCAGGGCACTGATTACTTGTACAGGTCTCCCCTGCAAGGAGATGCCGCTGATCGGCTCTCCTCTCCTCTGCTCACACTCTGTCAGATTGGACACAGTCGATCACATGGGTAAATTTGACTATACGGCGGGTGAGAGGTGGTTAAAGGCTATTTCTTACTACAGCTATGGCTCTATTGGGTTTGACGCATCGTTGTGCATATGCTCTGTTGGAACTTACACTGCTTTTACAGTGGCAGCCTGGAGCAATGAGTGAGATCTTTAGCTGTTGTATAAGTCCACTTGACATGCAAAGGTTCATCTTTTCAGTTACATGAAGCAATGATTTCACACACCCACATACATTTCCAAATTTAAATTAGCATTAGATATTCCTAATCTGAAATCACTCAACCATATCAACTTATTTCTCACTTACTGAGTCTTATCCAACAACACTTATCATTCCTCTAACATCTTCACACTGCATACCAACGACGGCATACAAGGCCCAGAAGTATACCTAGTGCACTTTTCCCTGGGGTAATAAAGTTCATGAAATTTCGAAACATTTTCATACATTTGTAATATATAAAAGCAAATATTTGAAGATGAGGCTTAAAGCGAGGTAGCACTTGTAGAGCAGCTGGAGAGAAGATTACAGAAGGCACACCAGACCTTGCAATTTTACATTGTTATTATAGAACATCTAGCTGGCCTTTGGTTTTAATGTATTGGTTCTTCCAGCAGAGCAAACAACTTGGACTGTGTGGGATTTTATACATTTCCTCTAGTTATTAATAAAACAATCTGCTGTCATCCACATTCTGTCTATCATGTACCACATTTTTTTCCAGAAGCTCACAAAGGTATCTGTAAATATAGTAAGCTTCAGTAAAAAAATTAGACCTTCTTCTGGCCTACGCGTTTTGCAGCATGCTACTGCAACACGAGTTAGTGCATAGCACTGTCATGAATTGGTATGACCAGACTGTGTGGATTGCACAGAGAGAACCAAAACGCATGCAAGTGAATAATTAAGTTTATTTAAGGATAAGTCATAACAATACATAAACACCTCCAATATAAACAGTGAACAACCAACCAAACAGTGACCCACAAACAACAACAACTATATACAATATAAGGGAAGTACCGCAATCTTAAATGTAGCCAGGCCAGGGTCATTCACAGGAGATCAGCAGATAAACAGGGGCAGTTCCAGAATCACAAACATAAGGCAGGCCGGGGTCATACACAGGGAATCAGCAGATGGGGGAAGGTGCAAAGGGATCAGGCTACAGGGCAGGGATGCAAGGTAACAGGAGGGACAGGATCAGGATCAGATGCACAGGGTAACAGGATCAGGTAAACAGGTTGCAGAATCAGGTTCACAGGTCGCTGCTACGGATCAGGGCACAAGGAAGATACCAGGGTCATGAGAGCAATCATCAGCTGGGTATTTATATAAATACCTGTAATTAGCCTCAAGTGACACCTGAACGCAGGAGGTGCTGTCTGCTCCACAGTGCCAAGAAACACCCGTTGGTGGACACCGGTATTACAGCCAAAGGACCCAACAGTGCCACCAACAGGCAAATCCCTCCACTACAGATCCAGAGTGTTGGAAGACACCCGCTGGTGGACACTGGTACTGTGATCCAAGAGAACGAGAGTGCCACCAACGGGTGAACCCTTTTCTGACAAGCACTTTATGCGCTTGTAATGCACTGCAACACACATCAATAGCTGGGGAAACATCCATGCTGCAGCGCATCACCATGTCATATGCTAAGTGTTGTGGTGCAATGGGTTTAAAAAAGGGTCATGTATGTTTTTTGCATTTTACCTTGTTTACTTTTGTTGTATTTTACCTTGTATTGGCAGTCTCATTAAAAATGAATGAGCTGCCTTAATGTAATGCATGTTAAAGGCCTCATGCACGTTTTTACAGCTTCTTTTTTGAGCTTTTTTTGCAGCTTAAAAAGGCCTGTCTATGTTAGTCTATGGCTTCATGCCCACCTAGGCGTTTTTGAGCTGCAAGTGGCATAGACGTTTTTAAGCTGTAAAAAAAACCCAGGACCAGTGGGTTCTGAGAGACGTTTTTCAGCTGTAAAAACGCTCTAACGCTGAAAAACGCTCAAAAACGTCATTCACCAACGTTTTTTAACGTTTTTGATCCATTGAAAAAAAAAAAAAAAAAAAATTTGAAAATTTGTTCCGCCTATCACGGACGTCCTCTTTTGCATGTGCAGTGGAGGCAGCCAACCTACAGAGTGGCTGTGACTACTTGGCATTCATTTGGGAAAGTGGACTGTGCTTTAGGGCCGGTTTACCTCTGTATGGTGTGTTTTGTGTATGTTGCTTTCAAGGTGTGCTGCATTTGACATGTATTTTAGATGTAACATGCATTTTCATGAAAGAGCATCAAAGATGCAGCAAGTAGAATTTATTTTTAGGCATCACACTTAAAATGCACAGGTGTGAACTGGGCCTTATCTTCACTGTTGTCGTTATCTTAGGCTAACAAATTACAGTTTGTATGTTCCTTGATTCAGAGGAAGCTGTTAAGCCTCGTACACACGAAAGGGACTTTCCAAAGCAAAATATTCGATGACAGGCTGCTGTCGGTAAATCTGACCGTGTGTACGCTCCATCGGACAATTGTTGTCGGACTTTCCACCAACAAATGTTGGATGGCAGGTTTTCAAAATTTCCGTGGACAAATATGTGTTGTCAGATTTTCCGAGTGTGTGTACACAAATCCGTCGGACAAAGGTCCAAAGTACAAACACGCATGCTCGGAAGCAAGGACGAGCCAGAAGCGGTCGGTCTTGTAAACTAGCGTTCATAGTACAGTAAACGTTTACTGTACAAAATAAGGTGCATTGGCATGGACCATAGGGTGAGTACATGGATTGAAAACTAGCTACAAGGGCGTGTTCAGAGGGTGGTGATAAATGGGGAGTACTCGGAATGGTCAGGGGTGGGTAGTGGGGTTCCCCAGGGTTCTGTGCTGGGACCAATCCTATTTAATTTGTTCATAAACGACCTGGAGGATGGGATAAACAGTTCAATCTCTGTATTTGCAGACGATACTAAGCTAAGCAGGGCAATAACTTCTCCGCAGGATGTGGAAATCTTGCAAAAAGACCTGAACAAATTAATGGGGTGGGCGACTACATGGCAAATGAGGTTCAATGTAGAAAAATGTAAAATAATGCATTTGGGTGGCAAAAATATGAATGCAATCTATACACTGGGGGGAGAACCTCTGGGGGAATCTAGGATGGAAAAGGACCTGGGGGTCCTAGTAGATGATAGGCTCAGCAATGGCATGCAATGCCAAGCTGCTGCTAATAAAGCAAACAGAATATTGGCATGCATTAAAAGGGGGATCAACTGCAGAGATAAAACGATAATTCTCCCGCTCTACAAGACTCTGGTCCGCCCGCACCTGGAGTATGCTGTCCAGTTCTGGGCACCAGTCCTCAGGAGGGATGTACTGGAAATGGAGCGAGTACAAAGAAGGGCAACAAAGCTAATAAAGGGTCTGGAGGATCTTAGTTATGAGGAAAGGTTGCGAGCACTGAACTTATTCTCTCTGGAGAAGAGACGCTTGAGAGGGGATATGATTTCAATTTACAAATACTGTACTGGTGACCCCACAATAGGGATAAAACTTTTTCGCAGAAGAGAGTTTAATAAGACTCGTGGCCACTCATTACAATTAGAAGAAAAGAGGTTTAACCTTAAACTACGTAGAGGGTTCTTTACTGTAAGAGCGGCAAGGATGTGGAATTCCCTTCCACAGGCGGTGGTCTCAGCGGGGAGCATTGATAGCTTCAAGAAACTATTAGATAATCACCTGAATGACCGCAATATACAGGGATATGTAATGTAATACTGACACATAATCACACACATAGGTTGGACTTGATGGACTTGTGTCTTTTTTCAACCTCACCTACTATGTAACTATATAATGGAGAATTAACATTCGTGATGCGGCAAATTATGAAATCTTGAAATGCAGCGCACAATTCTCTTCTTCTTTAATGGGATAATAATGAAACTGCTTTGCTGGTGATACTGATGGAGTTATTGCAAACAAATTTTCAAAGGCTTTTTTTTTCTAGTGATATCAAGAATAATATTATTATGCTTTTTTTTTTTTATTTGGGCAAGTTACCACAACACCATTATCCCGTAGTTTTTAAGATCAAAGATACAACTATGTTGGTGTCCCTTGTCAATTTTACATTGTATTTTTTTAAATGTAACTCCCTACTCCCAAACTGTCATTTGAAGTAAAACACATAGCCAAGTATTATTCTACACAATTTTTTTATTGTGAATTAAAAAAAGCAAACAAATAAAATTACCGTATATACTCGAGTGTAAGCCGAGTTTTTCAGCACATTTTTTTGTGCTGAAAGTGCCCCCCCTCGGCTTATACTCGAGTCACTGCGATCTGCCTACCTGATCAGCGTGTCATGCAGTCAGATCTGATCAGCCATCCAGTGTACAAAAGCCGCACCTCCTCCTCGTCCTCATCCGTGATAGGGGAACACTCAGTTTCCCAGCAGTGAGTCAGTGTTCAGTGTTCCGCCTATCACGGACGTCCTCTCGTCCTCATCCATGAGATCTTATGGATGAGGACGAGAGGATGACTGTGACAGGCGAAACACTGAAAACTGACTGCTGGGAAACTGAGTGTTCCCCTATCACGGATGAGGACGAGGAGGAGGTGCGGCTTTTGTACACTGGATGGCTGATCAGATCTGACTGCATGACACGCTGATCAGGTAGGCAGATCGGCACAGGGAAAGCATGCAATGGATGGACACAGGGAGGTATGCAATGGATGGACACAGGGAGGTATGCAATGGATGGAGACAGGGAGGTATGCAATGGATGGAGACAGGGAGGTATGCAATGGATGGACACAGGGAGGTATGCAATGGATGGACACAGGGAGGTATGCAATGGACACAGTGAGGCATGCAGCTGCAGATGGGCATCGTTGACCCTCTTTTCCACCTGCAGTAGCCGCTGCATTTCTCACCCTCGGCTTATACTCGAGTCAATACGTTTTCCCAGTTTTTTGTGGTAAATTAGGTGCCTCGGCTTATACTCGGGACAGCTTATACTCGAGTATATATGGTAGACATGCTATCTGCCAATAGAACTTAACCAAAAGTGCATTCTATGCATCCAAAAATATAGAAAATATACCAAATCAAATCATTATTCAACCAAAGAAATAATGTCAAAGCAATAACTCCAAGGCCAATAATAAATAACACGTTATCTCCTCCAATTTCGCAACATGTCTGGTTGACAAACGGCTGTTCAGAAACAAACTGAAAAGTACAAACTGAAAAGTGCGAAATTAAAAGCGCGAATCAACACTCACCAGACTTCTACTAACACGAAATTAACAGTAGGAGGCCAAAGGGTGGCGCTAAAGAGCTGAAAAACTACGTAGTACGTAACTATGTTCGGAATTGTTGGCCAACAATTGTGTGACTGTGTGTATGCAAGACAAGTTTGGGCCAACGCCCTTCGGACAAAATTCCACAGTTTTGTTGGCCAACAATCTGATCGTGTGTACGAGGCATTACTGTGTAGAGAGGCTGCAACCCAGCGTTGCCAACTTCTGACAAAACAGAGGAGAATAGTATTTTGGCATAAAAGAGATGAATGTGCTGGGTTTTTTCATAATATTGGGTAACCTGCAACTTAACCAGTATATCCAAAAGGCAGACTATGGGGTTATATATTCATTCCCAGTGTCACCTCTAAAGAACCGGTTATATCTGTAGGAGTGGAAGAAATCAGATCTCAGATCCCAATTCTTAAAAGGAAGTGGTGTGGACCTACAATGTAGTTTATGAAGAGCAACTTGGTATATAACACATATGATGAAAAAAAAAATCACTGGAATAATTGTATTCCTAGTGGAGAGAAGAGAATATATATAGTTATCCTCAAACTTCATCCAATCATCCATTTTTAACTGAGGTATTGAGTAAGTGAGTTGTGTCTGGGCAAATTCTGGTTGACTGTCATATTGAGATACCCTGTAAAGCCGCTATGACAGGAAGTTAAAACCATGAAAATAAAGGCCATTATTACAATGTCTAACTGCATATCTATTTGGTGACATTAATTAGGCTCTACACAGTTGTAATATTTCCTGAGTGATTTTGGGAGATATCCATTCATAATGAAATGTGAAATTTGAATATAGCTTCCTTAATAGAACCCATATCATTTTTTCCAGTCGAGTATTGTTTCTCAATCATATACATACAGTAGGTGCACACTGTAAAAAAACAGGATACAGAACATTGTCAGAATCTCAGAAATTCTCACATGTAAGCATCTGACACTCCTGGAAGAACAGAATGCTGAAAAGTCTAGCAAATACTGTGGTTCTAGAAGGGAGGAAGCTAGGAGACATGGACCACCAGATGAATATAATACTGTATCTCCTCTACTGCAGGGAGCTGTCACTGATTTTTTTTTCTTTGATAACTGACAGAGTAGATTTAACCTTTTTCTGTCAGTGGGATCCAGTCCTCTAGTCTAAACAGATCTTTATGCTGGAGGTTGATAGGAGGAACTCTGATCATGTGATCACTGTAAGTGGCTGTCACAATGATCACATGATGGGAAGCATGTCCCGCTAGTGCCTAATCGTAAACAGTGACCAGGAACTGAGGATGACAACACAGTCACGTGCTCGGAGCACCAAGTGTGCACGCTCCCAGCACAAAACAGCCCTGCCAGCTGTATGCATATATGTGACAAGTCAACATTAAAGCCTGCTGCTGTTTTGCCACATATGCTGTATGCATGGTGCAAAGAGGTTAAGTACTTTACATATTTTATGTCTATACAATTCTGTTTTTTAACTATATTTTTAATTCACATCAGGTTTGCGAACTTAGTACAGTCTACTCTATAATAATAATAATAATATAATAATAATAATTCTCCCAATCTACAAGGCTCTGGTCCGGCCGTACCTGGAGTATGCTGTCCAGTTCTGGGCACCAGTCCTCAGGAAGGATGTACTGGAAATGGAGCGAGTACAAAGAAGGGCAACAAAGATAATAAGGGGTCTGGAGGATCTTAGTTATGAGGAAAGGTTGTGAGCACTGAACTTATTCTCTCTGGAGAAGAGACGCTTGAGAGGGGATATGGTTTAAATTTACAAATACCGTACTGGTGACCCCACAATAGGGATAAAACTTTTTCGCAGAAGAGAGTTTAACAAGACTCGTGGCCACTCATTAAAATTAGAAGAAAAGAGATTTAACCTTAAACTACCTAGAGGGTTCTTTACTGTAAGAGCGGCAAGGATGTGGAATTCCCTTCCACAGGCGGTGGTCTCAGCGGGGAATATTGATAGCTTCAAGAAATTATTAGATAATCACCTGAATGACCACAACATACAGGGATATATAATGCAATACTGACATATAATCACACACATAAGTTGGACTTGATGAACTTGTGTCTTTTTTCAACCTCACCTACTATGTAACTATATGTAACTATGTACTCTCTCCCAACGACGCTCATAAAAAAAAGCATAAGACCTCATGCATACTGTATGCTCGATGTTTTATTCGCCCACACGAGTTTAGCCACAGTAAAAAGCCGCATTTCACATGGGCGTTAATGCACATTCCCGCATCTAGCATTAATATATTCTACTGGACAGAATTCTGCCCATTAGAATGTATAAACGTGGAGTATAATACCATCTTGCATATCCACAGGATCATTTTCTCATATTTTCTGGGACTGTGAGAAGGTCTCAAATATATGGAAGCAACTAGAAAAATTTGCATCTAAAATCTCAGCTAATATCATAAAACTCACTCCCCACAACTGCCTATTATTCTCCTCAATCCCTGGGCTACCTATCCATCAAATGAGACTGAGGCACACAATTTGTGTAGCAATACACTCGTTGATAGCATACCATTGGAAATCCCCCATTGGTACCCCTAGTACATCTGAAAACTAGAATTAATAATATAAATCTTATGGAAAAAAATATTTCACACGGTACATAATACTAATCAGTTATATGGCAAAAAATGGAATCCATGGTTTAATCACTCCAATCACTTCCTCAACTCTGAACATTAATACTTTTTATTAAATATAGTAAAGTTGGTATTCAACGATATTATTGCCAACATGCTGATCAACCTTCACAAAGAATTTCTTTCAATGAATGTATACTATGTGCCAATTTTCCCTATTTGTAAACTTTATGTTATATATTATTCATGGCATATGTTAACAACTTTTTATACCACTTTTTTGTACCCAATAAAAAAGTTTGTAAATAAAAAAAAAAAAAAAAGAGTGTATAAATGTGGGGACATTCCTAGTGTTAACTGCTATTAATGAGCTTTAAAGAGCTTTTGAGCGCTTTTTTTATGCTCAAAAGCTCAGCTGCGGAAAATCGTGTTTTTTTTTTTTTTTTCCTGCCTGTAAACTCTCAACTGCCACTAAACTAAAAACGCCTACAGGGTGTGGGTAGACATAGGCTAACATGGAGGGGCTGGGGGGGATTGCAGGCAGAAAAAAAAAAACTTAAACACCTGAAGAAGCAGCTTTTTTGAGCTGTAGTGTGTATGATGCCTTACTTTATCCACCGAACCAATTAGAAGTCAGCTCTCTTCTACTCAAACTGCACTGAAAAATGCCCAACTGTTGTCTGATTGGCCGTTTTTGACCCCCCCCCCCCCCTATTTCTTTGCACACCCATTCAGAAGAGCCTTATTGTCTATTTTGCATTACCAAATAATTACATTTAATAATATATATTTACACAAAAAAGTAAAAAGAAAGACAACTGTTTGAGGTCTCAGAGCCAAAACGCACAGTTAGTGACTCATTTAAAATAATTACAATGTGATTGTTTTTTTTTTGTAGAAATCTGTTCCAGAGATCTTTTGTGAAGCTTACTGTAAATTCTTGGCAAAATGCTGGAAAATAATAAATGAAACCTTTAAATGAAAAGCTTCAGACTCAGCAGATGATATTAGGAGAGAGACATCAGCCAGCAGTTTGTTGCATCAGTAAATTATGGGTCACTTACCATAAAATTTATATTGACAGATTCAGGTCTCTTTGGGAAAGCAGGGGAAGCTGCTCAATTTAACAAGAGATGAATGGACAGTGATCACGGGAGAAATACAAGCTTTATTAATATTAGATGACTTCAGACATTAAACTCCACAGTTTAGAAGCATTTATGTCAATGACATGTTTGGATTGGGTTGGCTGGTCTATTTCATCCAGTGAACTGCCAAACCCCAACAATTACGTAAAGCGCTTTGACATGAATTTGCGCCCTTTCCAGTTTTTTTTTTTGGATTTTATACAGCTTCTTGACATTTAAAGGGTCTAGTTATTAAAGTGTTTTTATCTGGCAATTCTGCTCACACTTCCTGTTCTAGTATTATAACACTCACTCGCCCTTCTATACTAGGACAATAGAAACAGTACAGGACTACTGAGAACTTCCCTTGTCCTTCTGTCCCCATATCAGGGGTGGCCAATCCATTAGGGGTGCAGGGGCGACACCACCCCCCATCCATGCGTCTGGCCCCTAAATCTACATGCAGGGTGCCGGATGCATTAATTCCGATGGTTGTTTTTTTTGAAGCATGTGATTAGAGCCTGAGGCTTCAAAAAAGGGTGAGCTCTGGGTATAGAGCATGGCGCCCTGAGCCCACCCAGTTGTGTGACGAAACCAAATAATATTCGCTACTGACACACTGATTCTCCTCCCAGCCAATCGGGAAGCAGGTCTTGAGACACGTTTCCTGATTGGCCGAAAGGAGAAACGATCCTATTGGCCTAGGAGGACAGAGAAGGAGGGAGGAGACGTCACGCAGGGGAAGGCGCGCCACCATGAAACAGAGGAAGGAGGAAGGAGGACGCAGTGTAAAGCTGCCGCTCCAGAAGAAGCCCGCGCCATAGGTGGGGTTAGTGCTCGGCTGCTGACCGACTGACTGGGGGGTAGGGGAGACCCGACTGACTGGGCGGCGGTGCAGGAGACCAGACCGACCGGCGGAGGGGAGGGGGCGGCAGCAGACAGATTGCCACCCCCCCCCCCAAAAAAAAATACCACCAGCCGCCACTTCCCCATATACCCCCGACTCCTTTAGTCCTTAGAGCTTATGCAGTACAAACAGAGAGCACAGCTGACAAGATTACTGGAAAGATCAAGATCACGTCCTTTAAGCTGGGATAATATGGGAAATTAAAGGACAACTCCATGCAGAAAATAAGTCAGTGAACTGCTAATGCTAGCCTGGACACATTGCAGCTATGCTAAAGTTAAAAGCTTTACTCTTTCCTTTAACGTGGTTGTAAATCTCAGACATGAAATATGAACAAAGCATACCCCTCTATAGTGTGATACTTGTCTCAATTAAGTGAGGTAAATGCCATTTCTGTCTGCTGCTTCATTCCCCTGCAATAAGCATGAGTCACTTCTGACAAGTTTACCTGACACCAAGAGAAAAAAGGTGACAGGGGAGGGACCTGCAGCTGATTGACAGCCTCATCTCTGTTTCTGTGTGCTGTGTGAAAGGGGGGTGGGGTGTGTCCTTTCCCTCCAATCAGCTCTTTTTTTTCTGAACTCTCAAACAAGCTTTAAGGTTCAGCACTTTGAATGGATGTAGAGAAGAGAAGAGAAGACTGCAGGTACACTTTAACCGCTTCCCGACTGCCTCACGCAGATACACGTCGGCAAAAGGGCACGTACAGGCAGATTAACGAACCTGTGCGTTGCCCGTTAAGAGGCAACTTGCGGGCGCGAGCCCGCTGGGAATTCCGTGGTTGTGATCGCGGGTCCGTGGACTCGATGTCCGTGGGCATACCCACGATCGTCTCACGGTGAGGAGGAATGGGGAGATGCTAATGTAAACAAGCATCCCCTTGTTATTCCTAATGACACTGTTACTGATCACAGCTCTCTGTAATCGGGAGCATGATCAGTGACGTGTCACACACAGGCCCTCCCCCCCACAGTTAGAATCACTCCCTAGGACACACTTAACTCCTACAGCGCCACCTAGTGGTTAACCCCTACACTGCCAGTGACATTTTTACAGTAATCAGTGCAATTTTTTAGCATTGATTGCTGTATTAATGCCAATGGTCCCAAAAATGTGTCAAAATTGTCTGATGTGTCCGCCATAATGTCGCAGTCACATAACATACATGTGACACGTAACACGTCACATAAAAATCGCAGACCAAAATGATGGACAAATGAGGAGGAAAGAGGGACATTGTTCCAAATCAGGGATAGTCTCTCGAAATCAGGGACGGTTGGGAGCTATGCATTAGGATGACCACATACTTTTGCCCATTTAAAGATGCGATGGTTAGATATCCACACGTTTGCCATTAAATGTATGGCCTACTTTGAAAATCCTAGTTGCCTAATTCAGGAGAAGTGGAGAAAATCTTAAATTTTAAACTCTTACCAGAAGAGAAATCGAGAGGAAATCTAAAAGGGAACATCTGCACCAATGACAGCTATCCTCCAACTTCCCGATGTGCCTACAGGATAGGAGGTTGGGGGAAATCTTCTGAATGGTATGCATATACAAAAAAACAAAACCTTGATAGAGTTTTAAACATTCTCTACTCTATTCAAAACTAAGAAACAAACAAAAAATGGCCTTTTAATATATTTTACAGTAAACCTTTGCCCAAGCTGGGAAAAAAACTGAGCACTAATATAATTTGTATTTTCAACTACACGTCTATTGCCTTGGCTAACCAGAGAAGGACAAACAGCTGATGCTCATTACAGAAAGACCAGGTAACGCTAAAGTGATTTTCAAGATGCAGAAAGCGCCATAGTATTGTTTTGCTTTAAGTCTGGCTGTAAAACAAGCTAAGAGGAGATCAACCGAAACTCCTAAAAATGAAATCTGAGATATAACAAAGCATTTAGAGGAAAGTCTGTGAGGAACAATAGAGTGGCAATGAAGTTACTGCTGTTAATAAAGGCGCAACCTCAAAAATGCTCTTTGCTTAGTGCTGGGGAATATATATACAGACACACACACACATATATTTACAGTATATATTCAGTGAAGCGCTCGATGGCAAGATTGTGGGTTTGCAAATGATATATATTTGTCATCTAGGTTTCTCACCTACACACGGTGAAGGGATCCAGGGTATAAAGATGATGTGGAGAAAACAAACACATTTCTGAGTTCAGGAGTCTGGAGACTTTGTAGAGCTTTGGGTAGGATAAAGCCTCCAGTCCTAGGTCCACATCTTACTTGGTAGCCAGACATTTTTATTAGTCTAAGCCAGTGGTTCTCAACCTTCTAGTACTGTGACCCCTTGATAAAATTTCCCAAGTTGTGGGGACCCCTAACAGTAAAATTATTTTCGTAGCGTGGGTTGTCAGCACCCAAGGCAAGACAAGTCATTTGCGCCCCTAACCCATGGACATTTAGCGCTCCTGGAGTCCTTTCCACTCGTACAGTATTAAAACCCCTTATGGTACATTTTAGGATGTACCACTCTTTCTTTGTTCTCCTTTATTTCCCTTTTATCTCTTTCTATCCTAATTTCTTGTTTTTTTCCCCATCCCTCTCTCTAGCCATCTTTCTTGTTCTTTCTCTTATTCTTTCTTCTCCTTTTTCATTTGTTCCTCCCCCTTTTTTCCTCTCCCTTCTCTTAATTCTTGGTGGGGGGGTGGGGGAATGGGATGAATGGCAGTGCTAGCGGGGAGTTGGGATGAGTGGCAGTGCGGGTGGGCTGGGATCAGTGGCAGTGCTGGGGGGGGGGGGTTCTGTTTAGCCAACTTAGGTGCTCTTGATTAAGGTCATCTGCTGATCTGAAAACTATAGTGGGGACTTTTAATAGCATCTCTAATCACAGGTAATGTTACTCACTGTGTCTCCAGCTCTGTGGTGTCTTGCAGCAGTGACACCAATGCCAAAATCAGGATATAGGGTCTTCTCCAGCCCCTCCCACTCACCAGTCAGCTGACCTCTAGTCTCTGCATGAACTGAATGGGCGGCTGCGAAGAGGCTGAGTGGGTGGCCACAGGCTCCAGGAAAAGCCCTGCTGGGCGGCCGTGAAAAAGGCTGGGAGAGCGGTGTGGGCTTCAGGAACAGCCCAGGATTCGGTGACCCCTGGCAAATCGTCATTTGACCCCAGAGGGGGTCCCGACCCCCAGGTTGAGAACCACTGGTCTAAGCAGTCAACAGGCCTTTATATAAAGGTGAGCTCACTAATGCTTGGTCCCTCTCTCTTGCTAACCCTGTTGTGGGAGCCTGATGCTTGGTAAAAAGGCTGATTACTGACAAAACACTAAGGCATCAAGCACAACAACGTTTGCAGGCATAAAATATGTCTAGCATAAATTTACCAGTGTTTTTCTGTGTCCAAGTTACCGCAGGTAGGGCGTACAGGCAGACATGGAAGTGAATCGGTATACACCCCTGTACTGGAATGCACTAGATAGGCTGCTCTTGTGAGCCAGAGCAGCAGTTGCCGACCACTGATGGTCCATGAGACAATGTTGGTGGTCCCCAGGGGTTCTGCCGCCGCACCAACATTGTGGCGAGTGTTTACAGCCCACTATTGTTTCCAGGGTTGTTTTCAATGCGCGCTGACAATCAATACTGTCAGCGCGCATTGATACCCAATGCCTCCTCTCTAGTTTCAGCTCCTGTGAACTCAGAGGGAGGTGCTGGGAGTTAGGCAGAGAGCAAGAGGTGAAGGAGGAGGGGACCTCCAACAGTAGGGAGCACAGAGCTTGAGCACTTGGCTAGATAAGGAGGTGAGATCCAAAGATTAGTCTGTGTAAGGTAGCACTGTGATGCAGAGTGCAGGGGGTGGGTGGGTCAGAGAGCAGGAGCATCGTGTGTATAAGGTGCAGTGTGTTTCAAGGGGAGGGGGGCAGAGAGCCAGAGCATTGTGTGCATAAGGCATGTAAAATTCCTTTTAGTGGTCAGCAGGATACAAAATTGTGAGCTTAGTGGTCCGTGGGGTCCAAAAGGTTGGCGACCACTGAGCTAGAGGATCTCTAGGAGGGGCAACAAATAGAGCGTATTTGGAGGAGAAGAAGCACCACACAAAACTTTAATAGTAAAAAAAACATAAGTCAGGCACTTGGCCTATGTGAAGATAAATAAAAAGACCTTTTGGACCCTTTCAGTGTGGTGCTTCTTCTACTTCAAGTACACATCTAATGAATATGGCTAGCTTAACACTTTGTCCTAAAATTTAAAGAAAGATAACAAAACTGAAAATATAACATTTCAGGTTTATATCTTATTAAAGCAAAGAAAGTGAACTTAAGCTATGCCCACAGTAGAGATAGTAACAAGTCCACTCTTACACTGCCTGGCTCTGCTGATGGAACTTCTGCTACCTCCAGGTAGATGGGTACTTGCGACACCCCCTGCCTTCACCAATACAGTACTGGGCGACTGGCTATCAAACACCATGGCAGAGATCTATTGTGGACAAAATACTGGTGCAGATCAAGGAAAAAAAAATATTCAGATGTCAGTTAATACAACACAAATATAGTCAACCAGTCATATTTTCACTTTGACCCCCTTCTCCTCCCATAAAAGAAACACAAATACGCTTTTATTCCAAAGATTTTGTTATCAAAGAAACTGAATCTGAGGATGCTAAAGATAACTATAAAATCCTTCTTAAAATTCCCCAACCTTCTCACCTTTTTTCCGTGGAAAACCAGCAGGCAGAATTCATGCTGGAACTGAATCATTTGAAGTTGAAATATATATATATATATATATATATATATATATATATATAGCTTCAAGAAGAATGGTACCTGCCTTGATTCACAGTTCTAACAATTTGACCAGACAATGCTCTATAGACTGTGTCTGCATTGAATCATGTCCGAATTCCCTTCCTATTGTAGCTCTGCCTGGCACAGCCATGAATAGAGACAGGAAGAATGGCTGTGTATGAACTGGCAACCTTGTGTTAGTTGTAGACTTTCATCAAGAGGAGACAGGTCAACAGGACAATAGCGAAATAAAAAGAAGCCAAAATGCTGTGTCCGCCATTGTGATGCAAATTTTGCAGTCGTGTACCAACTGAATGAATATGATGAATGAATAAATGACTGCTTCCAGAAAGCAGGAGGGCTTCATTCACATGACTGCTGGATGTAGGATGTCTGATGGGACTCCATTGTAAAACCATTAAAGTGTTTGTAAACCCAAAACAGAAATAACTTAAAATGGGTCACTCATATAAAGAAAGTTTATGTGTTAACACTTTTTTTTTTTCTCTACTGCTTGTAATTGCCAATAAAAAACCTGGTGATGGTGCTCTCCCTTGGTTGGAGCGGCAGTGTTACCCATAGTAAGCTCTCTCTCAGCGTTGCTGTCCCTGTGCAATAACTTCCCTACCAACTCAAATGAAAACTGTGTCTACGCACGTTGTGCTCTGCCTTCCCCATACAGAGCTGCACACCTCACAGACAGGCAAGCCCTGGTGGGAGGTCCTCAGCTATTGTTTGAAAGTGGCACCATCAGGGTGTCTTGCTATCATCCAATCACAATGGCTTAGTCCCACCCACTGTCTTGGTCCTACAGAGCACAGTAGCTAAAGTCAAGTGACAATTCAATAAATAGCCAAAAAGGCAGTTGTTGCATTTTATTGCACTGCAATTTTAAGAGGGAATGCTTCCCCATTGTGCGCCATCACAGTACATAAGGAAAATGGGTACAGTTTACACCTACTTTAAGCCACCATCAATTATCTATTCTCAATCTTAAGAAATTCCCTGTAGCGATAGGAGGATAAAAATCTAATTTATAGTAAGCATATAGAGGTTCCCAAAATACATATACATTAATTGAATTCAAATATATCTGACAATTTCTATTTCTACATACCTAAATTCCTGCATAGCCTTACAGCATTGGGGCCCAATTATAGATGCATGATTTGCTATGGCTCTAGCTAGGCTTTTGTACAGAGGGGTGCCGGGCAACCAAGGTTTTGAGGTCCCTGGTGACAATATTCTTCTGGAGAGAACATTGGGAGAAGCATTCCAATGGATGGACTATTGTGGTTCAGCTCAGTTAGTGTTAGGTACCACAGATACCTGGGTGCCTTGACGAGGCTCTGTAGCTTACGCATGCATTTGCAAATGTGTGCAGACTAAACCCCTGCTTTTAACACATACTGTTAAACAGGTGTACTTGGTTGTCTGTGGGCTGGTTGGTAAGGTAAGCTTGTTTTTTTCCTTGGATTTATCCTTGGCCTTGTTTATAACTGCTGTTAACCTTTCAATGCTTCTTTTCGTGATAGCCAGCTATAGATGGGAGCAAGTGGAGTACCCTTTTTGTATCAGCTCAGTACACCCATTCAGGGACAGCAGCTGGGGACACTAGACAGGTATTGGAAACATCTCTGATTTGACAAGGTTGACATGCTGGGCAGTAACATCATCCTCTCCACCTCATCCAATCGGAAAATGCTTTGAATTTATTCAGAAAATGCAAAGGGCAGCCACTCAATGGACCTGGAAGCAAGTGGTGATCTCTGGAGTAGCTGTGGCTTCAGTGATTTCCAGCTTTCGGGGGATTGGAATGGTATGCTATGTATGCCATGTAACTACAGTATGTATAAATATCCATACCTGGAATGCTTCATTAACCCTTTCCCAGCAACTGTACACATATATGTAGACTTGCATGAAGTGGGTTTTCTTCTGTGGGTCTACACATATGCGTACATGTGATTGTGCTATCACAGTGATCAGTCACCGTACAGCCTGCCCTGTGTGTGTTTTCTCCTCTGAATGGAGATCAAGACACATTGTATCTCTTTCTCTTTGCTAGAGGAGAAAAATAGAAACAAACAAAAGTGTGTGTAAAAAAAAAAAAAAAACAAGAAAGAAAAAATAGCTAGATCAGGGTTTGATCTAGGTCAGGGCTTGACAAATCCCAGGCGCCAGGTCGTCATGGCGACTAGAAATTGCAACCTGGTGCCTAGGCTCTTGTCAGCAGATCTACAGTTTTTTTTTCTTCTTCACATACCGGCACTCCAGGCTGCTGTGTGCGGGGTGTCGGCGCACTCAGGGAACACATGGCTCCCAGCTGTCACCTCTCCATCAGCCGGTTTCTGAGCGCCGGTCTGGGGGGATGACCTCCTTCCACTCTCCTCGGAGGCTGTGTCCAGGCACCCCTTCCCTTCCTGCTGTCACCCATTGGGGATCGGATCTGGGTCAGCGTTTGGGGGGGGCCAGGGTGTGTGGTGTCGGCAGATCTCGGGGTGCCCAGACTGTGTTGGAGCAGATCTGGCAGAAGATCACGGAAAGCCAACTACCATATCGTAGGAGGAGAGGTGAGTGAGCCATGACACTGAGCAAAGGCTGTAGTGGGGTTAGAATTTGTGAAGGGGGGGGATTTGTAATGAGTGGAGGGGGGATTTTTGAAGGGGGGAATTTTCGGAGAGTGTGGGGGGTTGTGAAAGGGGGGAATTTGTGAAGAGTGTGGGGGGGGGTTTGAAGGGGGGAATTTTTGAAGAGTGCGGGGGGGGGGGGATTTGTGAAAGAGGGGAATTTGTGAAGAGTGTTGGGGGGGGGGGATTTGTGAAAGAGGGGAATTTGTGAAGAGTGTGTGGGGAGGGGGGTGATTTGTGAAGAGGTCAGAGCTGTGGAGGGGGAATTTGTGAAAATTGGTGAGGGCAATCTGCACAATAATGAGTTTCTCCCTATAACAGGTTTTTATTTTCATTCTTTCCGGCCAGCCTATAAACTTGACGTAACGCCATTACGTTGGGATTATTGACTGGTCACTCTGCTATAAGTTAGGGTTAGGGGGTGCAAATTACTTGCCTTGCCCCAGGGGCTGACAACCCATGCTATGTCACTGCCCACACTCCCCTCTCCTTTGGCATTAGCCAATTTGTGCACATCTTGGTTCACAGCTAGTCCCCGCATGGGCAAAAAAAATGGCTCCTAACTTTTTTAGCTGCCTCCTATATTCAAAGCAAATTTGTCAAGCCCTGATCTAGGTTATTGTCAGGGTTATAGCTAGGGTCAAGGTCAGAGTCAAAGGTCATGATCAGTGTATTTTAGGTAGGATTAAAGCAAAGCCTTTTTTTTTTCAGTGTCAGTGCATTGTAGATAGGATAAAAAAAGCTAAATATTCACCATTGTCTCTGGCCCCTACTACAGATACAAACAACACATTACATACACATATGGGGTATCGTGACGATCGTTGGAAGCAGGGGAATTTATTTTGGGTTGTTCATCGTTGGTAGGCATTGGTAATAACAAGAAATCTACAGCTAAATTAAAAACATTTTTTTTTTACTATTTTGGCCCAGTTTTTCTTTGATAATAAAAAATAAAATCAAGAGATATTCATTATTATTTATGCCACCAAATGAAAGCCCAAGTCCTGAAAATAATGCGGTATAATCACCATGGATACATTACATAGTTGCGATGATTGGTACAGTTTTATTTCAAAGTTGCAAAATTGTGTTCAGGCATTAGGATTTGTTTTACCTGTGTCATGAAGTAGTTACCATATACTGTATGGATTTCAAATATGTATGTATCATTTTCTCTAAATTAAATGTTCTGTAAGGTTCTGAGGCTCGGTAGCAGCCCTGTATCCTTCAATACAAAAATGTCAGAGCCTAACCAGAAAGGGTTTCGTTATGATTCAGCAGCTGAACAACTCTGACGGAATGAACGTTTTTGTTGGATTTTTCTGCTGCCATTATGTTAATGGTTCCCTGAGTTTCTGTAGAACAAAATAATTGCATGAAGTTTGTTCAGGTTATTTTTGCTATTTGAACTTTGTCACACTGTGTCGGTACATTCACTTTACCAAATTCGGTCTTAGCACAAGAGTGAGAACGAGGATAAAGAGCTTTCTAAAAAGAACCCATGAAGTCAGTCGGAAAATAAATGATAGATTTAAGAAATATTGGCAGGTAAAGCAGAACTCCAGGCAGAGCGCTTTTAAATTGGAGTTCTGCCACCCCCCCAGCAAGTAAAAAATGTAAAGAAATAAAAAAATTATTAAAAAGTCAGCAGCTACACATACTGTAGCTGCTGACTTTTAATATTAGGGCACTTACCTGTCCTGAAATCCAGCAATGTCAGTACCCCAGCCGATGTTTCCATTGGCTCTCGGGTATTGCCGCCGCCATTCGTGGTAAGGGAAACTGGCAGTGAAGCCCTTTTGGCTTTACAGCTGTTTCCCTACTGCGCATGCGCAAAGCTTGCTCCCCTTTCTGAATGGCCCGGTGGCGGGAGAAGGAGGAGGGGGGCTATACTTCCGAGTGTTTTCGCTGTGGCGAGATCTCTCGGAAGTGGGAGCGGGTACCTGTCAAAACCAGGTACCCAATCTCCCACTAAAGGTGCCACATGTGGCACTGGAGGAGGAGGGGGGAGGCAGATAAGGGAAGCTTCCACTTTTAGGTGGAACTCCGCTTTAAAGCCCAACCCCAAGATATTAGCAACCCTCTTATCAACCCTATCTACCACCCCCTTCTGTCATGCCTCCAGCATATACTTTATCATGTTTTTTGTTTACTCAATCAATTGTGTCTTGGGTTCCACCTCGAAGTCAAAGTGTGCAATCCTACATTCTTTAATGCAGGGTGTCCAATCTGCGGCCCGGGAGAGTTCAGTATGCCGCCCAGGGCATGTCTGGAAGATCAGACGAGAAGCCACGCCGGCTAGCACATATGGAGGGATGCAGTGTATACCTATTTTCATACAAGCCATGGCGGCAAAGAGAATGCAGGAATAAGCACAGTTAAAGGGATGCTGTTTTTGTAAGAGCACAGGCAATAGCTAAAGCAGGGATTCTGATGGCGGCAGGCAGGTAAATGCCACTTGGCTGTATCGGGGTAGAGGGATGGGGGCGCTGTTGTCTACAGACACACAGAGTGCGGCTTGCCCCCCCCCCCCTTTCTTCTTCACATGATTTCACTGACAGCAGCAAGAGCCAATTGATTCTGCTGCTGCCGAGTCTCCTGTGAGAAGAGAGAGAGGGGAGAAGAGTTGCTGCAGATGGGCACAGCGCTGGGTCAGGATCGGGCACAGCGCTGTGTCAGGATCGGGCTCAGCTAAGTATTTAAGGGACGTTTTTTATCTTAATGCAGAGAATGTATAAAAAAAATAAAAAAACTTTTTGCCTTTATAATCACTTTAATGAAAAGTACCTGCAAAAATGCTGCTCTATTTTCCTGCTGTGGTGAGACAGTCGTTGGGCTTTACCATTACCAAAGCTTACCATTGGGCTTTAGTTGGACTTTTATATTCATTTATTTATTTGTATGTTTTTGGATACTTATCATGTTAATTTTTTAAGTATATTAATTCGTGGCATGTTATTGAATAAGCACACCACTCTTATTTCTTCCTTTTACATTTGATTTGACTTAGTTTTTTTGGGTACACTACCAAGCGGTTGCAGCTAATTCACGGTCACTATACATTTATTATATATTTTTTACTTTTCGGAGTTAATTTTGACTATATTTTGACTATATTCACTGTAGGTTGATTGTTTATGTTTTTTAAAAACAAAATTACACATAGTAGCGCGCAAGTTTATTCCTTTATAACACATGTGAGACAGTCGTTAACACCTGTGGTCATGGTCATGGTCATGGTCAGTCGCAAATGAAAGTTATTTGAGCTTGGAACTTTGGAAGTAAGGGCAAAAAGAAAGTAAAAAGAAAGTTACATTATGGATCAAAAATTCTGAGCAAAGTTCATGCACAAGTTTCAAAGCTGACATTTGTTTGTGTTTAAAGAGGTCCTGTGCTTCGTCCATGCAAGGCAAAGTAGTAGGCCATATTAGATTGTATGCAAAGGCAAACTTTGCTTTGGATAGAGTAGGGAAGAGTTAACCCCCCAGTCAGGTTTTTATTGCTGTTTGTGCACCCGCTGGGGAGCTTCACCCTCTCTGTTTGTCCTGCTGACCTGGTGATGAGACATACAAATTATTGGAGTTGTCACCAGAGCGAGAAGTGAGAGGAATTCCTCTAAATGGGACATTTGTTGCTTTGACAACTCTCTGATAAACCATTTATTCACAGAGAGAGTTCCTCTTGTATTTTTGGTACAGGAATAGGAGATATCTCACTACTGGGACAAAGGTTGAAACCACTTTCTGATCTAAAACTAGAAAAAAAAAAAGTTTTGGCCAGTGGCAGCTGGTGCTCAACATGTTAGGGGGGGGGAAACTAACAACACCCACCCCCCCAAGCGCAGGAGAAGGATGATGGCTATTTCCCACCCCCACCTCGCAGGAGATGGTTGAGAATGGGCCATTCAGATGCCTTACCTTAGGAGCCAGGGTCGCTCATATTCTCCCGGCTGGACTTCAAAGACATCGTATGCAGCACGCAGAGAGACATTCTCCTACCGGCCGAACAGGAAGTTTGTCCTGCAACGCGATTGGCCAGGGAGTCCTAGTACTCCCCGGCCAATTGGGGCTTCCTGATTGGCCGGGGGAGAATCAGGAAGACAATAGCAAATATGAATTCACTATTATCCCACAAGTGGGTGGGCAGGGTGAAGTGCTCTGCGCCCCGAGTCCACCCTTTTTTGAAGCCAATTAGAGTCTCGGGCTCTAATCAAGTGCTTCGAAGAAAAAAAAATTGGAATCCATGTGTCCGTAGATTAGGGGGCTGGACGCATGGATGTGGGGGTGGCCCCTGCACCCTGCATTATGGGCCACCACTGGTTTTGGCACATACTCATCTCCCCTTTGCTTTCCTAGTAGTGAAGAGAATACTTCTATGCTATTCTGTCCTTCAGTACTTTTATGTATGGGAGGGCTATGTGAGTCAGTCATTCCTACACAGGGCTGAAGATAAGGGGGTACCACCAGTCCTCCTTCAGGGGGGCTCAGGCAGCAGAGTGAATCAGATGTGGGCAGGGAGGGTGATAGATGTGGCAGGGGGGCAATTACTGGAACCAATCCCTGTATGGCTCTCTGCAGTAGATGAAAGCTGGCTTTTTCTCCTCCCCTTGGCTTTCAGCTGCTGCAGAGAGCCATACAGGGGATTAGTTCCAGTAATTCCCCCACCCCCACCCCTTCACCACACCGATCACCCTCCCTGTGCACCATACATTTTCCCCTGTTGCCCTGCTGCCCAGCTCCCCCCCCCCGTGCCTTCTCTACCCCTGCAGTGCTGCTGGCTTCCCTCCTCTTCTTCCCACCGGCAGCTGCAAGCACACACTAAGATCCTTCAAGATTGAGAGTGGGGGAAGGCTTAGGTAAATGTGTCAAATTTACCAGTCCCTTCCTTTCCCGAATGAACACAATGTATCGATCACTCACTGTGTTCATTCATAACTGAAGCATTGTCTGTATGGGGTCCCATGTCAGGTTGTCTGTATGGGGTCCCGTGTCAGGTTGTCTGTATGGGGCCCCGTGTCAGGTTGTCTGTATGGGGCCCTGTGTCAGGTTCTCTGTATGGAGCCCTGTATCAGGTTGTCTGTATAGGGCCCCCGTATCAGGATGTCTGTATGGGGTCCTGTATCAGGTTGTCTGTATGGAGTCCCATATCAGGTTGTCTGTATGGGGCCCTGTGGTTTCTAACAGCGGCCCTGCTCCTACATGACAGATATGGCCTTTGGTTATTGGCCCAGCATTATCATATGGGCAAAACACAGCTTCACTTTAAGGCCTAAAGTATATGTAAACCCTCACCTTGTAAAACAACTCATACAGTTTAAAATAGAAATGAAAAAATATTTCTGTATAAATATAAAAAAAAACATCATAAACACCTCTCCCCCCCACACTTTTTATAAGTGTTCACATAGAGAGCTGGAGGAGAAACAGCAGTACACTGGTCTTCCCAATAAATGGCTGTGTGGGGTGGGATGTATCAAGTTGGATCATTGGAGGAGAGCAAGCTGAGTTCTCAGCACAGCTGGAGAACCGACCACGGTGCGCTCTCATACCCAGTGTGGTCAGTTTTTTTATACGAAAACAGAGGGCCTGGCAGGAACACCAGGGATTTCACACAAAGGAAGCAATACAAAGAACAAAATATACTTTTTCATACAATATATGGTACAGCAGCCACATATCAGGAATTTGAAAGTTTGGGTTTACATATTCTCTAAAGAATGAGGAAAATGAGGTAATGATGGATTTACTGAGAATAAAATCAGAATAGAAGTACCGCAAATCTACTCCATTGGTGCATGTACTAGTGAGATGATGATCACGTTGTATCTAACAGCAGTTAGGAGGGAGGCCAAGCTGCATGGTGATGATCAGGTGGCAGATATAAACCAATACTGGTTAGTGAATGATTGAAAATGTTGAATGTGCCTTCCGTGCAGATGGCGGAGGGCTGTAAATGTTTCAGAGTGTGAAGCTGTATCCGTCTATTTATTAACTTACTGAGTTAATAGAATTTCATTTTTTTTTCTAGTTGCCTATAAAATCTTGCACCTGCACAGGGAAAATAAGCCCTGATACAGCCATAAAAATAATGTGAAGACCTAAATAACTGCAAAAAAAAAGAAAAAAAAAAAGATACTTACAATCTTAACTGAAAAATGAATTGCAATGAGCGTCAGAGACACAGGATAAACAGTCCGCTACCTGCTGCTTCCCAACCTTTATAAGAGCTTGGCTGCAAATTCAGGGACTCACTAACTAAATCTGAACCACCCAGAAACATGGAAAAACTCCAAGAACTCAATATACAGTACCGCCGAAAGTTCTTCACTTTTACTTAGCAAACTACAGCATTGCTGCAAAGTCACAATATATTTTGGGGCTCATTTTTCCTTTTAATCCCATCTTGCTTGTCATGTTGGGTTGTCTTTAATTAGCATACCCACGGATAAAGAAATCCAATTTTTTTTCTACTGGATATATTTTATAGCAGAAAGTAAAAAATATATATTTTTTTTTCAAAATTGTCCGTCTTTTTTTTGTTTATAGTGCAAAAAATAAAAACCAAAGAGGTGATCAAATACCACCAAATGAAAGCTCAATTTGTGGGAAAAAAAGAATGTTCATTTTATTTGGGCACAACCTCACAATTGTCAGTTAACCACTTAAGGACCGGAAGGATTTGCCCCGTTAATGACCAGGCCATTTTTTGCGACACGGCACTACGTCGCTTCAACTGACGATTGCACAACGCTGTACCCAAACAAAATTGATGTCTTTTGGTGGTATTTGATCACCTCTTCGGTTTTTATTTTTGTGCTAGAAACAAAAAAAAAGCGATAATTTTGAAAAAAAAAAACAATACTTTTTACTATTTGCTATAATAAATATCCAAAAAAAAAAAACTGTAAAAAAACAAATTTCTTCCCCAGTTTAGGGCCAATATGTATTCTGCCACATATTTTTGGTTAAAAAAATTGCAATAAGCGAATATTGATCGGTTTGCGCAAAAGTTATAGCGTCTACAAACGATGGGATAGATTTATGGCATTTTTATTTTTATTTTTTTTTTTTTTTTACCAGTAATGGCGCTGATCTGCGATTTTCAGCAGGACTGCAACATTGCGGAGGACAGATCGAACACTTTTGACACTTTTTTTGGGACCACTGACAATTATACAGCGATCAGAGCTAAAAATAGCCACCAATTACTGTATAAATGTCACTGGCAGGGAAGGGGTTAAGTGTGTTCCCTGGGAGGTGTTTAACTGTATGGGGGCTGGGCTGACTGGAGGAGGAGAGCGATCGCTGTTCTTAATCACTAGGAACAGACAATCTCTCTCTCCTCTCCTGACAGAATGTGAATCTGTTTATTTACACTGACAGATCCCTGTTCGGCTCGTCTCTGGAGCAATCGCAGGTGGCTGGCGGACATCGAGTCCACCTGACCCTCTGGTTGGCTCCCCTGCTCCTAGAGTTGCCACCTCATTTAAACCCGAACACCTTTGAACTACACAGGTTCTGAGGCTAATTAAAGCGGAGTTCCAACTGTAAAAAAAAAAAAAATTTTGGGATGAATATCTTTATTTTTAAAGACTTATTACTAGCAGTCACATTTCTTTTTTAATCGCTGCTCAATTGCTGATTTAATTGAGCATGATATGTTTTATTCCTTCTTCTTGGCATTTTCCATCTTGCTTATGGGCATGTAAAGCCCACAAGCACTATCTACCTGGTGCAGCTGAGCGACCAGCATGCACCGCCCATTCTCGCGCATACCCCATATGTATGGCGCAGCGCCGTACACGTCTGACGTTGCCTTCACAACGAGCGTCGTCGACGGAAGTGCCCGCCCCCGTTGTGATGGCAACGAAGCCCTCGGCGCTGCCCAGTGACTCCAGGGAAATGATGACAAACATCTTGCAGCAGGCAGTCTGTAACTAGTTAAAATAACGCAGTACTGTTTCGCAAAAAATGGCCTGGTCATGAAGGGGGGGGGGGGGAAATCTTCCAGAGCTGAAGTGGTTAATGTGTTAAAGTCAGCCCCTGGCTGTTATAGCAAGGCTTCCGTTCGTGTGTGATCTCACCAATATTTCTGCATAGTGCCCTAAAGCCTTGACACCTGTCTATTGCAATGGCAGGGTTAGTACAAGGCAATGTCCCAACACATCTTACATCTCTTATAAAAGCGTAGCAAATGGCGGTCTAACTTTCTACGGGTAGGAACACCAGTTAATAAACCGTTCTGCGGTGATTACAAGTTTATGTATACAGTTCGACAATAACAAGAGGTTAATCACGTCCCTACAAAGCTGCAATAAGCACAACATGGGCAGAACACTGTGAATGAGCCTAAGTATTATTTAATTGATGTGGTATTTTCTTCTGCGGCATTGAAATGTGTCAGGTTGATGAATTATTTGTGTGAACAAGTCAGACCGAGAAATCTCTAGAACATTAAAATAATGTCCCATTGACTTCCTTTGTAATAATTACAATGTCCATGTGGGTTGATAAGAAAGCTGGGCCCTTAATTAAATAATGAATTACTAACATCTTAACAAAACGGCCTTACACAACGGAATACAAAAAGAACAGTAAATCATTTATTCGCCAAGGCCCGCAATGAGCTTCCCATAACTTCATTTACTTTTAATAACCCTCGGTTGTCACAGCCACACAAGTAAAGAGTTTAAACAGAAAACCCATATAATTACCGTAATAATTTGTATGCCCGTAATGAGCACCAAATGGAGCTTCACCTTCATTGTGTGTCTGCAACCATAATCACGAGGCAATGATATCACTCTTCTTAATCTAAAAGAAATGCCATGTGCTCAATTTGAATTTCTTAATGGACAACATCTTTATTAAAAGGAACAAAAGCTGTACTAGACAATATGTGAGGGTACACATCTATACTGCTGTGCAAGAGTTTTAGGCAGTGTGAAAAAATGCTGTAAATTAAGAATGCACTCAGAAATAGAAAGAGTTAATAGTTTATTTTCATCAATTAACAAAATAAAAAGTAAATGAACAGAAGAGAAATGCAAATCAAATCACTATTTAATGTGGTCACCCTTTCTCTTCAAAACAGCATCAATTCTTCTAGATACAATTGCACGCAAGTTTGTGATGGATCTTGGCAGGTAGGTTGTTCCAAACATCTTGGAAAACTAACCACAGATCTTCTGTGAATGTAGGGTGACTCAAATCCTTCTGTCTTTTCATGTAATCCCAGACAGACTTGATGATGTTGAGATCAGGGCTCCGGGAGGGTCAAAAACCACTCTATTTACCTCACTTTTGGGTGCGAAGGTGCTGCAAACTAGATGCTTTAGTTCATGATATTCATCTAGCCAAGCATACAGGCAAGGAGTCCTTGTTTTTCTTTATGCCATTCTCCGTCTCCTTGTTCTTCTTTACACTGAAGATAATTCTTAAAGTGGAGTTCCACCCAACAGTGGAACTTCCGCTGATTTGTCTCCTCCCCCCTCAGGTGCCACATTTAGCACCTTTCTGGGGGGGGGGGGAGCAGATACCTGTCTTTGACAAGTATCCTGTTCCCACTTCCGGGAGTCTGGGTCGTGGCCCATGACATCGCTGCTCGGCTCCCTCCTCCTCCCACTGTCGCCGGGCCAGTAGGAGACAGGAGCGTGGCCTCACACATGCGCAGTAGGGTTCCCGGCGTGAAGCCGTAAGGTCACCTGACAGTTGATGTGCTGACATCACTGGACTCCAGGACAGGTAAATGTTCTATTATTAAAAGCCAGCAGCTGTAGTATGTGTAGCTGCTGGCTTTTAATTTTTGTAGCGGTGGGCGGAACACCGCTTTAATGACATTGGCTGTATGCTAAGAGGCATTGTCCTGCTGCAGAATAAATTTGGGGCCAATCACACACCTCCCTAGTGTTATATCATGATGGATAAGTATCTGCCTGTATTTCTTAGCATTGAGGACACCATTGATCCTGACCAAATCTCCAACTCCAGTTACAGAAATGCAGCCCGAAGCTTGCAAGGAACCTCCAACCATGCTTCACTGTTGCCTGCAGACACTTATTATTGTATCACTCATCAGCACTTCGATGAACAAACTGCCTCCTGCTACAGCCAAATATTTCAAAATTTTGACTCATTGGTCCAGAGCAACTGCTGCCAATTTTCTGCACTTCATTTCCTATGTTTTCATGCATAGTTAAGTTGCTTAGCCTTGTTTCCACATCAGAGGTATGGCTTTTTGGCCACAATTCTTCTATGATGACCACTTCTGACTTCTCCACCCAGTAGATGGGTGTACCTGGGTCCCACTGGTTTCTGCCAGTTCTGTACTGATGGCACTGCTGGACACCTTGTGATGTCAAAGGGAAGTAATCATGATGTGTCTTATATCTGCTGCATTAAGTTTCCTTTGTCTGGCCACTGTGTCTATAGTCCTCAACGTTGCCTGCTTCTTTGTGACTTCTTCAAAACAGCCTGAAGAGCACATCTTGAAAACCCAGTCTGCTTTGGAAACTTTGCCTGAGAGAGACCTTGCTGATGCAGTATAACTACCTTGTGTCTTGCTGTGTGTGCTCAGTCTTGCCATGGTGTATGACCAGTGACATGAAACTGTCTTCCACAACCTCACCTTAGTAGCAGAGTTTGGCTGTTCCTCATCCAGTTTTAAGCCTCTTACACAGCTGTTTCAGTTTCAGTTATTAGCTGGGTTTCAACCTACATATGAAATCGATGATTATTGGCAACTGCTTGGTATAATTAGTTAATCCTATAAAATCCCTGACTCTGTGCAAGTGTTGATGCTGGTTTGAAGCCAAAGGGTAATCACAGCAATTATTGATTTGATTTTTCTTCTGTTGGCTCGCCTTGCATTTTTCATTTTGATAAAAAAAAAATATATATAATATATATATATATATATATATAAAATATCTAAATATTTGAAAGCATTCTTACTTTACGGCATTTCTTCAGCCAGCCTATAACTTTTACTCAGTAATATATATATATATATATATATATATATATATATATATATATATATATCTGAGCTAGCTATGTCCACTGCTGATTGGGTCTGCGCATGCCACCTTTCCCACCCTTCATACTTTGTGTTGGTGAACCAGCAAACTATCCCATCTGACTCCACCCACCTCGCCTCCTGGTGCTGAGAATCGGATGCTTTACTTTATGATATTCCTCTAGACAAGCATACAGGCAAGGAGTCCAAATCATGTCAAAACTTATAAACATATTAAATGTTTAAGCTAATTTATTCAAAATGCACTGAAGGGCCTACATATTTCTGTCATGACAGGTTCTCTTTAGTTATCCCACAGCAAGTAGTATGAGACTCATATAAACAGTAAGTAAGACTTCATGTTTCTGAAATAGTATTTTGGTTATTTCAGGAGGAACTTTGGATGTAAATGATCCTTAGCAAGGTGCTGGTGTCACCTATTAAGAATTAAAGTACCACTCCACTTTGTCCACAACCCATGCTCCCTCCCTGAAGAACCCTGGGCTACGCTTTATATGCTGCAGTTCTCAGGCCAGCCGAATGATATCACAGGTCCTATCTTTTTTTTGCGGAGGCTGCAGGTGACCTTTCCTCCTGGAATAGCTGTCAGCCCCAGTCGACATGATGACGGAGTGTGTCCATGATGGCCTTGTTTCACTGGAAGAGGGTTGGATGATGCTTGCCATTGTTTAACCCAAAAGAGGAGCAACATCCAGCACCAGAATTGCAGTGGATGTGAGTATCAAGGCCAGTGAGTATATTTTTTTGTTTAAAAGCTGCTGGATAACTTATTTTTGATTGATCTCCAAAAGGTGGAGTTGAGCTTGAGCTTTAAGGGTAGCCATAACAATGAATAAAAAATTTTGTGCGTATGGTTTGCTAATGTCTTTCACACACATTCATCTTCCCAGCCAGGTTGATAGTAAATCCCTCTCAATTGAGATATCACCTATCAGCGCAAACATGTCAAAAGTGTGTCACGTACTTCCTGTGTTCCATGATGACTAGCTGACCCCGAGGTGAAAAAACACCTGCTAAAAACACTGGAAAAGCACAGAAGAGGACCTTTCAAGCTTCACTGATCCTGTGAAAGAAAATAATGGAGATCTGTATGGAAATACAGATAAGTCCTTTTGTCAAAGATAAATATTTTAACTTCCACATTTGCAAAATATTTTACTCATGAGAAAATATGTATTTGACATTCGTGGATAAAAAGAACTCAGGAGCTAACCCAAGATTCAACAGGTATATCTAAGGAGCAATTCACAATAGAAATAAATGGTAAATGGTAATGCTGGCTACCCAAATCCTAGCATTAGTTGAGCCTTTGTTAAAAAATAAATAAATACATCATTATATATATATATATTTATATATATATATATATATATATATATATATATATATATATATATATATATATATACATACACACACACACACACACACAGTATCTCACAAAAGTGAGTGCACCCCTATTTTATTACTGTATTTATTGGCGTATAACACTCACTTTTTCACCATGAAAATTGGGTGCAAATAGTGTGTGCCTGTTATACGCCAATACTTCGGTTTCAGCTGCCTCAGAGGGGACAGGGAGGGGGGCGGGACGAGCGCTGTCAGATTACATACAGTGAGAATCTCCTGTTTACTTGGCGACCTCTGTAATAGGAACTCCTGTCTCCTGGGCCGCCATTGGACCACTGTTCTGTCTATCATAGGAGATTCTCACTGTATGTAATCTGTCGGCGCTCGTCCCGCCCCCTCCTTGTCCCCTCTGGGCTGCAGATGGGCATCGATCAGGCTGCACTCATGGCAATGGTGAGGCTGCATTGATGTGGACTGATGAGGCTGCATTGATGGCACTTGTGAGGCTGCAGATGGGCATTGATCAGGCTGCATTGATGGCAATGATGAGGCTGCAGATGGGCACTGACCCTTATTTTACTTCAAAGTTCCTTATTTAAAATTTAAGTCTTTTTCCTGAAACTTCCCTCTTAAAATGAATGTGCGTGTTATACGCCGATAAATACGGTATATCTTTTCATGTGACAACACTGAGGAAATTACACTTTGCTCCAATGTAAAGTAGTGAGTGTACAGCTTGTATAGTGTAAATGTACTGTCCCCTTAAAATTACTCAACACACAGCCGTTAATTACTAAACCGCTGGCAACAAAAGTGAGTACACCCTTAAATGAAAATGTCCAAATTGGGCCCAAAGTGTCAATATTTTGTGTGGACACCATTATTTTCCAGCATTACCTTAACCTTCTTGGGCATGGAGTTCACCAGAGCTTCACATGTTGCCACTGGAGTCCTCTTCCACTCCTCCATGACAACATCGCGTAGCTGGTGGATGTTAGAGACCTTGCGCTCTTCCACCTTCCGTTTGAGGATGCCCCACAGACACTCAATAGGGTTTAGGTCTGGAGACATGCTTGGCCAGTCCATCAACTTTACCCTCAGCTTCTTTAGTAAGGCAGTGGTTGTTTTGGAGGTGTGTTTGGGGTCGTTATCATGTTGGAATACTGCCCTGCGGCCCAGTCTCCGAAGGGAGGGGATCATGCTCTGCTTCAGTATGCCACAGTACATGTTGGCATTCATGATTCCCTCAATGAACTGTAGCTCCCCAGTGCCGGCAGCATTCATGCAGCCCCAGACCATGACACTTCCACCACTATGCTTGACTGTAGGGAAATCACACTTGTCTTTGTACTCCTCAACTGGTTGCCGCCACACGCTTGACACCATCTGAACCAAATAAGTTTATCTTGGTCTCATCAGACCACAGGGCATGGTTCCAGTAATCCATGTCCTTAGTCTGCTTGTCTTCAGCAAACTATTTGCGGGCTTTCTTGTGCATCATCTTTAGCAGAGGCTGCCTTCTGGGACGACAGCCATGCAGACCAATTTGATGCAGTGTGCGGCACGTGGTCATAAATCTGACAGGCTGACCCCCCACACCTTCAACCTCTGCAGCAATGCTAGCAGCACTCATACATCTATTTCCCAAAGACAACCCCTGGATATGATGATGGGCACATGCACTCAACTTCTTAACTTCTTTGGTCGACCATGGCGAGTCCTGTTCTGAATGGAACCCGTCCTGCTAAACTGCTGTATGGTTTTGGCCACCGTGCTGCAGCTCAGTTTCAGGGTCTTGGAAATCTTCTTATAGCCTAGGCCATCTTTATGTAGAGCAACAATTCTTTTTTTCAGATCCTCAGAGAGTTCTTTGCCATGAGGTGCCATGTTGAACTTCCAGTGACCAGTATGAGAGAGTGAGAGCGATAACACCCAGTTTAACACACCTGCTCCCCATTTACACCTGAGACCTTGTAACACTAATGAGTCACATGACAAGGGGAGGGAAAATAGCTAATTGGGCCCAATTTGGACATTTTCACTTGGGTTGTACCCACTTTTGTTGCCAGCGGTTTAGACATTAATGGCTGTGTGTTGAGTTATTTTGAGGGGACAGCAAATTTACACTGTTATACAAGCTGTACACACTCACTACTTTACATTGTAGCGTGTAAAGTGTCATTTCTTCAGTGTTTCCACTGCAATACTCCCAACGCACATGTACCTGCACAAACGGCTGTATCTTAAATTGGGTGCTGAAATGACCAATGGCTGGAACCGACTGCAATCATGAGAAAGTAGTGTCACCAGCACACCAGGATCTCCAAAATTGGGTCCAAAATTTTAATCACATCAAAAAAATTAATTGAAGTGACGTTTCAGAGCCATGCAGGACCCCTTCATCAGCCATGTGACCTATCTTCAGTGTTGTCACACGAAAAGATATAATAAAATATTTACAAAAATGTGAGGGATGTACTCGCTTTTGTGAGATACTGTATATTTATTAGTGATTTCAATAAAATTGATTTTAAACAATAAGAAAACATGCCATAAATCAAAGACTAATCAATATCAAGGGTACAGTATAGGTGGGGAGGCAGATATGCACAGAACAGGTCAGGAGGGCAAAAAGGATGGGGCCAGCTTAGTAAAAACTGGGACTATCCTGGCACATCCGGGACAGTTGGCAAGTACAATGCAATGTAAGATTATCATGAGGCCCCCGTGCACCTGGGGCCCCTGGGCAGTGCCCATGCATTAAGAAGGCCCTGACCACATGCAATGTACATGGTTGTGATGCACTAGTGCAGTGTTCAAGTAGTTAAAGTAGGTAGTGAGGAGGCAATCACAAATCACTCTTCTAAGGTCAAAGCATGTGTGAATGAGCCCTTACCTGTTAAAAGTTAGTCACTTCTAAAGTCAGTTGTTAATAAGCATAACAGACAGACAGCTACCATTTTCAGAAAGAGGCAGATTCCATGTTTCTACTAGGAAATTTTAGAACAGCTGATTGATTGGATTTGAAACTAGTAGACCATCACTGGTCAAGGGAGGGGGCTGGAAACCGTTTTTCCATATTTCCCAAAAAAGTGAAAAAACTCCTCGGAGAAAGGAGATGATAGATTTTCAATCCATGAATAATAATAACCACTTTTTATCAATGGGAAATCATAGATAGATCTAACAGATTCTCAACTTTCACATTAATCTAGAATGAATTTGGGGGATTTTCTCAGCCAACAGAAAGCTCCCCACTGCCAATCCATCTGCCTGGCGATAAACAATCGCTGGCTGGAGGTAAGTATGAGTAACATTCCAAATGCCAGGTGCCTGAACAGCGACTGTTCAATTTGTGGTGGTAGTTGAAGCAGATAAAACATAAATAGCAATTCAATCATGATCACAGCACCAGATCAGATTCACAGACGGAAAGTCTAAATCCATGTCAAAGGAATGTTATTTTTCCCTGAAATTGTTATCTTTTTTCAGTTTTCCATCTCATTACCAGATGCAAGGCGCATTTTCTCTCTTAGAGAAATGAGATAAGCAGAACCGGGTTGGTAATAGAAAGAAATGCGTAACGAGACAACAAAGCTATTGGAGCGGGATTTAAGCATGTATTATTCACACAAAATGCTCCAGCGCCGCTTAAAACATCTTCAGGAGTACATTTGAAAGGAGTTGATATTTTATGTGTGGCATTCTAACGGCACTAAGACTTACGCTTAAACTTTTTTTAAACTTACCTGGCAGGGATGAAAAGGAAAGCCAAGAATGGAATACAGAACATTGACAGTGTGTGGGAATAATTCTGCTTTGACAACCAGCCTTTCAGAAAACTATATTGAGAAGCTCAAATAGTATTTTTAAAATGCAAGCAATGTATGTCCCTGATTATGACCTGGTATCAGCCTCTTGCAGCCCCTGTACAACAGGGTTGGAGTGTCAGAGCAAGAAGCAGCACAAGGAGCCAATCAGATCATATGATAAGAATCATGCTGATGGAAGGAAAAAGAAGAGTGACAGAGAGATGAGCTCATCATTGTGCTGTTTCTCCTTTCACTATGCAATTACAGGCAGGTGCGGGCCCAGGACAACCTGGGCTCAGAGGACATATGTTGAATGATGCTGGCTATCAAACTGAGGACATGTGGCAGCAGAAACAGTAATGTAAGGGAAATGACTAGATTGAATGTTAGAATGAATATTGCACCAAAAGTCTGTAGGTGGGGTGCAGCAGTAATATCACGCACAGTCCAAGTGCGATGAAAGAACCTGTATTGAACAATGCAATGACAGTTCACAATAAACCCAGTGGGAAGGCAGCCGGGAACACTCATAGGTCTAACAGTGTGCAGAAAGCAGGATTCAGTCGACCTGACAGCGCCTATTGAGAGGGGCAGAATTCAGCTTCGCCGTCTTGTGTCCAAACAGGCAGGTGTCCAGAGAAGTTGCGAACCCTATGCTCTCCCTCTTCATCAGAAACCTTTCCCTGCCACTAGTTCTGTCCCTATCAGGCAGGGTACCTATCCCTTCTCTACCCACTTGCAGAATACACGTTCCAAGTCTGGGAGCCAGGGCCTTAAATTGGGTGTGCCTGACCCAAGATGGCTGCAAGAGTCACATTGGGTGGCAGCATCCAATTGGATAGTTTCCCCAGTGACCTAGGAAACCATAGAGGAACCATGTTCCACTTGACTTCCCCTCCAGCTGCAATGCTGCTGTGGAAGGGTGCCACCTGCAGAGAAGGTAGACTGCACGTGCCTACAAGTTGATTTAGCTTTGGCCATACTTCTAGCTGTGCTAGCACCTTCACCTTGGTACTGCAGTGGATGTATCACTGATTGCTCACTTGGAGGGGCTTTTATAGTGCTTGGCCATACATCTCTTTTAATTCAGTTTCCAGGTGGAGCTTACACAGGGGAGTGTCTCCCTGCCACCACGTGACAGTGCTGGGCCAATCATTAAAAACTAGTGCTGTCATATAGGATTAGTCAAGTTCTCCTCCATAACCCAGAAGTAAGGTATATTTTCATCACTCCCAGTGGCCAAATGGAGTGTTAGTGGAGCAAATGAAAGGTGAGTATATGCTGCAGAGGGTCTGGGCTTTACACCAAGCCTAAACTGCCTAGGAAATCCTTAATTTCACTCTAACCTAATTTACTTTTAAAGCCAAACTCCAGGCAAACAGCGAAATTGACTGCTTAAATACATTTATGAGAATTGTCTTGTGATCCAAACACCTCCACAAGACAGCACAACACGCCCCTGGACCTCCCTGCAGAGCACAAAATGGCTAACATCCATCATTTACAAAAGTTTTTACCACAATGGACCTATATCTCTTAATTGATGATGAGCCATTATAAGACAATGGATCACCAAGGCTGCACCTATAACTGTAAACACAAAAAAGAACCATTAGCCTCTTCTATATAGGGGAAAAACAAAATGCAGAACTCAATTCATCCCTACACATTCTAAAACCTAAAACTTCTTCAAAATATTGAAAAAGTTCATGGAAATCATACTACAACTCAGCAACTTTTAATGAACTTCCAATGCACTTAATGGTGTGCCAGAGCTAATCTGGCCAACACTTTGAGCAGGTTAAAGCTCAGTTCTTGTCTTATTCCTACAAGTGAGGTGTGACTAGTCTGGAAAGTTTTCTGATGTCCCATATGATTTGTGGTTTCTCTAGAATCATGGGTTATTGTTTCCCCTATTCTTCTATTTCTTCACTGATAAAGTAAATCATAATTTTGGTGACAGAGGCTTTGATATCCATACCTCTTCAATGAAGGCCAATGTAGTACCATTAATGGTTAAATGCCTTGGTATGGTGCCTATATATAGGTCTGTTAATATACTGGCTTTGTGGAACCTAAAAAAACTGTTAATAAAAAGTTTCCTAAGCTTGGTCTAACATCTGCCCCAGTTTGTGATTGAACAAGGAATGAGCAGATGTATACTGATAAGCAGAGGTGGGGGACTCGAGTCACATGACTTGACTCGAGTCAGACTCAAGTCACCTGTTTGAGGACTTGCGACTTGCTTGACAAAATGAAATAAATGACTCGACTTGACTTTGACTTGTCACTAATGACTTGCGACTTGACTTTGACTTGGGCTATTTGACTTGCAATGACTTGGCACCACCAGTGCTGTGTCTTGGCCTATGCAAAAGCCGCCCCCCCCCCCCCACAAAAGAAAGTCCCGGCTTCGGGGTAGATCAGTATTTTGACTAAATTTGTGACTTTACCAAAATAAATGACTTGACTTGCTTGACTTCTAGCAGGGACTCGACTTGACTTGCTTGCTTTTCGCCACAGTAACTTGGGACTTGCTTGTGACTTGAAGGTTAAGACTTAAGACTAGCTTGTGACTTGCACATGTGTGACTTACTCCCATCACTGCTGATAAGGCCCCACTCTTGGATGCATACAACACCACCTCTGTGTTGTATACACATATCTCCACACCAGTGTCTCCAAACTCCTGCCTTTTCCGATTCTTTGGGCACTAAACCCTCCCACTGATACAAGACACTATCCCTGCCACGATTCCTTTTACTGAGACCAACAATGGAGCACTATTCCTTCTAATGACACCAACAATGGGGCACTATTCCTTCCACTGATACAAGACACTATTCCTCCCACAATTCCTTCTACTGACACAAATGATGGAGCACTATTCCTTCTAATGACACCAATGATGGGGCAATATTCCTTCCACTGATACAAGACACTATTTATTCCATGATTCCTTCTACTGACACCAATGATGGAGCACTATTCCTTCTAATGACATCAACAATGAGCCATTTTCCCTTCCACTGACACAAAAGATGAGGCACCATTCATTTCCACTGACACCAATGACGGAAGACTTTTCCACCCACTGACACCAACGGTGGTGTAACTAGAACCTTCAGGGTCCCGATGCAAGAAACCATGAAGGGCCCCCCTGACCCCCTGACAGGGCCCTTTCCTCCGAGCCCAGTGGCGGAACAACAGGGCCAGTCGCAAGTGGGTGGCTGCATATAAAGGAACCGATTTCTCCATCCCCCCCCCCCGCTTCTCCTCCTCTCCCTCCCGCAGGCATTCAGCAGCTGCAGGACGAAAATGGAGAGATCGGTTCCTCTATGTCGGTGTTTCTCAATCTTTTTTCAGTCAGGGCACCCTTGAAGTATACCCCTAGGTGAATAGGGCTGCACTTTAACCACTCTGCAATTGTTCACATTGCATTCAGTTGTAGTATAGTGATGATGCATTTAACGGGTTAAAACAGGCGGTCAGGAGGAAACATATTGCCTCTTTACTGGCTGTCAAATGCCTCTGAAAAGTGATCTGAGCATGGATCGCTTTTCAGAGGAAAAGCATTTTTTTGCGGTACTATCAACAAGCAAAGAAAAAAAAAAATACAGGGGGTCAGGATTAAACACGCATACATAAAATGTGCATACATACATGTAAAACACACATGCATATATAAATACACACACACACATATATATAAATGCACATATGCACACACATATAAACACATGCACACACACCTACATACATGCATGCACATACACACATACATGCACACGCATACATACACACACACCTACATACATGTACACACACATACATACATGCATGCATACATAGATACATGCGCACACACACACATATAAACACACATACATACAGATAGCCTTTTAAAAAACGGCAGACCTTTACTTTATCTCTTCCTGCCGGGTACGGCACTGTAGGGGGAGACAAAGAGCACAGCACACACTGTGCTTTCACTTTAGACGTAATCAGTGTGACGAGCTCCCCGCACAATGCCGATTACAGTTCGGCTGAGGATCAGGGAGCTCGGTTTCAGCCGCCCTTGTCGCTCCTCCTATTAAGGCATACAGGGGGCCCTAAAGGGCTCCCTGCAGCATGGGGCCTGGTCTCCATGGCGACCTCAGCGACCCTTATACTTACGCCACTGGACACCAAAAATGTGGCACTATTCCTCGCACTAATACCAATAATTGGGCACTATTCCTCCCAACAATACCCATGATGGTGCATCTACTAATACTAATGATGGGGGCACTATACAAGACATTATTCATCCCATGATTCCTTCCACTGACATCAACGATGGGATACTATTCCTTCTACTGACACAATGAGGCACTATGCCTTCCACTGATACCAAAGATGGAATACTATTCCACCCAATGACACAAACCATAAGGCACTGTTTCTTCCACTGACACCAACAATGGGGCACTATTCCTCCCACCAATACCCATGATGGTGCATTATTCTTCTTACTAATACTAATGATGGGGCACTATTCCCCCATCTTACTGCCTACAGAAGTAACATTTTTTTTTCTCCCACTGATTACCAGGCCTGATGCAGTGTTGTTTACTCCTACTGACGCATGGGGTATTTTCTACTTTCGCTGGCCACAGTCCTGCCCCCCCCCCCTAAAGTCTGAAGGACATTAAACTGATTATTTGTTTAGAAAGCTTGGAGACCCCTGCTCTAGACCTTCCAAAAAGCCCCCAAAACACAGGACACGGTGCTACGAAAATACCTACTAGAAATTCAGTGCTTTTGCCCATTTACGCCCACACACTTCAATATTGGCTCATCAATGTGATGACCAGACTCACTGACTAATAGTGGGGTAGTCAGGAAGACCCATGCAAGTTTCAGATTGTTTATAATGAGCTCACTATAGATTTGCTGTATGAGTTGTGTTTCTCTAGAAACTTGTAACTTGTATAATTAAAGTAAAATAAAAAAAAAAATTGACTGTTTTTTTCATTTACTGACTAATAGCCATTAGCTCACATTCCTACAAGTTAGTTATTGTTCTACATTGTGTCAAACCATCCCCAAAACATGGCAGAAAAACTGCAGCTGGCCAATTACCTGATGAATACAACTTCCTAAGTGTTCCCCTATTCACACAAGCCCTCGTCCAATCACACGACTCCCGGTAACTAACTCTGGGAAAGCAATTAGAAACTTGCAGAGTCCCTACTGTGTATTAAAAAGTCTGCGGAATAATCGTTATTATGTTACTTTAATGAATTCAAACTGGATGCTTTAGGAAAAGGTAGTGTTTTTTTTCTAAGCTTGTATTAAAATGACATTAAACGATTTATACTAAGGACTTTTAATAAGGTTCCGTACATGTATATTTTCACGTGTGGTGCCTCATAATGTATATAGCATATATTCCTACTCCTTTCATTGTATTTTATATACACCCTGGGTTAAATAAATACAATGTTAATTGGCAAGCAAAAGAAAACCAAGGCAGAGGTCTGGATTCCAACAAGCCTGTAAAAATTAAAGTTTACTTCCATGCAGCAAGTAGTAAAACAGGTTTAGTGCTATCGCTACTCCAGGGACATTGCCACCATGTTAAAGTAGACATGTCTAATGCAGCCTTATTCAATGGGAATTCTTTAGAACCTAAAGCCTCGGGAAACACAATTGGATTGTTGGCCAACAAAACCGTGGACTTTTGTCCAAAGGACATTGGCCCAAACTTGTCTTGCATACACATGGCCACACAATTGTTGGCCAACAATTAGCAACAATTAGTAGTGATGTACTAGACGTACTATGTGGTTTTTCAGCTCTTTAGTGCCACCCTTTGGGCTCCTTCTGCTAATTTCGTGTTAGTAGAAGTTTGGTGAGTGTTGATTCGCGCTTTTATTTTGCGCTTTTCAGTTAGTTTCTCAGGGCCGTTCATCAACCAGACATGTTGCTGAATAGAGAAGATAAGATAACGTATTATTTATTATTGGCCTTGGAGTTATTGCTTTGACATTATTTTTTTGGTTGAATAATGATTTGATTTGGTATATTTTCTATATTTTTGGATGCATAGAATGCACTTTTTGGTTAAGTTCTATTGGCAGATAGCATGTCTAAATTTATTTGTTTTCTTTATTTAATGCACAATATAAAATTTTGTGTAGAATAATACTTGGCTATGTGTTTTACTTCAAATGACAGTTTGGGAGTTGGCAGTTACATTTAAAAATTACAATGTTAAATTGACAAGGGACACCAACATAGTTGTATCTTTGATCTTAAAAACTACAGGATAATGGTGTTGTGTTAACTTGCCCAAAAAAAAAAACATAATAATATTATTCTTGATATCACTAGAAAAAAAAGCCTTTGAAAATTTGTTTGCAAAAACTCCATCAGTATCACCAGCAAAGTAGCTTCATTATTATCCCATTAAAGAAGAAGAGAATTGTGCGCTGCATTTCGAGATTTCATAATTTGCCGCATCACAAATGTTAATTCTCCATTACGAGCGCTAGTTTACAAGACCGACCGCTTCTGGCTCGTCCTTGCTTCCGAGCATGCGTGTTTGTACTTTGGACTTTTTTCCGATGTGTACACGCGATCGGAAAATCCGACAACACACATTTGTCCGCGGAAAGTCCAACAACAATTGTCCGATGGAGCGTACAAATGGTCGGATTTACAGACAACAGCCTGTCATCAAACATTTCCAGTTGGAAAGTCCGATCCTGTGTACGGGGCTTTAGGGTGGCCATACATGTTTCGATTTTAGAATCTGATTTATATGGCATTCCATCAAAACAATGGAATCCACAAACAATCGAATAGCTACGAGTTATGCTGGCCATACACTATACGAAAAAACGGCCGAACCCATTTTCAAAAAACGAACATATGGCCGTGAGCGCAAAGCTAGTGCCATCATGTAAAGACCGATAAATCGTTCAGTGGACATAAATGAAGGCATGTTTTGGTAATTTTTTTACATATACCTAGTGCAAACAGTTCAGACAGGAAACACATTAACCTTTCAATTTATCATTCGTTCGGCAGAAAAATTTACAAATTTGTCCTTCGTTTTTTCGGCTCAAAAACGTCCCAACGATTATTGATTTTGTGCCCATTAACTGGCCGAAAAAAACAAACTGTCTAAATGACCGAATTTTGGCCGATTTATTGTATAGTGTATGGCCAGCATAAGTTTTACTCAGATTTGATCAAACTGAGTAGATCAGCCATGGTGGAAAATCTTTGATCATTTTGCATCAAATCGGCAGCACTGAGAATGTACTTTCATGGGTAACATTATAAGATTACCAGGTGGAAGCATAGATGGGATCAATAAGTTAGGCGGGCCATACACGGTTCAAATCTTGGGCGGTTCAGCAGGGACCAGCCAAAATTGGAGCTGTTAATAGGCAGGCTGAATGTACCAAGTTGATTGATTGGTTGATCAGCTTGGGTACAACCAGCCTGCCGGATTCTCTCGCGATTATCGCAAGCGGCTGCTATAGCCGCTAGAGATAATCACCGTTTTCTCCCAGTGGGGATGGCTTCCTCTGCACGGCCCCCCGATCAGGAGAAGACAATTGCTGATTCCCTTGTCTGCACTGTCTGTGTTGAATGGGGATTTGTGCAAATTTGTTTCCTGTAACCCGTGGTTGCAGGAACATAGTTTGCACCATGTATGGCCTGCCTTACATTAGCAAGTCACGACCGTATCTTAAAAGTATAATTAAAGCCAAAACTTTTCTTTATTTTTTTGTTTTGGATAGCAATGGCAGCTGGTGCTCCATCGGTCGGGGGGGGGGGCGACAGACAGACCTGACCACAGACATCCCTCCTTCGCTCCAGCCCCCACCCCACACTAACCCTCCCCCCGTCACTCAAGCCTGCCACCACACACCCCACACTAGCCCCCTCCCCATCGTTCAAGCCCGCCACTGCACACTCCACACTAACCCTCCCCCTCCATCACTCAAGCCCGCCTCTGCGCCCCAAACCTACCCTTTTTGAAGCCTCCCACTCTAATCACGTGCTTAAAAAAAAAAACATTGTGGTCTGCATGGAGATTAGGGGCCGGGTGCATGGATTAGGGGGGCGGCGCCCACTAATGAGCAGCTGCCACTGTTGGATAGAGTGGAGATGGATTAGAACACCTGTCAGGTTTTTATTGCTGTCTGTGCCCCCATTAAAGCCTTTGTCACCCCAACCTTTCATATTCCTGACATGTGTCTACTATACCATGTACTTGTATGAGAAAGTATCCCGTTCTCTTTGTATTGCTTCCCGCTGTGTAAAATCTGTGGTGTTCCTGTCAGTCCCCCTGCTTTCCTAATAAAAACTGACCACACTAAGTAGTAGAACACACTGTGGTCAGTTCTCTAGCTGTGCTCGGAAGTCAGTGTGCTCTCCTCTAATGATCAGACTTGTCCTAACACGCCCTCGCTGCACAGCCATTCACAGGGAAGCTCAGTGTGCTGCTGCTTCTCCTCCACCTAGCTCTTATGCAGCTGAGAACACAGGGAATGTGATCACTTATAAAAAGGGAAAAAAGGTATTTATAATGTGTTTTTATATGTATACACAAATGTTTTACCTTTCATTTCTATTTTAAACTGAATAGGTTGTTTTACAAGGTGATCGTTTACATTCACTTTAAGGAGGGTTAGCCACTCTATTTTTCCTGTTTACCATTATCATTGAAAGTGAAAGTAAAAGAAAAACCCAAATTTTTAGTTGTCCCCAGAAAAGTAATAGAGGGGAAATCTTCCAATGGGGACGCTAGTTCTGATGGCCTGGAGAGTCCCTTAATTTGCAGGGGTTTCCTCTCCTCCTCCTGTTGTGGCTATGGGACAGGAAGTGAAGGCAAATCTCCCCATTGGGACAAAGATGACAAAAATCAAATAAAACTTTCCCTAAAGTTCTACTATAGTTCTAAAGTTCTACTAATTATCTAACTAATTATCGTTCAAAAGCCACTTCCCTATGTGTTGCATCAGCCGAATGGGTTGTTGACTATAGATCGATTAGTCCTATCAGAAGAGATTGATCGGAAAAGAAATGGATCATTTATCGAAGCATGTACGGCCACTATCAATAAAGTATATCTGAAGGCAAAACTTTTATGCCCCGTACACAACAACAAATGTTGTATGTGAGCTTATTGGCGGAAAGTCCAACCATGTGTATGCTCCATCGGACAATTGTTGTCAGACTTTCTGCCAACAAATGTTGGCTAGCAGGTTCTCAAATTTTCCGGCAACAAATTTTTGTTGTCGGACTTTCCGATCGTGTGTACACAAGTCCGTCGCACAAAAGTCCACGCATGCTCAGGATCAAGTATGAGCCAGAAGCGCTCGGTCTTGTAAAATTAGCGTTTGTAATGGAGATATCACGTACGTCATTGTTGGCCAACATTTGTGTGACCGTGTGTATGCAAGACAAGTTGGAGCCAACAACCTTCCAACAAAAATCCACGGTTTTGTTGTCAGAAAGTCAGATCGTGTGTACGGGTACATTACTGTGCAGCATGACCGCACAAGTGCCATTCAAAAGGCCCATACACACGATCAGACTTTTTGACAACAAACATGCAAATTACCTGTTTTAAGGCAACATCCGACCGTGTGTACGCTCCATCGGACAAACTTTTTCGCTTTTCATCGGACAAATGTTGGCTGTGAAAACAGACAAACTTTCCGGCAACAAAAGTCCTATGGTGCAAAATCCTATCGTGTGTACACAAGTCCATATGACTTTAGTCCAAAGTACAAACACGCATGCTCAGAACCGATGCAAAAGATCAGACAACAATACAGAAGTTGACCAAAGGGTGGCGGTAAAGAGCTGAAAAACCATGTGATTTGGTGAAAGTTAGCTGAAAAAGTCCTGCCGTGTGTATGCATACCAAGTTCATGGCCAACGCCCTTTGGACAGAAATCCACGGAAAAGTTTGTTTGAAGTCCAATCGTGTGTATGAGGCTAAAGTGTGACAATGCTGAAACCTGAAAATTGGGCTGGGCAGGAAGGGGGTAAAAGTGCCCAGTAGGCAAGTGGTTAAACTTCCATTCTAAAGTATAGTGGCCCTAATAGTTGTAGATGACAGGTGCACTTTACGATGGCTTTAGCTCCAGAACTAAGCTTTCTTTACTATAACCCTTTCAGTGACGTGACATTTTCCCTCTTTCAGCCGCGCTGGTTCCTGGAGATGTATAAGACGTCAAGCAGATGGTACCCGAGCGACGAAGTTCAAAACGAAATAATAAAACGGATTGCTCTAAAGTTCAGGCTGCAATAATAAAAGTGATTAAGCTGGAAACACTTTGAAAAGTTTAATGAATGGCTATTAACCTTTCCTTCCACCATGATGGTGATACTCCTTTATGTTCTGAATGTGTCCCATCAGTACACCCACCTCGTACAACGATCTGGCCTAGAATTCAGAAAAGACCGATTTCATTTGTAACTCCGGCCAAAGCAGTAAGGGTCCAGCTATAAGGTCAGCTGGGGAAGGAATTGTGACCTTACTGGGCCATTTCAGGGGCTCTGGGGAACCAGTGACAAACAACATTAACATTTATACAGAATGAAATTCAAATGTTATCTGCAGGGAGGAAAAAAAGAAATATATCTTAAAGCTATGGACTCCGACCTTTGTTAGTCAGTCAAACATACTCAGATATGCCGTGTTATACCAAGTCATGTTAAAGTATATGTAACCCTAAATCTATTTTTCTGTTTCAATCATTTTTATTCAGTTTTAACAAGTGGTTAATATGCTAAAGTTATGAGGGGCTAGCATTGATGTTGGAACAGGTATTAGCTCATAAGAAGAGTAAAAATAAAGCTACACGAGTAGAAAAAATGCAACAGTAGTAAATTCAAGTGTGAAGGATACCGTCAGGATCCAGGGGTCCCAGAGAGGCTCCCCACAACTACCGGGGAACCCCCTAGGCCCCTCAAAACCCAAAAGGTGGTGCAATGTACAGCCAAAACTGAACTGAAAAGGATAGAGGGGCAGAAAACAGAAGAAAGTTAGGCAGACAGGAGAAGCTGAAGAGAGGGAGGTCGCTCATCTATCGAGTAGGGAGCTAGAGAAGGGATAGGAAGGCTGGGAAAGAAAGGGAAGGCCAGAAGGATGGGGACCTGGAGATGGGGAAAAGGAGAGGGCTCGGGAACATCCGGACTGTCCGTCACAGGCGGCCCAAGCTAGCTGGAGGAAGGTAGGAAAGGCATATGACAGCCATAGTTCCCAAATTTTGAGGAACTTGGAATGAGTGTCCCCACGGATGCTCGACATCTGTTCATTAAGCATCAACAAAGTCATGCGATCTTTCACCCCCTGAAAGAGGAAAGATTAGTTTTTCCAGGCTTGGGCAATAGTTCTTTTGGCTGACAGAAATAGGCAAGTTTCCCCTGATAAGAAAACAGGCCTGGAATTGAACAGAGTAATAAGGCAAACTTGGCCTCTTTTCGTACGGGCAGGTGAAACAACATAAATAGTAGGCCAAATACCCAAGACCAGAAGCCAATTAGTCTAGGACATTTCCACCATATCTGTATAACATCCCCCCCTGATGGCCACAACCCTGGAAACAGCAGTCACTGTGGGATGGATTGACATGGACAATGTGAGCATGAACCCAATACCAGCATAGGAGCACCTTATATGCCACCTCCAAGGTGGCTGTATTAAACAAACATTTGGCGACAGAAGATCAGGCCCCACTCCAGTCTGCCAAGTCTATTTCGCTCGCCAAATCTTGTTCCCACTGAGCTACATAAGTGAAAGAGGCAGTCCTGCGTTGCGAGGTGAGCGAGGTGAACCACCTAAATCTATTTTTAATATGTTTGGCATCATGCCTCGCCATATACAGATTTCTCAAACAAATCATCTTAGGAATCTGTTGCGATGTTACTTGGAGATCCTGCTAGTTGGAGCACTTCCTGTTGCTTTCCTTAAAAGGATAGTTTGCCTATGCAGGTAAGGGGTGTTTGTAGATAAAAGCAAACTGTGCACATCTAACAAAAGTTGAATAACGCCCTTGCTATAGGTGTAGGCCATTTACATACTTTATGAATAGGGTTACCACCTGTCCGGGATTCACCCGGACAGTTTGAGTTTTGAATCATGTGTCCGGGTTTCAGACCCCCTGAAACCCGGACACAATATTCAGACAGGAATGTGGTACCTAGAGGTAGTGGAAATATCTCCTAAACGTGCGCCGTTTAGGAGATATTTCACTTGTAGTGCGCCGATGTAATCGGTACATGCGCTGTGAAGACATGGACCATCGCCCCGTTTCTTCACCCCGTGTGTGCCGTGAATGACGGCTCCCGCGCACATGCACAGGAGTGACGTCACGTGACTCCGGCCAGTCACAGAGCCAGAGTTCGTGGCCCCCGGAAGGAAGAGGGGCAAAGATGGATGCGGCCTGCTCAGGGAACAGCCCAGGCTTCGTTTGCAGGTAAGTGTTGTATAATGGGCTAATATGCGATGCATACTAGCCCATTATGCTTTTCATTTGCAGGCCTTGCGGGGAGCAAAAGAGGAAGTAAAACCCATGGGGGTTTACTTCCTCTTTAAGGCAGGAGTCTCAAACTAGCGGCCCTCTAGCTGTTGCAAAACTACAAGTCCCACGAGGCATTGCAAGGCTGATAGTTACAAGCATGACTCCCACAGGCAGAGGCATGATGGGACTTGTAGTTTTGCAACAGCTGGAGGGCCACCAGTTTGAGACACCTGCTTTAAGGGTTTTTTCAGACAGGCAGTCGAAGGACAGTAAAGACAGATGGCTGAGCTGAAGTTTTGCTGCCCCCAGCCACCCATCTGAATTGTAACAGTACAGCAGAACAGGGCTCTACACATTCCGCAGCCACAATGCTTTGCTTTTTGGCCACACCATTTTTAACTGAGAGTGCAGAGTTTATAGTGTAACCTCCTTTTAAACTCACGGATTGAGGCTGACCACATCTGTGAGCCAAATGCTCGTATCGCAGTTGCAGCAGAGTCCCACAGTGTAAAATTGCTGTTTGCCTATTTAAAAGTAAAGGTAAAGAAAACAAAAATAATACATTCAGGAGGCGGTAGTAGTGCCTTCTGAACACCTGTCAGATGATGCTATGCCACCCTCTTAAAAGCGATCCTTGGTGGGTGGTAAGCAGTACCGCTAATGTGAAAGAAGCTGAAGTTCTAAAGTCACAGCATTTTATAACATCAGCATTCTAATAACAATACGAACAGTAATTATTTTTTGACAATCCAACAGAAGCTTCCTGAACTTCCTGGATTCCCTGCATGCTTTGCAGCTTTTCCCCTGCTGTGTACATTTCATTTCTAAAGACTACATATCCCATGGTACCTTACTGCCTGCAAGCTGTGATTCCTGTACTGACTCCACCTCACGAAACTCCAGCTCTCAGCAATTGGCTATGGGCTTCTCTTACTCTCCTCACTACCAATACCATTACACATTTATTACATACAATTTAATTACATTCACAGAAGTGGAGCCCATTGATTACGATTTGGACACTTTTTCCTCTGGGGATCTCACATGTGCTCCTGGCTTTTTCCACGTGCCTCTGTTACCTAAGCTCCCATGGCAGACATTCCCATCAGTCCTCACCCTCTGGTCTCACATACACAGTTGACGTAAGTATCCCAAATTATGTCAATACCATCCTTTTTTATCTGTAACTTTCCCCATTTTTGGGTATATTGTTATTTTATGTATGTACTCACTGTTATATGCCGTGTCACTCATGGTTTCAAGAGAATAAACATACGTTTCTCAAACATTGACCATTTGTTAGCCTTGACATATATGCCTCATTTAGAGTCCCAAACCTTTCCTCTTGAATAAACATTTTGGCTTCATGGAACCCCTGCTAATAATTGTTATATTTACAGCTCACGGTACATTAGTGTGATGGTAGGTGGGAAGAATGCTCCTTACATTTATGGTCAATGGGAAGATTTCCTCCCTTTATGGATAGCTAATAAGAACACTGGTGTCAGTGGTCACTTGTCAGAGGAACCCATAGCAACCTCTAGAGCAGTGGTTCTCAACTCTTGTCCTCAGGGCCCACTAACAGGCCAGGTTTGCAAGATAACTGAAATACATCACAGGTGATATCATTTGGTGCTCAGTGTTTGCAGTATTCTAGTTTGCATCTCCCCAAGGTAATACATAAAATCTGGCCTGTTAGTGGGTCCTGAGGATAGGAGTTGAGAACCACTGCTCTAGAGAAACTCAAGGGTTTCACAGAACCCTGGTTGAGAAACCCTGCTCTAGGACAATAAATGGAAAGAAACTTCTTCAACGGGACACGGAGAGCAAAACGTAAACCCTTAAGGGTCTAGCAGGAGGCAGGCGATGCCATAGGTCAATGTATCCTGTTTGAATGGATTATACCTTTAAGGGACATTTTTCTGTTACTTAACTTGAAAAACAATGGTAATTTTCAGTAATAATTGCCTGCGTGTTTAAAATCTGACAGATATTTTCGCAGAAGAGAAGGGCTTTCAGCACGCTTGGCAGCTGTCCTATTTTTGTTGACGGTGATGAATTTTTATGGAGAAAATATACGTATAAGGTACATGATCTGCATGTAATGAGCAGCGTTTAAAATACCCATACAGATATAGCTTGTATGAAATACAAAGGGGATGCAACACATTCTATAAGATGCCACAGTCAGAAGCTCCTGACGCCAGAGCGGATTAGCACAGTGAATTTTTATTTGTGTATGTTACTGACCAAAATGGAAACAGGCAGGAGGCTCAACATTGGACCTATTTTAGTAAAGGATGGAACATCAGGCCCACCATCACATAAGGCCCATTAGGTCACTTGGAGGTAACAGACCTTGTTAAAGTGAATGCAAAGCCCAAACAATGTTTTTATCTTTGGAGAGAGTATGAAGGGTTAAAGCTCATGCCAGTATGTTTTTTTGCTGTCTATGTACCATTGAGGAAATTTCTCTTTACTTCCTGTCCCTGAGACGCACCAGAAAGTAAGAGGAAATCTCCCAAACTTAGAGGCATTCTCCGCTTAACCCTCATGCTAACAAGTTTTCTATTTTGCATTGGGGAAATATGCTGTAAGCACATGCCCGTGTAAAGACCTATGCAGAAGCGATCGCCACGAGTACAGCCATTCACTTGCATCAGTTTCTGTATGTGGCTCTTACGGCTTTCAGTGATTTTAAGCTTGAGGACATTGAATTAAATGAACATCTTTGTGTACGCAGCCTTAGACAGTTGTCTCTGGAACAAGATACCCTATAGGAAGATGCCCCCTAAACTCTTCATGTGTTCATAACCCAATGACATTACACACCAGGGCCCCACGGCACTCATTGGCACACATCCTCTAGAAGCAGTATGGATGAGCTTGTGCCCAGCTCTGGGTTTGGTCCAAAGTCATGTTTGGCCAAACTAAGAAGACAGCTATCCCAGAGGCTTAGCTTGAAGCTTGTGGGCCCCGATGCAAAAGTTGACCTGGGCCCCCCCCCACTACCACCCTCCACTTCCACCGTGCATGCAGATACACTCACCACATGGAAAGATACTCAAAGTTGCTTAAGAGTTTTGAGTTCTTCCTTACATCATTGGACAAGGATCACCGCTGGAGAATCAGAGAACAGGGATCACCCCTGGCAGGTCACTTTTCAGAGCTTCTTTCCCATCCCAGCACTGTATACACCTCCTCCCCCCACACTACACAGGGCTGAAATCACATTCCTTTACACAAGTCTGTAAGCCACAATCTTCACAGGGTGTATCTGGCTTTTATGTTGTCGTTCTGACCTGTGAAATTTTCTGGTTCGGAACGGCAGTGTAGTTGCAGTAGGCAGATACTCCCTGTGCAGATCATGGCTAACTGACTGTGTTGTAAAGGAATGCGATTTCAGCCCTGCGGAGGAGCTGTATAGAGTGATGTAACAGAAAAGGAGATCAGCAGCCGGGCATAGCATCTAGGGCAGAGGGGGTGGTCAGGGGGCTTTTGGGGGGCGAAACTTTGATCTGGGGGGCAAAGCCATGTGACACAAAATCTGGAGCCTGTAGACCCTCTGGAGGTGTAAGGTATTTGTTTTAGCAATCTCTGAAGGTTTCTCTGTCAATGTTGGCAGGTGTTGGGGGAAGGTCACCTCCTGGAGGTGCGTGTCTTTTCCCCAGTTGTCAGGGAAATGGGGTAAGCAGACATCCCCGGGTGGGAGGGTTACAGAGAATCCCAGCTGGTGACTAGGAGACACTGAGTGGTGTCTTACCTCACCAGTGACAGCGGACCCATCGTGGCTACAGGGCAGCACTCTCCTCCTATTACCTCGCTGAGCTCGGTTACCATTCTATGTTGCTAACACACAGCACAGACACTTTCCCATGCTGGGCTGCTCTCACCCCGTGCACCTCTCCATTCAGGAAATGGTTCACAGCTTCTCCCCAGAAAGTGTGGACTGTGCAAGGCAAAGTGGAAGCCCAGTACTGGAGCATGGCTGTGGGGCCCTAAGGCAGTTCGTAGCTGGACTTTGTGGAGGATATAATAATAATATCACAGGGAGGCTTCAGGGGCCCCCTTGAGTTAAGGGTGGGGTTGTGATTGTGACCCCTGCAACCCCTTATGCTACGCCCATGCAGCTATCAATGTCAGGCCAACGAGCTGCAGGTAGGGATTCCCTGTAATCAGCTGACCTAATCTGGCCGCATCAATGATCTCACAAGCATCCCCTTTATGCATTATCCAGCTGCAGGGTTGAGAATCCCCCATCTGAAGCTCATTGGCCAGGCACTGACCAATGCCTTCTGGGTTCGGTGCAAACTCAAACCTAAAGTATAACTAAAGGCAACATTTTTTTTCAGTTTTTTAGAGTGTGGATTAGAACACTTGTCAGTTTATATTGCTCTCTGTGCCCCCTGTTAAGGAGATTCACCTTATCTTTTTGTCCTCTTTACCATTATTACTGAAAGTGAAAGTAAAAGAAAATTCCAAATTTTGGGTTGTGCCCGGAAAAGTAATAGAAGGAGAATGTTCCAATGGGGACACTAGTTCTGGTGACCTGGGGGTCCCCAACGAATTCCCTTAATATGAAGAGATTTCCTCACACTTCCTGTTTAGGTATGGGACAGGAAGTGAAGGTAAATCTCCCCAATAGGACACAGATGGCGAAAAAAATCTGACCCTCCCTTGCACTGTTCAAAATAAAAAAATAAATAAAAAGTATTGCCTTTAGTTCTACTTTAAGCATAAGTGAGTGACTTTTAAACAGAAAAAATGAGTCAATATATCATAAATAGTGTGGTGTTTAATGAGACTTTATCATTTTGATCATTCAAGGCCAGGGATGAGCTCAGGCAGGTTCTGATCCTAGTTTGAAAACACATAATCGATCCCCCCCAGGGAGCTGTCGCTGTCCTTGGCCAATCAAAAGCAGTCTAGGCTTTCCCTGTTCCGAAGCTAAATGTATACATACCCCTAAAATATGTGTGACTGCAGGGCGGGGATTGCTTTACCCGCTCATGATTGGCAATTTGCAGAGAAAGCTTTCTGAAGGAAAAGATCAGGTGGGTTCAGACTAGGATCCAAACATGTTTGAGCTGATCCCTATTCAAGGTAAAACAGTAGGTGAATGCTGATTCTCATGTATGATGTGCTCCCCTGCCTTTGTGTTGCAGCAGTCAGGAAATACTGGGTGTTTCCAAGTAAGGGGGAGCATATCACCTCCTCTCCTTCCTCCCAAGATGCAGTGCTTGAGGCTCAGAGGCCAATCACCAGGTACGTAAGGGACAGGAAACAGTCTGAGGAACGGTTGGCGGGGGAGTGCAGAGAAGTCCTAGTTGGTAAAAGTGTTTCTTTAAGTTGTTAGATAACACAAACAACATGCAGATCCATTTTTGAAGATGGTTCTCTTTAAAAAATAATCAGCTCTATTAATTCACAGAAAACAATCCTGTGCTTCGATTGCTGTATTCCCATAGTATCCACTGAGCTAATTTGGAAACAACCCCCTGATATTCTAAAAACCCAGCATCTCAATTTGTATCAAACCACGGCAACAGATCAATCTTCGTTCCCTCCTAATTCTCTGGCAGAGCAACACCTTAGCGATTGTCAAACACAATAACGTCAGTAGATTCCCACAGGGAGACATAGAAACAATGTCTCATTTGGGGACTTAAGTGCTCTCTGCTTGCTCTAATAGCTCACACAAATACACCAATGGAAGTATTTCGGGAGACAAAGCAGAAGACACAGAGGGACTGAAAACAGGGCCATATTACCCATGAGGCACTTGCGGCCTGTTCCACGGGCAGAGGTAAGAGGGTGCAGATCCAATAAGCAACATTTACAGCTTGTATGCACTTCTTCCATTTATTTTTAAAAAGTGTGCTAGGATATCTGGCAGAAAACGCAAGACTCAGCATGTAAAAAGCAATCGTTTTTTTTTCATGTTGTACTATCCAGTGCAACATGCTGTACAATCCAGTGCAATTACAGCCTATTCAAATGAATCGCACAGGAATGTTGTGGACCGCTTTTCTGGCCCTTAGAGCAACAAGAATTAAAAACTTCAGTAAAACACAGAAAAGAGATTCCAAATAGTCCTATATATCCAAGTCCCTATCAAAGTGCCTTTTAGATCAGAGACCCTTCCTACATGAAAGTCCCCATCAGTGTCTCCCTTTACATCAGCATCCCTATCAGAGTCCCATCTCGCATTGGAGTGCTGGATAAAATTGTGCACTGGGCCGCAGTTTGGAGACCTCTGATTTTGTGCTCCCCATGAACATCTTAAGGTTTGCATCGAAGTCCCCATCAAAGTGCCTCTTAGATCAAAGACCCTTCCTACATGAGAGTTCCCATCAGTGTTTCCCTTTACATCGGGGTCCCCATCAAAGTCCCCTCTTACATCAGAGGGCTGGATAAAATTTCGCAGTGTCAGCCATAGTTTGGAGACTCTTGATCTTGTGCTCCTCATGTACACCTCAAGGTTTGTTTTTATTTCAATCAGGGTTGCCCCATATATCAGATTCCCCCCATATATAAAAGTGCCTCTTAGATCAGAGACCATTCCGACATGAAAGTTTACATCAGTGTTTCCCTTTACATCAGGGTCCCTATCAGAGTCCTGTCTTACATTGGAGTGCTGGATAAAATTTTGCACTGGGTCGCAGTTTGGAGACCCCTCATTTTGTGTTCCCCGTGTACATCTCAAGGTTTGATTTTCAATCAAAGTTCCCCCATACATCAGATTCCCCCATGCATCAAACTCCCCATCAAATTACCTCTTAGATCAGAGACCTTTCCTACATGAGAGTTCCCATCAATGTTTCCCTTTACATCAGGGGTCCTATCAATGTCTCCCTATGCATACATTTTTTTTTTTTTTTTGCAGTGGACCATAGTTTGGAGACCCCTGATTTAGGCTGTGCTCCCAAAGTACATCTTAAGCCCCGTACACACGATCGGACTTTCCGACAACAAAACGTGGAATTTTGTCCGAAGGGTGTTGGCTCAAACTTGTCTTGCATACACACGGTCACACAAATGTTGGCCAACAATTACAAAGGTAGTGACCTACTAGAAGTACTACGTGGTTTTCAGCTCTTTAGCGCCACCCTTTGGGCTCCTTCTGCTAATTTTGTGTTAGTAGAAGTTTGGTGAGCATTGATTTGCACTTTCTTTTTTGTGTTTTTCATTTAACGTTTTTCAGTTCGCGCTTTTCAGTTTGTGCTTTTCAGTTTGTTTCTGAACGACCGTTCGTCAACCAGACATGTTGCAGAATCGGAGGAGATAACGTGTTATTTATTATTGGCCTTGGAGTTATTGCTTTGACATTATTTTTTTGGTTGAATAATGATTTGATTTGGTATATTTTCTATATTTTTGGACGCATAGAATGCACTTTTTGGTTAAGTTCTATTGGCAGATAGCATGTCTAATTTTTTTTTTTTTTAATGCACAGTAAAAAAATTGTGTAGAATAATACTTGGCTATGTGTTTTACTTCAAATGACAGTTTGGGAGTAGGCAGTTACATTTTTAAATATACAATGTAAAATTGACAAGGGACACCAACATAGTTGTATCTTTGATCTTAAAAACTATGGGATAATGGTGTTGTGGTAACCTGCACAAATAAAAAAAATAAAAAAAAAACTGAATAATAATATTCTTGATATCACTAGAAAAAAAGGCGTTTGAAAATTTGTTTGCAATAACTCCATCAGTATCACCAGCAAAGCAGCTTCATTATTATCCCTTTAAAGAAGAAGAGAATTGTGCGCTGCATTTGGAGATTTCATAATTTGCCACGTCACGAATGTTAATTCTCCATTACAAACACTAGTTTACAAGACCGACCGCTTTTGCTTCTGAGCATGCGTGTTTGGACTTTTGTCCGACGCACTTATGTCCACGTGATCGCAAAATCCGACAACAGATATTTGTCCGTGGAAAATTTGAAGACATGCTATCCAACATTTGTTGGCGGAAAGTCTGACAACAATTGTCCGATGGAGCGTACACACGGTCGGATTTTCCGCCAACAGCCTGACATCCAACATTTCCCGTCGGAAAATCCGATCGTGTGTACGGGGCTTTAAGGTTTGATTTTCAGTTTTGACAGGAGCATGCCTTTAACATGCAGACAGTACGATCCTCAGCCCTGTCTAAATATGGGTGGTTTCAATATCCCAGGTCGCTTTCTTGATACCAAATGCCAGATCAAAGCAAAACATTCTTACAAAAACTCATTTATGCTCAGAAAGGGGAAAAAACTGATCCTTTTCTCTAAGGTGCGGCTTCAGCCTCACTAGAAAGATAAGTAGTACTGACAAGTCAATAAACTATGAAGGAATAATAAAAATTTCATTACTATGCCAGCTTGCAGCAAAAAAACATCAAACACTGAAGGCAGCGATAATCTGCTTCCACGAGCCGCCTTGAAAAGACTGGCCTACAGCCCAAAAAACCAGAGATATTAGCCGCTCGGATTAATTTCGCCTGACTAACAGGAATAGTCATACTGTATTTAAAAAAGGGGATGGGGTGTCATGGCTCTTTATTGGCGGGACAATTACTCAACAGCGACAGCGGTTAATGTGCGCGGCTAGATTCAGAAGATGTTTCAAAGGCTAGATCAGGAGATGGGTATCGATCAAGCCTGGAGTGAGCTGTATACACTGCAAGCTAAGGGCTTTTACTAATGCCTTAACCCCCCCCCCCCCTCCCCATTTCATACCGCATAATCCATACTTTTCAGGAAAATAGTAACTACGCAAGTACAATAAAATACTACACAATCATTTTGTTCCCTGTTAACCATTTCAGAATTCACAAACATTAAATAGTCATTGGTATCTTGATATGTATTTTTAAACTCGTCTACAACGGTTGTTAAATATTTAATGCGTCTCTCTAGCAATCCAACAAATACAATTTAAAAACACACAAAGCTATCCACAACTCACAATGAATAGAAAGTTTGCTTCCTCCATTCATAGAGTTTTTTTTATTGTGGGAACCAAACATGAATGGAAAGGGGGGAGGGCAGGCATAGTTGGCACGTTTGACAAGTACCTGTCGCAACTGCAGTCACCCATATTAAAACCCAATTCCACGCATCTAATAAATTATCCCTTGCAGTTGGGCTGTTCCTGCATTGTAAGGGTTAACAGCGTGTTGTGTCTAGTGGAAAGGAGAAACAGTTTAACCTACCTGGTCCTCTGCTCCACCAGCAAATGGCACTCCCCTGCACTCCGGCAGCGGACTGTCCCTCTGTGTTCTCACGTCCAATGCAGGGCTATGGACCCTTCTTTGATCTTGATCTTGTCAGGACTTTAGACCGTGGAGTGTGGGTGAGAAGACACTGTGGCAGGGAGGAGTGGAGGATCTGGTAAGTAAATCTTCTTTATGTGTTCCTCTGGAAGACCAATCTTTCTCACCCTTTTAAAACCCAAGGACCCTTGAAATAATTTTCCAGTCCTGGGGAACCCCTGCTAAAACCTATTAATTGGGAGTCAGTTAATCATCAAAAGAAATTCTGGACAGCCGCACTCCAAAAAAAATATATTTGCCTTTATTCAATAAGGTATCATCCAAAATACAGGTCACAGTAAAGTGGAACAAAGTATTTTTTTGGAGTGCGGCTGTCCAGAATTTCTTTTGATGAATAATTGCCACAGCATTGCCAGCACCTGGACTTCTAGACTGGAGGAGATGCCTTTTACTTTGATCTGACCCACCTGGAGCAGTGATAATCTCTTTCTCCCATTGGGAGTCAGTGGGACAAATAACCCCCTATATTGGTAGTCAGTGGAAAGAATACCTCCCCTACAGTGGTGATCAGAATTTCACCCTTTACAGACAGCTAAGAAGATCATTGGTGTCCTTCAGCTGGCTCTTTCAATTGGTATTGGCCCAGAAACTAATTAGGCACCAACAAATGAGAGGTCAATCAGCCCAAGCCCAATCAGCTCAAGGAACCCCTAGCAACCTATGGAGGAATCCTTGGGATCCATGGAATCCTGTTTGAGAATAGCTGCCCTAGATCAAAATGAGCAAATAACCCTTACAATGCAGGCACAGCCCCACAATGGATAACGTTTTAGATGTCCAGCCTTTAACCCGGCCTTTAAACCCCACTGCACCTGAAGATCACAGCTATGCCTGTCTGGGCTGTAGAGAATAGAACATTTCAAAGACTAGAGCAGACACCAACACACAGGGCTCTCATCATTCATGTAAGTACTGTCCCTGATGTTGATTCAAATATATGTATTAAAAAACAAGAACAATTAAACAAACTTTAGCTTTAAAGGGTTAGTTCACCTTTACAGAAAAAATGTAAAGGTGAACTAACACTGGACACACTGTCCATTACCCCCCCCCCCCCAGTCCTCAATATGCTCAGTCAACACCCATTGGTTTGCCAGATTGATTCTGATTGGTCACAAGGACAGCGCTGACCAATGGATCTGGTCCATCCTAAAAGTGCCGACAAAGAAGAGGAAGTGGAATGGTGGTGTGGAGATTTCAAATCACCCAAATGCTGGACCGGCTGCGGGGTGCGTTGACAGCTCAGCAACCCCAGAGGTAAGTGCAGTGAGGACTGGCAGGGTGTCTAGTGCTAGTTCACTTTTAAGTTTTTTTTCTTTAAAGGTGAACTAATCCCTTTAAAGTGAAACTGTCAGCCATTTTTAACTTTCATAAATCCTGCCTTTGTTTCAGGCAACCTTCTCTATGGGCCTCTGGAAGGGAGTGGAAATCCCTCCAGAATGAGGCAATCCTGGAGTGTCACCGGCATAACCAAAGCTAGTGTTCCCATTGGAAGATTTCCCCTCTACTTCTGCTCTGGTCACAACCCAAAATTTGGGATTTTCTTTCCCTTTTGGTGATAATGGTAAACAAACCACATAGGTGTTCATTTATTAAACCTGGAGAATGCAAAATCTGGTTCAGCTCTGCATAGAAGCCAATCAGCTTCCACGTTTCTTTAAGTCAAAGCTTAATTGAACAAGCTGAAGTTAGAAGCGGATAGGCTACCATGCACAGCTGGACCAGATGTTCCACTTTCCAATTTTAGTAAATCAACCCCAAAGAAAGAGTGCATCTCCCTCACAGGGGCACAGACAGAAATTAAAACCTGACTAGTGTCCTAACCCTTCTCCACTCTATCCAAGACTAAAAAATGCCTTTTGACATTTAGTTATACTCTAAAACATAAAATATGTTTTGCCTTTACATGCTCTTTAAATTATTATTTTTTTTCCTTTATGTTACTGCAGACCAAATTCAATACATATACCGCAGGACCTCATCTCCTATGCAGCTTGTCTTCGGTCGTCTCCTACTTCCGCATAACATAAAACTGGGCAGGTGCTTTATGCTTCACATAACCACATTTATGGGAAGAGCTATAAAGAGCAAGTGCTTTCCTGTGTAGCGTTATGACATTTATGGCTGGATGCAATACAGTGGATCTGCCCATTATTCTATTGTTTTATAATTTATGTCTAATGTGTTTTAAATACCAGCCCAGAGACTGAGCTTTTAGGAGCACAATATGGAGTAACTCAGGGCCCATCCATCACTTTGAGTGCCTCGGATGGGGACGGCAATGACCACTAGTCCTGGAATAAAGTAGACCAAGAGATTTTCTAGAAGGAGGCAATGGATTTTAGATGGAATTCTCAGACAGCTGCATTACACTTTTATTGAGAGAATAATGGTGGCTGCCACCAAATAAAGTATTTCTCCATACTTATATGACACCACTAAAATTTCCTGATATAATTCCAGCTGGGGTGCCGCTATTGAGCTTCAGAAGGTGTTTGGGATTTAAATTACAGAAGAGCAAGGCATGCCTTTGTTTTTTTTTTTTCTTGGTTATTAGGATGGTATAGGGTTTTGGAATGCTAATATTTGCCTCTGTCTTCTGTATCGATTAAAGATTGATGCTATGACCAAAAAAATGAAATGCAGAGGGCAAAGGATTAGTGACCAATATTGACTGTGTTCTCCAAACAGTTGATCTTTCCTCCATTACTGACATACCAACCCTTTTTCTGCAGTGTGGAGGTGACCCTCTTGGTTCTTAAAAGCCTCCAACCAGATCTCACTAAATTTCCTGAGCCTAGCAATCAGGGGGAGCAGTGCCTTAGATCTCAAACTGCAGTTATACAGCTATGTAGGCACATTATACACACAATTTGAAGACACTAGGGTCAGGGCCTCTGCTAAGGGGGTAGCAACTGCCCTCCTGTACGGGGCCCAGGCCCCATAGGTTAAACAGGGGGGCCCAGAGCAGCAGGAGTGGGCACAATTATTGGAACCAATCCCCCTGTGGCCCTCCCTGTGTTTACAATGCTTCAGTTTGTGAATGAACAGGGAACCTCTGTACAGAGAGCTTCCTGTTCACTCACTCTCCAGCTGAGGCTGCAGAGAAAGGATTGAGGAATCGGTGTCCTCAATATCTTTCTCTGTCTCAAAAGGGAGATGTTGGGTGTCTGTTTAGACCCCTGATATTTCACCAACCCCCACAGGGCTGTTAATAAAATGTAAAAATAAATAAAATTGTAAAAAACAAAAACAAACAAACAAAAAAACATAATTAAGGTCTCATTCTCACAGATATTCTGATTGCACAAATGAGTGGTTTGTTCATGCAGCTTGAGCCGCCTGTTAGACTTGGTTGACTGTTCCTGTCAGCTAGGCTGTACGGGGCCCCATGATTGGAAACAGCAGCCCTGAATAGGGTTTTTGGAAGGCTAATCTGCTCCACCATTACCTATAGTAAGCTTCACTAGTCACCATGCATATGGCAGCTGTAACAAGGTTCGTTTGTGGAAGCCTTTGGTGTCACTTACTATTCTGAGACGCTGAATGACACTTGAGTTTGTCATGCCTAGCTCTGTAGTATGAACATTCTAATGGATAAAGAATATGAGGACATAGAAGACCACAGAAAGCTTCAATGAAAACCTGACCTAGCCCAAAATGCCCTAAAAAAAGAATATTGCTGAAGTACAGGCATAGATTTCCCACCCTATTCTTCTAATTAATCTTTGTGTCCCTCGGTTGGAATTTCTGAGATCCTAGGACCAGACTGAAGCTAGGGTTCTAACTTTGATTTAAGTCAAGTTTAAAGTGGCTGTAAACTCTTACATATACTCAGTGAAGGGACTATCCTCTGGCGATACACAGAAATGAAACAAACCCTCCTATATAAGTTGTACCTGTATATCCGAGGTCTTCTCTTCTCTACATCTGTGCAAAGTGCTGAATTTATAAGCTTCTCTAATGCCGCGTACACACGACCAGACTTTATGGCATACTTGGTCCGGCGAACCTGAGTCCGTCGGACAATTCGATCGTGTGTGGGCTCCAGCGGACTTTTTTTTCTCAAAAGCTTGATGGACCTAGAAATGAAACATGTTTCAAATCTGTCCGACGGACTCGAGTCCGGTCGAAAAGTTCGCTCGTCTGTATGCTAGTCCGACGGACAAAAACCGACGCTAGGGCAGATATTGGCTACTGGCTATGAACTTCCTTGTTTTAGTCTGGTCGTACGACATCACGTACGAATCCATCGGACTTTGGTTGATCGTGCGTAGGCAAGTCCGTTCATTCGGAAATTCTGTTGAAAAGTCCGCAGGACAAAGTCTGCCGTAAAGTCCGGTCGTGTGTACGCGGCATTAGAGTTCAGAAAAAAGGGGGTGGAGAGCTGAAGTTACACTCTGCAGAGCTCAGTGAGGAGAGGCCTGAGAGCTGATTGGAGGGAAGGGAAGGGACACCCCCCCCCTTCACACAGCACACAGGAACTGAGCTGAAGCTGCCAATCAGCTGGAGGTCTTGCCCCTGTCACTTTTGTTCTCATGGTGTTAGGAAAAAGTGTCAGTAGTGATTCATGCTGATAGCAGAGGAACAAAGCAGCAGACAGAAATGCCACTTAGTGTTTTTAATTGTGATAAGTACACACTATAGAGGGATATGATTTGTTCATATTTCATGTCTGAGGTTTACAACTACTTTAAATCGGAGTTCCGCCGAAATAAAATACATTTAAAGTCAGCAGTTACAAATACTGCAGCTGCTGACTTGACGAAGGGGCCGGCATCTTTGGTAAAGGAATCAGGAAGTGAAGTATATAATATATATATATATATATATATATATATAGTGTATATATATTACTGTAACAATCTCTGCTTCTAATTTTTTAAATGACAGGATGTAAATCCTGAAAAATTTAGAGTGCAGAGTTGTTACAGCCCAATTACTGGAATAACTAGCATTCGCCGGAAAGAGCCAATCAAAAGGCATTCGAATGTCATGTCTTTTTGCTGGCACTAAAATACAGCACCATTTTACATAGAGCACTTTCCAGTAAAACCCTGCAATATGCAGTCACCCATAATAATTATTCAGAAACCAACCCCAACTGATCTATCAAGAGTAAACTGAAAGCTCAATAGGTTTCTATGGGTAATATAGGCTGCTACTGAATAAGCCTCAAAGGCAGCGGTGACATATGTAATATTTGCACCGTCCAACCCTAAGCAATAGATTGTTTTCTTGTTCAATATGTTTATTAAATCGCGTCAGTAACAAGTTGTATGGGTTACAATATTACAGCCAGTTTCACAGCTGGTGACCCGGATACAATAGAATGTAATGGGACATTACAAGATAACCAGGAGCAAAAAAAACAAGTAACTGATAATGAGGAACTCAGACTAAAGTTGGCCATAGACAGATCGTAATTCAGCCAGTTCCTGCTGAACAGTCAGGTTTTTTTTTTTTTGTCCAATCACTGCCGTCAGCAGTAATCATTTTATTCTCTGGGTGGGGAAGGCTCCCCATCAGCAGAACACAGTAGGGCTGCGGGAGAGATTTCTGTGTTGAAGAGGGAATCAAGCCATTTTCTTTTCTTCAACCCACGCTTGAAGGAAAGAAAATTGCATATTGTATGGCCTGCCTAACATCAGAAACCAAGGACAACATACTATAAAGAGTCCCAATCAGGTAGCTAACAACATGAGAAAAGATGGTCCGCAACTCCTTGCTTGCTCTTTAAAATCTTCAAAATGTATTGATTCTCCATAATAGACACAGTAACAGATAGCAGATGTAAACGCGTTTCAGCCTTGTGGGCCTTGTTCAGTTGTAGTGAACAAGGTTCACAAGGCTGAAACGCGTTAAGTGTCTATTACTGTGTCTTTTATGGAGAATTAATACATTTTGAAGATTTTAAAGAGCAAGCAAGGAGTTGTGGACCATCTTTTCTCATGATTGCCATTGCAGGTGCGCGACTGCCTTTCTGCACCCAGGTAGCTTTGAAAAACATTTCTAATCTTATTGGGTAGTAGCACCCTACCTCTGCTTTATTTTATTGGTAACAACATACCAGAAGAAAAGAAGGTCAAGTGGATGTCTGAGCATATCTAAATGCTGAGAAAGCGAGTGAGCAGCAATCTGAGAAACCCAGGCTGCCTAAGGTTGGGCAAGTAAGAGAGAAGGGAAAAAGCAAAGAGGAGGGAAGGATAGAGGGGTAAGGGGAGAAGGAGTCTTAGGGGTTTGCTGGGTAATAGGATTAAAAGGGCAGAATGGAGTCAGGGACAAATATTTGTTAGCATGGGAGCAGAAAAGAGGCATCAAAGTGTGGAGGTGGTCAAGGTGTGGATAGTGGTCCACCCATATTCTAATGCCCCGTGCACACGATCGGACTTTCCGACAACAAAACCGTGGAATTTTGTGCGAAGGTTGTTAGCTCCAACTTGTCTTGCATACACACGGTCACACAAATGTTGGCCAACCATTACGAACAAAGTGATGTATAAGACGTACGGCAAGCTGATAAAAAGGAAGTTCAATAGTCATGTGAGATCTCCATTACGAACGCTAGTTTTACAAGACCGAGCGCTTCCGGCTCGTCCTTGATTCCAAGCATGCGTGTTTGTACTTTGGACTTTTGTCCGATGGACTTGTGTACACACGATCGGAAAATCCGATAACACACATTTGTTGGCTGAAAATTTGAGAGCATGGTAGCCAACATTTGTTGGCGGAAGGTCCGCCAACAAATGTCCGATGGAGCATACACATGATCGGACTTACCGCCAACAAGCTCACATCCAACATTTCCCGTCGGAAAATCCGATCGTGTGTACGCGGCATTAGTCTCAACTACATTGAGTAAGGGGGATTTCCAAACTTTCACTATTGTTTGTTTTGTAGGGCGTAGTCATCTGCAATAATAACTTGAATTGAGTCAATGCAAGTCCTCTGGGCAGTGATTCAGAAGGGCCACAAAAGTAAATCAGGGGTGACCTGTTTAGAAAACAAAGTAGATATAATTTGAAAAATATCCATCCAATACATCCAATACACACTATAGGGCAGGACCACCACATGTGGAGGTGAGTACTCAAGCCCCCACAACCGCAAAAACAGGCCAACAAAAGAGACAGAGGAAATTTAGAAATTTTAGCGGGAACTAAGTACCAACGGGTTAGGACTTTATAGTGTGTTAAGAATTTGGTGGTAGTGCATAATGCATTACCAGTCGTCTGGTGAGATCGTGAGCAACAGATTGTTTTTACATGATGAGTTCCAAAGCTGATCTCCACTTTTACTGTCACTTTAACTAGTTGGTTTGGGCCAAGCTGGGGATTCTCTTCCTGGAAAATTAATCAATAATCTAAACAAAGTAAATGGAAGCAGATGCATTACTGCAACCAGCATATAACATTAACCATAAGCAAATAGATGCACACCCATATAGAAATATTACAAGCTTTATATACAGTAAGAAAAAAATTATTATCGGTACATACATCCAATGTACAAACAGGTTTGTGTTCGAGATCTGAAGACTTTGCAGTGATGAGGAGACCCCCCATCCGTTACCCAACCGGCTTGGAACTCAGTCCTAGTTATCTGGAAATAATTGTCTCTGATGTGCTATTAGTAGCATGGACAGGTTATGTGACTGAGACTCTCTCTTCACTTCCTTCTTCCAGGATCTTTTCCCAACAACCCTGGGGTCATGAAGTCACATATATAATTCTACATTACAGTGTGATACTAGCAGATGAAAGGGCAGGACAGCGGATCTCTACATGTGCATTTTAAACAGGTAATCCAGAGTCACGTAATTTCAACATGGGAGATCAAATTAGTGCATTAATGGAGACCATAACTGTATCTGAGCACTACAAACTGTAAACACTATTTAAGTGTTTACAAAGCAAACTAACCCATCATTCCACGACACCACGCTTTATTATGTTGAGAAATGACTTTGGAAAACACCTTAGCATTTCTGTCTGCAGCCACCTTGAGTAAGGGTAGATGATTCATGTAGCATTTACTTCCTGGAATGCACCTGTCCCTAGCTCAGGCATGCAGGCAGGTGGGTGTGCTTAGCTGAGATAGCCCCTCCTTCCCACCTCCAGATTAAAAAAAAAAAAAAGAAATGCCCATGAAGACTCCTGGGATGTATGACATCATTTTGGCCTAGGCCGGAAACCAGGAAACAACCAGGAAATGTAACAAAAACAAGTTTGAAACAAGTGAATAAACACTATATTGTCAAAAGTATAGGGACACCTGCCTTTACATGCACATGAACTTTAATGGCATCCCAGTCCTAGTCAATATTCAAGGTTTAGGAGTGTGTCTATGGGAATGTTTGAGCGTTCTTCCAGAAGTGCATTTGTAAGGAAAGGCACCAATTTTGGACAAGAGGGACTGGCTTGCAGTCTCTGCTCTAATTCATCCCAAAGGTGTTCTATTGGGTTAAAGTCAGCACTCTGTGCAGGCCAGTCAAGTTCCTCTACCCCAAACTCGCTCATCATAGGTGTGCACAGCCTATTGCATTAGGGTGTGCACCCCAACACATTTGTGTTTGACATATTTACCGGCCTCTTCCCCACTCTCCATCCTGAAACAATGGGAGGAAGGGGGAGCAAGGGAGCACATGGGGGGACCGGGCAACAGAAGGAAGAGGAACAGGGAAAGAAGGGGGGGCGGGGTGGCATATCTTAGTACCGATCCCTTATATTTTCCTCCTGTGGCAGCTGAATGTTGACAAAAGGGAGAGGAGGAGAAGCCTACTTTCAGCTGCTGCAGGAGGAAAATACAGATTAGAAAACTAAATTCCACCCCGCCACCTCTCCTGTCCAGGTTCTGAGGGTCAGCAAGGAAGGATTGTGATTTACCTGTCACCTGCCCACCATTGACAGGTTGCCAACCCCAGGATTAGGGTGTGCCCAGGCACACCTGGCACACCCCTTGCGCACGCCTATGTCGCTCATCCATGTCTTTATGGACCTTGCTTTGTGCACTGGTGCGCAGTCATGTTTGGAACCGAAAGGGGTCATCCCCAAACTGTTCCTACAAAGTTGGGAGCATGACATTGTCCAAAACGTGTTTGTATGCTAACGCCTTTAGCCTCGGTTCACACTGGGACGACTTGTCAGGCGACCTAGCTGCCCGACAAGTAGTGTCCCGTTCTGTACAATGGAACCGTTCTAATCGGAGCGACGCAAGTACTTTGGGGGCGACTTGCATTGACTTCTATACAGAAGTCGTTTTGCAAGTCGCCGCTGAGTCATGTCCTGGGTCGCCTGAGGCAGTCGCGCTGCAAGTCGTGCTGCCTCAGTGTGAACCGATCCTAAGAGCTCCCTTCACTGGAACTAAGGGGCCAAGCCCAACCCCTGAAAAACAACCCCACACCATAATCCCCCCTCTACCAAATGATTTGGACCAGTGCACAAAGCAAGGTCCATAAAGACATGGATGAGTGAGTTTGGGGTGGAGGAACTTAACTGGCCTGTACAGTCCTGACCTCAACGCGATAGAACACCTTTGGGGTGAATTACAGCGGAGACTGTGAGGCCAGGCCTTCTCTCCAACATCAGTGCCTGACCTCACAAATGCGCTTCAAACATTCCCATAGACGCACTCCTAAACCTTGTGGACAGCCTTCCCAGAAGAGTTGAGGCTGTTATCGCTGCAAAGGGTGGGCCAACTCAATATTGAGTTGATTATTAAAGACTGGGATGCTATTAAAGTTCATGTGCATGTAAAGCAGGGGTCTCAAACTGGCGGCCCTCCAGCTGTTGCAAAACTACCAGCCCCATCATGTCTCTGCCTCTGGGAGTTATGCTTGTAACTGTCAGCCTTGCAATGCCCCATGGGACACAACAGCTGGAGGGCCGCCAGTTTGAGACCCCTGGTGTAAAGGCAGGCGCCCCAATACTTTTGACAATATAGTGTATAATACCTATATGTTTACTAGTAGCATAAGGATTAAAACTTGTTAATGGTGAATGAGAGTTTAATTCCGCTGTAAGAGCTCATTCTGGTGTGCACTGTGAATGGTGCGGCGCTGATGCCTAATAATTATGCATTGCATGGTTTACTTTATTTAAAAAAAATAAATTACATTTTATGCACCACAGTGGGTTGTGATGCGGTGTAGTGCGTCTCAGCATGCCCTACTTTTTTTTTTAGCGCAGTGGTGTGAACAGAATTCATAGGACTCAAGGCAAATTGCCTTGTCCATGCATTGGGACTGCATTATAAGCATGGCTGCCCAGCACATTTGGTGTGGACGAGCCCTTAATTTTAGAGCAATGTAGAGAGGAATTGAACTGCGCTAAAAAAATAAATGAATTAAAAAACCCTCAAAAAACATAATATAGTTCATTAATATTTAAACTGTACGCTCTTTCAGCATTACAGGCTATTTAAGTCGCACAACAAGATATGAACAATGTACCATTGCATACATATTGTCTGTATGAATAGAAATCTCACCTAAAGTCAGACTGTTCTTGCAAAATGAAAACATAACAGAAAGCTGCGAGTGGTAGAAAATCACGAATGCGTACAAGCGTGACAGACGTTTGTACTATAATCCAAACCCATGGGGCAAGTGACATCCTGAAAGCCACTGTACCTACTTTTCTTCTTTCTTTTTTTTCTTCTCTAGAATAAAAGCTTTTGTACGGCACGCTATGCTTCTTTTTCTCCCACTCAAAACAAACACACATGTAACATTTGATAAAGCGTGTAAGAGCAAATGTCTCCTTTATAAACCCAACACAATGCGGAGGATGGGGGATAGTGCACAGCGTCAATAGGCTGCACCGTCAGCCACTCCTTCGCTTATAACAATCGGCAAAATAATCGCCTTCCGCTTTGCGCACTGCACCACAAAGTTATTACCCAATCCATAAAAAGTTTAAAAAAAAAAATTTTAATTGCTACATTAAAGTAAAAAATTCAAATGGAAAAACAGAGCAAAAAAAAGGACAAAAAAAAAAAAAAAATAGAATGGAAACGTAAAAGAACATAAAACAAACTAAAAAATTTCAGAAAAAGCTCCCCTCCAATTTAAAACATGCCTTTGTAAGTTGCACAAATTAATGATCACGTTTTAGATTGCGACGATGTTGGCGGACACAGCGTGATTCCCAATTATATTTATGGTTAAGGAGATCAGTTATTCTGTGTATGAGCATCCCTTCCAGCTTTTAAAACTCAGACAAAATTTGTCATTTGCTCTAATGAGGTATCGGCGTTGCCAATAGAAAATATTGTTTTGGTTAGACCGCAGTTCCCTAATGCGGAACTTTACCCATAACAACTTGATAAAAAAGAATGTTCTTTAGCAAAGGGAACATACATTCCACATTACTAATTATGCGACCACTTCCACTTTCCACTTTCTTCTTCCTGGAGGCTGCCATTTTGTTGAAGCCCTGGGCAGTCGAGATGGTCCAAACACCCCCCCCCCCCCCCCCATGAAGTGATCTAGCAAGACTTAATTTTCTGACTAAAGTTCCACTTTAACCACTCGCCGACCAGCCGCCGTGGTTTTACTGCGGCAGAATGGCACGGCTGGGCCAAACGACGTTACGTTATGTGGCCACTAGGGGGCTCCCGCGATCGCTGGTGACATGCGGAGAACCGGGATCTGTGTGTGTAAACAACACACAGTTTCCGGTTCTCTGAGGGGAGAAGAGACAGATTGTCTGTTCTTACAAAGTATGAACAGCGATCTGTCATCTCCCCTACACAGTCCCATCCCCCTTCAGTTAGACACACACTAGGGAACACACTTAACCCCTTGATCGCCCCCTAGTGTTTAACCCCTTCTCTGCCAGTGACATTTTTACAGTAATCAGTGACTTTTTATATTTGAATCTTTTTAATTGAACAAGGTAATAAAGTTTTTACAAACATTTGCATGGTGGTATACATCCACTTAACCTTGGATTAGAAATATTGATTATGTTATAACCTTTACATTTCTCCTTAGGTATCAATCTATATAGAATGTGGGATTTACTTTGTGGTGTTAGTGACTAAGTCACTCTGCGTCTTCGGACTTACGCCATCTCTCAGTATGGTCGCATCCTCCAAGCTATCAACTCATCTGTGTATCCCATCTGGTTCAGTATCCAGTACAACATGTTAGAAGGATTCAATGGTTGTGTATACTATTTATAGTCATTTTAGTAACTTTAGTAACCTTTATACCTTTGGTAACAAAACAATTCATTAACATAGCATAAAGGTAAGTAACATAAAATGAACAAAATGAGAGTAGAAATCAGGATAGCAATCAGTCGGAGAACTCTATTTTTCAGAACCATGTTCCCAGGGTGACCTGACTATAATATGTCCAGTCGCCCTGAGTACCAGTTGTTCCATGATGAATCAGTGCATTTTTATAGCACTAATCGCTGTATAAATGCCAATGGTCCCAAAAACGTGTCAAAATTGTCCGATGTGCCTGCCATAATATCGCAGTCCCGATAAAAAACTCAGATCGCCGTCATTACTTGTAAAAAAAAAAATTGATAATAAAAATGCCATAAAACTATCCCCTATTTTGTAGACGCTATAACTTTTGCGCAATATACGCTTATTGCGATTTTTTTTTTACCAAAAATTTTGTAGAAGAATACATATCGGCCTAAACTGATGAAAAAAAAAAATTTTTTTTTATAGAATTTTAGGGGATATTTATTATAGCAAAAAGTAAAAAATATTGCCATTTTTTTCAAAATTGACGCTCTTTTTTTGTTTATAGCACAAAAGATAAAAACCGCAGAGGCGATCGAATACCACCAAAAGAAAGCTCTATTTGTGGGAAAAAAAGGGCATCAATTTTGTTTGGGTGCAACGTCGCACGACCGCGCAATTGTCAGTTAAAGCTACGCAGTGCCAAATTGCAAAAGATGCTCTGGTCAGGAAGGGGGTCAAATTTTCCGAGGCTGAAGCGGTTAAAGTATCATTAGTCAACTGAAGAAAAGATAACTGATGAAGTAGTCACATTCTGAAGTAAAACCACGCCTATGATAGACCTCACATTATTTTTTTTTTGCAATGTATGGCGGGTGGGTTGCCCTTTACTGTAGGGGTCAGTTCACATTGCCTAGAGACTAAGCTGCAGCAGTTTAATGTGCGGGCTGCATGGCTGCAGGAGGCGGTGTGATGAGTTTTACCTCATCACACAGCTCTTTTTTTTTTTTTGTGAACTTTATGTAAAGTGACATTTTATTCACGTCACCATACAGCAGCGTGATGTGTTTTGGTACTGTACAGTGACATGCGGTGCCTTCCTGTGTGGCATTTCATCGCAAATCACTGCACAGCAGCTCCGGGTGTGTTGCAGTGCGAACAGGGCACATAGAAAACAATTGTCTTCTGTGTCTCCTAGCAGTGGTGTTCATCCATTGAGGAAATATGCCGGTCACCTCATGTAAACAGACACTAATAGTTCTTTTGGGGCCTTTCAAAATGCATGGCACTGACACACACCACAGTACACGAGTTACCACAAAGCATAAATGTGAAGAGGCCCTTGAGGCCTAACTCCAGCCAAGAGGCATTTTAGGAAAAGCCCCAGTTAGAGAAGCTCACAGGGTGCAGTGAAATCAGAGTAAGCAATAACAGTTCAGGAGAGGAGTCTGTACAACTGTGCAGGACTGGAGAGAAGGCTGGAGCTCCGATTTAACCACTTGCCGACCAGCTGCCGCAGATGTACTACGGCAAGGTGGCTCAGCTGGGCAAATCGGCATACCGGGACAGCGACTCGTGCCACTAGCTTTCGTGGGCGCGCGTGGCCAGTGAGGGAGCCAATCATCGCCAGCCACCCGCGATTGTTCCCTGCAGAGACAGAACGGGGATCTGCCAAAGTAAACAAGGCAGATCCCTGTTCTGTCAGGGGATGACACACAGATGCGTCTTCATGCTAAGCACGAAGATGCATTTGTGTGTTTCGACAGTCACACAGTCCCCCATACAGTTAGTAATCACAAACAGGGAGCACATTTAACCCCGTGATCGCCCCCGATTTTAGCCCCTTCCCTATATATATATATTTATTTATTTTTTATATGTATTATAGCAGAAAGTAAAAAAGCTATTATGCAATGTAGTGTCATTTAGTGTCACTTTAATGTCAAGTGTCAACTGTTTCGTCATGTAGTGTCACTTGTCATGTAGTGTCAATTTAATGTCATGTAGTGTCATTTGTCATGTCATGTAGTGTCACTTGTCACATCATGTAGTGTCACTTGTCATGTAGTGTCATATAGTGTCATGTAGTTTTACTTGACATGTCATGTAGTGTCACTTTCATGTTGTGTCATGTAGTGACATTTTCATGTTCTGTACTGTCACTTGTCATGTCATGTTGTGTCATGTAGTGTCAATTGTCACCTTATGTAGTGTCACTTTTCATGTCATGTAGTGTCACTTGTCACATCATGTAGTGTCATGTAGTGTCACTTATCATGCCATGTGGTGTCCCTTGTCATGTCATGTGGTGTCATTTTCATGTCATGTAGTGTCACTTGTCACATCATGTAGTGTCATGTAGTTTCACTTGTCACATCATGTAGTGTCATGTAGTGTCACTTATCATGCCACGTGGTGTCCCTTGTCATGTCATGTGGTGTCATTTTCATGTCATGTAGTGTCACTTGTCACATCATGTAGTGTCATGTAGTGTCACTTGTCATGTAGTGTCACTTGTCATGTCATGTTGTGTCATGTAGTTTCACTTATGTCATGTAGTTTCCCTTGTCATGTAGTGTCCCTTGTCATGTCATGTAGTGTCCCATGTCATGTAGTGTCATGTAGTGTCACTTGTCATGTCATATAGTGTCCCTTGTCATATCATGTAGTGTCCCATGTCATGTAGTGTCATGTAGTGTCACTTGTCATGTCATATAGTGTCCCTTGTCATATCATGTAGTGTCACTTGTCATGTCATGATTTATTGCTCATTTCTTTTACATAGTAGCTATTGAATAGAACATGACATGACAAGTGACACAACATGACATGACAAGTGACACAACATGACATGACAAGTGACACTACATGACACAACATGACATGACAAGGGACACTACATGACATGACATGGGACACTACATGACATGACAAGGGACACTTGTCATGTCGTGTCCCATGTCATGTCGTGTCACTTGTCATGTCATATAGTGTCCCTTGTTATATCATGTAGTGTCCCTTGTCATGTCATGTTGTGTCATGTAGTGTCCCTTGTCATGTCATGTAGTGTCACTTGTCATGTCATGTTGTGTCCCTTGTCATATCATGTAGTGTCACTTATCATGTCATGTAGTGTCACTTGTCATGTCATGTTGTGTCCCTTGTCATATCATGTAGTGTCACTTATCATGTCATGTAGTGTCACTTGTCATGTCATGTTGTGTCCCTTGTCATATCATGTAGTGTCACTTATCATGTCATGTAGTGTCACTTGTCATATCATGTAGTGTCACTTATCATGTCACGTAGTGTCACTTGTCATGTCATGTAGTGTCCCTTGTCATGTCATGTTGTGTCACTTGTCATGTCATGTAGTGTCACTTGTCATGTCATGTAGCGTCATGTTCTATTTAATAGCTACTATGTAAAAGAAATGAGCAATAAATCGGGCAGGAAGTGGAAACAATCTTCCCAGAATCCCTCTGGACACGCGCACCTATCGCCATTAGCATGGGAGCTCAGAGAAGAGGAACACAGAACAACAGTGAACAAAGACAGAGCGGTAGGATTATTTTGAGCACATTTCTTACACAAAGGGTGGAAGAAGAGGAGGGGGATCGGATCGATGAGGTTGGGGAGATATTCTAAAGGAAAGCAGCGCAAGGGGGAGAAATCTATTATTAATAGTGCGTTTGGTTTATGTGTGCACAGATGGAAGGGGAGTGTTAATTGTCTGCCCGGCATTTGATGGGGATCATTTATCAAGAAAATTTGCTGCACATTCTAATCAGTTTCTTCAGAGCTTATGTATTAAAAGAAGGTTTGCTGCCCATAACAACCAATCAGAGGCCTTTGTCATTTTCAAGTTAAAACTGCAGCCATGACAGCTGGAAGCGGATTGGCTACTACAGATACCAAGACTCCCTTTTCATACATAAGGCCCCATGTACTGGGTGAAGGTTCATAAGAATGTGAAAGCATTTCTTTCAGGTGTAAGTTTTTTTTACATGCATATCGAGCTTCAGATGTTTGTATCCGCGACTGGGCAAAGAGAGGAGAGCAGTTTCTAAAGAAGGAGAGTTTTTTCTGACGCAAAAACACGTGCAAACGTGCAGGTCACACATTTACAGGCACACCCACTGAAGTCTATGGGAGCAAAAATGCCTGAATACACAAAGCTCGTGTGCTTTTCTGAGAGTAGAGCAGGGGAGTGAGCGTACAGGTGTGAACGGTTCCTGGCGATTATTTTTCAGGCATTTTGGGGCTCTTTCACACATGCTTTGGTCTCTGAAGAGTGATCCGCAATCAGATCGCTCTTTAGAGAGCATTTGACAGGCGATAAGGAGAAGTTGTATCGCCCCCCTCACCACCTGTTTTAACCTCTTGTTCGCTGCACTAGCAAGCTGCACCCACATGCATTTCCGGCGGTTGCAGAGCAGCCACATTCACAGCTACAGGCTGCGTTCAGTGGGCGCTATGGCAGCCGAAAGTGACAGGGGGCATACTTCCTGCCATGCAGCATTTGTACACCACTGGTTGCTGCAGCTAAAGAGGGTAGTAGTTTGGTGGCAGTAAAATCGCAGCTCAACTGCGGAGTTTTACTTCTTTACTTTACGTTATATTACTTCATCTGTGGGTTTAGTTGCTGGCCTGGTGTTTGGTCTTATTTGTTGCTTTTGCCTTTCAACTGTATTTTCTATTTGTAGAAATGTAGCATAGCCTATTCTGCTGTATTTAATCTGCTCCCATCCTTCTGTACAAATCACTGGGCATGCAATGTGAATGGAAGGTAAACATATGGTGAACGTGGCTCCAAAGCAATCCATTTTTCCTGGAAGGACTTAAAAGCTTGCTTTCTCGTGGTTGAATCTGACTTGCTTCAGAGTCTCATGTCTGTGTAGAAAAGCCAAGGAAGAGTACTGATCACATTATCAAAAAAAAACAAAACAAAAAAAACACGATATCAGAAAATAACAACCCATCTTAGTAATCAGCCATCACACATATGAAGCACTCCTTGGCTGAATCAGCAACCTGCCCATAGGAGGCAGTAGGTTTCATTTTCCTATCAGCCCCCTTGTGATAGCAATTAAAACGGAACTACTATTTACCGTATTTATCGGCATATACAGTATCTCACAAAAGTGAGTACACCCCTCACATTTCTGGAAATATTTTATTATATCTTTTCATGTGACAACACTGAAGAAATGACACTTTGCTACAATGTAAAGTAGTGAGTGTACAGCTTGTATAACATTGTAAATTTGCTGTCCCCTCAAAATAACTCATCACACAGCCATTATTATCTAAACCGCTGGCAACAAAAGTGAGTACACCCCTAAGTGAAAATGTCCAAATTGAGCCCAATGAGCCATTTTCCCTCCCCGGTGTCATGTGACTCATTAGTGTTACAAGGTCTCAGGTGTGAATGGGGAGCAGGTGTGTTAAATTTGGTGTTATCGCTCTCACTCTCTCATACTTGTCGCTGGAAGTTCATCATGGCACCTCATGGAAAAGAACTCTCTGAGGATCTGGAAAAATTATTGTTGCTCTACATAAAGATGGCCTAGGTTATAAGAAGATTGCCAAGACCCTGAAACTGAGCTGCAGTACGGTGGCCAAGACCATACAGCGGTTTAACAGGACAGGTTCCACTCAGAACAGGCCTCGCCATGGTCGACCAAAGAAGTTGAGTGCACATGCTCAGCTTCATATCCAGAGGTTGTCTTTGGGAAATAGATGTATGAGTGCTGCCAGCATTGCAGAGGTTAAAGGGGTGGGGGGTCAGCCTGTCAGTGCTCAGACCATACGCCGCACACTGCATCAAATTGTTCTGCATGGCTGTCATCCCAGAAGGAAGCCTTTTCTAAAGATGATGCACAAAAAAGCACGCAAACAGTTTGCTGAAGACAAGCAGACAAAGGACATGGATTACTGGAACCATGTCCTGTGGTCTGATGAGACCAAGATAAACTTATTTGGTGGTGTCAAGCGTGTGTGGCGGCAACCAGGTGAGGAGTACAAAGACAAGTGTGTCTTGCCTACAGTCAAGCATGGTGGTGGGAGTGTCATGGTCTGGGGCTGCATGAGTGCTGCCGTCACTGGGGAGCTACAGTTCATTGAGGGAACCATGAATGCCAACATGTACTATGATATACTGAAGCAGAGCATGATCCCCTCCCTTGGAGACTGGGCCGCAGGGCAGTATTCCAACATGATAACGACCCCAAACACACCTTCAAGATGACCACTGCCTTGCTAAAGAAGCTGAGGGTAAAGGTGATGGACTGGCCAAGCATGTCTCCAGACCTAAACCCTATTGAGCATCTGTGGGGCATTCTCAAACAGAAGGTGGAGGAGCGCAAGCTCTCTAACATCCACCAGCACCGTGATGTCATCATGGAGGAGTGGAAGAGGACTCAAGTGGCAACCTGTGAAGCTCTGGTGAACTCCATGCCCAAGAGGGTTAAGGCAGTGCTGGAAAATAATGGTGGCCACACAAAATATTGACACTTTGGGCTCAATTTGGACATGTTCACTTACGGGTGTACTCACTTTTGTTGCCAGCGGTTTAGACATTAATGGCTGTGTGTTGAGTTATCTTCAGGGGAGAGCAAATTTACACTGTTATACAAGCTGTACACTCACTACTTTACATTGTAACAAAGTGTCATTTCTTCAGTGTTGTCACATGAAAAGATAGAATAAAATATTTACAAAAATGTGAGGGGTGTACTCACTTTTGTGAGATACTGTAACACGGACAGGCGTGAGCTTTGGGGTGTACATAGGGCCGCCTTTAATATTGATTGGACCCTGGGCAAACATTTTCTTGGGCCCTACCAAATCCACTTGTCAACTATTTTCAGGCAGTGTGGGCTCAAGGGGCAGCTGCTTTGGGCCCCACAACAATGACTGGGCCTGGGGCAGCTGTCTCTTTTGCCCTGCCTTAAAGATGGCCCTGGGTGTACACCCTAATGCAATATACTGCACACACCTATGTAAGTATACATATGCCATACATGTGGGACCACTGTGAAAGCTGGAAATCACTGAAGTAGCCACCGCTAAGAAAGCAAAGTGATTTCTGATTGGACAAGGTAGAAATCACCACACTGCTTTTCCACCTCATCCAATCACAGAACGCCTGGCATTCATTGAGAAAGATGCAAGTTGTTCCATGAATGGAGCCTGTGTGGAGCGTGCATCCCCCTCTGGCCACTATGTAGCAGGGTAGCTGTTTGGTACGGGATCTGGAAGACAGTGACTACTAAAGTGATTCTCCACTTCCACAGCGGTCCTGCAGGTAGGGCATATACATAGTTACAAGCTGCATCAATGTAATGCTGCTATAAAATACATACCTGGGATTCAGCTTTAATGACCAACTCCAGGAAACTTGAAAATGAACCCTTGCAGGTAGGCTGTGCCCAAACTGCAAGGATTAATTGCTTATTAAGTCTAAGGCCCCTTTCACACTTGTGCGACTTTGGACTGCAAAGTCGCATGACAAGTCGTTCCCCATGATTTAATAAAAAATATATAGTGCAGCGCTGAAAATACTAATCAATAATAAGAAATGTCCATAGATGGAAAAACAATAAGTGTCAGTGGTGATGCAGGGTGCTTCATGCAAATCCACAGTGCTCATAAATCCGTGCTCCCCCTCTTGCCAGTCAAACCGCTCACCTTGTTATAGGGACCCCTGAACTAACAGGAAGGTCTCATAAGCGTTCACCACTTATTAGTGGTCAGGGTGGTATCTTGACTGGAAAGCTGGAAACCTCTTCCCTAATAGGGCTCAACAATTTTCTTCCAAATATGCATGGAATAAACAAAGGAAATACATAGTGCTCTCTGTATAGCTTAAAAAACGATTCCTTTTATTAAAAGACAGGTACTTGCATATATAGCACTATAACCAGTGCTAGGAATTAAGGTGCATGTTAGTTACAGATGACAATGAGTGATAAGGCGGCTGCAGCGACGTCTAAACCGGGATAAATCAGTAATTTATATAAAACCCCCTTATCCAATCATCTGTTGCCAATTAATTATAGGGAATAGGAAGTATAGAAAGCTCAATGTTATTGCAGGTTGCCATAGTGATCGGCGTCATGATGACACGACGCCCGATCACATGACTTCCTGCTAGGTACAGCACCTCCCTCCTGAGTGCACAGGCAGGGCATCCAGCCACTCCTATAGGCTGACACTCAGGAATGGGGCGTAATTCAATATGGATATGAGACGCGATCGCGTCATCGCGATGACGCGGCGTCCGCTCATGTGACCGACTACGTCAGTGGGTGCCTCCTTCCTTCAGTCACGATGTGACCAGATAAGCCGTGATAGGGTGAAGCTGGATCACATGATGCTGCTAGCCACACGTCAGCTGAAAGGAGTGTAAGCAGAGGAGGAAAACGATGAACCTATACCCTCTGTATAACCCTGGGACGCTAGTCTAGTTGGCACCACAGTGCTGAACTAATCTCTGTCAGCGGACATAATCAAAGTGTAGCATTGCTAAGCTTAATTAATCCAAAGAAACCAAATCATATTCGGAAAGTTGCTTTAAAGGCTACCCCAACGTTACACTAAAAATAAAACTATTTAAAAGAAAATACTTAAAAGACACTTCCCTGCAGCCACCTTTTACAATATAGTCATCATCCGTTATTCAAATAAATGGTTAGCAGTCCTATAATCACCAGAATAAAAATTATCTAAAAAAACTAAAAAATATTAGTAAATAATTACCGATCGGAAATAAAACAGTTCAAATCGAACTCGACATTAAGCCCCGTGGGTACTCCCACACGTGTCTCATACACCCAGAAAGACTCACGGCGGCTCAATTGTCTGATGAAATTACCCCCTTTCCAGTGGGGTGTAACTTTTTCGACTCCCCAAAATTTTAGTTTGGCAGGACTACGTTTGTGATATATTTTAAAATGTTTAGAGACATTGTGTGAGTCTAATCCTTTTTTAATATTGGTAATATGTTCACCGATGCGGACATGCAAGGGTCGGGACGTTCTCCCCACGTATTGTAAGCCGCATTCGCATTCCATAATGTATACCACCCCTGCCGTGGAGCATGTAATGAAGTCTTTGATGTTCCCCATGATTTCCAATGATAACCATTCATATATGTGCAACTACAAAGTAGTCCCTGTGCTGCTTTGGTCCGGCTTTCATGCGAGCTGAGGTCCATAGACCTCAAGTTTACACAAGCATTCCCTGAAATCGAGTCGAAATCATGGCAAAAGTCGCAGCAGTTTGAAAGGGGCCTAAGGGAAAGGAGAAGCTCTTTTACTGGCCTGGTCCTCTGCTCCCCCAGCAGATGGCACTCTCCACGCTCTGAATAGTGGACTGCCCCTCTGTGTCATCATGTCCAATGCAGGGATTTGGAACCTTAGACTGCTGGAGAAGAAGAGGCTGTGGCTACAGGTCTAGCAGCATTGAAAAATTGAGGATCAGATAACTAGACTTTCTTTAACAGGTTCTCTAGACCTAAATGAGCCTTCAACCCTTGCAGAGCAGATGCAGCCCTACTTAAAGGGTTCTTTTTTGAGTTTCCCAGAGTTGGGCATTTAAATGAGCTAGATTTATTTTCTATTGGTATTTTTATAGCGCCATCAATTTACGCAGCACTTTACAAATATATTATACACGCACATCAGTTTCTGCCTCCAAGGAGCTTACAATCTAAGGTCTCTAACTCACACTCATAAATACTGGGGCCAATTTAGGCAGGAGCAAATTAACCTACCAGCATGTCTTTAGAGTGTTGAAGGAAACCCAGACAGGTAATGCCATGGTTGGGAATTGAACCGCCAACCCTACTGCTGCTAGGCGGAAGCACTAACCACTTAGCCACTGTGATGCCCATGTCATGCTTATAAAGACTTTTAAAGCATCGCCTATGAACAATTTTGGTTATCAAAAATTTTCACCATTTCACCAGCGTAAGCAGTTTTTTGACATCTTTGATCTTTATTTACTCGACACAAACTCATCTTTATCTTATCTTTTTCCAACAATAATTTAAGTGCATTTTTTACTGAAAACATAGATACATATAGATAAACAGTGGGGCAAATACGCTGTGATATAACAATTGCAACTTCCAGCATTTTATTCTCCAGGGTCTCTTTGCTTTAAGAAAATAAAGTTTTGAGGATTTATAAAGTAACTCCACATTTGTTGCAAAAAAAACAAAACAAAAAAAACATTCCCCTCTGGGTGATCTATGTACATTGCAGGGATTTTAACAAACTTTATTGCAGATTCCTACCTCTTCTTATTTTGATGAAATAGCAGTTTGTGTCCGTGTGCACTGTATAAAAGTAACTTTATATTTATCAAATCAGCTGCTGCACTGGCAGGGCTCTAAGAAGGAAAATTGCAGGGTCTGCATCCCTTTAGACGTGATTTCTTTTTGGGCGTATCGCACCAAAAATGACATTATTGTTGCAGGGGATGCTAAAATCTGATTTGTATCTTAGTGCAGACTTCTGGGAAAATCAGTGAGCCAATCACACAAGCAGGAAATGACATGACTGGGACAGTTCTGTACTCCATCTGTGTACAGAACACCTCCATGCTGCCATAATGCATTTTATAGAAAATTACAGCATTGCAGATTGAAAAGGAAAAGTCATTTTTAATAACATTCAGTTACAATATGACTTGTGTAGCAAAGCTTTATGCTATATTATTATTATTTTTTACTTGCTACATTTTTTTCCCCCCACAAAAGTGGAGTTACCCTTTAAGTATTCTTTAAGGTCAAAATGTACATTTTAATATGTGTAAAAAATGGAAAAAAGAAAAAGAAAAATGCCATCGGCGACAACAAGGTAAAAGTCTCTTTACAAATCAATGCTTCCAGGTTTGTGCTCTACAGTTCTCTTAAAAGTTACTTGTGCCACATTTGATATTTCTCTCAGCAGGATCAATCATAAAAGATCAGAGAGAAAAACACATTGAATGATAAAATGAATGGACAGCACAGAAAACACACCATGGTATGAAAGAAATAAACCAATCCGTTTATCTGCTACAGTAGAAGCCAAGCTGAAGAAGAGAATTTCTTCACTGGTGTCAGCAACTAGGTAAGGAAATATCAGAAATATACTGCCTGCAGGGGGCCCAGGGGTGGGCAGTACGTGCCCTAAGGTTCCAGGCTGGGCACCAGGGGTTTAGACCAGTGGTCTCCAAACTGTGGCCCTTTGGCAGGATGTGGCCCTGTGCTTGCCTTTATCCAGGCCTTAAGGGCACTGACACTAACAATGGGGCACTATTCCTCCCACTGACATCAATGATGGGGCACTATTCCTCCCACTGACATCAATGATGAGGCACTATTCCTCCCACTTACACTAACAATGGGGCACTATTCCTCCCACTGACATCAATGATGGGGCACTATTCCTCCCACTGACATCAATGATGAGGCACTATTCCTCCCACTTACACTAACAATGGGGCACTATTCCTCCCACTGACATCAATGATGGGGCACTATTCCTCCCACTGACATCAATGATGGGGCACTATTCCTCCCACTGACATCAATGATGGGGCACTATTCCTCCCACTGACATCAATGATGGGGCACTATTCCTTCCACTGACACCAGTGATGGGGATTTTTCTTTCCACTAATATCAATGGTGGGGTACTATTCCTCCCACTGACACCAATGAAAGGGTACCATTCCTTTCACCGACACTAACAATAGGGCACTATTCCTTCCACTGGCACCAATGATGGAGATTATTCTTGCCACTAATACTAATGATGGGGTACTATTCCTCCCACTAACACCAGTGATGGGGCACCATTCCTTTCACTGACACAAATGATGGGGTGCTATTTATCCCACTGATACCAATAATGGGGCACTATTCCTCCCACTGATACCAATAATGGGGCACTATTCCTTTCACTGACACCAATGATGGGGCACTATTCCTCCCACTGATACCAATGATGGAAATTATTCTTCCTTCTAATACTAATATCTCCTACTGCCCACAGGTGTTATAAAATTATTTTACCCCCTCTGGCCACCAAGTCTGAGGCATTTTCTACTCCCACTGGCCCTTTGCTTGGAAAGTTTGGAGACCCTTGGTTTAAATGATCAGGTAATCTGCATACAAGCTGCCCTACAAGCATGCTACAGTGAGGCAGAAATTTTAAATTTACCCCCCCCCCCCCCTAAAGCTTTCCTTTTTGTTTTGGATGGAATGGAAAAATGTTAATGCTAAACTCCGGGTACAAAAACTTTCACTTAAATATATTTCTCAGTAGCCACAATGGATATAAATTTACTTTGTGTGCATCAAATGTCTTTGCAAACTAAGATATTTCCTTGTAAAAGTAGCAGTGACATCATCACTATGCTGTTCATAGCCTGTACAGACAGGGGAACTGTGGGAGGGGCCCAGTAGGCTCCACCAATTACAGCCTGCCTGCAGAAAACTACAGGAGTGGGTGGAGGCAAGACCAGTCACCCTGTACACAGAGAGAGAGCAGCAGTGAGCGGTCTTTACTAGAGGAAGCTCCGGCATAGAGGTGAAGTCTTTCACTGGATTACAGCACAGATCTGGAAGAAATACACAAAACAACCCAAGACTGTGCTGCGTGGCCACTACAAAAATTAAGCACTATGTTGTCTTCGGTGGGATGCCACCCATGCAAGTCTAAGGGGCAGTGGCACGGTAGTGTGGCATTTACAGGGCCAAATGCCCTCCTAAGAGCAACTCAACATTGAACGAGCCCTTATTGCAAGGCAGTGGATAAATGTTGTCAGCCTGCAACAGGAAGTGTTGTTACTGGCAGGATCTCCAGGTAAGAAACGTTGCAACAGATCAAAAAACAAAAAAAAAAAAAATACTTACAAAAACTGTATACTGTGACACACGATGCCAAACTTACTGAAAAACATATTTATAGTTTACATACCCTTTAACCTCTTATGGACCGTCCCATGCAGATATACTGCGGCAGGGCAGTCCTCCTGCCCAAAATCACATACCTGTACGTGATTCCGTGCACTGCTTCTGGGGGCGTGCACGCCGCTTGCGACCCACTCCCGCTGTGATTGGAAACAGCAGGAGCCAATCAGCATGTCCGACGGACCCAACGATCATTCTCAGAAGAGGTAGAACGGCGGTCTGCGTATGTAAACAAGGCAGACCGCCGTTCTGTGAGAGGGGAAGATGGAGATTTTGTGTTTCTGCTAAGCAGAAACTTGGATCTCTGTCCTTCCCAGTCAAACCACCCCCCTGACCTGGCCATTTTATAGATAGGCAACTCCTATCCTCTTATTGATTAGTGGTTCCAAATTAATAATAACTACTACTGTAGTGAACAGACACCAAAGATACACTCCGCATCTTTCCAAATAACTGTTCTACCTTATTATGACGCAATTGAAGGTTTTTATACACGATTACGTAGGTATCACATTAATATTACAATTGTACGTTTATGGTAACAAGGGGCGTAACATAGGCAGACTAATTCTAATCAGGTAAACATGTACTGAAAACATTATTAGTGCTGTGCGCACAGTGAGGGCCGTGTGCAATACATACAAAATAGAATACAATTATATACAGAACTTACACGCCCACGATTGTTCCCTGCAGAGACAGAACGGGGACTGCCGAAGTAAACAAGGCAGATCCCTGTTCTGTCAGGGGATGACACACAGATCTGTCTTCCTGCTAAGCAGGAAGAAGGATCTGTGTGTTTCTCCAGTCACACAGTCCCCCACACAGTTAGTAATCACAAACAGGGAACACATTTAGCCCCTTGATCGCCCCTGATGTTAACCCCTTCCCTGCCAGTGTCATTAGTACAGAGAAAGTGCATATTTTTTTTTTTTTAACACTGATCACTGTATAAATGTAACTGGTCCCCAAAAAATGTCACTTAGTATCAGATATGTCCACCGCAAGGTCGCAGTCCCGCTAAAAATCGCTGATCGCCACCATTACTAGTAAAGAAATAATTCAATAAATACAAATTCCATAAATCTATCCCATAGTTTTTAGACACTATAACTTTTGTGCAAACCAATCAATACTGTATACGCTTTTTGGGATTTTTTTTTTTTACCAAAAATATGTATCAGAATACATATTGGCCTAAAATTGATGGATACATTTGATTTTTTACATTTTTTTACTGAATATGTTTTATAGAAATAAAGTAAAAAAATATATATTTGTTTTTTCTTTTTTAAATTGACAGCCTTTTTTTGTTTATAGCGCAAAAAATAAAAACCCAGTGGTAATCAAATACCACCAAAAGAAAGCTCTATTTGCGGGAAAAAAAGGACATCGATTTTATTTGGGAACAGCATCACACGACTGAGCAATTGTGAGTTAAAGCGACGCAGTGCCGTATCGCAAAAAATGGCCCGGTCATAAAGGGGGTAAAACCTTCCGGGGCTGAGGTGGTTAACCTCAGCTGGATCCCAGGTTTTGACATGGATTGGATGGTAAGGACTATTGGGTGTTGCTATCTGTTTTGATGATTTTTAATACGTTTTTTTTAAGTACAACGTAAAATTGACTTTGCATAGGAAAGTTACTGTAAAGTAATGTAAGTGGTTACGTTTTCCAGTAAAGACATTTCAAACAATTACAGGGGTGGAGAGGAAGAATCCCCTCAGGGGTTAATGCGGCAGAGGCACCCTTAGTCATGTGGTGTGATGGGTCGAAGTTTTCAGAAGTATGGAATTGACAAAACAGATGTTGAGTGTTTTTCCCCCATTTATAATGCCGACGTCTCTCAATTTAAATATACAGTAGAAGATTGATTTGGACTAGGACTTTAAAGACATAATACTACAAAATGTACAGTATATTAAAAAAAAAAAAAGAACATTCAAATTTTATTTATCACATCGTATAAAAACATATTAAAAAAAATAAAGAAATAAATATATAATAATAAAAAAATAAATTAAAAAAAAAAACTCCCTTAGGAGCTGCTGGATTTTTGGGTCTTTCACAGCCAGGCAACAGGTATTTCCACGGTCTCTGATAGGCTCAATAACCGGTTCAGGGGATGTTTTGTTTTATTCAACTTGGAGAGGGAATAGGGATGCATGAGATGCCCAGAACTGGAAAACTTGAAAAACTTTGAGGACCTGCTACGAACTGAATTCAACAGTGCTGCCCACCCCTGGGATTGATGGTGCAACTAAGATAGCAAACAAAGAGTTCCAAACTGAAGAATGCAGGTGTGGTTTCAGGAAATGCCAAAGCTCCTGGAGACTGCCATCCTAAGCTAGAGATATGGGGTTGCTTTTGGCTGCTTTGCACTGGCTCTAAGCTGCCCCCTGGTTCTAGACATGCAAAGTATTGCACCTCACTGCCTTCTCTACACAGGCTTGGGGTAGTTACTCAGTCTGTCCCTTTAAATGAATCCTGAAGTCCAAGAGGCTGCTGTACAGGCACGCTGCTACACAGGATGGGTCTTGTCTGTCAGGATGGCTCCAGCTAAGCCTAGCTGAGGCTGGTAAAGGGTGTAGGCAGTGGTTCTCAACCCCTGTCCTCAGGACCCTCTAACAGGCCGGATTTTAATTATTACCTTGGGCAGATGCAGACTAGAATACTGCAATCACTGAGCAGCAAATAATATCACTTGTGATGTATTTCAGTTATCTTGCAAACCTGGCCTGTCAGTGGGTCCTGAGGACAGGAGTTGAGAAACACTGGTGAAAGGCTTCCAACTGCTTCTACTCCTTCTCCTTTCTCTCGCTCTTCATCCTCGCTTTCCTTCTGCCCAGGGGCAAAGTCCCCCAGCACAGGTGTCCCCTCCAGACGACTGGACCCTGGACTCTGCCCTCTGACTATTTATGGGACTGTTCCCCCCCACCTACTGAGCCATGCCCCCTCAGGGATTGGTGGGAACTCCATCGGGCTGCAACCCAATGTAAAACTGAAGGTAGGATTGGGGAAAAGAATTGGGGGTTGATCAAAGGAGGGAAGGAGGGGTTAGTGTGGGATGCCCCAGCCCTTCCATGGATGAAGCACAAAAAGTATGGTATGCTACCTTCATCAATCTAGTAAAACTGAGGGCAGAGTCAAAGAAAAGGGCAAGGGTTGGGGCTCCATCCTGCAAGGTTGTCCACCTAATCATCCCTCCATGCCCCAGAGAGTTATTGTACCAGGGATCCCAGATACTTCTGAGGACTTCCATCGTATCATTTAGTATAGCAGATCATTCTTCACTGATTGTTATCAAGGAGTGTTTGACCTTAATTAATTCAAAATGGATGGAAGGAGCCTTTCAAGATCTGGCAATAGTGATTCTCGCTGCTATGAAAATGAAGGCAATCTGTTTTCGGAAGTGTTTGGTGGGTTTCCTTGTTGATGGATCGGCTTAAAATGTGCTTGGGCGTTGTTTCCGGAATTAGTGCCCCAAGCGAATATCGTTACTGCAATTTGTCCTTTAACAACTTTATTGTTAAACTGTTGAGTTGTTGAACATGGGTGCCGCTTTTGTTTAGCATGTGACCAATTTGATGATTACATGGCAGGTCCTCATTAGACAGCTACTGAAATCTGGGTGAGCGTGCCGGTCATATTTGCTAATCCTGGAGGAACGATAGCCTTGTATCTATAATCCATTCATGATTCTCTAGGCTGGAAAATAAATAAGTTCCACCAACTAACTGACAGTAAGTGGCATTAATCATCACAGTTAATTACGCTGCAAATCACTTTGGTCTCCTTCTAACGAGAAAGCCGTGCCTTGTTATTTAAAATTTTAAGACATAGCTGGGCTGTGTACAAAACAGCAATTAGTCTTCTCGGTGGCAATGTTACGTGCTGCATCTATTGATGGTTTAAAGTGGCACTCCAGTCAACCATGAGGATTTAGTATCCAAAGAACCAAAGAGCGCATTTTTACTGATTGTGATTTTATTTCTGCCTTCGTCCTGTCTTTTTGGCTGTCCTGTGAGCTACATTACTAGTAGATGGACTTCTTTAATGTCTCAGAGGTCTGATTCTGAGCGCTCGGCCCCATTGTAGCTCTCATAGAGGGAGCTTGCACAGGAATCATGTGGCCAAGAAGTAGTCATGCCCATAAGCACAGTCAAAGGTTTGTTAAAGGTGGTTATAGCTGTATATATTGAATGTTAAATTACATTTCCATGCAGGCAAATGTTTTCTTGCATTCTGACCATGATCAAAAAATACCTTAAAGAGGAGCTTTAGACACCACCCCAAGAAAACATCTATAAATATTGTAGCTGCTGAGTTTTAATAAAAGGACACATAACTGTCCAGGGACCGAGTGCTGTTGTCCTCACCTGGGCTGGTTCTTCACCAGTCTTCGGGTCCCCGGTGCCCCCATGTCTAGTGTGGGAAGCACGCTACGACTTCTTGTGGCCTTACAGTCGGCTTCCCACTGGTTGGACTTGATGGACTTGTGTCTTTTTTTGACCTCACCTACTATGTAACTATATAACCGCACATGCACAAAGCCACAATGTGCTTTGTGAATGGTTCCACAGCCCTTCACAGGTCCCAGAAGGCTGTGGGCAAAGGAAAGGGGGGGCAAACTTCTGCTCAGATCGCCTAGGCAAACCTATAAAAATTAGGTACCTGCCCCCCCCCCCCAGAAAAAAAATGCCCAAAAGTTACAGAGGAGGGAGGAGGCAGAAAAGCAAAACTTCTTTTTTGGGTGAAGTTCCACTGTGTAGTTACACTTTTGCAAACAAACTGGGATAACACCTAATTTATATACAATGTTAAGGTTGGGCTGGGGAGTTATGTTTACTGTAATTTTGTCTTTGCTGTGCTGGGCAGATATCATTATCAGTTGTAAACTAGATGTGCAATCTGTCTCTCCTAACAAAGGGTTAAAGTGATATTAAACCCCCAGTTTTTAAAGTGGTTGTAAACCCACATAAAAAAAAAAAAGAAAAAGATCTGCAAGACAAAGGCATAATGAGCCAGTATGCATAGCATACTAGCTCATTATGTAATACTCACCTGAGATCGAAGCCCCCCGTTGCGGTGCCCGTACACAGCACCGGCCGGCGACATCTCTCCCCGAAGTTACTTCCGGGTATCGCAGCTCCAGCCCTGTGATTGGCTGGAGCCACGATTACGTCACTCCTGCGCATGCGTGTGGGAGCCTCCAGTAACAGCACACTCACTGAAGCCAACGGCACGTACGTACCATTGCTTCAGTGTGCATGTGCCGATGACGTCATCATCGATGAAGCTACAGGTAAGCCTTATTATAAGCTTACCTGTAGCAAAAAGTGGATTGTAAGGGTTTACAACCACTTTAAGTACTTTCAGCAATCTAAATACTTACTGAGCATGCAGACTCTTTTATCCCTTACCTGGGTTCCAACTTAATCTGGTCTCATGATTACTGCCCCAGATTTCCTGTTTCTTGGTTGCTCCTTTTTCTTGGAGTACCCTTGCATTCTGAGACCAAAGTTGTGTCTCCCTACACTGTGTTCATTAAGCAACAGCAACACAAATCCCCATAGCCTAGGGCAGTGATGGCGAACCTTGGCACCCTTAGATGTTTTGGAACTACATTTCCCATGATGCTCAACTACACTGCAGAGTGCATGAGCATCATGGGAAATGTAGTTCCAAAACATCTGGGGTGCCAAGGTTCGCCATCACTGGCCTAGGGTGTCGAAACATTCTGCCCCTCCCCCTCCTCTCCAACCTAGACTCCAACGACCACAACATACAGGGATATACAATGAAAGCAGCACAGTGGTGTAGTGGTAGCAGTAAGAAGGGTCACTGGTTCGAATCCCAACCACGACACTACCTGCTTGGAGTTTGCATGTTCTCCCTGTGTCTGTGTGGGTTTCCTCCGGGTACTCCGGTTTCCTCCCACACTCCAAAGACATGCTGGTAGGTTAATTAGATCCTGTCTAAATTGTCCCTAGTATGTATGAATGTGAGTTAGGAACCTTAGATTGTAAGCTCCTTGAGGGTAGGGACTGATGTGAATGTCCAATGTATATGTAAAGCGCTGCGTAAATTGACGGCGCTATATAAGTACCTGAAATAAATAAATAAATAAATAAAATACTGACATATAATCACACACACAGGTTGGACTTGATGGACTTGTGTCTTTTTTCGACCTCACCTACTATGTAACTGTCTACCGTTATCTCTTTCATTGAGGACCGGAAGTTCAGGGAAGCAGTACTAGGAAAGCAAATGCCAGCAGCACTGAAAGTTGTAAACTGCGAGTATTCGGGTAAGAATTTTACCAATAAGTTTACTGGGGAATGTTTATTTTATTGTGCTCAATGTGTTAAGCTAAAAACGATACCACTTTATGGCCCTGATCAGACCTGGGTGTTTGCGATCACTGCGATTCAGCCTGTGATCCCAAAACGCTCTGCAAAATTGACAGATTGCACCATGCTTGTTCAGGTGCCATTCATTTTCAATGGCACCTAAACGCGGGTGCGGCCCTGATGCGATTGTCTTGTGGCAAATCACACTGCGGCAAACCGCATTGCGCGAAGCTTGTCGCTCAAAAAGGAGCAGGAGTTTCTTTTGAGCGACAAGTTTTGCGTGATGCAGTTTGCCGCGTGACATTAGCATTTAGGTGTCAGTGAAAATGAATGGCACCTGAACAAGCTTAGTGCGATCTGTCAAGTTTGCAGAGCGTTTTGGGATCTTGGGCAGAATCATGGTGATTCTGCCTACGATGGCAAACACCCATGTATGAACGGACCTAAAGACCTCAAGACTTGAGTGTTGCAATGGAGTTGATTTACTACAACTATTGCACTCAGAATCTGGTGCAACAGTGCATGGTAGCCAATCAGCTTCTAATCCCAGTAGATATGTGCACTGGTGAAAACATTTCTGTTTTCATTTTATTCGTTTTTTTTTTTGTCTTTCGAGTAATTAGTTATGATCGCAATTCGTAAATTCGTCAATTTGAAAATTCATAAATTCAAAAATAAGAAAAAAAAAAATCTGAAAATTCGAAAGAATAACTAACTAATGATAACTAACTATTAAATTATAGGTATTGGACTTTCCTTTCAAATTTGGTTGTTAGTGAACATAAAGAATACAAATTTATCTGAAATAACAAATCTAAACAAATGGAACAGAACAAATGAATAATAAATAATAATAATAACAATAAAAAGTTGTTGATATTTCTATTGTTATTTATTATTATTAATTCGTTACATTCCTTTCGTTTAGATACAGCATTCGTTATTTTGGATAATTCGTAACATTCGGATAAATTCATATTCGTTACGTTCACTAACAGCCAAATTTGAGAGGAAATTCCAATACCTATAATTTAATAGTTAGTAATAGTTAAGTTATTATTAGTTAGTTATTATTTCAGATTTTCGAATTTTCAGGTTTTGGGATTTTCGAATTTATGAATTTTTGGATATTCGAATTTACGAATATTCAGAAAAATTTGTTAAATGGGTTTTCGTTAATTCGGATATTTACGAATTAACTAATTTGTCGAAATTTGTTAAAAAAAAAAATTGGAACGAAACGAATTGCACATGTCTAAATCTCAGCTTGTTCAATTAGGCCATGGCAATAAAACCTGCAAGCTGATTGGTTTCTATGCAGAAGTGAGCCTGATTGTGCACTCTTCAGCATTAGTAAATAAACCCCATTGCATGTTAATAATGGCCTTTAAAAACAAAAACTGTCCCAATATCTGTCCCCTAATTTCCCAGTGCAAGTTATTCAGAACAATACAATCTGCTTATAGAGTCCTATGTATAATTTTGCTTCAAAGAAACAACTAGAAAAGGTAAGAAATATGTTTTTTAATTATTTTTAGGCATGCTGTGTGAATAGGTGACAGCAAAAATTAAAAATACACTTTAAACTGATGTTTGATAAAATACTTTTTGTTTCCAAGTCACTCAATCTGTTCCCAACAACAATATTTACCCATTAAATTTGGTTCTGTAATACGCAATGTAATAAACAAAAGTATTCCTTCCTAACGACTGTAAATTTCTGCTGGTCTCAATGCTGATAAAGAAGACAAAAATACGAGAGCTGCCAACTTTTAACAGAATCCAACAGAAGTACAACTACAAAATGTAAGACATGCGGGAATATTCGCTGCCGAGGTTCATGTTCTTTTTCAAACTGCAGAACACCTACAGCTAAATATCGTCACAGAATAACAAAAAGTTAAACTAATAATAAGCTTTGGCAGAATTCCTGAATCCGGCATTCGATGTTAAAATGTATCAGCATGGAACTGTCAAAAAAAAAAAGGGCAGCCAACGTGCTTAAGATTTTCATACCTTTTATCTAATGCAATGCCTCAGGCCTTATTACTTCTACTTTTCTACAAATGTTCAAACCTATAACGCACTGTTCTAGTAACTGTCATGTGTACACACAATCGGTGACAGTTAAAGACAAGCTTTGAAGGAAAGCTCCATTTTTGTTAAAACATATGGAATAAATTATTACTAGTCATTTGGAATACAATTTTAATTATAATAAAGTGACACAAAAAAAAAAAATGTTATACAAGTATGTATTATTAACTCAAATAAGTCCCTCCTATTGCTCAAGGCCTGCTTCCTTTTTTTTTGCTGTGATTCCACTTCCTGTTAGAGGGTGGCTATGTGTGTTCCAGTGGCGGCTGGTGGAGTTTTTTTGGAGGGGGGGGCAAAAAAACAACCCCCCCCCTGTGCCGCCAGTGGAACGGCACTAGCACAACTGCCCCTACCCTCCCCCCCCCCACGGCACAGCACAGCACTTACACTCCCAGCAAACCCCCCCACCACCACCCGCTGTCCCTACCCCTGATGCGGGCGGTGAGAGCAGCGGTCGGAGCTGATGTGGCCACCTTCCAGCCTTGTCCTTAATCATGGCGGGCTCGGGGAAAGCTGCTCCGGTGTCCTCTCTGGTGCATCTCCTCTCTGCTCCTCCCGGCGCTAGGCGTCCAATAGGATCGCCTAACATTTGGCCAATCGGGAAATGGGTTTCATACCGACTTCCCGATTGGCCGGGAGGAGGATCAGTGTTGCAACAGCGAGTATTCATTTGCTGTTGCAACACACCTGGGTGGGCTCCGGTCGTATGCTCTGTGACCCGAGCCCACCCTATTTTGAAGCCTCTGGCTCTAATCAGGTGCTTAAGAAAAAAAAAACCCTGGCCTCTGTAATTCATGCGCCCAGTGCCCTGAAAGGGGCTGGACACATGAATAGGGGGCGGCCGCAATGGCTGTGGATAGATTCATGCTATGCATGAATCTATCCAGTGCATATAGGGGGTGGGGATGAGAGAGGGGGCAGTGCCTGGGCGCCCCTAATGGACAGGCTGCCACTGGTGTGTTTCCCATGGTCCCACTGTATGTAGGAACATAGCCACCCTCTCTTTGCTCACTCCCAAGATCAACTAGGGACTATGAAATTTGTACTGTGCATAGAGTATTGCACATGGCTGCACCAAACTTTTTTTACGTTCTTGTTACAAAGTTTATCTCACTTCCTGTCTGGTGAACTGTCACTGTGACAGGACATGAGGGAAAATCTCTTTAAGGAAGCCCTGGGTAGCAGTAAAAAACTGAAGAAGGTTCTAGTCCTTCCCTACTCTATTTCAAACAAAAACAAAAGTTTTGACTAGACGTACACCTAAACCATTAGCACCTAGTGTTTTCCTATGTTTCGTGTGTGTAGAATACACCACTAGAAATTGAATTTCCTGGCCTCCCGTAAAGCTTCACATATACAACATTTGCCGATAAGTATTCTGCAAATCTAAAAACAAGGACGTATGCAGACATTGACATAAGACTACCCACCATGGGCTATCATCCACATGAACGGAAGATTCATATATATGAAAACATCTTATCAGGCCGATCAATTTGAAATGAATGTTTATGAAAAAAGCTCTTCTCAATGGTTTGATTTAGATGAGCTTTCTTAGTCTGCAGCAGGCCACAGATTTTGTGATTGGTGATTGGAGGAAAGAAAATCGCTTGATTCCCCCATCAACACAGTTAGTGTTGATGGAGGAATCCCTTCCGCCCCTGCTTGGAGAACACAATGATTACTGCTAGCGCCTCTTACACTGGCAATAATCGCATACTAGAAGTCTGACATGCCGGTTGCACTCAAGTCGATGGATGGATCAACTTGGGTACAATTAGGCTGCCCATAGATGGATCAAATTTCCTCCAGTCTCCATTGATGGCCAGCTTAAGACCCCTTTCACACAGGCATTCTGTCAGTCCATTTTTTACATGCGATTAGACAGATCAAAAGCGGACTGCTATGTATCCTTATATAAATGGAAACCTATCCATTTACATCCAGGTCCATTGAGGTTTAGCAGACAAAATTTAATAACGTGTCCAGGTTCAAATTTGCTGACCTGATTGGAAAGGCATGGATATACAGTATATAAGGATACACATCTGTTTACATCAGGCCTTCCATCAAAAGATGGAGGAAAACTGGAATGGAAGCATAATGGACACGGGTGCCATGGATGAATCTCCTGCTGAGTTGGATCAAAATGAAATTGTTCTTCCATCTTTCGATGGAAGGTATCATGGACATGGGGTTGCAGGAGAACTATTGTCCACAGAACTCTGTTTTACTGTGTTTTCAAGTTATCCCGAAGGAGCTGGCCACTAGTTGACTTTTATGCCCATCCTGACTTCCATCAAGCCTAGGCACTCCATCGCCGCTTCACTGGGTCCTAGCCACATTCGCATGGAACAGTATAGTGGTTAGGACCAGTAGTAGTTGCTTAGAAGGCCCATTGTCCTGCCACATCACTCTTTTGGGACTATGTTCTCTTCTTGGTGGGGCATGAGCCGGGGTGGTTACTGAGAGGGAGCTTGCTTGGGAACCTCGGAATTTCAGAGTTACATCTCAATGGGGTATGGTAACAATGGCTATGAGACCATTACCTGATTAGTCCAAGAACAGTACCTGAGTACTTTTAATCTGCTGTCACTCCAGCCCCGTCCACAGAAACTGGTTGCTTCTGGTATCATATCATGTTGGGGCCTGCGGCTATCAAATGGTATCCTGGGTTTTCCGCTGCTCCCTCAGAATCACCCCAAAAGAACTATCATTTTAACATGTGGCTTCCTATGTATAATGCATTCTTATGTGGGCGTCGGACTATCTGAGGTGGGCATTGTCTGTAATAATGTGATTAGTGATCTGATGGTTTTCTGTATAAATTCAGTAGGGTTTTCTAATACAGCAGTTCTTCTTGTTTATTACAAACACTGGTGTTGTCTAGTTCTTTGGGGTAATTACAGGTATAGTCACTTGCCTCCTGTTCCAGAGCTTGGGAAGCAGCTTCTTGGCGGAGATACCCAGTCGGGGTGTCCGGAGTCCATCACAGAATACCTTATCCATATATATCCAGTTCTTTCTATTCAGGCCTGCAAATTCAAAACCTGGATGCAAACATATAGGGTTTGGCCTGCTGAACCTAAATGGACCTGGATGTAAATGAATATGTATCCATTTACACAAGGATACATTGCAGTCTGCTTTTGATCAATCTAATCACACATCAAAAATAGGCTGATGGGACATGCGCGAAAGGGGTCATTTCATCTAAAACAATTGTTTCCTTTGTGGATTTCCTTTGAGCATGAAGGAGAGGTTCTGTCATAAACAATCATTTCAGAAAAGTTGAACAGTCTGAGAAGATGTTTCCATATCTTCTGATAAGATGTTTTCATATCTTCTGATAAGATGTTTTCATATCTTCTGATAAGATGTCTTCAATTGTGTCGCTGGCCTCCATTTTCTAGTCTAACTTAAGATCCCACCGTTCAGTAATGACTAAGGCCGCAACATGAAAACATTTTTTTTTCAAAATGACTTTAGAAAAATGAATGTCCTTTTAAGCTGCCTCTTACTAAAACATACCCCTCAGGGAACTTTACTTTTTGTTGCTTGCTAAAATTGTGATTAATGTCTCCCACTGATTAGTCTTTCTGCCTCATTAACTCTAATTTTTACCGGTAAAATAATTCTATATAGATGTGACAAAACTGAGAATTTTATTTTTTTCATTCAGGTAAATTGCACGCTGTAATAAAATATTGTAGAGTCATGATAATGTTAATGGTCAAAAGGTCATGGATAATATTTAAATGTGGAGGTAATACTCATAGCAACCGGATTTCTGCCAAGATTAGCAAGTCTTTTTTTCTAGTAGGTGAGAATATGTAACTCAACTTTCACTGGTTGCTATGGTAAATAATTTTACTTTCTTTTCCCATGTTTACAGACAACGGTTGTTTTAAGCTGGTCACACAATAAAATCTGATATTTAGCATTTACTACATTTAGGCTTAAAGCGATATTAAAACCAAAACCAAAAATGTAATACAGTACACTGCAGCTTATCAATCATTAAATGTGGTGGCTTCATTAGTTATTATTTTAGGTCTTTTTTATCTTTATTTTCACCTAGTGACCTAGCCAATAAGTCTATTACTTTTCAACTTTCTTTAATAGACCAACTGTCCAGCAAAGGTGGTAGTTAGTGGGTTGAGACAAACCATTTAACACTGGCAGGGCTGCTTACAATGGTCAGCTTTTATTTATTTAAATAAAATCATTATCTCAAAAGAAATGTGTTACCCTCCACCGTAAATCCCTGCCATCTCTGAATATCCAAGAGTGAGCTATAGCAAACCAACTAAAACAAAACCAAAGCACATACGATAGCAAAGAAGATAATGAAATAAAATGTAGTGTTGCACTTTTCTTACTTAAATCAAGCCCATAACATATCCATAAAGCAGTATCATCACTGACCCAAAGTTGAAGATAGTTCTCTACTCTTCTGGCTGGCTTAATGGGAGCTTGGAGGAGCGTAGGATTGGACAACTAAATGAATGCCCAGGAATGGCATTCCTCAAATAGATGGACTTAGAAGAATCTTATGCCCTGTACACACGACCGGTTTTGCCGTCGGAATAAACTCTGAAGGTTTTTCCAACGGAGTTTTGACGGAATTCCGCTCAAGCTGTCTTGCATACACACGACCGTCACACCAGATTCCGACCGTTCAGAACACGGTGACGTACAACACGTACGACGGGACTAGAAAACGGAAGTTCAATAGCCAGTAGCCAATAGCTTCCGTCTCGTACTTGCTTCAGAGCATGCGTCGTTTTTGGTGCATCGGAACAGCATACAGACGAGCGGTTTTTCCGATAGTAATTTGTTCCGTCGGAAAAATATAGAACATGTTCTCTATCTAAGTCTGTCTGAATTTTTGACGGAAAAAGTCAGATGGGGCATACACACGATCGGAATATAGATGAAAAGCTCCCGTCGGACTCTTTCTGTCGGAAATTCCGCTCGTGTGCACGCGGCATTAGAAGAACTAAGATTCTTAGGTGGACTCCTTTATATATGTTAACCACGTAGTGTATGGCCAGCCTTACTAAATACACGTTGTATGGATCAGGTAGGCCCTCACATCATACAGAGTTGGTAAAGCTAAGAGGCTTTACCAAGATTTTTCAATGAGACGTAAAGCCTCGTTGTACTGCTTAAAAAAATATTTTTCTTTTTCCCCTAGAGCTGCCATTTTACAAAAGAATTCTAGGTCACCAGGTCTTGGGCACTTGTAAGAGCCACAGACTGCACAAGTCTGGGCACCTGCATATACCTTCAGGCATTAAAATCAAAGACACTAAAAAAAAATGCACATATCAATATAATTTATCATGATATAATGGTATTTTAAATACGCACAAAGGTTTCACTTGTTCCATAAGCAAAATGCAGAACTTGTGAGGACATATGGACCTATTTACCCTTGTTATGCCCTCAGGATGTCCACAGTCCTTTCAATTGACCCAAGTTTTCTGCATGTTCTGGTTAAGTAGAATAAAACATCCATATAAATTAGCTGTTCTTCAAATTGCTTTCAGCTTTGCAGCAATTTTTTATTCCTCACTAAAGATGGAATGTGTGAGGTTAGAGAATTTTTTTTTATATACATCTTTTTACATGCTACTCAACGTTGCCTCTAACTGTTTGTCTACTTCCCCATCGGTTTCATGTCACAATACAGTGAAAACCTAGGCCTTCTTCCACTATCTCGGCGCTATGGAAATATTAGATCTTATAAATATAGACAATTCAGTAATCACAGTGATTCGATCTTTCACAGCGATTCAAAGTTTCAGCTGCCGCTTAAAGTGCAAAATGCAAAACAATGGTCCATACAATATAGTAAAATGTTCACAGGTACTCCAAAGGTACCTCTGATTACTAAAGCGGTGCTCATAGGCGTGCGCACAGGGTGTGCCGGGTGTGCCCAGGCACACCCTAATCACCCCATGCGCATTAGTGTTATCGCTCTGTGTAGCAGCAGGAACATGGTAAAGATATCCCTCTTACCTGCTCTGCCATAAGAAAAGTGTTCATGCTCTTCTTTTTCACTGTGCTGGCAGGGAGATCAATGTGCCGGGTTCATATATATGTAGACACATACACATGCATGTGTGTTTAAGCTTAAGGGTGCACACCCTAATGCAATAGGCTGCGCACACCTATGGCGGTGCTACAGACATGTACGGAGCTGTATTGTAAAGGAAGCAGAGTACAGACATGAAAGGGTGCAAGGAACTTAGGGAAGGAAGAAGTAGGATACGGAGGGGTTTAAGGAAGTTAGGGATATGTTGGGATTGGTGGATCAGTGTAGAAGGGGAGGAGAGTTTTAATCAGTGCTTAAGCCAGGGGGAATTATACAGCAGTCGTGAGTTGGAGAGTCAGGAAGAACGTTCCCGCCCTCCCGCCCTAGCTGAGGGGTTGTTAATATTTTAGGAGAGTGTGGTTGGCGCTTGGTCCTTGGCGACAATAGTAAATCTATATATGGATATATATATATATATATATATTGTTTACAATGAGGATTGAAAACGTTGGGACACATCCCAGGATGGAGTTTTCCGGTTGGTCCAGTCAGTTTTTGGACCAACTGGTAATAAATGGGGGTCTGGGTCAGTTAGTGAGTCCTCGCGGCGAGTTAGCGGCTGGGGACAGATCTAACAAATGGGGCTCAGGCTCAAAAAGTGATTGGGGTCGTCAGGGACCAGCAACAAAAAGGTTACTGAGAGTCAGAGTTAAATATTTTAAATATTTTGAATATTTAAATGTTATAAATATTGAAAATAAAAGTTACAGTTTTTTATTGGTTTTGTTAAATAAAGGCCGATAAGGCCATTTACATCCAATCCAGGTGTCGGTGTCATTACTTAATAATAAAAATGTATGCATGTATTGGTAGGGAAGTAAGGTATCTGGCTACCCTATTCATGTCATTGCTTATTATGACCAGCTTTTATTATATGCTAATGGCACATGAGAAAATTGAAGAATGACAGATGGTGATAAAAGTCCAGAAAGACACAGATGGTGGTCCTAATGTGGTATAAAAGTTGTGCGCCTCACACCAGAATCCCGCAAGCCGTGCGTCACACTCCCCTTAGGCTGGATTCACACCTATGCAGTTTTAGTGCTTTTTGCATTTTGCGGATTTGCACTACAGTCCATTTAACATGGTTTCCTATGGAACGCGTTCTGTAGTGCAAATCTACAAAATGCAAAAAGCACTAAAAATGCATAGGTGTGAATCCGCAAGCCATGCGTCACACTCCCCTTAGGGGTTCTCACTCACCAGAAAGATGAACACATCATGCTTTGATATGTTAACCACAACTGTCTTCCATGTCATGGAGGGTGTCAGAGCTTGTGCTGGATCTCCCACCGGTACTCGGACAGAAAAAAGGGGCTCAAATAGCTTAATTCCATTTTTCTCTCTCGTTTATTTTAAACTCAAAATGACATGTTCCATAAAATCTGTCAGTCAATCAGTACTTAAAATTATCAGCATTAAAAAAGTGGTCTAGCACCCACGAGACTCTTCCTAGCCATGGAATGTAAACCTCACTTCCAGTCACCGTAAGGTCATGCCCTGATGCGTTTCGTCATCACGACTTCCTCTAAGGGCGTCTTTTTCATGTCTACAACCATCTCTCCAGCATTTTAATACCATTCCTGACTCAAGGCATTATTTTTCCCCACATTTGTTTTTGGTTTAGTACACGTTTTCAACCTTATTTCAATTGCAAGGAATGAAAAGAAAAAAAAAAAAAAAAAAAAAAGATTCATAGAATAATATCAAGAAACAGGCAGTCTTGGACATTTCAATAGCAATTGAAATGTCAACACTTTAAGAGCTACATTACGGCACATGATCTCCTCTAAAGGGATACAATTTCTGTACAGAAGATCTCACAGAACCCTTTAAACAGGATTGCCTAGACAGGGAACTTTCACACCACCAAAAAATATGCATTACTGGATTTGCATTCATAGACTAGGTCTCCGGAATGGATTGATCGGAGCTGTTGAGGTATGGAACATCTGTGTAGAGTTTGGGCTTTTTCTTAGCATGTTCACATCCATTAATGGGGATCTCACTTGATACTAGTACTGATTATTATAAGAAAGTGTTGAAAGCAATAATGGCTCGAAAAAAAGAGAGAGGGTGGAAAGAATCAAAGCAAGGAATTGCTTTCAATATATTACAGCACACAAAAGACAAAGGAGCAGCTGTGAATAGGTTGTAACTATGAACAAAAGGCAGTCTTTATACTGACCCTGCTGAAGAACTGCCAGGGCCACCGCTGTCTACTATAGTTTAAGAATCTGTTGCATTAGTAAGACTGTTTCATATAATCTCAGTGCTCCAAAAATAAATTACATTTCAAAGTGAAAACCTTTCTGAATCACAACATTCTGAATCCTTCTTTAATTGGTTATTACGGTAGATCTAATTTCTAACGGGATGATATTTAGTTTGCTAAAGCACTGTGCAACAAAACGGACATTTTTGCTGTAAAATACTATTTTTCACTTCTTTATTGCATCCTTTGCATTTGTGGTGCTTTTCTCCTCCATCCTTTTTTAGCGATTTTGTGTCTAGATGCAGGTTAGAGCAGTGTGAGTCAACATGGCCGCTTGTAGTCTATGGAGTGCATTTGTGACAACACAGGAGCACAAGCATTCTTACCCCATTACAGGAAGTGTATGAACAAGGACCTTTATGGAAGGATCATAAAGTATTCTAATAAAAAGCTGCATTTTTAAAGTTATGGAAAACAAGTCACATTAACATTTAAGTGCTCGTTTACACTAGCAGTTGAGGGGGGGTAAAACCCTGCCGTTCACACCCTGGTCATCTCTCACCTCAACTACTGCAACTCCCTTCTCATTGGCTTATCTTTACATAGGCTATCCCTCTTTCAGTCCATTATGAATGCTGGTGCCAGACTCATTCACCTTACCAACCTCTCAGTGTTTGCTACTCCTCCCTAACAAACCCCCCACTGGCTTCCACTCACCCAACAAATTAAATTCTAAATACTAACAGCAACTTACAAAGCCATCCACAGCCAGCCCCCAGCTACATCACTAACCCAGTCTCAAAATATCAACCTAATCATTCTCTTATGGGGCGTACACACGGTCGGACTTTTCGGCTACAAAAGTCCGACGGACGCTGACATGCCAAATCCGGCGGACAATCCGATCGTGTGTGGGCTTCCCCGGACTTTCAGCAGACTTTTCCAGTCGCAAATCTGATGGACTTTAGATTTGGAACTTGCTTCAAATCTTTACATCGTAACTCCGCTGGACCCAGAAATCCGCTCGTCTGTATGCTAGTCCGACGGACAAAAATCCACGCTAGGGCAGCTATTGGCTACTGGCTATCAACTTCCTTATTTTAGTCCGGTGTACGTCATCACGTACGAATCCGTCTGACTTTTGTGTGATCGTATGTAAGTCCGTTCGTTAGAAAGTCCGCTGCAAGTCCGCCAAAAGTCCATCGAAAGTTTGTCAGACGGGCTGTTGGACTTTTGTAGCCAAAAAGTCCGACAGTGTGTACGCCCCATAAGTTCTGCCCAAGACCTTCTGCTCTCTAGCTTCCTTGTCACCTCCTCCCATGCTCGCTTCCAGGACTTTTCCTGAGCCTCTCCCATCCTATGGAACTCCCTACCCCAATCTGTCTAATTATCTCCTACTATGTTTGCTTTTAGATGATCTCTGAAAACCCTTCTCTTCAGAGATGCCTATTCTGCCCCCACCTAACAACTGTACTTTTATTTTCTCCATCAGCCCATCTCCCACAGATATTACCTTTGTATCAACTTGACCCTCCCTTATAGATTGTAAGTTCTAATGAGCAGGACCCTCTGATTCCTCCTGTATGGAATTGTGACTGTAATGTCTGCCCTCATGTTGTAAAGCACTATGCAAACTGTTAGCACTATATAAATCCTGTATAATAATAATAGCAAAGTCCAAGGGGTTAAAGCAGGCTTTGAAGAGGCAATATAAAATCTCCCTACTCCTGTCCAAAGCTTGTGTGAATGAACCCTTAAAGCTTATATAAGGTTTTAGTGATTGGGTTTACATCTACTTTAATGTACATATCCCATGGGGAAAATACAGAGGCTGCTATAGCTGATCTCCTACAGAAGATGCTAGTCAACTGGATCTAACACACTGACCCCACTGGCTTCAATACCTTTGACCAGATAGTGAATATATTTTCCTATGGGTTCCCTTTCCTGTAACCAGTCACTATTAGCAACGGTGTAGATGCATACCCCCCAGTTTCCTGTTTTCTGCTCATGTGTAGTAGGACCAGGGGTCAGGCTGACTTAACCTTAGCAGAAATAGCAGCAGGCAAATAGAAAAGGCATGTACACCTCTTGTGTCATCCTTCAACTCAGCTGGCAGCCATTGATGTTTAAAGGGCTCAGCCTCCAAAAAAAAAGTCCAGGGGTTCAGATCAGGGCATCAGCATAAGCTCTTGTGCACCTGGCCATAGACATTTCAATAAAAGCCAAGGAAGTTCCCCAGGATTAGTAGTGCTTGCAATTGCAGGTCTAGATCTACCAGATCTATTAATTACTTTTTCTATTGGTTGTAGATGTGTCTTTTTAGAACTTGACTAACTCTGTAACTATGTAGTGCATGTATATATGTATATATATATATATATATATATATATATATATATATATATATATATATAAAAAAAAAAAAAAAATATATATATATATATATATATATATATATATATATATATATATATTATATATTTGTACAGTTATATTTTAACATGTATGATGATCCTTAGTATGAGCTGTGGGGGGAGCCCCCCCACCCCCAAGTTTGATGCTTCCAAGGTGGCCACCTCTTCTGCTTACCCATAGGCCCATGGTGCATTTTATAACTGTGCAGTGCTACTTTCTGCACCTAAAGGAGTAATTTATGAGTTAAGTTTATCGGCTTCATAACCTATCCACCTGTTTTCCAATTCCTTCTTGTGAGGCATGATTGATAAATCTTTCCATTGTTTTTCAAAGACCACGGTTCACTTCACCTGACTGTACAGCATTTAAAAGCCACCATGAAAGAGAAAATGCAGGTTTTACCTTGAAGTTGAACAGTGCATAGACCTTATCTGCAACAATTAATCCCAACACAGCTGAGCCAGAATTCAAGTTATGCTCAACTCCCTAGGCCTGCAAAAATTTATTACTACAAGACCTTTCCAAGGAGGATTAACACTTTCATCTTCTGAAGGCTTCCAGATACATTTGCTTCCTGGATTTTAATAATTTCATAACCCAGAGGAAAAAAATAACACAGCCATAAGCTCTCATACTGAAGTTAAATGGTTGGTGTTGGGATGACAGACAGCTGCCTTCTACACCACATCCAGTCATGTGTATTGCATAATAACTGTGTACAGTTTTATTGGTGTTATTAACTCCCTTTTTTTTCTGAATAGAGTGGGGCATCTAGACAAACTGTTATTTCTGTGACCCCATTTTATGTAACTGTCCATCTGACAACAGGACAAGAACTGTGGCTGTCACTAGAAGAAAAAGGTATAGACAAAAAAAAAAAAACATTGTCAGAAGTTCTAAACCCTCCCTACTCCATTAGAAATGTGTTTTTTCTGGGTCTCCATTTAGGAGATTTCCCATAATTTTCTTAAGAGTAGACCTCCCCAATAAGAAGCCATATGGGAGTAGCTAATATAGGTTCTAACTCCACTCCAGTGTAGCCAAAACGAAATAGTTTTGGGAGAGGTTGGGCTTTAAGCTGATTTTACATCACAGATGTACTGGACATAAAAGCAATTAAACCTCCAGTCCGGACACAGAAAAAAAATATCCTTGCGGGTTCCCCCAGCCTGCACTGCAAGGGTTAAACACTTGTTAGGGGTAAAAGAAAAAGCTGTAATACTTACCTTATTCCGTGCATAGACAGGATTCCTCTATGCTGTGTGGCTGGTCTTTCAAAGCTGCTACAGCGGTCCGCCAGTAGTCACACTGACATCATCACATACAATACAGGACCAACAGCCCTGCATTGTACGTTCAGATGGTGAGAGCCCACTCACAACCCTGGGCAACAGAGAGAAGAGGTGACTGCTGGCTAACAGGAAAGTGAGGAATAAGATAAGCATTACATACGATTCCTCTACCCCTAGAGATAACAAGCATTTATCCCTTCCAATGTGGGTGGGGTGGCTGCACAGCAATGATATATATATTTTTTTTAATTCCCAGAGTTCAGTTTTAACAGTTACAGGTGTATTTCAGAAATATTCTTTAGCTTACAAAATTATCACTACAATAAAATAGTGCAAAGAACAATGTTAAAGTCTTCACAACCAGAATCCACCTTATTAAAACCAGAACAGATTAGTTGCTTTGAGTATTGCGCTTTGCATGGCTTTACTGAGAAAGCCCATTTACGTACTTTCTTTGCAATGGGACAAAAGCTAATATGCAAATAAAACAATAAGACTGTGCCCACCACTGAGAAGAAAGAACATCCACACATTTATGTTTCATGGGGAAGAAGCAACCACACACAAAAAAAACAAAAAACAAAAACAAATGTATACTCAAATACTTGATAGTTTAAGAAAGGACATCAACTCAAAGATTTGCTAACTGTGCCTTACTAGTTGTCTGAAAATGTATTTTTTTTTCTATAATTCTTATAAAAAAAAAAAAAAAAAGTGAAATTCCTGTGTCTAGGCACTTACTCAAAAATTTGCTAACTGTGCCTTACCAGTTGTCTGAAAATGTAATTTTTTTCTAGAATTCTTATTAAAAAAAAGTGAAATTCCTGTGTCTAGGCACTAGTTTCTTGAGCCTCCTAGCTTTATATCTGCAGTATGAGAATAAATGAAGTCGCTGATGCTTCTGACTGCTCGTCTCACCAGGTTTGGAGTGAGATTTGGTGATGTTGCTACTGTGCTGTTCACTGTTCTCCTTCCTGGAGAGGAAGCTGTTTCTAAACACCTGATGTTCAAGCATCCGCCTACTTCTGCCTCATATGTTCTGTCCATCTGAGCTGCCTCCACCTTCTCTGCTAGTTTTTGGATATTGCTTCACCAGTCACCTGATCACCAGTCATGGGGAGGTGGCACTGATATGAAAAAGAAAAGTCCTACTTCTACCAAGATGGCTGCCTCTACACAGAGACGCAGTGCAGAATAAGATATAGTAACTCGGTAAGACCCCTTTCAAACAAAGGGTCCAATCAGGTCCGCCTGTCAGTTTATCAGGCAGACATGATTGAACCCTCCATTCACCCCAATGGACTTGCAGGTGTAAACGGACTTGTGTCCGTTGACACCCGCCTACCTCCAATTTGATCTTCCTTCTCCATCTAGATGGATTGGATTGGAGGGCAGTTAGATGTAAACAGACAGCGGAGTCAGCCACCCACTGAGTAGAGCATGCTCGGTCCATGTCCACTCTGCAAAAACTGAGCAGACAAAGACCTGTCATCAGCCCGCTCTGCTCTGATCAGCGGGGGATCAGCAGAGATCCCTTGATGATCCAGATTGAGTCTGCCATGTGTGAAAGGGGCCTAGTGGGTAAAAGATCACCTGTCTACATGTAAAACTGGTGACTAGTCCCTTGTAACTTTGGAGGCTGTGTCCAAAAAAAGGGCAGTTTAGGTCCTCTTGGAAGGTATGGGGATAACGAAAATACATGTCCCGTTTCAAAATGGGGTTGCAATTTATTCTTTTATAAAGAGTTGTGCAATGGAGCCATCATAAAACATACATTGGTACTTACTGGAGATCTTTAAGAAAACCATAAACAAGATATAATGCATAGGCACCGCCAGCCTTCATTAACTGCCTCGGCTAATAACCTGTGACACATCTGGATTTGCGGCAAACCTTTAACCTAAAATCGATGGCCACTTCATAATGAGCACATGAGCTAAACAAACGGTAAATAAACAGCCCTGTCAGTGTAAAGTAATTCAATCTGTGACTCTCTCTCTCGGTAACGAGACAGAAGATTAATTATTCAGAGGTGTTTTAGCTGCCACTGGGCAAATAGCAATCCACTAATGACTTAGAGTATCACAGATCATATTGCCAAATGGCTTTCACACATATCTCAGTGGGCAGCAATCCAAACTGCCAAGCTGACTCAGCCAAACTTGTTGGCCTGGCCGAAATGAAACATTTAAAGGTTAATTCTAGATTATTACATTTCTCTGAAAAAAAACATTATTTATTAATGCTTTGCTGTTTCTTTTGTTGAGGGAACTGAAAAAAGTCACACAGTAGCAGAACTCATTTTAAGAGTTAACTTTGAAGTGAATGTTGGAAGACCTTTCTTCTCTCTACCCTCCAATCCCTCCCCTCTATTCACTCACAATTATTTTCCTACCTACATTGGGAAAGGCTATAAAATATCAAAAATATCTCAGACCAAGCTATAGATTTAACATGCTTTCAGGTAAGTCAACTCTTGTATCAGTTTTCAGTAACTGTCCCTTAAAAAAAGTTACAGCTTGCACCTTTAGCTAAGGGACAACTTAACTTCAATCAAGAAAAAATCCACGTGTAAGCAGAGAAAGACTTTAGAAGTGATACAAAGCAATTTTCACAAGCTGTATAAACTTTTAGATGGATGTATGCTTTTAAACTCCAGTATAGATAAAATAATATCCGCCATAGCAAGTGTATAGTTTAAAAGGGATATCAAAAGGAGTAGCCATTGATCAGCAGTTTCTTCATGTTACAATTTGGACATGGTAAGGTCGGTTTACTAAAGACAAATATTCTGTTCACTTTGCAAGGGAATTTTCACGAGGGCTTGAGGAGTTGGGTAAAGGTCTTCTGACTTCCATCATCCAAGTATTTGCAAGCAAAAATACTGTTTTGTAAAATTTCTGTTGTACGTGATTGGGAATTCTTTGCAAAGTAAAATTTAATTACAAACACTGAGCTCTGGGGCAAATTTCCTTGCAAAGTGTAACTCGCCTTGCAAAGAGAACAGCTTTTTTGCCTTTAATAAATCAACCCTATTGCTGTTGAGTTTGGGATTTTTTGGGTTGCTACAGGCTGAAGAGTTACGCCCTGTACACACGATAGGATTTTCCAATGGAAAATGTGTGATAGGACCATATTGTCGGAAATTCCGACCATGTGTAGGCTCCATCACACATTTTCCAATCCGACACACAAAGTGCCACGCATGCTCAGAATAAATTAAGAGACGAAAGCTATTGGCTACTGCCCCGTTTATAGTCCCGAAGTACGTGTTTTACATCACCATGTTCAGGACGATCGGATTTTCCAACAACTTTGTGTGACCGTGTGTATGCAAGACAAATTTGAGCCAACATCCGTCAGGAAAAATCCATGATTTTGATGTCGGAATGTCCGATCAATGTCCGACCGTGTGTACTGGGCATTATCCTTGAACCAACTTCTGCTGAGACAGCACTGCAATCAGCAAAACTCCCTGCTGATTGGAGAGCCCTAGCTCTGACTCAGCAGGAGGCATGTTGGAAATCTTCAGAGACCAATGTTTCCAAACAGAGAGCAAGGGTCCTTCTCCTCAGCATGCTAGCAGGGATCAAGTTGGCAGTTGAGATTTATAAGTAATTATTATTCCTGTCCAGCTACTGCTTAGATTAGATTGGTGGACTGGTCCAGACTAGAGAAATATAATGGCAAATTAATAATCATTGCATTTAATGGTCTCACTACAATACCAAATTTCACCAGTAGGAGGTGTTCCATGTTAAATCTGTCAATACAGTTTTTGTCCTACAAAAACCATGCCCAAGCAGCTCTGCTTTAGAGATTGGAACCCACGGTTGCAAATATTGCGCATTTACAATTTTTCTATAACCCCCCTTAAAGAACACTTCTGTCTGCTTTCAAACAATATTAGAGAAATGATCTTTGCACAATATAAGCGCCACAGTTGTATTTTATGCTTACATTAGGGGGTAGTATTAATATAATATCAAATATACACATTAGGCAGCATGGGTTGCTTAGAGTTTAGCAGATTCTTTTAGCATGCACCATCTAAAAAGCAACATAAAGCTGAATATACTTTCATACACTTACCAGTTTCTTCATCAATGCTAAATCTTCCCAGTCCACTGCCATCTCTTATAGAGTACTGTATTTCACCATCACGGCCATTATCTTCATCTCTCGCCAAAACTTGCAAAACACTAGTTCCGATACGTGAATTCTCCTTTACAGATCCTGTTACAGCAAAATCCGTAAAGTAAGGAGTATGCAGATTTTCATTAACATCCACCACTTCAACCTCCACAAAAGAGACAGATGAGAGAGAGACTGGGCGTCCCTTATCCTTAGCCCTTACTGTCAAATTGTAGAACTGTTGCTTTTCATAGTCCAACTCTTTGTTTAAGCGAATAGCACCACTGGTTTTATCAATTTCAAATCTTCCATTGTAGTCATTCACCAATGAGTAACGGACTTGACCTCCGAGGCCAAGGTCAGGGTCTTGCGTCTCAAGCCAAGAGATGACAGTACCAACTGGAAGGTCTTCAAGCACCCTAGCAGTGTAGCTAACAGGGATGAAAACTGGAGAACAATCATTGACATCATCTAAGTAGACCCTTAATGTGACGACTGAAAAAAGCTGCTGGCCATTTTCTGCTTTGTCTCTCGCCTCAATTTTCAAAGTGTAGTTGGACATAAGCTCTCTGTCCAGTTGGTCAGCTATATATACTATTCCAGTAGAGCTGTTAATAGCAAATTTTTTTGTGTCTGTTAAAATAGAGTAAGTGACTTCACCATTTGGACCGAGATCCTTGTCTCTAGCTTCTACCTGAATCAATTCTGTCCCTATGCTTGTGCTCTCTAGGACATTAGCTGAATAACTTTCATGGAGGAAGATGGGATTGTTATCATTTGCATCATTTACATGGATAGTTAGCAATCGCCATGAAGACCTCTGGGGATTGCCTAGGTCATATACTGTAATGTTAAGTAGATATTTATCAGTTGTTTCTCTGTCCATCGGCATTAAAACACTCAGTTGACCCGATTCCAAGTCAATAGTAAAACAGCTATCCATATTGCCATCTGTAATTGTGTAAAGTACCTTTCCATTAAACCCTGAATCTGGATCACTAGCTTTAATCCTAAGGATAGAAGCTCCCACAGAGAGGTCCTCCTTCACTGATACATCCGAAGGAAATGACTTGTCAAACTGGGGTGGTTGTCGGTTTACTGAATAGAAATCAAACAAACCATCTTCATAATTAAGCTTGGCATTAGCTTTAGACTTTTTTAGAAGCTTCTCTGCTAATTTCTGGGCAACCCTTGTTTCTTTACAATCAAAATACTTTGAAGGTACCTTGCCATGGACAATGGTTATGTTAACAAACATGGGGTCTGCAAAGTATTCCCCATCAGTAGCAGTGATCTTAAGAGCAAAATTACTGTTTCTTAAACCAGAACTAATAAAAGATTTCTTAAGTTGTAAAACCCCAGAATCAGGATTCAAGTAGAAAAATCCAAGCTCATTTCCAGAAATTATCTTATACTTGACAAGTTCTAACTCATCTATATCGATTGCAGAGACTGCTGTGATATGTCCACCAGTTGGAAAGTCAAAGGAGATGACTCCTTGACAAGCTACCTTTTCAAACAATGGTTTATTATCATTTACATTCCCTATATGAATGGTTATGTTCACTTCACTTTCATGGCGATATGGGGAACCCCAATCAGATGCTCTCACAACGAATCTGTAACTTTCAGGAGAAGACTCAAAGTCGAGAACATCAGAGGTGCTGATAGTTCCCGTAAACTGGTTTATGACAAAAGGCAAAGAATTCAGGCTAGCTATACTGTAAGTGATATAACCATTTTCTCCTTTATCCATATCAGAAGCAGAAACTATCAAAATGCTAGTTCCAATGGGAACACTTTCATTGACAAATGCCTCATATGAACTTTGCTGGAACTGAGGAATGTGGTCATTGGCATCTTCTAGCCTGATCATGACTTTTGCTTTACTATCACTGCCTTTTTGTACAATTGTGATTTCATAAGTATCTTTCCCAGCCAAGTTTAGATGACGGGCTGTGGTGATAAGACCTGTTCTTGCATTAATCTTAAAATATTCAGAATCTTCACTCTCAGAAATTTTGTATTCCACAGATATGGTCATGGGTTGCACCTTCACTACTGCAACAATAGCACCAGGGGGCGAGAACTCACTGACAGTTACTTCATAAACATTTTTTTCAAACTCAGCTTTCACCTTTTCCTTTTTAGGGCTAGCAATATGTACATATTTCATTTCAGAAGATCTCTGAGGAGACCCTTTATCTTTTGCCTGAAGTGTCAGGTTAACACCATATGGAAAAGTGTCCCAATCAATAGGACTTTTTTGTTTGATTTTATACTCGTTCATCCATTTTCCCTCTTTAACCAAAGAAAACTGTTGCAATGCATCTCCCGCCACTATTGAAACAGACTCAATGTCACCATTTGCACCTTCATCTATGTCATCAACGGTAATTATGGCATAAGTAGGATCCACGTCCAACATGGAAGGAATGTGAGTGACCACAGTGATTGTGGGAGCATGTTCATTAATACGTTCAATGTGAACAAAAAGTTTGGCAGTGCTGCTTACGCCATTGTTGCCATATAATTTCATCCCACGATCTACGGCCAACACTTCTAGGTCATATCGGTTTTTCTCATCGTAGTTTAAGCGTCCACTTAACGAAACAACCCCACTAGTGGGATGAACAGAGAATAGATCTACTTTGTTCTTAAAATAGTAATAAAATTCTCCATTAGATCCAATATCGGCATCTGTGGCGGTAACTTGTGCAATGCTAGTCCTTATCGGTGTACTCTCGGCAATTGTGACAGAGTAGGTTGTCGGGGAAAACAGAGGTCTGAGATCATTCATATCCAAGACCTGAATGTTAACTTTTGTCCAAGCCTCTAAGTCTTCTCCCCTGACTGATGCTTTTATTGATAATAAATAGCTATCTTGAATTTCTCTGTTCAGGATGGCAGAATTTCCACCTTTTGTTCGAATCCTTAAAAAACAAAAGTCTCCGATTACAACTTCTTCTGCTTTAAAAAAACCTTCTTCATCTCCAGACATGATCCTGTACTTGATGTCCCAGGATAGGTTGGCTAACTTGATTCCAATTTTCGTTTGACTGTTGAGGTACGTCCGGGCAGCAGAATTTTCGTAAACAGTGGCATTGTATGTGGGGTATGTAAACTGGAAGATCTGTGGTGAGGGTCCTTGGATACCAATGCATAATTTGAAAAAGAAATTTAAAAACAAAAAGATCATATAGGAGGGAGATATCGATGTGTCTCCCAAGATATCCATGGTTATAGCCATTCCATCATTTTCTTTTTTCCTGGAACAAAAATAAAATTAACATTAATAACATTTATACATTATATATGTTATATTTATATACTGTGTATATATATATATATATATATATATATATTTACTATCATTACTCCACATGCTATGGTCCTGCGTAAGCTACGCAGTAGGTTAAAATGCGTTGACCTATGAATTCGGACCTAAACACTTCTATCTACTTTGTATAAGCTACTTTATATAAGTGAATTTGCTTTGGTTCCTTTGGGGTATACCTTCTACTAGACTCTTGTGTGAAGCACTGTTGCCTGATTTGTAAACTATGTGTATATGCAAAAGTGTTTTTATTATGAATTGTAGATAAAGATTTTGTTTTTTATATATAAGGGTTATGTTTAATGCCAGTGCCATTAAAGTCCAACGTTGTTGTGGGATTTCTTTCTATATATCTTTTGCCGATACCTGACAACGTTACTAAACCTTCCACATTCTATCCAAAGTTTATAAAAAAGTTGTGACTTTATATACAGGCTCAGTCAAAGGACTTTGTTGTGTGGCAAAGCTGGGTAAATCTTGGGTAAAAATGTCTTCAAGCTGTGTATTTAGCTGTTTGCCAGGAGTTTAGCTTTAACAAAGTGACAAAAAATATATACAAATGGAAAAAATAAAGCATTATTTTAAAAGATCAGGGACATCTGACAAATTTTAGAAAACTTTTACAAAAAAAGAAAATGGAATAGAACCTTTGTGATGATAAGTCAAGTTATACAAATATGCTTCTGACTTTTGGGTGGATTGACAAAAGGATGCATTCAAGTCCATCACGTGTAACAAACATTTCATTAAAGACGACCTTCACTCTCTTTACCCACTTTCCATTACAGTGCTTTGCAAACGTATTTACACCCCTTGACATTTTCCACATTTTGTCATGTTACAACCAAAAACATAAATGTATTTTATTGGGATTTTATGTGATAGACCAACACAAAGTGGCACATAATTGTGAAGTGGAAGGAAAATGATAAATGGTTTTCAAAGTTTTTTTTTACAAATAAATATGTGAAAGTGTGGGGTACATTTGTATTCAGCCCCCCTGATTCAATACTTTGTAGAACCACCTTTCACTGCAATTACAGAGAGTGACATTTTTGTTCATTCTTCTTTGCAAAATAGCTCAAGCTCTGTCAGATTGGATGGAAAGCATCTGTGAACAGCAATTTTCAAGTCTTGCCACAGATTCTCAATTGGATTTAGGTCTGGACTTTGACTGGGCCATTCTAACACATGACTATGCTTTGAACTAAACCAGGGGTAGGCAACCTTAAAGAGGTGGGGATCTACCTGAACAACAAGGGAGAAGTAAAAAATCCCCAGGGCCAGTTTTACCCAGTGTCGCCTCCTCACACCTGATTTAAACATAAAATGTTCGTACTACTATGTTGCATTTGCGTGCATTGCACGGCAATCGTTTTTAAATCAGTTGGTGAGGAGGCAACATATTGCCTCCTCACCACCTGTCAAACACACTCAGATCACTTTTCACTCTTCTTTCATGCTGCTGGCATCACTCTGGAGGCCGCGATAAGAGGTGAAGGGCACGATCTACCAGTCACCTGTCCGCGATCTACTGGTAGATCACGATCTACAGGTTGCTGACCCCCAATCTAAACCATTCCATTGTATCTCTGGCTGTACGTTTAGGGTCATTGTCCTGCTGGAAGTTGAACCACTGCCCCAGTCTCAAGTCTTTTGCAGACTCTTATGCCCCGTACACACGGTCAGATTTTACGACGGAAAATGTGTGATAGGACCTTGTTGTTGGAAATTCCGACTGTGTGTAGGCTCCATCACACATTTTCCATCGGATTTTCCGACACACAAAGTTTGAGAGCAGGCTATAAAATTTTCTGACAACAAAATCCGTTGTCGGAATTTCCGATCGTGTGTACACAAATCCGACGCACAAAGTGCCACGCATGCTCAGAATAAATAAAGAGATGAAAGCTATTGGCTACTGCCCCGTTTTTAGTCCCAACGTACGTGTTTTACGTCACCGCGTTCAGAATGATCGGATTTTCCGACAACTTTGTGTGACCGTGTGTATGCAAGACAAGTTTGAGCCAACATCCATCGGAAAAAATCCTAGGATTTTGTTGTCGGAATGTCCGATCAATATCCGACCGTGTGTACGGGGCATAACAGGCTTTCTTCTAAGATTGCCCTGTATTTGGCTTTATCCCTCTTCCCATCAACTCTGACCAGCTTCCCTGTCCCTGATGAAGAAAAGCATCCTCACAACATGATGCTGCCACCACCATGTTTTACAGTGGGGATGGTGTATTCAGGGTGATGTGCAGTGTTAGTTTTTGACCACACATAGCATTTTGCTTTTAGACCAAAAAGTTAAATTTTGATCTCATCTGACCAGAGCACCTTCTTCCACGTTTGCTGTGTCCCCCACATGGCAAACAGGACTTCTTATGGCTTTCTTTCAACAATGGCTTTCTTCTTGCCACTCTTCCATAAAGGCCAAATTTGTGGAGTGCAAGACTAATAGTTGTCCTGTGGACAGATTCTCCCACCTGAGCTGTGGATCTCTGCAGCTCCTCCAGAGTTACCATGGGCCTCTTGGCTGCCTCTCTGATGAATGCTCTCCTTGCCCGGCCTGTCAGTTTAGGTGGAAGGCCATGTCTTGGTAGGTTTGCAGTTGTGCCATACTCTTTTGATTTCCGGGTGATGGATTGAACAGTGCTCTGTGAGATTTTCAAAGCTTGGGATATTTTTTTTAAAACTGCAATAAACTTCTCCACGAGTTTATCCCTGACCTGTCTGGTGTGTTCCTCGGCCTTCACAATGCTGTTTGTACACTAAGGTTCTCTAACAAACCTCTGATGGCTTCACAGAACAGCTGTATTTATACTGAGATTAAATTCCACACAGGTGGACTCTATTTACTAATCAGGTGACTTCTAAAGGCAATTGGTTTCACAAAATTTTAGATGTAGGGGTATCAGAATAAAGGGGGTTGAATACAAATGCACGCCACACTTTTTAGATATTTATTTGTAAAAAAAATTGAAAACCATTTATTATTTTCCTTCCACTTCACAATTATGTGCCATTTTGTGTTGGTCTATCACATAAAATCCCAATAAAATAGATTTAAGTTTTTGGTTGTAACATGACAAAATGTCAAGGGGAATAAATACCTTTTTAAGGCACTGTAAATTACTTCCCTTCGTGCTATTTTCACAGTCACAGATTGTGTTCTGTTTTTTTTTGTAAACACCGGATTCTTGCCTATGTAATAAATCCCCCGCTGCCTCGTAGGATACTCATTTCATCCCAGGAATCTCTGGGGAAATCCACTGCATATGCACCATGATATGACATCAGGGTGCTGGCTCTGCATGTGTGTCATCAGGGGGCTGTTGTGCATGTGCATCACCAGGGTGCTAGCTCTGCATGCGCGTCATCAGGGGGCTGGCTCTGCATGCGCGTCATCAGGGGGCTGGCTGCAAGAACCAGGAAGAGACAGCCGGCTACTGGTGGCATTATAAAAAATGATAGCAACATGGTAACTGGTGTACAGCAGCAGAATGGTAGATGGGTGAGTATGTTAGTCATGGGTAACCCAAGTAAAATATATATGTGCCAATTTACGGGAAAAAAAAATACATTTTAATATTTATAGATAAAAACAACAGCTATTGTTGATCCAGGGAATATCTGTTTGCCTTTCGGGGGATTAAGTCCCTATTCACACCTGCAAATAGGGACATTTGCAATGACATGCTGGAGACCCAACATACAGTCTGCACCCAGGGCCAATCATTCACGGGTAATCGCTCCATCAGCGAGTACATGCAAGTGGCTACGATTTGCTGTGGAAGCTGTCAGACTCCTAAGGCTTTCAATGGGGCCTCCTCCTGCATCTAACTCCTGCTGGATTTCCTGTATGTAACTGCAATTGTGAATGGAGCAATTTATGTTTCCCCCACTGGAGCAAATTGGACCATACTTTTATATGTTTTTTTGCCTTCCTCTGGATCAACTGTGGGTATAGGATTTTGTATATGGAAGTTTTCTATTTATATTTTTTTTTTTCAATTTTTTTTTTCTTTACTGTACATCAACTGCAGGTATAGGATTCTGTATATGGTGGTTTTCTACATATTTTTAGTATTTCTTTTTTTGTTTTGCCTTCATTTAGATCAGATGTATGTATAAATTTTTATATATGAAAATTTTCTTTTCATTTATTCTATTTATTTATTTTTTCTATCGGTTGAACTGGATGGACTTTAATCTGGCTAACTATGTAACTATGAAGTGGTGAAGATCCTTTTCAAGAACACTCACGCCTGAACACTATCTCTGCTGCAACAATTACACTCCGACTACAGTGATAATGATTAACACAGTGACACGCAGTTCATGAACTGCATTGTATACGGTCTTACTTAGCCAAAGTTCCAAATTCTATATGAGAGCTTTATAATTGAGGAAACTAGTGTTTTTTTTTCTTTTATTTTTTTTTTACTTCTCTCTCACTTTGTTTTCTTTGTCTTTCAGTGCATTCTGGCCTATTCAACTGAAAAACAAACCAATTTAAAATGCAATTAGCGTCCTCAATGAGTGCATTTAAGGCTTGTAATGATGCTAAGTGCATTACTTAGCTACAGATGCACTCAGTGCCAAACATCATGCTGGTACTTCTTTATGTGAGTTGCTGGTATTTAATGAAAATCGCAGAAGCAAAAAAAGATGACAAAGCATGGAAGGGAAAAAAATCTTGTAAATACATTCAATATAAATTAGATAAAGAGTATGTTTGATAAACTGGAACAGAGTTTCTCAACCAGGGTTCCATGGAACCATAAAGTTCATCCAGAGGTTGCTAAGGGTTCCTTGAGCAATTTCTGTCTCTCAGATAAGTTCCCACGGATACCATTGATCTTTTTAGCTATCTGTAAGGAGCATTCTTCCCACTGACCATCACACTAATGTATTATGAGTTGTACATATAGTCATTTTTAACAGGGGTTCCCTGAGACTGGAAAGTTATTTCAAAGGTGCCTCTGTGTTGAAAAGGTTGAGAAAAGCTGGACTGGAATGTGCTATAGACTGCTCAGGACGCAATCTCAAATTTCAGTTGGTGAAGACTTGCCCATGGATTCACCAAAAAGCTGCTATTCTAAAGCTGCGTACACACAGTTGGATTTTCCGACGGGAAATGTTCGATGTGAGCTTTGCTGTCAGAAAGTCAGACCGTGTGTATGCTCCATTGAACATTTGCTGTCGGAATTTCCGCACACAAATGTTTGAGAGCAGGTTCTCAAATTTTCCGACAACAAAACTTGTTGTCGGAAAGTCCGATCGTGTGTGCACAAGTCTGTCGCACAAAAGTTCACACATGCTCTGAATCAAGCAGAAGGGGCCGCACTGGCTATCGAACTTCTCGGCTCGTCGTATGTGTTGTACGTCACCGCGTTCTCAAGTTCGGAATTTTTTGGCCAACATTTGTGTGACCGTGTGTATGCAAGACAAGTTTGAGCCAACATCCTTTGGAAAAAAATCCACGGTTTTGTTGTCGGAAAATCCAATCATGTGTACGGGGCATAAGATTACCAAGATCAGCAATCTTTACTGAATATAGAATCATATAAGAATTTGTTAATTTTTGGAATAACAATAGATGGCTTACCTCCCAACTTTTTTGAGATGGGAAGAGGGATGCCTTTTAAAACAACATATGTAGGCAAAGGACATACCCCTGCACAGCCCCTGGTTTTGTGGAACTATAAAGAGTACAAAGGCAAAAAACAATTGGTTAAGCCCACAAATGCTTTTTTTTTTACCACTTCCTTCCTGTATACAGGATTTTAAAATAGGAATAGATGCAATCATTTAGATCAGGGTTTCTCAACCAAGGTTCTGTGCAACCCTAGGGTTCCTCCAATTTTTGCTAGGGGTTCCTTGAGCAATGACCAATTTTTTTTCTCGCAGATAAGTTCTCAATGACACCAATGACTTTGTAGCTATCTGTAGGAGGAAATTCTTCCCAATGACCACAAATGTAAGGAACACTCTTCCCACTGACCATTACACTCATCATGAGTTGGGATATAGTCATTTTTAACAGGGGTTCCCTGAGACCAGAAAGTTATTTCAAGGGTTCCTCTGTGTATAAGAGTTTGAGGAAGTCTGATTTAAATATTAGATGAACAGTTAAGTGTAATATAACACTACCGGTAGTTAATGTTCATACACCAGGGCTTGACAAATTTGCTTTGATTCTAGGAGCAAGCTAAAAAAGTTAGGAGACAGTTTTTTTTAAACCAACAAATCTTACAGGTGGAACACGTAGCACGTTCTCGAAGATGAACTTATCCTTTAACCCTTTCACAGCCAGAACCCTTTTGTGTTTTTTGAACACGTTTAAAAAATGATTTTAGGCCTGAATATTACATAAAAACCCCAAACATTATATATTTTCTGATTTTCTGAAAGCAGAAACCCTGGAGAATATATTAGTGATAGTTTTATGTGACACAATATTACGGCAAAGATTTAGATTTTCTAAATTTACGTAAAAAAAAAACACATTATAAGGTATAAGGGGGCACAAACGCAATATATTTCCCAATTTTATTGGTAAAATATAAAAGCCAAGGTTGCACCAGGTAAAAAGATACCCAACATGTCAAACCTTAAACATGTTAGTACCCTATATTTTCCATAGGCGATGCTTTAAAACCCCCCTATAAGTCATCAGTTTAGCATCACAAAGGAGGTCTGCTAGAATTATTGCTCTCATTCCAGCATGCCCCGCGATATGTAACATGTATTCGCAATCAACGTCGTCAGGCGTAGGTGCCCCTCCATATGCGTTTATGTTTGTACGTGCGTATATGTGGTGGAGGGTTGCCTCAAAATTTTTACAATTAAAATAAACATTTTTTAACTTTTTTCTGGTGACAGGTTCTCTTTATTGAGACATCTAAAAGACCCTGCATGTCTCCCCTGTACTCCACTAAATGTAATGCAATGCACATCACACTACTTAACCTTTTTTCCTGGACTTAATGGCCGGGAAAACTGTCAATGGGGACTGTCAACATGTGTTGTCACTTCTGTGTCAACAACCACCTCTACCCAGTGAGGGGTGCACGCGTGGTGTGGGCAGCATTCAGGCGGCAGCCCAGGCACAGGATGAAACTTCTTGTCGCCATGGTGACCTGGCGCCTGGAATTTGTCGAGCCCTGACATACATATCGGGTCTACACATCAGATTCTGCATGGAGTTTGCATTTCCTCCCTTAGCTTGCAGGTATTCTGGTTACCTCCATGTGCTGGTAGGTTAATTGGCTAAATTGGCCCTGATATGTGTGTAAAAATTTGTTAAGCACATGTGTTATTACCTTCCTCATGCCGAGCAATTGGAGATGGTTGAGGAAAGATGTGCCAACCTACCTCGCAAAAAAAAATCACCAATAAAATGTTATGGGGAAAAAAGGCTTTCAAGTGTATCTAATATGGAGCCCAGATAGTTGGGCCATTAAATCACCAAGAGTTGGACACAACTAAACATTTATATACACACATACATCCATCCATTAGACCAGTGGTTCTCAACTCCTGTCCTCAGGACCCACTAACAGGCCAGGTTTGCAGGATAACTGAAATACATCACAGGTGATATCATTTGCTGCTCAGTGATTGCAGTATTCTAGTCTGCATCTCCCCAAGGTAATACATAAATTCTGGCCTGTTAGTGGGTCCCGAGGACCGGAGTTGAGAACCACTGCATTAGACTAAAAAGAGGAACAGAAGGTTTTGATTCCAGGAGGGACAGTTGGGACCTAAGCTGTGGTCACTTAACGTGTAAATCCACTTTTGGTGGGCTTATATAGTGCGCTCTAATACCCACCTTGATGAACCCTGACAAGTGATGTCTCCTCTCTACTGAGAACCTCACTGTGGCCTGCTTGTCACTGGGAAACCTCTTCATTAAAACTTTCACTGGCAGGTCCTTTTTCCCAGCACATGCATACTAAGATTTATGTTTATTCCAGTAGGACATCTAAAGTCCATGGCAGAAACTGAGGTACTGAGCATGCCACACGCTAAATATCTTGGTGGATCAAGCATAATGTAGGTAAGTGCTTGGCTTTTCAGGGGTGATAAAAGAGAACATCAGAACCTGCTAAACATAAATACACCAAAAGTGGACTAAAGCTAGCCATGCACAGCCCAAACAGCTGAATCCTGCTAAAAATGTGAATGCCTGGCTGTCTGTAGCTTCAATATGTCACTGACATGGAATAAGCATGCAGATCAGAAAAGTGAGAGTTAAGTCAGAACTTCTGCCCTGGATACCCGTTATAGATCAATCTCCAAAAAGAAAGTTTTGAAGTCATTGATTCAGCAGCTAGCATTTTCAAAAGGAGGTCAGCAGTGGCAGCCCCTGTAAAGCAGATATCATATTTGGAGTCTGTCTGACAATGCAGAATCTGGGTCAAGTGAAGCTACTGGGGGAGGTTAATAGACAATTACAATAAGATAGGGTTAAGAGCCCTCAAGCAATGATGGGTCCCTGGAACAAGAGACAGCACTAAAAATATTGCCACAAGTTCTAATCCTTCCTCACTATAGTAAAACACATCCGTCTGTGTCCCCGTTGGAGAGATATCCCATCACTTCACACACCACTATCCTGACATGAGATCTTCCCAAGGGGGACACGGGTGGCATTAAAACCTGGCAGAAGCTCTAACCTTTCTGCTCTATCTAGAAAGAAATAACAAGTTTTGGTTGGAGCTGGACTTTAAAAAATACGTAAACCCAACCTTTCATATTTAATTACAGCTTTACCCCCGCTTCCTGTCTAGTAAATAGTTGTCCCCAAGAACAGGAAGTGAGGGGATATGTCTTAATAGAGGCCTGCATGGTAGTAAAGCCTGACAGGGGTTTTAACCTTTTCCCTTTCTATCTAAACAAAAATGTTTTAGGTTTAGATCAATTTTAATGTCTTCCAGTTAAAGTGGTTCTAAACCCTCACATATACCTAGTAAAGTGACTGGCCTCAGGTGATACACAGAGATGAAACAAATCCACCTACATAAGTTTTACCTGTTTATCTATAGCTGTTTTTCCCCTACATGCATTCAAAGTGCAGAATTTACACAGGATCTCTTTAGTTACATCAGTGAGAAGAGTTCTGAGAGCTGATTGGAGGGAAAGGACACACACCCTATACACAGCACATAGGAACAGAGCTGAGGCTGTCAATTAGCTGGAGGTCCTACCCCTGTCACCATTTTTTTCTTGGGGCAGGAAAAACTTTTCAGAAGTGACCCATGCTTAAAGCAGAGGAACAGAGCAGCAGACAGAAATGACACTTTGTGCTCTTAATAGAGACAAGCACACACTACAGAGGGATATGCTTTGTTCATATTTTATGTCTGAGGTTTACAACTACTTTAGGGGTTTAGGTTTACTTTACTGATGTCAAGCAGGGGCAACATGGTACCATTGGAACACACATTGAGAGGCAGCATTCCAAATCTATGTACCACCCACCAAGAGAAAAGGCCATGACCCTCTTGGTGTGGGGAGAAGGAAATGGTCACTCCAAGATACGTGTACAACTTTTATTGCACAAAGATTTCAGTTTTGTTTTGTTTCAAATCCCCTTCCTCCTCCTTTTCTGCCAAACTCTTCAACATTTGACAGCAAAAATTACAAATTCAAACATTTTATTAGATTTTGGTGTTTTATACAGACCACAAATATCCAAGGCTTTATTAATATTTATCGCATGGTGGTCAACTGCAATGGAATACAGAGAGGGAGAAACTGGGAATGTAACCTAAGGATGAGGAGCGAAGGGACCATGACACAAGAGAAACCCAAAACGGAAAAATATGATCGGCACAGGGGCTTCGGTTCATTCTAAATCAGATTGTGTGGTAAATTGAGAGCTAATAGCTTTCCCAACAAGAAAAGAGGAAGACAATGCAGAGAATGAATCAGAGATCTGCCAGTTAAGCTGGAAATAATCAGGGCATACAGGCTAGTCAGCATTATAAAGGCGTAATTCTAGACTGCCCCAAGGAACCTCAGTTCAGCCGCCATTCACTGCTGGCTTCTGAATCCTTCTCTCACTTTTCCACCAGGTGCTGGGAATGCTTCCATACGCTGCGATCATCAACTTATGTCAAAGGGGAAATCATCAGCAAATATGAGAGCGTGGGTTTATCGGCTACTGTCCTTGGGGAGGCTGATTGAAATAATTGAAATAAAATGGGGGAGGAAGAATCAGAATGGTTAGGTTAGACCTAAAGTGTCCCTTTCTTTTCCCTATGCTGGGCAAAGTAAAATGGTTACTTGAAGTGCTATGTATTTAGGCAGTTTTAGCGTGGAATGTCCTCTTACCAATGCAGCATGCAGCTCTTCCCTGCATTCTAGCAGCCTAGACACATAAGGTGTCACTTGAACAGAAACTGAAGGTAAATCTACCCAATGGGTACACAAACAGCCATAGAAATGTGAGGTTAACACCCTTCCCCATTCGACTGAAAAAAAAGAATATTATTTTCTGCTCTTTGCATCTTTGTTGAAGTGATTACCCACCACTGGGACAGGAATCCAAGGGAAATCTTACTCTCCCTTTCTCTATCCAAAACTAAAAATTGGTGACCTTTGCAAAATAAAAGTCGTTTTCCAGAAAATATAACATACTCTTCAGTAAATTAGTCGTTTTTGATCGTCCCTTAAGCATCTACCCCACACATTAGTGGATCTTCAAACAAATGTTCCTACGAACATTCATACGAAAATTCTCATCAGTACATTTGATGATGAATGTTGCTCGAAAGTACTTCAAAAGTTTGTTTGCAACATTTAATTTCTGAATAAATGTAATTTCCCAGAATGAAAACCACATTCGCTGTTGGAGAAAGTTTCCTTGTTCAATTTGTTAGGATAAGAACAAGGTACAAGATAATGCAAACATTACATCAAAATATAACAGTCTTCAGCAAAGTACAAAAGCAGCCATCGGGGTACACTGGAATGATGTTGATAGAATGTAGTTCTCAGGTACAAGACATGGAGGAATAAAAAAGATAACATCTCAAAGATGTAAGATGGGCTACATGAGACCGGTATTCATATAACAAATAGGTAAAACCGACTAGTATGAGTGTTACGGTAGAGGATATTCAAATATTACGGTAGCATGCCTGAGCATGGAAAGGGCCACTGAGCCTGTTGGTTCTAGCCATTTCAAAGGATCTATGAGAAAATATAGCTTTTAGCATACATGACATTTTTGCTTGAATTGTAATGGTTTGTGACCACCTGCTGATTTTAATAGCCTGGCTGCAGAGACAGCATTTGTATAATGGCGTACAGTATATATTTAATCATAGAAACGTAGAAAAGTAATGGCACTCAACCTCTGCTAGAGGTCTATTCTAAGCATCAACAGCAGGTAAAGCAGTGGTGGCTGAAATCTTTAACCATAGAACAGATTTAGTGATCTAAAGCCAACTGAGCCAGCAGAGACGGGCCTGGAGCAAAGTACTCGAAAAACAGCTCTTCTGAGTCAGTTAGTGCAAGGGAGGTTTGACTGGGTTGGGACCAGGCATCTCTGGGGCTACCACATTATAGTATTAGGCTAGGATAAGTTGGGAGGAGTGCAGATTTGATTTGTTATCACTAGTTGGTGGGGCTAGAATGGTGGGGGGAGAGGAGTATATAAAATAGGCAGTGACCATTAGGGAGCAGTAATTTTCTATGGTAGAAGAGACATTTTCTAGTTTTGGATAGAACCGGAAAGGGAAAGGGTGCATTCAAAATTGCGAATGCTGCCTGGCTGTGATTAGCTGCGAGAACCACAGTGAGGGTTCCCACGATTAGCTGCAGAAAGCCAGCACCCTTGAGAGGAGACTGCCTGCATCCAGGATCAATTATTTGGAAATAATCGCTGCTTTAGAGATTACATGCAAGTGGACAAGATTAGCTGCAAGAGCCAGCAGTCTCTGATTGCTTTCAATGGAGCTGTCTAACCGCAGCTAATTATGGGAAGCCGCGCTGGAGTTCTCGCAGCTAAATGTAGCCAGGGTGCATTTGCAAGTGTAAATGCACCCTTATACTCTACAACCCCACTCTCTATCCTGATGGATTCAGTAACACGCACAAGTCTGGAATATTGTTGCACTCCTTGGTATCTTTATTGAAGCATTAAAATTATATCACAGGTATGACAGGAACATTAAAAGGTGACGCATTTCGCGCTAAATTCAGCGCTTACTCAAACCTGGTTTGAGTAAGCGCTGAATTTAGCATGAAACGCATCACCTTTTAATGTTCCTGTCATACCTGTGATGTCATTTTAATGCTTCAATAAAGATACCGAGAAGTGCAGCAATATTCTGGACTTGTGCAAGTTAGTGAATCTCACAGACGAGCTGTGCAGCACCCTGGGTTCCAGTTCACAACATGTGAGAGTCAGTCACTCACCTAGGGCGGCATCAGTTTGCCTTCCCTATCCTGATAACATCCTGTAAAACCTAGACACATGAGGTGTCACTTGGACAGAAACTGAAGGTAAATCTACCCAATGGGTACACAAACAGCCATAGAAACTTGAGGTTAACACCCTTCCCCACTCGACTGAAAAAAGAGTGTTATTTTCTGCTCCTTGCATCTTCATTGAAGTGATTACCCACCACTGGAACAGGAATCAAAGGGAAATCTTACTCTCCCTTTCTCTATCCAAAACTAAAAATTGTTGACCCTTGGAAAATAAAAGTAGTTTTCCAGAAAATATAACATACTCTTTAGTTAACTAGTACTTTGTTCCTCCCTTAAGCATCTACCCCATACATTAGTGGATTTTCAAACAAATGTTCGTACGAACATTCATACAAATAATTCTCACCAGTTCTTTTGATGATGAATGTTGCTCAAAAGTACTTCAAAATTTTATTCGCAACATTTAATTTCTGAATAAATGTAATTTTCCAGAATGAAAACCACATTCGCTGTTGGAGAAAGTTTTCCTTGTTCAATTTGTTTATTAGGATAAGAACAAGCTACAAGATAATGCAAACATTACATCAAAATATAACAGTCTTCAGCAAAGTACAAAAGCAGCCATCGGGGTACACTAGAATGATGTTGATAGAAGGTAGTTCTCAGGTACAAAACATGGAGGAATAAAAAAAATAACATCTCAAAGATGTAGGATGGGCTACATGAGACCGGTATACATATAACAAATAGGTAAAACCACTAGTATGAGTGTTACGGTAGAGGATATTCAAATATTACGGTAGCATGCCTGTGCATGGAAAGGGCCAGTGACCCTGGTGGTCCTTTGAATAGTAAGAAGAGAGAACTAGAATAAGAATAGTTTGGAAATGAAAGCAAAGTAGAGGAAAGAAAAGGTGGGTGAAGAGGGGGGTAGAAAGGGAGGGGGTCTAGGATAATGGGGTAAAAGAGGAAAGCAGGAGCGGGGAACCATGGGAGGCTGCTGGAAAAAGGAGGCTTCAATGCTTCAGTATCCAAGTGAAGTATGTTGCATATTTAGGGGAGCAATAAAGACCCGTCAAAGTCCTTTGGAAGGTAATAGGTCACCCAGGGACTCCAGAGAGCTTCAAATTTGTAACTTTGCCTGTGAGAGCAGCCTCAATTTTGGCATGAATCATAGCTTGCCTTATCTTAAGTTTTACTGCAAGGACACAAAGGTTAGGGGTCTTCCAAGACTTCTCTAGGATCTGTTTGGCTGCTATAGTAACCAGCAGGATATGTTTATACTGCCGGTGTGTTAGTTCTGTGGGCTTCTTATTGAGAAGTACTACAGTGGGGTCTGGGTGAATAGGGGGAGAAACATTTTCCATCCACTGCCTTCACATTTTCTCAGCATTGCTGTAGAAAATGAACATCAACTTCACTTTCTCCTCTTTTTTTGTGTGCTGGGCTCTCCTAAAAAAACATTCATACACACCTAGCGATACCAAAGCTGTCTGGTGTAATCCACCACTGTGGCCATCTTCTCTTCTTCATCGGGCAGCTGGCTGTCTCTTGCAAACAGCTCCCTAATGACATTACCTGCCACATGTGCAATGTGATTGCCCAGAGGCCTCTTGGGATGTATGATGCGCAGAAGGCTGTGGGCAGCTGCGGCAAAGTCATTCCCACTGAGGTGAGAAATGTCGAAGCTCCAGTGATTTTGTTTAAAAACAAAAAAACTTATTTGCAAAAAAATATAAGTTTGCAAATGTGGTACAGGAGGGGGCAATAGTAGATAAAACAGCAAAGAAGAATGATGGTTTAAACTAAGCCAAATTCTGCAGAGATAACCTTGGAATTGCCCATAGCAACCACATACAGTATCAGCTATTATTTTTTATTTTTTTTAAAGATCTCAATGGCTTGTATAAAACCAGTCACTATAGGAAAATAATACACAAATGTGTAATCAACTAACATAAAATAAAAATAGTGGTCACACATTTACTCAGACCACAAACAGCTGTGAAATCAATCACGAGAGACGGATCTGAAAACTTAACATAACCTCATCTCATCTGTTAATGCTTTTAGCTTGAAAACGCATTTGGTGGATGTGTTTTCTGACTGAAGCCTGTGTCAGTGTAAATACTAACAAACATTTAACTTTGTATTTGTTGCCAAGAAAATGTTTTACAGACTCCACAATGACCTCCATACAAGAGTGCTGAACCTTTCGAGATTATGCAAAGAAGAGTTTTAGTGAAATGATAATCTCTATATAGACTACATTGAAGAGGCTGCGTAGAACGTTTCCCATGAAGTTCAGAAAAAGCTCACATCGGGGATCGTTTGAATGTCTGTAGGCCTTTCACAAAATTTCCAGGCTAAGCCTGGCTGACTATTCTCTTGGGGACAAAGCTACCGGCTAGATATTTTCCCAACCAAATGCTAGGTGCTTATGGGCTCTTCCCATCTCTTCTCCATATTCAAAAACACTCATAAAAAATGATCTAAAATCATTATTTTTTTTGTTACAGTGCATTTAAAGTCAAAAACATTATTTTAAAGTTTTGACTAAAGTAGGAAGGATTAGAATCCCTGTTCTTTTTTTTTTTTATTGCTTGAAAGTGCACTTCCCATGCCTTACATCTCATAGCTGTATGTCTGCAGTGAAATACTGCTTTTGGCCGCTTGTCTCATTGCGGTGCTCATTGTTCTCCTTCCTGGAGAGGAAGCTGTACCTGAGGACCAGCAGTGCAAGCATTCACCTGCTCATGCTTCCTTCATTCTGTGGACCTGTGCGTCTTTCACCTCTCTGATTCTTAGATTCTCCCCAGGTATATACATTGCTTACATTAACTGATGTAATAATTATTACAGAGTTGTTTTAGATTGTATCTTTTATATATACCCAGAGTTCAGCTTTAAATGTTTATTTGTAAAACAAAGGCAATGGGGTTGAAAATGGAAAGTGCAAGATCTAGTGCAGCTGTGCACGGTAGCCAATCAGCTTCTAACTTCAGCTTGTTCAATTAAGCTTTGACAAAAAACCTTGAAGCTGATTGGTTTCTATGCAGAGCTGCACCAGATTTTGCACTCTCCAGTTTTAGTCTTTAAGTTTCCACTATTGTGACCTGAGTCGTGCGATTTTTTGTGATGTGACTTGAAGCAATGCCTGTGTATTCTTGGACCTCAAGTCGCATCAAAGTGGGACCAAAGTAGTGCAGGGACTACTTTGAACTTGCTGCGACTTGAAGTAGCACAGATATGAACGGTACTCATTGGAAATCATGGAGTACGACTTGTCATGCGACTTTGCAGTCCCAAGTCGCATGACAAGTTGCACTAGTGGAAACCGAGCCTAAGTATATCAACCCCTATATGTATATAAAAGGAATTGTATATTATATATGTAACTATTCCAGTTTTCATAAATCTGCCTCAGTCTTCCATACTGTTCTTGACAACAACACTCTACTACATTCCCATGTCCTGAACTGTTTATATATACATATAAAATTTAAAACCCCTATCTTCAATAGATATCGGTCTGGAATGAAGTGTACTTATTATAAACAGGATATAAACTCAATTAAACAATCTTAAAATAGGAAGCATTCTATTGTCCAATCTCTCAAAACCAAAAGGACAAAAGAAATTCAAAGCACAAAAAAATAAAAATAAAATAAAACTTCAGAACTGTCACAGCCCCAACACCAGGGATTGATGTGAACTGTGACAATGGCAGAAGTATAACAAGGTCAACCAGAGCAGCATGGGGACTAAATGGTTAGCACCCCTGCCTTCTACTGCTGGAATGCATAGCTCCTCATTGTCTCTTATTTAGAAGAACTAGAGAAACATATAAAAATGATGGCAGAAAAAAAGACCAAGTGGTCAATTTGTTTTTGTGTTTTTTTGTTTTTGTTGGTTTTGGGGTATTTTTTTTTTTTTGCTATATTAGTATAGCCTAGTGTTTGTCCCAAGAATGTTTAAATCCCGTTACTGTTGACTGACTCACTACCTCTGCTGAAAGTCTATTCCAAGCATAAACTACTCTTTCAGTGAAAAAATACTTTATAATAGATGTAGGCAACCTGGGGCCCTCCAGCTGTTGTGGAATTACATTTCCCACGAGGCATTGCAAGGCTAGCAGTTACAATTACTCCCAGAGGAATGATGGGACTTGTAGTTCTGCAACAGCTGGAGGGCTCCAGTTTGCCTACCCCTGTATTGTAAGGTTAGTTTTGAACTTTCCACCTGCTAGTTCAAAGTCATGTCCTAGTGTTCTTGATCTTGGCATTCACCCCCTTGATGTATTTAACCACTTGCCGACCATGTCAGCAGAATGGCAAAGGTAGGTAAATGGGTGTACTTGTATGACCCTTTGAATCTGTCGCCTATCGGGTACGCAGGCGCCGCTGGTGGCGCGCGATCGTGCCTGTGGGTCCCGCGAACTCGATGTTCGCCGGCAGCCCGCAATTGCAGCAAGGAGAGGCAGAACGGGGAGATGTCTATGTAAACAAGGCATTTCCCTGTTCTGTCAAGCAACATGACAGGGATCTACTGCTCCCTGTCATTAGGAGCAGTGATCTATGTCATGTTCTATTGAGCCCATCCCCCCTACAGTTAGAATCACTCCCTAGGACTCACTTAACCCCTTGATCGCCCCCTAGTGTTTAACCCCTTCCCTGCTAGTGTCATTTATACTGTAATCAGTGGCTATTTGTAGCACTGATCGCTGTATAAATAACAATGGTCCCAAAATAGTGTCAAAAGTGTCCGATGTGTCCGCCATAATGTCGCAGTCCTGATAAAAATTGCAGATCGCCGCCATTACTAGTAAAAAGAAAATTAATGATAAAAATGCCATAAATCTATCCCCTATTTTGTAGACGCTATAACTTTTGCACAAACCAATCAATATACACTTATTGTGATTTTTTTACCAAAAATATGTAGAAGAATACATATCGACCTAAACTGTGGAAGAAATCTGTTTTTTTATATATTTTTTGGGGATATTAATTATAGCAAAAAGTAAAAAAATATTGCTTTTTTTTCAAAATTGTCGCTCTTTTTTCATTTATAGTGCAAAAAATAAAAACCGCAGAGGTGATAAAATACCACCAAAAGAAAGCTCTATTTGTGGGGGAAAAAGGACATCGATTATGTTTGGGTGCAATGTCGCACGTCCGCAAAAATGTCAGCTAAATCGACGCAATACAGAATCGCAAAAAATGCTCTGGTCAGGAAGGGGGTAAATCCTTCCGGGGCTGAAGTGGTTAAAGACTGTAATCATCTCTCCACATTCTCTTTTTAAATCCCTCACTTTTCCTCAGTTGTTCCTCTTTTTGGAAAGATGTATACACCTTTATAAAAATATTTAAAAAAATGTACTATTTAGCTGTACTAGAAAAATCCCTTCACCCAAACTCAAAATGAGCCCTTCTCAATCGTTTTACTCAAAAAGGACCCTTAAAATAAATTTTAGGTCTTGAGAACTCTTGCTAAAACCAAATCAATAGAGATCAGTGGGACATTGTCATTTTCATTGATGGCCATTGGGAAGAATATCCCCCTTACAGCAATAGCCAGTGGTAAAAATAGCCCCTTTCAATAGTGGTCAGTATGCCACTGTTATAGGCAGCTAAAAAGATTATTTATGTTATGCTGCTGGCTCTTCCACGTGACACTGGCCCGTGCAGACACATCAGATGGGAGGTCAATCAACCACTACTCAAGGAACCCCTGACAACTTCTGAAGGAGCCCTGATTGGGGAATGGATACTCTAAAATATTGCATGTGTTACTCTGAAAAGTTATTATAGTAGTGGCCAAAAAGTGTGTGGGAAGGTGCAGCATGAAGCAGCAGCAAAAACACTGCATTGCAATAACTAGAATATATTGCAATTGGCAGGAGCACTCAGAAGTTGTAACAGCAAAGCGGCAGTAGAGTGGTGGACCAAGTTGCCGACAGAGTCTGTCTCGAGGAGCGGAATCTGGAAAAGCTTCCAAGAAGGATGGCGTGTCCCTGCACTTTCCCTACTCCTATGGAACGCTAAGCACTGTCCCTGACAGATGGGTGACCTGTCTCTACTCTAGCCACTCACAAAATGCGTGCCAAGCTCAGGAGCCAGGGTCTTAAATAGACTCTGCCTGACCCAAGATGACTGCTGTGACAGAGGAAACCACAGAAGAACAAGGTTTCTCTTAAAGCGGGGTTCCACCCAAATTTTTAACATTATCTCTATGCATTCTCTTCCTTGTCTAGATGCTGACATGCTGTGTAAAAAAATTTAAATCGCCGTAATTACCTTTTTTTTTTTCTAATCTTCTTAGCACTTCCTGGTTTTCCTCCCATGGGAGTAGCCTCTCCCAGACCTCCCACAGTCCCCTGGGAGCTAGTCTCAGGCTTCCCAGCATGCATTGTGCAACAGCGTCATCACAACATCTCGGTGAATGCTGGGAGCACAGCATTCACCGCATCCAGGAAATACATGCTTGTGGGCTTCAAATGCCCACAATGAAGATGGAAACCGCCTTCAGTGAATTTTATAAGTTATTCTTTACAACGAAATCGGACACAGGCGGACTTATTACACAGAACATGTGAGTAGATAATTATGAGAAGAAAAGTTTGTGAATGAACTCCAAAAAAGAAAAAAAACGATAGATAGGTGGACCCCCGCTTTAACTTCGTCCTCCACCTGCATTGCCGCTGCAGACGAGCAACACCTGCGATGGAGAAAGTAGACTGCACATGCCTACAAGTGCTAGCGGGTTTAACCAATAAACATTTTTGGCAGGTTGTGTTCTTTGCCTACATACTTTCTTCTAAAATATGTCCCTTCTCATCTCAGATTTAGGAGATATGGAAATTCTGTCTTGATTGCTGCTAAGGATATTTGCATGGAGTTTTTATGTGCTTCCTTTGTGTGGCCTCCGTTTCTCTCCCCTAATCCCCAATAAAAAAGCACTGATAGGCACTTGGCTCTTTCCTAGTTGGACCTCCTGTGTTGTGGGTATGTAGGAACATTATGGCCCGTACACACAATCGGACTTTCCGACAACAAAAACGTGGATTTTTGATCGAAAGATGTTGGCTCCAACTTGTCTTGCATACACACGGTCACACAAATGTTGGCCAACAATTACGAATGTAGTGACGTACAAGACGTACGCAATGTCTCCACTACGAACGCTAGTTATATCTCCGCCTCATACTTGATTCCAAGCATGCGTGGACTTTTGTCCGACGGACTTGTGTAAACACGATCGGAAAGCCCGACACCAAACATTTGTTGGTGGAAAATTTGAGAACCTGCTAGCCAACATTTGTTGGCGGAAAGTCCAACAACAAATGTTCGATGGAGCATACACACGCTCCGACTTTCTGCCAACAAGCTCAATTCCAACATTTGTTGTCGGAAAATCTGATCGTGTGTACGGGACATTAGACTGTGGATTACATCATAATGCTGTAAAAAAAGTCATCTATAAAAAACAAAAATACACAAAGAGTTTGTCTGTTGCCTAAAATGTTTGGCACTACATAAAAAAACCTTGTCCTCACCTTAAAAAGTTGAGAAGCATAACAGACGTTTGGCGCCCATGCCAAAAATGCTCATGCTGGAGTGCAAGGCACAGAACAACGGTAAATAGAACGAGAGACACAACAACATCAGACGATGAGGAAACTAGTTCAGCATGTCACTACTCCCTACAAACTTCTTTCATGCTTCTCCCATCACTGTACACAATTTCCAGTTGAAAGGTTTTCAAAGGTGCCCATCCCCCCCAATGCACCGCCGCACCACCTCAAAGCTCTCCCCGGGATCTGTCCTTTTAAATGCTAAGCAGTATCCAAAGGCTTCTTAAGATTGCCACCAGCAATCAAAAAGAAACTGCAAGTGTATGCTTTGTTTCCAGTTCCCTCCCTCCCTCCAATATGCTGAGGTTTTAATTAACCCCTGTGGGGGCAGGAGGGAGCCACATCGCCCCGCTTACATGGCGTCTCCTCGCCTTGGAACCCTTCTCTCCTCTGATTTCATTCCTATGCACTAGACTAGACTTCGCACAAAAGGATTACGCCGTCCATGTGTCCTTAACATAAATGAAACACATACTAGAGAGATGTATGGCTTTAGGACAAGAGATGGAACGGGGATTTTGGTATTTGAAAGATGTAATTTCTTTGCCTCCAGGCGCAAGCTGGCAACTAATGGATAAATGGAATCTGGCGGACATTTGTGGTCCTTTATTGTGTCGATATTATAGAAGGAATACTTTTGATGGGAAAACACAATTCCAGCTGAAGATGAGGGGATCTCAGGATGAAATCCATAATTTACTGCCTGGGTTACTGCATTTGATGTTAACAGAATTAAATTTCACACCTACCACAGGGGAGATATGACAAACGATCTAATACTGTTTTATTTAAGAGGGTACAAAATAAAACCCATAGGAACTAATCAATGTCGTTTTTCCTTGTTTTGAATCAAGTAAGCTGACATTTGATTGGTTACCATGGATAAGACTCTGCACACCATTATTGAAATATTCACATTTTCAATACTATAAAATAATTGCTCGGGGCACTTTTCTGCTGAGCTGATGTGGCTAAATTTACACCGCTTAATGCTGCCTTGAAGGACCACTGTATATTCAATCATGTGAAACCTATGTAAGAGCGAACTCTGCGTTTATAAAAAAAAAAAAGATTTGATGACGCATGACCAGCTGTGATCTGGCACATCCAAAGCAATGGTTTTACAAGGTATGTATCTCATCTTGTGTATGAGTGTCTCGGTCTAAGCTCCAGCTCCGGTGCAATTTCTCATGTGCTCTGATCGCATGACAAGTCGCACCCCATTGTCGGCAATGGAACCATTAAAATTGACACGACTCATCTCATAGCAACTTTAAAAGAGAAGTATGGGATTTGTGTTTATTTAAGAATCATACTTACCTAGGTGGATGATGCATCTGTGCCCCCGCCGGCTCTAACGCTGAGAACCAAGCAATCAAACACCGCCGATCGCTTGGTTCTCATAACTCTGTGAGCGCAGAGATGGTGACTGTCAGTCTCCAGCTCTCTACTCTGCCCCCCCCGCTCACTGGAGCGCTGGGCCTGGGGGGGGGATTGCAGGAGTGCCCGGCTCAGGCTCTCGGCGACTTGCTGAGAGACTGAGCTGGATGCCAGTCCAGGCATGTTGGCGAATCCCGACCACATGGTCGCAACCTTTTCTGCGCTTGGACCAGCTCTGTCACGTCAGCTGACAGCAGGCTTTAGCCCACTGTCTGCTGAAAAAAATGGGTCCATTCTGTACTCATGTGATCAACAGAAACAAACTTGTGCTGTACTTCCCCTTTAAAAAAGGTTCCTGCACTACTTTTTGCCAATCTCATCGCGACTTCTGTTAAATGAAGTCGCAAGCCGCAATTAAATCAGAGGTGCAAATCGCACTGATCTGCGGCTTTGGAATCGCATTGAAGTAGTGTGATGTCAAAGCCGCACCAGTGTGGACCAGGGCTAAGAGCACCATCTCCAGCTGCCCCTGAGAGATCTCCATGTCTAGCTAAAATTTTAAAAAAAGATTCCGGCCTCAAACACGCAGGACGCTCCTGGTAGGAAAAAGCAGCATAAAATAATGCGCCTAAAACCGTGTTTTGCACACAGGTTTAGGCACACCAAGCATTTGGGCATTCATTAATTCCATTGGCCACAATATTAATTTGTTTAGGCCACTGAAATAAACAAAGCCGTTTAATCGTGTTTAGATGCGCTTAGGTGCGTTCAACATTTTTTCTGCCCAAAAGTTCCTCTCCTGAAGGCGCAATCAACGTTTTTTTTTTTTTTTTTTCAGCCTCTAAATAGTTCTTTTCTAATATACCTGTAAATGCCTATGTGTGCATGGCCATATAAGCTAACATACAGGTGCTTTTACAGGCTGCAAAAAAAAGTCAAATGCCTGTAAATTATGCATTTTTGAAGCTCAATGTGCAAGAGGCCTTAAAAGAGAAGTATGACCAAAGCTTTTCTGGTCATACTTCTCTTATGGGTCACAGGAATGCACTTAATTGTGCTCTCCTATGACCCAGAATAGGCCGACAGCGGGATAAAGTGCGCTGTCAGCTGACATCGCAGAGCTGCTCCAGGCTCCGGAAGGATCCCCTCAAGGATGCCTGATCGGCAGCTGACTCAGCCGCTTAGTGCGCAGCTTAGAGTCAGAGCCACCTGCTCCTGCCCCATCCCCAGCACAGTGTTCCAGTGAGTGCTGGTGGGGCAGAGCAGAGAGCAGGTGACTGACAGTCACCAAAATATAAATATTTTAAAAAATGGAGCGCTGTTCCTAAATTAAATATTGTGACTTAATTTAATGAAGTGTAATAAATAGAGAAGTGACTAGTGCATACATGACGACTGACAGTCACCGCTCATTGCTCAGAGCGGACCGAAAACTGAGGAATCAGCGGTCATGTGATCTCTCAGTTGTCTGGATTAGAGCTGGAGGGGGACAGCTGCAGCATCACACCACATACAATGAATGGTAAGCTGCAATGTAATACATTTTTGGTTTTGGATTTAATACCACTCTAAAGGCACTATGTTGTGTTTGAGTTAAACTCTCATTCCTATCGTCTTGCTTCTTGCTGATATGGTTGTAATAAAATTATTTTGTAATTATGTAGAGGCGCATGGGGGGCACCGTATAATTTGCAGCACTCAGGAGGTGGCTAAATGCAGCTGCTGGATGCAGCAACACTGTGCTATGGCCACAAACAAACGAGCCGATTAGCTGTGGCCAGCTTGTATGAGGCCAAAACTCCAGACACACTAACCCTGGACGCACACTGGTCGTTCAGAGGCTCCATCTGCATGTAACAACTCAAATGCACAGTTACATGTGAACAGTAGTGGAGCTGGCCATTGATCTGCACAGGGTACAAATCTGACAGCCGTCACTGACAGCTGCTGCTGGTTGCATATGCTGTGTGCAAGCAGGGTTTAGAACTGCTGATAAGAATTTAAAGGGTTACTAAACCCTTGTTTTTCCTTTTTTTTTTTTTTAAATAACAAACATATCATACTTACCTCCTCTGTGAAGCTGTTTTTTGTGGCCCTGATCCTCTGTTCTGGGGTCCCTCAGCGGCGCTGGTGGCTCCTCCTCTACCGAGTGCCCCATCGGAGAAGCGCTCTCCTTCGGGACACCCATGTGGGCGAGCTCCCGAGTCCTGCTGCTGCATCTATTGCATACCTCCCAACTTTTTGAGATGGGAATGAGGGATACCTATCAGCAAAAGTATGCAGGCATAGGACACACCCTGGCCACGCCCCCTTAAAAGAGAATTGTATAAAAAAACAAGATTAGTTAAACTCTCAATTGCTTTTTTTACCACTACTATTCTTTTATATTGGCTGTTGGAATTTAAAAATGCAGCAATTTCGAAATCAGATGAAAGGTTTAGTGCTGGAAAACACTTTGATAGATAAATCTATATAAATCAGACTAAAATGAGGGATAAATGAGGAGGAATGAGGGACATTCCTCCAAATCAGGGACAGTCCCTCGAAATCAGGGACAGTTGGGAGCTATGTCTATTGACACAGGCAGTAGGACTCGGTCCTGCCCCCCGGCGTCATTGGATTGACAGCAGTGGGAGCCAATGGCTGCGCTGCTATCAATCTATCCAATCAGGACATGAGACACCGGCCAGAGCTGGTGTGCTCGTTCCCGTTGCGGGAATTACGGGGCTCAGGTAAGTAAAAGGGGGCTTGGGGGGCTGCTGCATGACAGAAGGTTTTTCATCTTAATGCATAGAATGCATTAAGGTGAAAAACCTCGAGGGTTTACCACCCCTTTAATTACTTACTTCCCATGACTAATCTCTGTCGGCTGGGTGAAATGCGTCGGACGTGGCTTGGATGGAGTATAGGCTGAGGCTGCTTCTATTCTTTGTACAAGGGTTTCGTGTGATGTGCAACTCTTGGGATTTCCTTTCTTTCCTTATCGATTTCTATGGAGCTGAGACGAGCCCTTTCTCTACCTGCACTTACAACGGTCAATAGCAGATAAAGGACCCATTAGAGTATGAAGCACTACCCTTAATTTCTTTGCATGGGGACAAGAATCTACTGACTAACACCAGTGACCACCCCATGCGCCCATGTGAATGTAGCCACGGCCAAAGTCACATCATCAGTCATGTTGCTGGTGAGAATTCACCATTGACAAGACCACAAGAATGTTCAAAGAAAACACTCACCTGCTTGTTTGTGTTGCTGCTTCGCTGAAATGCTTCAGTTTAAGTCACTAGGCGGAGAGCACCACCTTGGCATTGGAGTGACACATACAAGCATGTATTTCTTTTCTCTTCTATGTCCCACATAGCGATCCTATTTCTCGCCATCCACAAGATCACTGGCCTGACATCTGACTTAGTAATTAAAAGCATTTTTGTTCATAGACGGACAAAGAATGACGTTAAAAACTAAAACAGACAGAGATTCAAAAAGATTTGAACGTCATACACAATAATGGGGTGATGTAGAAGTTAATTAGAGGGCATAAATCTTAGGTTTTTGAGCATCAGAAGCCTTCATTATTAAACATAGAGGTTATCCAACACATAATAAAATCTCTATGCATATGGACATTGATTAGTCCATTCTTTTTAGGGAGAAAAAAAATTAACAAAGACTTGATGTACGACATTGATGTGTCAGCCAGCTCTGGGTGAAGAATGCTGAGGGCTCCTCAACAAGTACTATCAGTAAGGACATGCAGATGCCCCACCACCTGTTATATATAGGTCCCATCTCCCCATCTATGGCTTGTAATGTTACTACTGTATCCTTTGGCCAAATGTTTGTCGGCACCTCTATAGTCACACTCCTCCAAATATTGAGTTGTTTCTAATGAAGGGAACTGTTAGTGCTGCAGAAACATTATACAAAACATTATATTCTGTATTATTGTGCACTTCCAACCTTCTAGCAACAGTCTGGAGGAGGCCCTATTCTGACCCATTATGACCATGCCCCTGCTATTCTCTGCAATATTAAAACACGGGCCCATCTCCCAATAGAGGTGATTCCTAAACAGGCTATTGCTAGGGCCCTCTTTCAAGCCCGTAAAATGATTCTGAAGCATTGGAAGTCTACAGAACCTCCCACAATGAAAGAATGGATTACCCAAATGGGTGAAACCATCAGCCTAGAGAAGTTTATCTATCAACATAGGGCTAAGCGAGGCAAGTTTGAGAAACTATGGTTCCCATGGCTAGAGGTACCAGGTTTAGCCCCGGTAGACCTGGTTATGGATTGAATATTCTAACAATTGATAGTCTATCTACAGGGCAATTTAGGGAGGACATAGGTAAGGCTTTCTTTGAATGTGTTGGTATGGACTATGATCATATTTCAAATGTGCTGGACAATGTATTAATTCCTTATATGTTAATATCTACAGTACTTATGGACAAATTTTGCTCTGGAGAAGGTATGTCTATTATTTTGTGTTTACTAAAAACCTTTTTGTTTGAGAAAAAAATAAAATAAAATATGGTCCCATTTTTGGGTATTCAAACTCTGTCCCTGCACACGAAGAAAGAAAAAATCAAAACATAATTTTCTGGTCTGCAGCACTTACTGTCAAAGACAGCTAAAAAAAAATAGCATTTGCGGTGATCTGAAATAAAGGGCACTTACAAATGCAAAATCACAAATAATAAGTGCATTGTTCTCAGGTTCACAAGTGCCGTGTCCTTGAATTTAGCCAATGAGAGGGTGCAAGATGTTCGCTGAAGCCTGGTGAGGATTCTGAGACTTTTGAGATAAGCATATGCTCACAGTCGTAACTTCAGATGCTGCAGAAAATGTTTGATTATGAATAGCTGGTGTGTGTTCTTAAAACAAAACTCCAGCCAAATATAACAAGAAAAACATGAATGTCCCATTAAACGATAAAATAACAAAATCAGCTTTGCTGCAATAGTCACCTTCAATCCACATATTTTTCCCGCAGTACTTTGTCTTCGCCACTTGATGTCCTCAGTTTGAGATCAACCTCAGTCAGCCCTCTGCCTCTAAGTCCAGGTTGTCCTAGATCCCTCCAAGCCTGCGACTGGACAGCAAGAGTAGAAGCAGCACAGCGATAAGCTCAGCCAGAACCAGTGCCGGGACATGGTCGTCCAGTGCCCAGGGCAAAGATGCCAAACTGACACCGCCCCCCAGCCGCTTATGATGTGCAATCCAAGGGGATCCTACGCACAGCAGTCTCTTGCTTGTCAAAATCACTGCTGCTGTCACTACTCCTGTCAGCCTTATAATCAGTGGCGGCCTGTGCATTAAGGGCACCCTCTCTCCTGCCATGAATCTATCTATGGCCGCCGATGCCACCCCCTATTCAGGCACCCGCCCCCTTTTCGGGCACAGGGCGCCTGAATTACAGTGGCGGGGGGTGGTTTTGAAACATCTGATTAGAGCCATAGGCTCTAATAGACATAAAAAAACGTGACCTGCGAACACCATGCTGGGCGCTCGCAGGACACTCAGCTGTGTTAGAAAAGCGAATGAATATTTGCTTTCCTACACTAAACTGCCTCTTTGCCAATCGGGTGCTCAGATCTGTTACCCGTCACCCGATTGGCTGAAACGACAGGCGCCGTGATTGGACGCAAGGCGTCCAATCATAGCAGAGGAGGAGTGGAGAGGACGGGAGAAGACATCGAGGAGCTGTCTCACCGAGACAGGTAAGTGCAGACTGCGGGCCGGCAGGGGGCACACTAGCAGCATTTGATATGGCACAGTGGCGGCAATTGATGGGCACAGGTGCAGCAACTGATGGGCACAGTGACTGCATTTTATGGGGCACAGTGACTGCATTTTATGGGGCACAGTGGCTGCATTTGATGGCACAGTGGCTGCGTTTGATGGCACAGTGGCAGCAATTGATGGGCACAGTGGCTGTGTTTGGCACAGTGGCTGTGTTTGATGGCACAGTGGCTGCGTTTGATGGCACAGTGGCGGCAATTGATGTGCACAGTGGGTGCATTTGATGGGCACAGTGGGTGTGTTTGATGGCACAGTGGGAGCAATTGATGGGCACAGTGGCTGCGTTTGGCACAGTGGCTGCATTTGATGGCACAGTGGCAGCAATTGATGGGCACAGTAGCTGCGATTTATTGCACAGTGGCTGCGATTGATGGGCACAGTGGCTGCGATTGATGGGCACAGTGGCTGCGATTGATGGGCACAGTGAGGCTGCAATTGATGGGCACAGTGGCTGCGATTGATGGGCACAGTGGCTGCCATTGATGGGCACAGTGGCTGCCATTGATGGGCACAGTGGCTGCAATTGATGGGCACAGTGGCTGCAATTGATGGGCACAGTGGCTGCGATTGATGGGCACAGTGGCTGCGATTGATGGGCACAGTGGCTGCCATTGATGGGCACAGTGGCTGCCATTGATGGGCACAGTGGCTGCCATTGATGGGCACAGTGGCTGCGATTGATGGGCACAGTGGCTGCGATTGATGGGCACAGTGGCTGCGATTGATGGGCACAGTGAGGCTGCAATTGATGGGCACAGTGGATGCGATTGATGGGCACAGTGGCTGCGATTGATGGGCACAGTGAGGCTGCAATTGATGGGGTTTTTCTTTCAGAATTTTTCAGTTTGTTTGCGCCCCTCCAAAAATTTTGAGCACCTGCATGTTGTCCATTGAGAGAGCTGTGTTGCAGCCGTGACTCCCACATGCATATCATATGTGGGAGTGACGTCATCACCACTCAGCCGTTCAATTGGCTGGAGCCCGCAAACCCAGCAGGAAGACCGGGTGAAGATGAATTCCCTTTCAGCGGGGTGAAGCACCACTGGAGCATGAAATGCAAGAGTGCAAGCTTGCACAAGCATAAAGAACACACTCACATTATGGACAAGGGTGTAGGGCAGGAGTTTCCAAACATTTTAAACAAGAGCCAGTTTACTGTCCTTCAGACTTTAGGGGGACCAGACTGTGGTCAGTGGGAGTAAAATAACTTACAAAGCACTCATGGTCAGTAGGAGGAAAAATAGTGTCCCGTAATGAGTATTAGTGATAGGAATAATGCCCTATTGTTGTTGTCAGTGGAAAGAATAATGCCCCATCATTAGTTTCAGTGAGGGGAATAGTGCCTCGTCATTGGTGTCACTGGGAGGAATAGTGCCCCATCATTGGTGTCAGTGGGAGGAATACATTGTTGGTGTCAGTGGGAGGAAGAGTGCCCTATTGTCGATGTCAGTGGGAGGAATAGTGCCCCATCATCAGTGGGGGGAATAGTGCCCCATCATTGGTGTCAGTGGGAAGAGTAGTGCACCATCGTTAGTGTGAGGAATAATGCCCCATTGTCGGTGTCAGTGGAAAGAATAGTGCCCCATTATTGGTGTCAGTGGGAGGAATACATTGTTGGTGTCAGTGGGAGGAATCGTGCCCTATTGTCAATGTCAGTGGGAGGCATAGTGCCCCATCGTCAGTGGGGGGAATAGTGCCCCATCATTGGTGTCAGTTGGAGGAATAGTGCCCCATCCCCAGTGGGAGTAATAATGCCCCATTGTCAGTGTCAGTTGGAGGAATAGTGCCCCATTGTTAGTGGGAGGAATAGTACCCCGTTGTCGGTGTAAGTGGAAGGAATAATGCCCCATCATTGATATCAGTGGAAGGAATAGTGCCCCATCATTATTGTCAGTGAAGAAATAATGTTTCAAAGTTTATATCAGTAGGAGGAAGAGCACTTCATATCTGTGTGCAGAATCCCCAAGAGCCGGCTAAAGGCAAGTAAAGGGCCACATCTGGCTTGTGGGCCGCAGTTTGGAGACCACGGATGTGGGAGACATTACAGGTAAATCCACAAAGGGATAGCAACTATGCACAGAGTTGGGGCATAAAGTCTACTCACCCATACATATGTCACAGTATACGTGTCCTTTCCACAAGGCCATAGATAAGAGATAGCTGGATCTCCCTATAAACCATTTTTTTACAACCATTAGGTTATGTGATGGCTGTGATAATGGAGCAGAACTGGGAAGTCTGGTGGAAATATCTCATGAAAGGCTAATGGGGTGTACACACGGTCGGACTTTTCGGCTACAAAAGTCCGACGGACGCCGACGGACCAAATCCGCCGAACAATCCGATCGTGTGTGGGCTTCCCCGGACTTTCAGCGGACTTTTCCAGTCGCAAATCTGATGGACTTTAGATTTGGAACATACTTCAAATCTTTACGTCATAACTCCGCCAAACCCAGAAATCTGCTCGTCTGTATGCTAGTCCGACGGACAAAAACCTGACGCTAGGGCAGCTATTGGCTACTGGCTATGAACTTCCTTATTTTAGTCCGGTGTACGTCATCACGTACGAATCCGTCGGACTTTTGTGTGATCGTATGTAGGCAAGTCCGTTCGTAAGAAAGTCTGCCGCAAGTCCACCAAAAGTCCGTCAAAAGTTTGTCAGACGGGCTGTCGGACTTTTGTAGCCGAAAAGTCCGACCATATGTACGCCCCATTAGACTATAATAAACCAGCATGTGATTCACTTTACCAGCAACCATGCAAAACTAAAATATTGGTTTTTAGTGAAGTTGGCCTTTTTAAGGGTAAAAAAAATAAAATAAACCTTGCTAAGCAAAAAAAAAAATAAAAGGGGACAGAATGCAAAAATACTTACTAAATGTGTAAAACTTGCATGTTTTCAGATGCAATCATTGATGTGTATTTGCCTGAGGCTGCGAAAGTTTATTTTAAAAGGAAAAAAAAAAAAAAAGAAACCAAATTCTTGTAGCTTCTGCAGCCCTTGTAGCATCCCCCATGATACAGACACACTCTGCATTCCAGAATCGCATACACACACACACAAGCTGGCTCTGTCTCTGGTAAACCTATGCTGCCCTCCCAGCTGGAGAAAGCTACATCGCTTTCAGACACGTGCGATGATTTATGGTTTTTTCCTCCCCCAACAGAGGATCTGCAAGGACAGCATATTATGACAGTATGTGAGCATTTCTTTATGTGTATAAATATTCATGGAGGTGCGCTCTGAGTTTGATTACTTTAAGTCAGTGGTTGCCAACCGCAATGAACCTTCAGACATCCGTGATACAGAACATCAAGCATTCAAATATTTTGCAGGCCCTTGTGTTCAACAAAAGAAGAAGAAGACCAACCCAGCAATCCAGGAGAGAAATGCTATTCTTTTTGCTTGGGGAGGGGGGAGCATGGTGCCAACTTGAGCTGGGGATTGGCTTTACTTTTTTGTCACACCCAAAACCATTAAGGCACTTTGGCAGGACCAATAATGTTTTTATTTCTTTTTTTTTTTTTATTTTGGGTAGCCAAAATACTGTACAGTGGAACCTTGTTTAACGAGTAACGCGGTTAACAAGCATTTTGAGAGAAAAGCAACTTTTTTTTTAAGTTCTTGGTTTGCGAGTGTTGTCCTGCAAAACAAGCAGAATTCAAACTAATGTGGTGTGCAGTACCGCATTTGGCCAGAAGTGCGGGGGCGTCGGGGACACTCGGAACAGTTTGGAGCCGTTCGGAAATACTAGGAAAAACTCAGTTTCCGAGTGTTTCTGAGCCTTTCCGAGTTCAGCCGAGCTGTTACCAAGTATTTCCGAGGCTCTCTGGCGCCCCCCCACCTCTGGCCACATGCGGTATTGCATGTAAAAGAAGTCAATGCAGGACAAATTATCTTTGTTTCCATTGACTTCTATGGTGAAACTCGCTTTGATATGCAAGTGCTTTGGATTACAAGCATTCTCCTGGAACAGATTACGCTTGTAATCCAAGGTTCCCCTGTACTATGTCCAGAGCCTCTCTAATCCTATGGAACTCCTTACCCCAATCTGTCCGTCTATCTCCTACTCTATTAGCTTTTAGATGATCCCTGAAAACCCTTCTCTTCATAGAAGCCTACCCTACCCTCACCTAACAACTGTATTTTAATTTTCTCTTTCTTTCTTTTTTTGTTCCACTTGACCCTCCCTTCTAGATTGTAAGCTCTAACGAGCAGGGCCCTCTGATCCCTCCTGTATTGTAAGTGTACTGTCTGCCCCCATGTTGTAAAGCCCTGCGCAAACTGTTGGCGCTATATAAATCATGTTTAACCTATTCATGACTAAGCCTATTTTTGAAATTTGGTGTTTACAAGTTAAAATCCGTATTTTTTGCTAGAAAATTACTTAGAGCCCCCAAACATTATATATATATATATATATATATATATATATATATATATATATATATATATATATGTATTTAGCAGAGAATCTAGAGAATAAAATGGAGATTGTTGCAATATTTTATATCACACGGTATTTGTGAAGTGGTGTTTTAAACCCAAATTTTTGGGAAAAGGGACACTTTTATGAATTTAAAAAAAAAAGCCAAACAGTAAAGTTAGCCCAATTTTTTTGTATTATGTGAAAGATGATGTTACGCAGAGTAAATAGATACCAAATATGTTACGCTTTATAATTGCACGCACTCGTAGAATGGCCACAAACTACGGTACCTAAGATATGTGAAATATTCTTATAGCCATGTCCCAAAAACCTCTGTTGGAAAATGCATATATGTATTTGAAACATTGCGATATTCAGAAAAATATATATAAGTCCATGCATATAACTGTGAACCAAAAGGTGATGTCCATATGTGGTAGATGGGAATCCTTATATATAATAATTGACCAGAATCAGTCCCAGAGAGAAACCCATGAATGGACACAACCAGACTTGGTGGTAAAGATGAAAGACACCACACTCAGTGATCCGCCACCACACAAATATTGCGCTTTCCACAAGGCAAGCAAAAAACAGCCTGTGTTCCGTCCTGGTATGGAAAATCCAGCTGGTGTGACTTGACTGCATACAGCGTGGCTAAGAGGATATGGCAAGGACCCCAAACTCTCGTCTCACAGGCATGTGAATGAAAAGAAACAAACCAACATGGCGGCAGCAAGCCAAGTGCTCACATCTGAAGGCCAAAGTCCCCTTTGGCCTTCAGATGTGAGCACTGGTGGAATTCCCTGTCTTTGTAACTGTTGCCTTAGTAGAAAGAATTTTCTCCCCTTGCTCTAACAAAGTGCAGAGTGGTAGTGGGGGCAAGAAAATTCCTTAACTCCAGTGGAAAGTACTTTGTGAAGTGAGGATATATAGGGGTTGATTTACTAAAGGCAAACAGACAATGCACTTTGCAAAGTGCAATTGCCCTCTGCAAGAGCAGTTGCTCCAGAGCTTAGTAAATGAGCAGAGGCTCTGCTGACTTCCACCATCCAATCACGTGCAAGCAAAAAGCCTTTTTCTTTATTCTCCTTGCACATGATTGGGTATTCTTGGCAAAGTGAAGCTTTACCTCATTTACTAAGCTCTGGAGCAACTGCACTTACAGCACTATGCAAAGTGCACAGCTTATTTGCATTTAGTAAATCAACCCCATAGACTCTGCTTTCAACACAATACTCTAAAGCCGCCCAAACATTTGTCTTTTTTTTTTTTTTCCCTGTTCAACTAGCAGGCGGAGCTGATCAAGCAGAAATTTTCCAACAGGGCGGATATACAGAGGTTGATCAGCAGATCAACTTCTGTACAACCAACCTGTCTATATATGGATCGAAATCCAGATGGTCCCTGCTGGACCGGCCAAATTTTGATCCATGAATGGGCAGCTTAAGGCTAGGTTCACACTAGTCCATGGTTTGCTTTTCAGAGTGCAGTTAAGCAGCTGCTATCAGGTGTTCAGGAGGTGATATTGCCTTGTTATCTATTTTTGCCGGACAGCAACTACGGCACAACTGAACTGAATGGCCAAGTTTAACAGGTGGTGCCGCCTGTCAATTTGGTATGATGTATTAAATTTGCTGCAACGCAAAGAAGTGTGGCCTTAGTACGTGAACAGCCTCCTCTGGCTATGTTGTAGACTTCAGGAATGTAGTCAGGGGGCGACAACACCGTGGCGCAACTGCTTTTTACTGTACCCAAGGCGGCACCACACAGTACGTAAATATGTTGCACCACTTAGGTTGGGAAATGCTGTTGTTGATTGATCCCCAAATAAAGAGCAATTATGAGGCCCAAAGTCTTGAAAGGCAACACAACCAATCAGAAGTAATTTTTCTTGGTTGCAGTGGGTTACCATTAGCTCATGACTTTCCGAATAAGTCTATTAGAGTCTTCTTGTCACCAACTCAAAAAGAATCATCCTTTTTATAAGGTAAAACAATAGTCAGCCTTCCAGTTTACTAGGAATGTACTACTGCTAAGCTCATTCCTGCATTCAGGTTTACCCTTTTCTTGGGACCAAAGGGCCTTCAAACCTTCTAAGATATGGTTTTGCTAGCATTGCCCCCAATTCCCATAATACCAGCCAGACCAGTAAATTGCCATTCAAAATCCTGCCCTCAAAAATTGGTCCAAAATTGGTAATTCATAGAGGTTTTTCACCAAATTCACAATTTTTCTAGTTGAGATACATTTTGAAAATGTGTGAATCCTGGATGAAAGTCATGTGAAACATTTATAAATAGACCAGTGTTGCAGATGTTATTTACTAAAAATAGAGCACAGAGGTATGTAAGAAGAAGGTCATCTGGGCGTATACTGTGTTTATAGTCAGAAAGGGGGAAAAGAAATTCAAGTTGACGTGGGGAGACGATCACAAAGTATGATGACGCAAAGGAGGGTAAATTAATTACACACAAGAGTAGAGAAGCACAAAAAAGCCATCCAGACAGACAGACAAAACACAAAAAGTGGAGTCAGGAGAAAACACAAGAGGCTAAAAAGGTGACTAGGTCACACACATCAGCACAAGTCTACATCTTACCATCAAGGGGACTTGGTCACGAAATGCTAATTTAATGAACAGAATTGTATTATTGTGTTGTCGGCTGAAAAAAATTATGACTTTTGATAATTTTTGCTAGCTGGCTTTTTTCCTAAAAATAGGTTTAGCGTATTTCTTATTATATAGTCATCAACCATTCCTTGGAAAGCCCAGGTTCTAAAGATTGGAGTATATTTTTACATTTTTGGATCCTTGGAATATTTTTGGCTGGAAGTATCCCTGGTTTTCATTAGCGTCCAAATGTACCATAAAATGCCTCTTTGTTCTGCCTGCTGGATTCAGTCCGTATCTCTTAATTTTATGAAGATTTACTGAAGTGCAAAATAAAAAGGCTATTTTTAAAGAATATGTAAACCCAATAACTAAAATATCATACAAGATTTAATGTTTTTTCAAAAGGGATTTTCATTCTTAAACTAAAGCTTTCATTACAGTTATATCTGGAGTGCTTGCCAAAAAGGTCTTTATCAGCACCAACTGTTAGCCCGTTAAACACGTGTTCAACACATCAAAATCTTGTATTAGGTGCATTGTGTTAGCGTTAGACTTTTTTGTAAGCGTAAAATTGGACTACTGTCCCTGTCTCCCAGGTGTGCTGCTGCATTTTAACCTGTTCCATGGGCAACTACAAGCGGTCACACCAACACATTGGGCAGGCAAGGTCTATTGTCCTATCACGAAAACCCACCCTGAGAAAATGCCATTACTGGAGTATATGTAGATAGGACGTGGCTGCACACGGGCTAAATAAGATCAGCAGCACTGAGATGGAACAAATGATAAAAAGCAAGTAATTTTTTTTTTAAATGGCAATTATTTGTAATACACACTGCTTTAGTATTTGGCAACATAACATATGTTTTATCCTTCACTTATAAGAGCTTTTATACACATAGAAAGAAAGGTTCCCGGTGACAACACTAACCTGGCCCAACAACAAAACCTCTTTAGCCTTTTCCACCCCCCCCCCCCAATTTCCCATTCTTGCTGCTGTCTGTCTAGACACAACTTGTCTGTACTTCTCTATTCTCATGTGTAATCAAGCTGACCCTCCTTGCTTCATCCCCTTGATTGTCTCCCCCCATGTCAACCTAGAAATCCTATTCCATTTTAACATGGTTGTTCACATCATACATCCTTCAATGGGAACTTCTGTACGGCTACTTATGGACATTAGGGATGCAAGTCTCACCAGCACTGTGGAAGACTCCATAAAGCTTCAAGGTTGCCTCTGCTGACCCAGCCAATTTATGTTAATGCAGAGGGAAGGAGAGAGGCAGTACTTTGCACAGGCAGATGATGCTAAAGTCATTAATTTCATGAGAAAACAATAGTGAGTGGAACAGGGTTTGTAATCAATGTTTCTACCCCAAGAGCTTTCAATCAGGGGCTGTCTGAGACCCTTGGCCCAATGCTGCTGAATACAACCAGAATGGAGATGGCCATTACATAGGTGATGCTCCCTGCATTATTGAGGACCGCCCAATGGCCGTGAAGAGGCAAAGAGAACCCTGCTCATCACTTGAAAAGCCTGAAAACCTCTAAAAAAAATATCTATACAAATAATAATATTAGCTGATGCAGGGAAATGGGGGTGCTTTAGGGCAGGGGTCTTCAAACTACGGCCCTCCAGTTGTTCAGGAACTACAATTCCCATCATGCCTAGTCATGTCTGTGAATGTCAGAGCTTTACAATGCCTCATGGGAAGTGTAGGTCTGCAACAGCTGGAAGGCCGTAGTTTGAGGATCCCTGCTTTAGGGCCCAGCAGATTGAATAGAGTTGGGTTGTACAGTAGTATTCTATTTACAATAACTCAAATGCTATATAAGCTTTCCCATTTCCAATGTCATTTCAAATGTTTTCAATCTTGCAAAATCTGTAGCTTTAATTAGAATATGTGGCGATCCTAACATGAAGGTCATTGTTCAGGTACTTCCTGTTACCATGCTCTGTAGTATAGTGGTTAAGTGGTTAGCACTTTCATCCAGTATTACTAGGGTCGTCCGTTCAAATCCCAACCACTGAAGTACCTGTATGGGGTTTGCATGTTCTCCCCTGTGCTTGCATGGGTTTCCTCCCCCACACTCCGAAGACATGTTGGTAGGCTAATTGACTCCTGTCTAAATTGGCCCTAGTATGTGTATGTATGAAGTGAGTTAAGGATCTTAAGGGGAGAGACTGATGTGAAGGTACTATATATGTAAAGTGCTGCATAAATTGATGGTTACATAACTGTAATAAAAAACTAAGTTATTACACTATCCTATATGCCCTTGTTGGAGACTGCAAATGGTTGTGGCTTGTTAATGTCAGGTAGTTGGACCAAACCAATAATATGCAGCTGACACTACAGCCAGCCACAACATACCTGAATGGTGTGAATAGGTCCTAGTACTCACCCAAATCGAGGACCATTGGCATGGGTGAGCATACATTTTATAGCCAGAATACAAACGTACACCTGATGATTCCATGGGGTTAATAAAATCTGGTGCAGCTGTGCATGGTAGCCAATTAGCTTCTAACTTCAGCTTGTTCAATTAAAGTGGTGTTCCGGCCGAAATTGTACTTTTTAAATAAAAATACCCCTATAATACACAAGCTTAATGTATTCTAGTAAAGTTAGTCTGTAAACTAAGGTCTGTTTTGTTAGTTTATAGCAGTAGTTTGTTATTTTATAAACTTACAGCAGGCTGTGGCCATCTTAAGTGTGGGCATCTGAAGCCAGACTATATTTCTTCCTGGATCTCATCCTTGCAGATCTCGCACATGCTCAGTGCAGCACAAACAGTGTAATAGGTTTCAGGTCAGGTTTCCATAGCAACGGCAGTGTCAGAGGAAGTTGCCGCCCCTTCCCAGAAGGCATTGCAAACAGGAAATGATGCGATGGGCCACGGCCAGGGAGGAGGAAGTGAAAAATGAATACAGCAGATATACAGTAGGTGCTGAGAATTTTTTTTTTTTAATATCCAATTCGTTTACAGTGCACAGTTTAGTGAGGGATGCTGACGAGTTGTAAAAGTGGGTGGAACTCCACTTTAAGCTTTGAAAAAAAACTGAAAGATGATTGTTTTAGTAAATAAACCCCAATGTGCTTTGGTCTTCTGGGGGCCAAAACAATCAATCATTTTTGTACTCTTTAAAGAGTTTAGATCCACTTAAACAATGTTAAATTGGACTGAGCATTCCTTCTCCAGATAGGGCAGTCCACTTGCATGTGATGGTCACCTGATCCAACTGAAAATAGCCACCTTGGGAGCAGTGGCGGTGCGTCCAAAAGGGCGCACGGGTGCCAACCCCTCTCTCCAGCCACCCCCTCTATGACCAATGGATAGATTCATGCTATTCATGATAGATTCAGCACCTGATTAGAGCCATAAGCTCTAATAGGCATCAAAAAAGGTGACCGGCGAGCAACATGCTTGGCGCTCGTAGTTCACCCAGGTGTGTTAGAACAGCGAGTGAATATTTGCTGTCCTAACACTGAACAGCCTCTTCACCAATTCGGCGCTCGGGTCTGTTACCCGTCACCTGATTGGCTAAAACGGCAGGCGCTGTGATTGGACGCCTGACGGGAGAGGACAGGAGGAGACTAATGGAGGACACTGCTCGGAGGACACCACTCACCGCCATCACCCGCTGCTCTGCCGAGACAGGGTAAGTGTCGGGCAGACGGCGAGCGGACGGGGGGGTCACAGTGGCAGCACTGAATGGCACAGTGGCAGCATTGGAAAGGCACAGTGGCAGCAGTCAATGGGCACAGTGGCTGCATTTGATGGGCAGAGTGGCAGCATTCGATGGGCACAGTGGCAGCATTTGATAATACAGTGGCTGTGTTTGATGGGCACAGTAGTAGCATTTGATGGGCACAGTAGTAGCATTTGATGGGCACAGTGGCAGCATTTGATGGCACAGTGGCAGCGTTTGATGGGCACAGTAGCAGCATTTGATGGCACAGTGGCAGCGTTGATGGCACAGTGGCTGGGTTTGATGGGCACAGTGGCTGGGTTTGATGGGCACAGTGGCTGCGTTAGATGGGCACAGTGGCTGCTTTAGATGGGCAGAGTGGCAGCATTTGATGGGCAGAGTGGCAGCATTTGATGGGCACAGTGGCGGCCTTTGATGGGCACAGTGGCGGCATTTGATGGGCACAGTGGCGGCATTTGATGGGCACAGTGGCTGCATTTGATGGCACAGTGAGGCTGCAATTGATGGGTTTTTTTTCAGTATTTTCAGTTTGTTTGCCCCCCCCCCCCCTAAAAATTTTGCGCACCACCCACCACTGCTTGGGAGATGTCTATCTCAGGTCTTCAGCCAACTTTAGGTTTATGGCCTAATTTACAACCTGCAGCAGCCAAGTTTGTCTGATTCATCTCTGCCTGGAAAATTTGCTTTCTCACATTCTTCTCTAGTAAATCATCCTCTTATCATACCTCATTGGTGTGCTGGTGATAAGGGAACACATGGAAGTAATTGACATGGGAGGTGGGAATGCAAACTTCTGTAGGTTTGAGCACGAGCTGCTGCACATAAACAAAGCATTAAGAACGTACACAAATACACATGTTGGAGTTTCCACACCTTGACGAGACTTGAGATAAATCAGATTTTATAAAAACCCTCCCGGGCTCCCATACCCCATCTCCAGCAGTGAGATCTCTGAGTTTGTAGCTTACCCCATGCTGAGTGTTGTCTGTCTTCATGTTTGAGTTTTCAGTTATTTTCAATTCAAAACAAAATATCAATTTTAAAGTAGGCTAGAAATCAAAACTGACTTCAGTTCCGCGTACCTCTCGTGCTGCCTGCTTTAAAAAAAATCTAAAAATAGTTCCAGTTATTCACCTGTCAGATGGAACGCGTTCCTCCCAGGTACATCTTCAATAATTCCAATGCTGTGGCTAAGGGACTAAAAGTGTGAGATGCAATTGCCTTATGCCTCGTACACAGGATCGGATTTTCCAACAACAAAACCGTGGATTTTTGTTTGAAGGTTGTTGACTCAAACTTGTCTTGCATACACACAGTCACACAAATGTTGGCCAATAATTCCGAATGTGAGAACGCGGTGACGTACAACACATACGACGAGCCGAGAAAAAGGAAGTTCAATAGCCAGTGCGGCTCCTTCCTTTTGATTCAGAGCATGCGTGAACTTTTGTGCCACGGACTTGTGTACACATGATCGGACTTTCCGACACCAAGTTTTGTTGGCGGAAAATTTGAGAACCTGCTAGCCAACATTTGTTGGTGGAAATTCCGACAGTAAATGTTCGATGGAGCATACACACGGTTGGACTTTCCGACAACAAGCTCACATCGAACATTTCTCATCGGAAAATCCGACGGTGTGTACGCGGCATCAGTCTGCGCAGCAAATCAAATCGCTGCCCTTGCAAGATGCGCACAGGTGCCATTAAATGTTAATGACACCCCAAACACATCTTGCAAACGCAGCACATTTGCAGCCACCAAACTGTGTGGCACCACAGTACCGTGCAGTCTAGTGAGCCGTGATTTGTAAAAGTAGTGCTTGCAATACTTTTTAGACGTCCCTGTGTGTTTGGCAGCCCATTCAAATGAATGAGCTGTCAAAACTGGACCATGTGGGAATGTGCATGTTACAGTGTGAACCAGCCCTAAGAGTGCATTTATATCTTTCTGTTGCGCTAGCAAGCGTGTTACCGCAATGCATGTTACATGTTACATTTCAGAAAGGTATATTTAAAGTATACGTTCATCTCTTCCTAATTAAAACTGAAAAGATGAGCTAACTCACAACACCCTCCCCACTCCTCCCCCAGTCCCCACTTAAATTAGCTGTTTTAAATGCTATCTCCTGCCGCCCATAACAACCGGTGCAATTGGCCAACCCAGAGTCAGAGGGCTAGCGGTTATTGATCAGTGCACCAACGGGAATGTGCTGACCAGTAAGAAAATCTTCTTTCATCCAGGACAGCAGCTCAGGAGAAAAAAAGGCTCAGAAGAGATACTCATTGGTCAGTGCAGTCATGTAGCCGTGCTAACCAATGACCGCTAGCTGACTAATTTGCGACCAACATGATGCTACACAGTTTGGCCTAGCCTGTCTAGCCTGTTAGACTGGTAGGTGTGGGCAGCGGGAGATGACATTTACATCATCAGGCAGGCCTGGACTGGACATGTGGCACACATTTGCCCAGTAGCTTGGGGCTGCATTTCCTAGGCACGGGACAAAGTATGGGCATAGGGAGGGGGGCCAGTAGTGTTGCTAGTACTGGGCATCCAGCCGCTTCTCTGCTTCAATCGCTGCCACCCACATCATCCCTTAACATCTGTCATGCTAGTCAAACAGAGCCGAGAAAGCTTCCCCTAGGCCAGGGGTTCTCAACCTCAGTCCTCAAGTACCCCCAGCGTGCCATGTTTTGGGAACTTCTCTTAGATAAAATAGCTTTTATCAATACCACGTCATTGATATTGATTTAAAGAAGCTGTGCAAAGTAAAAGAAAACCTGAAAACATGGCCCATTGGGGGTACTTGAGGACTGATGTTGAGAACCACTACCTTAGGCTCCTCCTCGACTCTGATATGAGCTATGAGAGAAGACAAGGAGGAGCCTGGAAGGACAAACATCTCCCGCCCCAGCATTGAGCCCCAATATATACACAGTCTGAGAGCTGTGCATGGAGGAAAATGACAGTGGACTTTAATCGATGACCAGTGGCGTCGCTGAGGGGGGGGAAGGCGGCGCCAGAGGGGTGACACCCGTGGCTAGCTGCACTGCTAACACCGCTGCTGCCCTGATGATCTGCGCCTCTCGCTGTGTCCCTCAGTGGAGCGGACTGAAGCCACCTCCTCCTTAGTTTACATCCACACAGGAGGGGCAGGAGCCCGAGGGACACACACCTCTGTGTGTATACATCTGTCCCCGCTGTTCTGAGGTCTGTACACTCTATTATAAGTACATGGACATGGCAGGGGGGGCACTATGGGAGGGGAGAAGGGTATACTGATGGGGGGGTCTGCACTGAGGGGGGTGTCTATACTGATGGGGGGTCTGCACTAAGGGGGGGGATTCTATAGTGATGGTGGGGTCTGCACTAAGGGGGGATTCTATAGTGATGGTGGGGTCTGCACTAAGGGGAGATTTTATAGTGATGGTGGGGTCTGCACTAAGGGGGGATTCTATAGTGATGGGGGGGTCTGCACTAGGGGGGGGAGTTTATACTGATGGGGGTCTGCACTAAGAGGGGTGTCTATACTGATGGGGGGTCTGCACTAAGGGGGGTGTCTATACTGATGGGGGGTCTGCACTGAGGGGGGTGTCTATACTGATGGGAAGGTCTGCACTGAGGGGGGGTTTGCACTGAGGGGGGAAGTCTATACTGAGAGAGGGGGGTCTGTACTGAGGGGGAGGTCTGTACTTAGTGTGGGTGGGTCTATACTGAGGAAGGGGGGGTCTGTTCTTAGTGAGGGGGATCTATACTGAGGGAGAGGGATCCATACTGAGGGAGGGGGGTCTGTACTGAGGGGGGAGGTCTATGCTGAAGGAGGGGGGGTCTGTAGTTAGTGGAGGGGGGTCTGTACTGAGGGGGGATTATAGTTGGTAAAGGGGTGGTCGACACCAATTTTTTCTGCACCGGGTGACACCCTAGTGAAGCCACTGTCGATGACAGAAGACAGAAGAGTAGAAGGAGAAAAGCTATTGAGGGATGTGGAGGAGAATGATCATAGAAAGGTAGAGTAGGCATTGATAGAAAAGAATGATAGTGACCAGAGAGGGAAATGGCGAATCAGAATTGGATGGAAGGGAAGCAGAATGATTCAGAAAAGAGAGGGGCAAGGATGAAGGTAAAGGAGAATGTTCAGGGTGAGCAGAAGGATAAAAAGTAGAGAAGAGTTACAGAAGGAATGAGAGTGCCTGTGGATGGAGGAGGAAGGGGATAAAAGGAGTATTAAACAGTAATTACATTTTTAACAATTATACATTTTTTACAAGGGTTTAATACTGCTTCAAGTTTAAAACATTAAATTAAATTAGGAAATCTTACGATCCAATTTAAATGTGCACAGGCCCCATTAGATGCCTATGTTCAGTTCTTCAGCTACCCAATCTAAAAAAACTTGTAGGAGCCCCCTAGAGAACAAGTAACATGTAGAAAACTCCTCAGCTGTGCAGTATTACTGAGGTTTCTTGTAATATGAGATTTCATGCTCTGCGATACCTCTTGGGAACGACGTAGCATTCAGCTCCTCTCTATTCACTGGTGACAAGAGAGGTCCCAGAGGCCCCAGAGTACGCACACAACATTGACTCAACGATGGCAAGATTCGCAAGGCGGCCACACACAGTGTGACAACACGTAGAGTGTCTCCGAAGGGCAATAAAAAATATAGTGCTGAGCAGGAGTGTTGCTGTTGGATGTTACATATTCCTTACATCACCTAATTCCTGTCGAGTTGCTAATTCCCGTGTTTATTACCTATATTATGAGCTGAAGTTTCCAGTCAGGATGTTGGTGTTGCAGCAGCCCAGTGTTAAAGTCTACCTCCTAAAAAGGGGATTACATGCCCACGGTATAGCCGGTTTTATATAAGCAGGTGTTTTAAGTACAAATTTAAAGGTAAACCGCAACTCAAAGAGATACTGTATATCACTTGTGAATGGGCACCAAGAGACTTTGAACTGTGAGTCTTCCTACAAGGCTATGACAAAGGTGTAACTTTCTTTTGAAGATTGACTATCGTTTGGCTTTTTATTGATATTCCAGATAGGCAGAGGAAATTTTAACATAGCTATCTCATCACTGGAATCACAGAGATACAGACTGGCTTCTAATGCCCCAATGGTGTGCAGAGAACCCTGAGTTTAGGCCCACCTTCTGCCACAATTACTACTGATGAGTGGGGTCATCCATTACATCACTAAGTCAATATTGAGGGAACATGCCCAAGCAGGGTTGCTCTGTAAGCTGTCAAGGGCACCTAGAGACTTTGAACAGTGAATTTTCTGATAAAACATGATTGAGGTGTCACTTTCTTTAGAGGATGGACCATTGTTTGGCTTTTTAGGACCATTGCACTGGAAATTATACAGGAAGTCCCCGAGTTACGAACACAATAGGGACAGTAGATTTGTTCGTAAGTCGAAGTTGTTCGTAAGTCGCAACACTGTATTTGTAAGTGGAACTTCCGGTTGGAACACTGCATTCGTAAGTGTAATGTCTGCCTGTGCATGGATGTGGGATGTTCCGGGAGCTTGTTATGTTATCTGGGGCTCTTCTGGCCATGCAGTACATGTAGTACTACAGTATGGGATGTGTCCGGAGGTATCCAGGACCAGCGTGGAGCACAAGTGGCCGGCATTTGAGGCCGTTCGTAAGTAGGAGTCGTTCGTAACTTGGGTGTTTGTAACTCTGGGACTGCCTGTAATGTGGATATCTTGCACTGGAATCCCAGAAAGGCAGAATGGCTTCTAAAGACCCAATGGCATTCAGAGAACCCTGAGTTTAGGCCAATCTTCTGCCATTTATTATTGGTGATTGGGGTCATTCATCAATAGTGAGGGGGCATGCTCAAGCAGGGCTGCTCTGGAACCTGTCAAGGACACCTAGAGACTTTGAACTGCTAATTATTCTCACAAGGCCGTGATAGAAGTGTTATTTCCTTTTAGGGATGGACCACTGTTTGACTTTTTATAGCTGGGTAGCACTGGGAATTATTTCACCACTGGAATTATAAATAGAAAGAATGACTTCTGATGCACCAATAGCATGCACCGAAACTTGAGCCGAGGCCCATCTTCTGCCACACTTACTGTTGGTAAGTGGGGTCATCCCTCACACACATCTATTACTTATGTGGCAATAGTTAGGAGCAAGCCCATAAAATGGTGCTATGAAAGCTGTCAAAGGATCTATTTCCCCTTCCCTTCTCTACTTTTTCTTCACTGTGTTGCAATCTTTGGTGCAGTTCAAGGCTTGAAACCTTGCTTTTTCTATGGCTCCATGTCTAAAATGCATACCAGAGTTGCATTAGCCACTCAATAGAGTGTTACCAGGGTCTCTCATAGGAGGTCACATTTTATTTTTTGACCCACACACACATGTGAGGGCCAATTTAGAGAAGAGCAAACAAATTAATGAAACTACCAGCATTTCTTTGGAGTGTGGGAGGAAAATGGAGCATCTGTAGAAAACCCAAGCAAGCACAGGGATAGCATGAAGGTAGTGTCCTGGCCTGAATTCACACCAACTACCTTAGTGCTACAAGGAACAAGAGCTAACCACTAACCAACGGTGCTTTACTAGATTTATCCCTGGATCCATTTCCATCAATTTATTTGTGGTAATGTGAAGATTTATACACTAATGCCGCGTACACACGATCGCACATTCCAACAACAAAATCCATGTTTTTTTTCCAAAGGATGTTGGCTCAAACTTGTCTTGCATACACAATGTTGTTGGAAATTCGGAACAACAAGAACGTGGTGACATACAACACGTACCATGAGCCTAGAAAAATTAAGTTCAATAGCCAGTGCGGCTCTGCTGCTTGATTCCAAGCATGCATGGAATTTTGTGCGTCGGAATTGTGTACACACGATCGGAATTTCCGACAACAGATTTTGTTGTCGGAAAATTTGAGATCCAGATCTCAAATGTTGTTTGTCGGAAATTCAGAAGGAAAATGTCCGATGGAGTCTACGCACGGTCGGAATTTCCGACAACAAGCTCCCATCGAACATTTACCGTTGGAAAATCCAACAGTGTGTAAGCGGCATTAGAGCTAAATTTCAGGTATTTGAACATGAATATGCAATATTCATCTTCTCTCTGCTGCTGTCCCCCACAGACTCATCAATCTGCTATCTAGTGCCAGTCCTGTTCCAGGCTCAGAAGAGAAATGACACTGTCAGCCCAAGCTACTGAGGATACACTCCCTGGGGGTACACAATAAAGAGGTCCTGGGCACACAGGAGAATTCTACAGGGAGTGATACGACTGCCAGTGGAAGAGGACCTGTGACTTCATGTGACCAGACCAAAGGTCCCTAAAGAAAAGGTAAGATCTGTGGGGTGGAAGGGGGCCTCTGGCAGTGGGGAGACTTAGGTGGAATTAATGTGGAATTAGGCTTTAAGAAAACACCAGTTGCAAATTCAATAAAAAATGCATTTTTATATACAATTAGTGTAAGTCCTCAATCTTGTCTTGATATCCGTCTCTGTCATTTTCTACAGAACAGCACTCAGACTGGGAGAGGCTCTGAGGAAGAAGGTGTTACCTTCGAAACGCGTCAGCCAGCAGCGGTTTGTACGTCCTCTCCGTAGGATTTGGAGACTGCCACCAGTGGATAGACTCACAAGTCAAAGACTATCTGAAGCGTGATTCTCATCTACCTTTGTGAGTAGTTTTATTACATGTTCTTTTAAATAAACTTGTTAAAGGATAATGCACAAGGCCGGTGCGCCCTCTCTTTTCTGTTTTCTTGGGAGAGGAAAGGGCAGTACTAGAAGCCTATATGACTCTGCCACAGTACCCACTGTATGTGTTCTCAAACAGGAATTTAGGAGAAAACGATATTTCTGGCATGTCAACAGATCTTTTTCTGTATCTGCAGTGTGTGTAAATGAATAAAACATGTGAAATGTGAATGCATTGATGAGATGTAATAAATATATTTTTTTCTTTCCCTTGACATATACTTTAAGGTGCAAATCCTCATTTATAGTGCATCGAATGTGGACTGGGAATACCGGCGGAGATATCTCACAACTGGGGTCCCTGAGCGATATAAGAAGCCAACGTATAACTCAACATGTCCGTAAGCACACCAAATAGAAACTTCACTCTAAATAAGCCCCACTATATATGTCCATTTACAGGTCCCAGGCACCCCATAAACACATAGGAAATTAAAAGCGGACCATATCAAGAACAATATGATAAAGATACAAGGTAGTAGAAAAACAGACAGGAATCTGGCCAGACGGTCGCACCTGTTGAATATTATTACAAGTTAAAGGAAACAAGGGGCAGCGGCTTTAAAGAAAACCCAGCAGGAGCGGCTGTAGATGCAGCTGTTGTGGGTGTGCAGGCGAGTTCATGGTCATCAATCTTTCTACATGGAGAGAGCGCAGTTGTGTTCAGAGCAATGGCCTCTCTTAGTTCTGGAGGCTGCGTTCCCCTCCTCCCCTTCTTCCATAACAATTTTTGGAATTTCAATATGCAATTTAAAAAAAAGTGTATCTATTAAAGTAAACCTGTTTGAAACCCAGCCAATATAAACTCGATATATGGTGAAACAAATACATTAGCGGAGGTTATAATTGATGAAAAAGGCAACACTTGGTAATGTGTGGTACAAAATGCATGCGTTATTGCAATGCACGGTGCCACACCATGGACGTGTTACTGTGCAGCTGCACCATTTTGAATGGGACTCCAATGTACCTCCAGCACCCAGCTGCGTTACAGCGCACCACAACACAGTGCAATGTGCTGCACAAAATATACAGCATTTTTGTTGTTGTGTGTTGAGGTGCATTACAACCTATGCATGTCCCAGTGTGTCCCACTGAACAAAAAGGGAGCAAGATGCGTTGTGGTGTGAAACAAGCAGGAGATCTAGGAATAGAGGACGTTACCAGCAAATCACACCTTTTCCTGGACAGGTCAGTCTTGGCTTAATCACTTTTTTGCAGACTGGAGGTCTTCTAGGGCACAGGTCCCCAAACTTTCTAAACAACTGGCCAGTTTACTTTGGCCAGTGGAAGTAGAAAATAGCTTAGGCTTGGTGGCCAGTGGGAGTAGAAAAAGACATAGTGCCTGTGGTCAGTAGGAAGAGGAATAGGGCCCCATCATTGGTATTAGTGGGAGGAATAGTACCCCATAATTTTTATCAGTGGGTGGAATAGTGCCCATTATTTGTATTAGTTGGGGGAATAGTGCCCCAACATTTTTATCCGTGGGAGGAATAGTGCCCTATTATTGGTATTAGTGGGAGGAATAGTGCCCCATCGTTGGTATCAGTTGGAGGAATAGTGCCCCATCTTTGATATTAGTGGTAGGAATAGAGCCCCAACATTTTTATCAGTAGGAGGAATAGTGCCCCATCAATGGTATCAGTTGGAGGAATAGTGCCCCATCTTTGATCTTAGTGGGAGGAAAAGAGCCCCAACATTTTTATCAGTAGGAAGAATAGTGCCCCATCATTGGTATTAGTGGGAGGAATAGTGCCCCATTGTTGGTATCAGTTGGAGGAATAGTGCCCCATCATTGGTATTAGTGGGAGGAATAGTGTCCCATCGTTGGTATCAGTGAGAGGAATAGTGCCCCATCGCTGGTATCAATTGGAGGAATAGTGCCCCATCTTTGATATTAGTGGGAGAAATAGAGCCCCAACATTTTTATCAGTGGGAGGAATATTCCCCCCTCATTGGTATTAGTAGGAGGAATAGTGCCCCATCGTTGGTATCAGTTTAAGGCATAGTGCCCCATAGTTGGTATTAGTGGGAGGACTAGTGCCCCATCATTGGTATCAGTGAGAGGAATAGTGCCCCATTATTTGTATTAGTTAGAGTAATAGTGTCCCTTCATTGGTATTATTGAGAAGAATACTGCCTCATTGTTAGGATTAGTTAGTGGAATAGTGTCCCATCATTGGTATCAGTGGGAGGAATAGTGCCCCATCATTGGTATTAGTTGGAGCAATAGTGCCCCATGGTTGGCATCAGTAGGAGGAACCATGCCCAATCATTTAAATCAGTGGGAGAATTATGCCTATCATTGGTGTCAGTGTTGGGAATAATGCTCCATTGTTGGTGTCAGTAGCAGAAATAGTGCCCCATCGTTAGTGACAGTAGAAGGAATAATGCCTCATTGCTAGTGTCAATGGAAGGAAAAATGCTCTAACGTTGGAGTCACTGGAAGAAATACTGTGCTATCATTGGTGTCGTTGGAAAGAAAAGTACCCCATTATTAGTGTCAGTGTTAGGAAAATAATGTTCCATCATTGATGTTAGTGGAAGGAATAATACCCTATCATTAGTGTCAATGGAAGGAATAGTGCCCTATTGTGGTGTCAGTGGGAGGAATAGTGCCCCATTGTTGTATCCTTGGAAGGAATAGTGCCCATTGTTGATGTCAGTGCCATTGTTGGCATCATTGGGAGGAATAGTGCCCAATCGTTGGTGTCAGTAAAAGGAGTAATGCTCCATCATTGGTGTCAGTGGACGGAATAGTGCCCCACTGTTGTTGGCAGTGTAAGAAATGCTGCCTTATTGTTGGTGTCAGTGAAGACCACTGTTCTAGGGTTCCATTTTTGTCTCAGGATTAGATGGATCAAAATAGACTACAATGTATCTCTATGGGTGGCCAGATGTAAGAGGACATGTGTCTGTTCACAACCACTTACATCTAGTGCTTTCGGGTTCTTCAGACTGAACAGAAAAGGTTTGTGTCCACATCCACTGTTACCGACATGACCAGATGTGGCTGTATACAGGCAGCTTCACATCCACTTAATTCCAGCCGCCCATAGGAAGTACATGGGACCAATGAACACAGATGTCATATCCATTCTCATTCTGATATGACTCAGCAGGCGATCAGTGTAGGATCAGTCTAGGATCCCCTGTTGTGGTGGAACAAACAGGTGCCTGTGAGAATGTGGCTTAATTAAGGTGAACAAAAAAAAAAAAAAACATGCAGCACAGAGAGAATATGGAGGCTCTCCTACTTTTTCCTTCCGGCTATCATGCTGATCCAGGCGATTTAATGCATCCCGAGTGTCTGACCCCAAATGGTTTTGCTTTTTCAGCTCCTTTTTCAGGCACTTAGCATTTTTTCAGAAAGAGGGCAACAATGGCTTTTAAATAAAAGTGTGTTCACTCAAGAAATCAATCATTCATGGTCTTATGGGGATGGGTATTTTATTTTTTACTGTATATTAGCCTAGGCTCGCATTGAAGGCGGGTTGGAAATCGGACAAGTTCAGCTGAACTCGCACGATTTTAAACCCTCATTTCAGTCCAATTTCGGGAGCGATTTCAGAGACATCTGTGCAGGTTCCTGGACGGATGTCTATTGGAATCACCCCTGAAGTTGCCAAAAGTAGTGCAGGAACTACTTTTGGGAATTGGGGAGCGGCGCCGCAAAAGTCGTCATCGCACTGATTCAGACGGTGCCGGCAATAGGCGGCGATTTGACATGCGATTTGATGTCAAATCGGTCAGATGTGAACGGGGCTAAGGATACAAGAGGTAAAGCTGTACTGAATCTGTTTTAGGTGAAGCTGTGCCAACTTCAATCATCCAATTATGTGCGATTTAAAATCCTGTTTTTTTTTATTTTTACTTTCCTTGAACATAATTTAGTATCCTTTGTTAAGTAAATTTATACTTAGCTTCCCTTATCTTCCCCTTCGTTAAGCGAAGTGAAAAAAAAAAAAACGTTGCAAAGCCAACAGGCTCTACTCCTTTAGTAAATCATCCCTTGTCTCTATATTTCCGGAGCTTATCCCCAGACAGACTTTCTGAAGGCCCATGAATAGGTCAGCCTAGCGATGACTTAAATTCTGACGTATAATCAAACTCACTACGTGTAACGGTTTATTGAACGCCAACGTCTCTCATCCTCATAAATTAACGTGTATCCACATTATTGGTGATTAGCGTTGTGAGGATTGTCAGCCGCAGGGAGGGAGGCCCCTGAATCACCGACAGGACACCCCACATAAAATAGCTCAGATTTATTTCCGCCATGAATGAACAATGACTGCAAGTGAGAGAAAGTAAAAAATGTGTAACATAAGATGCAGAAATAAAGAAATAATGTTAGCATAGGAAGACTAGGAAGACACCTGAATCAACAGGCATCAGTATGGAAAGATAAAAAGGAAATACTTTGCACTAGACTAATTCAGAAGGTTAGAGGAGCACTTCACACCGCCGAGAGTGTATCTCTAGCCAAAACTTTGGATAAAACCCCTGTCAAGTCTTTATTAACTCCTTACAGATAGTTAAAAATG